>NC_134279.1:59091710-59753683 GCF_949628215.1 Phalacrocorax aristotelis | reverse complement strand
AGGGAGTGGTTAGATGCTCCCTTCAGTGGTAACTGAAAAAATGCAAACGTGCCAGGGGTCAGCCAGCACTGACCTGGAGACAGCCGGCACCACGCACACAGCCCTGCTGCAGTGCCCACGGCCTCGGCCCTGCCTGGTGTCATCAGAGCTGCCTGGACAGCGGGGGAGTCTGCAGGCAGCACAGCTCTGACCAGCTCTCAGAGAACAAGGTAACCTGGCACAAGTCCTCTTCTGCTGACAACCAACGTCCCCGCACACGCACACAATTTTTTGCTGCAGCACTAGCATCCAGGCACCAGGATTTGTGACAGGACAAGTCAGTCTAAATCCCCGTTTAAACAGCAGTCCAGTTCTGTTCTCAAGCCCAGATTCACCCGTCATAAACACTGTTAATGCACGACCACGCATTCAGATGTGTGTCACCTATGCTCCGGAGCATGCTGGAGGGGATTGCTGGTTCATGGAGGCTGAACACATTAAACAGCTACATGTGCCAGTATCCCATCCACCCCCGACCCAGAGGCAGGCTTTACCTGGGTACTGTCCTGTGCTTTGAATTAGAGCAACCTATAAGCAGTACGTATGGAAACCACAGCTCATGAAATCCAGATCCTTTCATGTGCTCTTCATGATGTGACAGGTACTAGCAGGCCCCTGTCGGAGCAACCAGGCTAGACCCTGTGCAGACTTGGGTGGTGGGTTTCCTAGCATGCTAATAATGCCTTAGTAGTTAGATATTAGTAACAATAGGTGGTTAATTAACTGGATTGCAATTTTACAATAGTGAAAAACAGCAGAAACACACAGAAACTGACATTCAGTGAATGGTAGAGACAGACAAGCCAAGCTTGTGAAACAGTGGCCTGACTAGATAAAAGATATTTGAAATTTTAAACACAGACATTTCTGCTGTTTGATTCCTGCTGTGTACAGAAAACCACAAATCTGTATGCTTTCGTTGTATATGTACAGCTTTGCATCATGAATTTGTCCTTTTAAATGAAACAACTAACACTACAAATTTTGTTAATTGGCTCAAAAAATATAATTACATCATGTAAATATTAGCTCCCTAGCTAATCTTTGAGATCCATTATTTATACATTTCCATTATTTCCTTGAATTTTCATTACTTCTTGTTTTGCTGATCATTTGCTTTCCATTGGAAATATGCTTTTATTTTCCATTACAATTTTAAAAATATCTAAATAGCTACAGATTTCTCATGTAAATCAGATCTTTATGTAGCTCATGACTATTTTAAAAACAAAGCCCAGTTTCTCAAGAAGGTTTGCATACACGTTCTTCTACCCTAGCTAGTAACTTCATATTTACAGGGGCAGTTCATTCCCAGCTTTAATTTCTGAAGGTACTTTAGCGTATTGCGGACTACTCTGCAAGAGAGTGATGATGACGTGAGAACCCTTGCCCTGTTTCTCACTTGTACTGTACCTTCGTTCATAGGCCAGATTCTCCCATGAAGTACCGCTGCTTTGTGAAAGCAAAAGAGAAATCTCCTACTTTCAATCTCTATAGTAGATGAATGCCTCACAAAAGTTAATTAATTTGTCCTCAGAAGACCATTGTTTGATAGAGGAATGCTCCTGGAAACTAAAATACAAGGATAATGTGTGACTTTCTCAGTTATCTGCAGAGTCAGTGACAAGGACAAGAACTGTTACCTCTATGTCTCCTCTGTTACCACTGTCTCCAAGAACCATCACTTCTCCTCCTATATACTTCAGAGTTTCAGCCAGAACATGTTCTGTCACAGCTCTACCTGAGGTAACCTAAGAACCAGCAGTTCTTTTTATACAGAAGCATTATTCCTGTTCTACACATTGGGGAAATTATTGAGGTGAACTAATTTGCCCAAGTTCACAAAGGAGCTCAGTGTCAGAAGAGGAAAAATAACTTTTTTTCTCCCCTTCTGGGTCCAAATCCAATACCCCACTCTCTCAGGCACAAAGCATAACTAACTTCTTATAATAGTATCAGCTCTCTTCAAGGAAAAAATCACCTGGAGGTATACACAGAGGCTTGTTTATAATCATCAGGGACTAGGAGACAGACTGCTAAACCAGCTCTGTACACAGAAACCTGAAAGATAAGAGAGAACACAGACAAACTTCATGTCTGTTCTCAAGGCCACTTGGCTTTTTAGAGGTTTAATTTTGCAGATTACCAAGAGGGCGCCTTGCAATCTGGGGTCACTTCAACTTAGCTCCCAGCAGTGTGGTAAATCAGATCCTGTCCATGTAACTGCAGTATAAGCTCTCGTTTGGAAGAAAATCTACACTTAGGAATCTATCATGGTGAAGAAAACACTGCAAAAGGAAATGCACACCGTGGCGCCTGTGAGAGTTGACAGTTCAGCCAGCAACAAAAGTAGATCTAGGAGTGAAATACGCAAGTCCTCCATTCATCTCCCTGAGTGATAATTCTAAAACCTATTTTGCCAGCAGTGAGTGTTATTTCACTGCTGAGCAGAGAATGAAAGAAAAAAGGATGATAACACTATAATAATCAGCAACTTGTTTCTACCCATAAGAGGCAGAGACTGAACTTCAAGCAGAGTTTTGAAAACTGCTTCCGTTCTGCTGACTGAAATTCTGACTTCACTGAAATCAAGAGTATTCAGTGGGGCTAAGATTTCATCCATGGTTTATCCAGTTTAATCTGTACAACAAGCACTACCACGTGTGTTTGCAAGAGCTCAGTTCTGAATGCTAGTTCTCCTTAAAATACGGCACTTTATTACAATGCTTAAGGAGAAATTAAGCCCTTTAGAAAACCTAGCTAAAATAGTCCACCTAGTTCCATGTGATAAAAGCCTTTTGGCATTTGGGTTTGTAATATTTTAGATTAGATTGCAAACTACTGGGGTGCGAAGCTAAAAATGTCAGGGTAAATTCAGTGACAAGTCTCTTGTACCCAGGCTTCTGATACCTAAATATCTGTAAACAGTAATTAAGTATTAGAATTTCTTACTTAGCAGAGTTGTGTATCTACAGGACAGTGTCAGGATGCTGAATTCCCTGCTGGTCTGTGGAATTATCTGAAGGGAAGCTGATCTTCGCTGATCATCAAGTGAAGTGAATAAGCATTAGGATTTCTGGCACGCAAGGCAGGGGCCACAATTAAAAAAAAGCAGCAGCATCAACAAATAATCATAAGTAATGTTCATAAACCTTTTAGGAAAGTTCTGCTATGCAAAGAATAACTGGTATTAGAAACAGACCCCTTATCTCTGGAAAACACATTTGTTAGGCTTATAAACAAGATATAAATTATGTATACCCTTGCTGCTGTGACAAAATACAACAAATACATTAAAAAAACATTTCATTAAATTTTAAATAAATTGCAGTTTTAACTCATGAGGAGATTGTTTATTTCAAGAGTTTATTTTTTTCTAACTTTGTTTTATACTTATATGGCAAAAGTTGTCGCCAACTGCTTCAGAAAAAAAATTTACCATTAATGCTGTGAATAAGAAAAAATAACGACTCACATAGCCACTAGAAAAAAATAAAGGTTTTTTTCACTGTACAAGATTAATGGCCCTGTACCCTGGCCACTCTATGGTGTTAGAGAAGCAAATTACAATGGCAGTCACCAAAAATTCTGCCCACAAAGTTTGAAAGAAAAAACTACTTCTCAATACTCCTCAATGACATTTCAGTCTTCATGTCAACAGATGGTTTAAATTTCTTTTCCCCAAAAACACTTAGGCTTTCTTCATTGTTGCTGTGGCCTCTGCTGGCATAAACAACTGTTTCTTTCCATATCATTTCTAGTTTTATATGACAGTGATATTCAGGTAGCATAATAGCTTATGCTCCTTTTTTTCTTTTGGTTGATCTTTCTGTGCTTTCCCTTTTCTCCTCATGTTCATCACTTTTTTCTACATTCTGTACCACTCTCCCCACATCAGTCAAAATTCTCCTCTCTGCCCATGCTCCATAGCATCTGATTTTAGGTAAAGACTTAAGACAAGCAATACAAAATATGATAGTGGCAGAATGTGCTCTCTACTAACACAGTTTCTGCAAAGAAGCCTCAGACAGCATAGCCACCTATCGAGACTATTACTATGAATATATCCTACCTACAAAATCTGTTTAATTTAGGAGGAAAGCAGGCATTAAGCAGATTTTGCCTGTTGCATCAGTTAACAAATCGTTCCACCAATAAATTAGGTGCGTTTTTGAAAAGTCAGAGTTTGTTGGGGTAGCAGCTGAGTGGATTATCAATTTGTAGAAAAGTATGGTTGGCAGTATCAGCAAACTGAAGCCCTTTGAATCTTTTGTTCTGACTGATACTCAGAAATAAATTCTATAGCAGCTGGAGCAAAGTGATTTAACTTGTTTTGTTAGAAAAAGTGTAGCTGATCTAAACTATGCTTTCAAATATACAGGAGTTTTATCCATTTAATTTATTCACTTCAAAACAGACATTTTTAAAGCAGGAAAAAAATGCAGGACCATTCAATGGAGTAAAACACTTTCTCTACATTGAAGTATAATAAAGTTTAATGCTTCTCATTGTTTCAATGGTCAAATGTACAGCTGAAGAGGGCTAAATACAGCATTTGAAGCTGGTCCTTTGTCATAAAGCTGGATCGATCAGGTGGAATGAAATTCCCTTCAAAAGGGATTTTCAGAACCACTAAGCATTGGCCTAACACTGCTTTAACTGAAGCTAATATATAATGCAGAGAGAGCAAAGGTGCATGATGTCTCAGATAGTTTAGGCTGATAGGCTGAAGAAAAGCCCATGGGAGAATGAAGCATTGAGATTTCAGAAAACTGGGGGCTTTAGCCTCAAGTGAAATATTGAAAAAAGATCCCAGTGATTAAATTATACTATCTGACAGAAGCATATCTAAGCATTGTTGATATAGTTCAACAGGAAAATGTCTTGACCTGGCCAGTGGGTGTTATTATATATGAATACATGAGTTATGGGTAAAATAAGATGTTCCCACATTAATTGCAGAGACCCCTGGTAATTATTACAGCATAGTGACTAAGAGCCATTTTCTAAGGTGAGAGCATTGCCATATTTCAGAAATCAGGAAAAAAAGGGGCTCATTTTTGTTTCCCCAGTTAAACTTTAATTTTGGGTTGAGGTAATTTGATACTTTATGCATTTGGTTGGGTTTGTTAAGAAAGATGGACTGCAATGTGTCAGTAGCTGAGTTTTGGACACTTCAGTTCAGTAGCTATTTTATACTAATATTCTGAATAGTTACTTTGAAGGTTTCACTGCCTAAGGTCAGGGAAGTTTTTCTGACAGTTTTCTTGCAAGAAAAATTAGATTTTAGACTGAAGGAAATTATGAGTTTGGAAATTTTGAAGAAGGGGATATTTCAGCAAAACCTAGCTTGTGGAATAATAATTCCAGCTTTCAGTTTGACCAGTGATCTTAGAACCCTCATGCTTTTGGCCTTCATTCATTTTGCCTAGAGTTAAAGAAAAATCTTTATATATGAATGAAAGAGAATCTGGAATTAGTACCAATGTTGACTCCCTAATCAACTGAGCTCCCATGGAAGATTGGATGTTCCTTTTAATGTGAAAGTCACGTTAAAAACGTAATTCTTCTGGTAAGAAGAAAAATCTTCTAGAGCAATTCTGAACTTACAGAGCAGTTGAAATTTCTACCTGTGACAGTATCCAGACTGACCTCCCATCCATCCTACATTCTTCAGGTATTACCTCGTACAGGTCTGATTAGCAATCTATTTTAAGTGACATTGTGCAGTTCTCCGACACTCAAATGCAACATACTGGTTTTCACCAGAGTAATGTTGACTGAGTAATGTTGATGAGTCACAACATGGAACAATGAATACTACTTATTTTATTTATCTGGGACAAAAGCAGAGGGAGAAAGCAGACTTTATACCAGCAGAACAGAAATAAGCAGTTGACCAAGTACACAACCAAATTCATAAAACAAGACTAAAAAGTCTAAAGTGGATGGCTGGATCTCATGCAAGATCTCATGTCATTTTCCTTGATTTAGAAACTATTTCAGCATCAATGAGAGAGAGAGAGCTCTTCAGAAACTGCCTTTTTGCTCATCCATCTTCTTCAAGGATCACAGCACTTTTTAAACTTTTCCTGACATATTGATACTAGTTTTTTAGCAAAGATTTTAATGTCACTGGAGACAACAAAACAATCAAAAATCAGTGAGGCTTTCCATTGCAGGCCTATGGGTCCTCATCTGCAGCCACCATTATCTCTGTGGTGTGGAAATTTAGTGGCACAGGTTTTTAACCAACAACTTGAGCTATAAATTTGGTTTCTTATATTTGCAATGTATTCATTACGTTTTAAAAAATGTGGAATTTGCTAAATTCCAAGGCTACAACACAGTTAAATAGCAATTTTATATAATTCACAAGGGCCAGTAAAAGATTCATACAATTTTTAAGTTGTTATATAGCAATTGTATTACTAATACTGGCATGTTTTAAGAAGACGCATGAAGAAAAATTATTGAGGTGGTTTAATAGTAATTACAAAGCAGATAAGAGCAGAAAGTTTACTTTTATTTGGGGTGGATTTTAAAGAGAATTGCAATTGTCCAGCTATTTGTTTCATGTGCACCTATTCTTCCCAATCAGAAAAATCCATATCTGTGCATAATAAATAACAAACGCACAGAGGACAGCACAGTCTTATCAAACTTATTTTCCACCCAGAGAAAGAGAATATTGAAAATTTTCTAACCTAGTTAGTAATTTAACATTTGTTACAGTTTTAACTTGCAGAAATACAGTATTTTTCCTTCTATTACCAGTGAGAAAAAAAATGTGTTCAGTATGTGTTTCCATGTGAGTTATTTTTTTCACATTCTATAAAAAAACTCCTTTTCTTCACATCAGGTTAGGTATAGATCTTACTTTTCATTAACAGATAGGTTCTGGGACTGCTCAGATTGAAACTGAAGCATTTATTTATCCCAAAATCTTACACCTCCCTGCCCAATATTGATCTAGTTGCAGTGGTAAAATACAGACACCTTGCATCATTTTAAATCTAATTTCTTCTACTATACAAACAGTCTAGGTATTCAGACAGAACCTACTTCCAGTTACCAATTTCGAGGGTTTCAAAGTTCTTTTTTTTTTTTTTTTTTTTTTTTTGGGTCTGTTTATTATATTTTCCTGTGTTTTAGACCTTATCCTGCAATGCAAGTAGAGAGGGAACTGGTAGACTATAAGATCTCCCTGGAGCCTCCTCCCCTCTAGGCTAAACAACCTCAACTGTCTCAGCCTGTCCCCATAAGGGAGTTGTTCCAGCCCCCTGATCATCTTCATGGCCCTCCACTGGACCCACTCAAGCAGGTCCATGTCTTCCTTATGCTGGGGCCTCAGAGCTGAACACTCAAGGTGGGGGTCTCACGACAGCTGAGTAGAAGGGGAGAATCACCTCCCTTGACCTGCTGTCTACACTTCTTTTGATGCAGGCATAGATACAATTTGCTTTCTGGGCTGCAAGCGCATGTTGCCAGGTCATATTCAGTCCTTCATCCACCAATAACACTAAGTCCTTCTCTGTAGGGCTGCTCTCAATCCACTCACTGCCCAGCCTTTATCAATGTTTGGGATTGCCCCAACCCAGATGCAGAATCTTGCATGAGTTGAAATTCATGTTTGCATGGGCCTGCCTCTGAAGCCTGTCAAGGTCCGTCTGGATGGCATCACTTCCCTCTAGAGCAGCAACCACATCACTCAGCTTGGGGTCATCTGCAAACTTGCTGAGGGTGCACTCAGTCCCACTGTCCATGTCCCTGACAAGGATGTTAAACAATACTGGCCCCAATACGGACTCCTGAGGGACACCAGTCATCACTGGTTTCCACCCAGATATTGGGCAACTTTTTGAGTGCAACCACCCAGCCAATTCCTTATCCACCAAGTATTCCACCCATCAAATCCATGTCTCTCCATTTTAGAGACAGGGATCTTGTGTGGGACAGTATCAAATGCTTTACACAAGTCCATTAGCCACCAGTGCTGTAACCTCATCGTAGAAGGCCACCAAATTTATCAGGCACGGTTTGCCCTTAGTGAAGCCATGTTGGCTGTCGCCAATTAGCTCTCTGTTTTCCATGTGCCTTAGCATAGTTTCCAGGAGGATCTGCTCCATCATCTTGCCAGGCGCAGAGGTGAGACTGTCTGGCCTGTACTTCCCCAAGTCTTCCTTTTTTTTCCCTTTTTAAAAGCCGGGTTATGTTTCCCTTTTTCCAGTCACTGGGAACTTCACTAGTCTGCCACAACTTTTCAGATATGATGGATAGTGGCTTACCAACTTCATCTGCCATAAGAACAACAACGGCCAGTTGTCATTTTGGAGTTCATGGCCTGGATGAATCAATCCACTGCTTTGGTTTCTGTCGTGTCCTGTCGCTTCACAGGAATTACCAATTCAGCCCTTATTAACTTCTTGTCCTGGTAGAAGTCAAGACAAGTTCTTTAGAAAATAGTATAAAAAAAACTATGACACACAATCTAGTATACAATCATATCACGCAAGGAGATTTTTCTCTGATCTCATATTTTAAGATAGAGGATTTTTATTTTATACTTCATCCTAAATCTTATGTATCTTCTGTAATTTTAATAACCAGTGACAATGTTTCTGTTATCCTTATACTTATAAATGTATATGAATTACCACAAGCTAAGAGCAAGCCAATGATGCTCAATAATTTGCTCAATAAAAGAATTTGACATTAAAGTTCAGGCTTGATTTGTTTTTATTTTTAATTACTTTCAGAAAGTAAGCTAACATCTCCCTGCTAATTTTTGCCAAATCTATAGTGGGTTAAATCTACTTTTTGTCTTTATCCAAAGAATGTTGCATAACTGGGTACAAATCATTAATTACTATATTCTGCAGGAAAATTATTTTACATGTTACATATTTTCTGCTTTGTTGAAATTGTACAACACATAACTAAAAGATAAAACTACATCTTAACGACTGTATGTTATCCATTACTCCACAAAGTTTATTCTTATCTGAAAAGACACACCAGCATGTATATTACCTTCATCACTGAAGTACCTTGTTAATTTTGCAGCTGGAGACATTAAAACATACCAACAATGACAACTGTTCCAGTTCGCTCAAAGTTGGGGCAGAGGACTTGGAATTCTCCAGATAGTAACTTCACTGTATGATAACTTTTCCTTCTTCAGATATTCTTTCACATTTCTATTTAGTTTCCCTTTTCCAAAACAAACTGACAAACCTAATTTAGAAAAACTGAGGTAGTAATAAGCACAGTAGTGATACCATATTAAGACCTGTAACTTCAGAAACCTCTATCTCATGTTGCTTCAGGTTTCAGCAGCAGCAGTGCACTTCCGTTAGACCATAACTAACTCAGAAATCATCACTTTTTGCTGGAGTTGTGAGCTCCTTTTTTTTTTTTTTTTTGAGCATTGCATTATCATAAATATGTTTATGCCTTTTCCATCTATAATCAGTAACCAAATTATCTAGTTTTAGTATTTCTTTCTAATATGTCCCCAAAACCTCCTTAGTCACAGGCAACTTGTATAAATGATAATTTCTGTAAAAGTTATCAGTTCATATTCACCTCTTTTTTAGCCCATTGGTACTAATTTCTAATCACTGTATTATTTCAGGCTTTTTCTGTGATTAAAATGCATTCATATCTTCCCAGTTTAGCTTTAGGGTTTTTTATTTTTCATATTCTTACCTCTTTGAACTCTTTCAGCAGTAAATTAGTCTTCTATTGAAACACTGCTAAACAAATATGCTGCTTGAAAAATATTTTTTTATTTACTAATTCTCTTGTTTACTAGTGACCCTGGTATTAAACAGCACATTTTCCAAGAGTGGATGTTTGATTTGTCTAAACAGAAGAAACTGTGCTGTATACATAAAAATAAATACATGGTCCTTTTGAAACTTCACAGATACCTCTACATTTTTCAAAATATTGTAAAGACACAAAAAAGATCTATGAAAACAAAACTAATGATGGATCTCCCACAAAACACTGAAGGCAATTTTTTAATCAAAAGAACACTTTGACTACACCCCAGTTATAGTTTAGAAATTCCACTTGGAGATACTCTACCCGCAGCCTTCCTTTAAGCAACATTATGGAACCTGGCAAACCTTCAGAGTAAAAGCACTGGGAAAATGTGATGTTTGTATGGGTATGTCGTTTTGTAGGAATACATCTCTGAAAAAATAGCTCACACAACAATGCAGCATAGAGAAATGGTCAGTCTTAGCTTCATAACAGCTCATACTCTCTTGTAAAGTTCTACCTATTATTCATATTAAGAAGGTGGATTTGTATTTGTAGAGATTACACACTGATCCAATCCCCTGGTGTTTCAAAAAACTAATGAAGAAAAAGAGAGAAAGAGAAAGAAAGGAAAAAGAATGAAACAGAATGAACAAAAGAAAGAAATGCTTTTGTTTTTAATATCACATTTTGAATTGTATTATTTAGGCTTCCATGTCTTAAAAAAAAAAAGACACAAAATGTAAAGCAATAAGATGATGCAGAAACCCTGCGTGCAGGTGGGGAATAGGAAAAGGGAAAGGAAAAACAGTTCTATTAGACTGGAAAAATGTCAGTTGTATTATTACTTCTTAGCAGAAAGTATGCTGCAAAAGAAATGTAAGAGTTTGTAAACTAGCCCCAGTGTGTTGTCCAGTTTAGTGCACATTATAGTGCTGAAAGGAATAGGACAGATATAAATAAATTGCCGGTTCAAAGAGCTGTTGTATAGAGGCATCTGAGATATGTCCTTTCGCATTCTTAAAGTATTTAATAGTTATTTCATAAAAGTCAGTCCTCACTTCACATATGGTTTAGTGTCTTTTTGATCTGATCAAGCTAGTAGATAACTAATGCGAAAGAGGTAAGGCTATCATTCACTTGAATTGTTCCTAGATGTTAAATTTGCTGAATATTTATAGCATTGGTATATTGACCTTCTGAACATGCATCTTTTTTCTACTTGCCATGAATTCTGGGCTCATTTGGAAAAGATTGTGTTATGCCTTGGTGACGATTTTAAATGGAAACAAATAAAGTGAATGCCACTGAATATTCAGTTGTTTGCTTTGTGTTCTTTTATGAATTTATGACATTTGAATTCTATAACAGAACCCTGAAAATCAACCTTCCAATTTGCAGGAATATAAAAACCATTAACATTTTGAGTTATCCTGAGGACATAAACAGACATCTTTAACTTGGAGAAAAATATGACGCTTGAACTAGAAAAATTTCCCAGAAGTTTGATCAAGGAGAAAAATGTCAAAGTCATTGAGAAAGGTCAAAATAGGAAGTATATTTGACATCTTCCACTGAAGTAACTTCATACTCTTCATTCTGCTATTTCTTTTGTTTTCAGTCTTGCAAGGGAAAAACAATAGGTAATTACTTATTCTGTTAAAAAATCCAGGCAAAAAGGAAGAGTATGTTTCTCCATTTTAAAATAATACTTTACATATTGAATGTTATTTCATATATGGGCAACTTCACTGTTCCCAGTTTGCTCTGCTGTTTGTGTATTCCGTGCTCCAAACAGCAGCAGAAAAAAAAGTCTGGTAAAATTAGGGCATGTGTTTGCAATACACAATACAGTAAACTGTTATCATAGGATATAAGATATAAAACTCTCACGTCTTTTTAGCTTTGACTCTACTAGATTTGAAATTCAGCAGCTCACCATCCATGCAGCCTCTACACAAACCACCTAGTAACTCCAGTTTTAAACTTAGTTCCAGTTTTCCCTTCTTGCATGAATCTTCAGTGAGGTTAACTAACAGCAAAGAGATAGAGCTTTCACCAGAGATAGGAAAGGGGAAAAAAAAAAAAAAAAAAGAAAACAAAAAAAAGGAAGTCTTTTTCCATAGTCAGACACTCTTCTTCTCTGTAGGGATGTTCAAACACTTAAGAGAGCACCTGCTGTTAATGGGACGAGAAGCATTTGTACTGCCAAAGAAATTATTTTTTGTACAACTACGTGGTTCAACAGTGACACCCAGTGACCAATGCCTTTGCCATAGCAATGCGTTTGCTAAAGCTGCATTTCTGTGCTCTTTTGCCTAGTATGATTGCTGCCTGTAAAGAGTAACTCTTAAGCAACTCCAGTTTAATAAGATTAAGCCAAATATTGTTTGGTGGGGTTTTTTTCTTTTACTTACGTCTTTTAGTATTATGAACAGTATGCAGCGCATGATGTTTACAAATACCCATTTTATATAGGTTTAGGACAGACTTTTACTGGTTGATGTTAAAAGTAACATATGCAGCCAATGTGAAAAAAAAATGATGCAGCCAATGCAAAAGAAAAATGAAGGCAATTAATAAAGACAAAATGGCATCTTGGTGTAATACTGTGAAAACCTTTAAGTTTAAGGAATGCTTACATGTAACACAATATTAGACTAGTTTTAATTAATATATATTAATATAATATATTAATATTTTAGTAAGAGTCCATTATCTAAAGATAAGCACACACATTACTTCTAATCAGCAATTATTTATATGGTTGCACTCACATTTCTTCTTCTTAAGCCTTGATTTTGCCGGTAAATCAACATAAAAGGACTGCAAATTCTTCCAGGCACAAGCTGTGTCTTAAGGTTTGTAGGCAGGATTAACTGAAATAGAAGGACAAGAAAAAGAATCTATATTTAAATTATATACTTTTCTTTCAAAGTGCTAGGTTATGGCTAGCTAAGTGTGTTCCCATATGGTATATGAGGTAAGGAAAAATATATAAATTACTCTAACTATAGTTTTCAGGCTAATCACTACTAGGATTTTTTTCCTGCCTGATGCTGTGGATAGGAGATCACTTGCTATATGACAACACAGTCTATTTATTTCATTGAAGTTAATCACTTCTTTACCACAGGACTAGTGATATATGTCCAAATCACTATATATGTATAAACATGTCTTACTCTCCTTGGATCATTTATTATCCGAAGAATGTAAACACTATCCTGCTCAGACTGATGAACAGTCTTTGTTGGATCACTGCCCTCATATGCAATTAAGTACTGTAGCATTGATGGTAAAGCAAAAAAATCATAACTGAAAATCCAGAGTGTTGAAAACCAGGACCCAAACTCTGAACTGAAAGTGAAAAAAACCCACATAAGCCTACCACTGGAAGGGTCAAAACTGCAGAGCAGGTGGCCTAATCCACAGATAAATTAGGTTTTCTAAAAAATACGGATGTATTTGAAAACTGAACAAAAAATTTTTTTTTTTGTTTTTTTGTACTGTAACTTTGTTAACAAGCTGATGCTAAGGAAAGCTTTCTCATAGGTTTTATAACATTTTCCTTACAAATATTTTCTTCCAGTGGGATTTCCAAGTTCAGTCACACAGTCTTGGGTTTTTAGAAAACAGTACCAGTGTCTAAATGAAGCATTAACTATTTTAAAAAGACAATTTTGAAGTATGAAAAAAATGCTGTCTGCCTTTTTCCCTCTACATCAGTCAGTTTTGGAGGTACCACTGCTTTCTATGAAGCAGATTCTAGTGTTCTGGCTGAGATTCCTAAAAAGTAGGGCTGCCTGTGTATTTTGTATTCCTTCTTTTCAGAAGTGGGAACATCAATACAGTAAGCCAAGCTAAGAAAATACCCAGATTCTTCTGGCCAAAAAATTACTTGCAAGAGCTTGAAATTTATTACTGCTTGGAGTAAGAACAGAATTCTATGGCATGGATATAAGATTAAATTCTATATGGTTTCTTAATAAGAACAACTCACAGTCTACAAATGTCTATTAAAAAAAAATATATATATATATTCCAAAGCACTTTCTACAAAAAGGTTAGTTACTGTCATACTTAAACTTACAAAGAAAAAAAAAAGGTTTTATGATGTTACCATTTCAAGGAGACATTCTCCTCCAAGCTTTCTCTCCACCACCCTTCTACCTGCCAAGGATAGTCTGATTAACACTTCCCTCTGGGAAGCATTTCTGCTAGACCAACACTCTGCTTTATCAGCTCCTTTGTAGCTTAGTGAAACAGCATCCATGACCTTTCAAAGCCTCCTTGACCTTATTTTATAGTTTTCCATGGCTGAGAAATGTGATCACTTCTTCTAAAAGAATATTCGACAGCTATAGTCTGTTACCCCAGAAACGCTGTCGCCCCAGTTATTACTGGCAAATAAAAATCTAGCATCTAGCTGGTATTTGGTGTAAACAAAGCATTTTCCCGTGGCAAATTTCTTCTGCGGACTACAAAGGAGAAGTTTACATTTCAATTCATCACCACTTACACTAGAAAAATTACTCTTTATACAAATACAAATGGGGAACAATGAATGTGGCTCATTATTATCTCTTAGGAAAAAAGAAAGATGTGAAAGTAATAAAACAACCACAATGGGATAGTTCAGGATGAGTGGGCCTTAAATCTTGCTTGCCATATTTCAGCAAATGGTGGCCAACAAAGTTTTTGAGGATTGGTTTAGGATTTTTTGCATAAATTTAATAAGAACAAATTTATTGAAAAAATAGAAAAGCAGAGTCAGATCTTAAAAACAATTAACACCTCATTATGGTACAATATTTTAATTACAATAAATTTAAATTTAAAATAAAGGTTAAATAAAACATTTTTTAAAAACAGGATAAATTCTTTCCTTCTTTTTGCAGAGATTGCTTTATAACATGAGTATTTTCGTATACATTTTTATTTGTGTTATAGCTATTTCATGTATAAAATTAGAAAGAGTTCATTTGCACGTTATTTCTGTGCTTCAGACAAGTTTTTCATTGACTGACAAACTTACTGCACTTAATACTGTTCCATACCAGCTATACGGAAGAAGCCTACTGCGTGATTTTCTGGATCAAGGAACTGCAATTCACAATCTCATTTTACAATGAATACCATTTAATGCAGTCCTCAGGGAGACATTCTTTAGACTCAGGTATCTTGTTTTTGTCATAACCCACTTGACAATTCTTTTTACCCACAATAGAAGACATTTTACCACTGATACTTAGTATCATTTAACAATGCCATTTTAATACAACAGAGCATATTATATACTAGAATTTGTCTCAGAGTGACATGCATTAAGTAAAAAAATGCAGTTTTTAATTGAAAAAAGTATTTAATTTGCAGCAACTCAATACAACTTACCTGACTTATAGTGAAGTTTTATGTTTTGGGCATAAATACACAAACAGCCAAAATTTGTGTTATAACAGTAAAAAAAAATCTACTCTTCATAGCCATCTACTTATGCCAGTGGGAAGAAAATGGTTGAGCTTTTTGCTCAGGATAACTTTCTTCTTTCTCAGACACTACAGAAGAAGATTAGATTGAGGAGGGAGGATCTATGAGTGGGGAATAGGAAGTGTCTGCTCTCATTTCATAGACCTGCAGTACTATCTCCTCCATTGCCCTGTGTAGGGAAAATTTTAGACAATGCTGTTGTACTAATCACAGTCTTCATACTTCTTTCCGAGAGCTTCTAAATTCTGTTTCCAGATCCTTTCTTTCATCGTATTCTGTCACATGGATGTCACCCTCTGGTCCTTTTCCAAGGTTCAAATGATGTACACAGGTTCCTTGTCCACCGCCTTTGCACATAGTAAGATAAGGCGTTTACAGTCCTCACCAAGAAGCTGCACATCCAGCTGATTTTTTGCCAGATGACTGAGTTTTTTATAAAATACTATATGCTGTCTCTTTCTTTCAGTTAGTATCTCTGGAGCAGACACATTGGTGTTATCCAATGGGGGGCACCTTCCACAGTGACCATTTCTCCCTGTGCTTGTCAGCCATTTGGTGGAACCTACAGTTCTGGTACTTGCATCACTATGGAATACAGTGTTGTACACTAAACCCTCCTTCTGCAACAAGGGAAGCAAGCATCAAAAAGGTGGATGCAGAGAATACTTCACAACTTCAGTAATAACTGTGTGTGCATTAGAGCAAGTACTTCGTCTCTTGGCCTTTTGGTTAGCCATATTCTTTCTTCAGTTAATCCATGTAGATTAATCCTATAAAATGTGGATTTATGGTGGGAAATAAAGGTTTACATATTGACATGCAGGTTTTTAGGGAAGTATTCAATGTTTGGAAGGTGCTGTAATCATCACTAAATGATAGGCATGACTGAGAAGTAAACACATACTTGATCACAACACACAAACTCAGGAGACTGAGTGACCTCCTAGCAAATCAATGACAATGCAAAGGAAGAACCCCAGGAGTTCACAATTGCATTCTTTTAGTCTTATCCTAGAAAAACAGTAGGCTCAATATTTTTCTGCTTTTATTAAATTTCAGAATAAATTGGGAGGGGGAAATATGATATCCTTCATGCAACAATAACTTATTCAAACATTCCAAAATTTTGTTTCAACTTAGGGCAAACTTTCCATGATGGCTTCAGCTCTGAATTTTTTATATTTATATTTTTAATTTAGTTTTCTGTAGGCTGCTTTGCATTGTCACATTGTGATTCAGCTGAGCTCAAGTTCACAGTGTTGAATAAGCCTCCCAAGCAAGCTAAAGAATTTTATGTCTTAGATCCAGTTGAAAAGGTTGCTGCATTAAAACCATTGATGTGTGTGAACTAAACCTTCCTTCAATGTTGGTGTCGGAATAAAATATTCAACACCATAAAAGCTGGCCTCAAAGACTCTGGAACCTGCTTTAACATTAAATGTAGTATCAATACAATACCATAAGGTCAATGACGCTTTTCTGGTTTTATTATTACTATATACAAGTATATATATTTTTCATAAAAATTCCTTACCAAAGAAAAAAATTGGATCTGACAGTCTATATCAGCAACATAAAGGCAAAACCTCCTTGAAGATTGTTGTTACATATCAGATGAAAAAAAAACTACTTTATGGAAGGACAAGAAATTTAAATATACAAAATGAAGGGTCATCTGGCACTACAGAAATAAAGAACTAGGATACCTCTTTATTGTAATATCACACCAGATGAATAGTTTACCCAGTATACTTTCAATAAACAAAGTGATTATAGAATATTTAGAATATATCTGAACTATCTAGAGTATATCACAGCTGCTACACAGTATCATACTGTTGTTTACTTACTCTCCAGCAGAACCAATAACAACATAGAGGAATTACCAAAGTATTTGCTGCAATTAAAGACCAGTATTCAGAATGAAGACAGCAAAATAGGAATACTTGAGGTCCCATGACAACAACTTCAAAAATTCTTTAAAAGTTATTTTGTATGCTCTCTATTTTCACTTACAAACTCCAGCTTTGTTTATTTGCCCTGGACCTCCAAATCAAAGCCAAGAGGACTTTTGAACATAACTTTCTTAATTTTTGGAGTCTAGTGAAGTCAAAGAAAACATCTTCTGTTTTGATTGACAAGGATGAAATCTGACCTACACTAATCTCAGAAGCAGAACAGCTGTTGGTTTCAGCAGGGACAGAATTTCATTCACCCTTTAGTATTCCAAGTTGCAAAGAGTTTTTTTTTCCCTGCATATTTACACGAAATATAAATGCACATTGTGTTTTAGACTTTCAAAGCAAGCCATGACTTACAGAGAACACCCTTGCAGCCACAGGAAATTTAAAAAGTTGCAATCAAGAAGGCTGAGAGGGATGAATATTTTTAGTAATAGCACAGTCCTTGTTGGGCTATGTTATCACAAAGGTTGGAGAACACTGATTTAAGGAAGTTTAATATGTTACTGATAGCACCTGCTCTTTCCACATAAACATGCAGTTTAATCAGCCCAGGTTCATATTTAAATCTTCAGTTACATCATGTTCGTTCAGTCTAGTGGTATAATTTGTAGCAGTTGAAATAACACCACACTTAAAAAAAAAAAAAAAAAGAGAGGAAAAAAAAGAATTATTTGCATGATTACTTTGCTTGCTATGAGCATTAGGCGTCTGCCATCTGGAATCATAAGGGAAGTGTTAGAGTCTTTTTCTTTCAGACATGATGAATTTAAGATGCAAAATGAATTTTAATCTCATTCTCAGGTATTCTGAACCCTAGTCAGCACTGGTCCCAGAGGGATGGGAAGGTGTATATCTGAAGTGTATGCTTCCCAATTCCCCTTTGACCTTCATCACCTTCATCCTCTTCTGCTACTTATCATAGATCTTCATCTGTATTTTGATGTCAACCAAGGTAGTCATGACCCCAAGGATCACTTTCCAAGGTGACTAGAATAGCCAGGCTGGCAATAGATATTCCAGCTTACTCTCTTTCCTTCAGACAGCCAAGGGGCAAACTCTGGGAGAGACAGCTGGCTTTGCCTTTTCAAGTATTTAGTTTAAAAGGTTTCAGTTTGCTGGGCCTGCCGATGTTGCAGCCTTTTTTACAGCACAACAGCCACTGAAAGGAACAGAAAATTGTTGATATAGTGGTTCTCCACCAAGATGTAAACAGCTGAGCAAAACTGAAATTCTATTATTTGCAGAAGTGAAATCTTTAACTTGACCAGGCTCATGCACCTTTAATATGCCTGGTTTTTTATTTTTCCAATATACTTTGAGTTAAATATTAATTTGGGGGAAAAGGTAACGTACACTATAAAACAGAGCTTAAAAAAAAAAAAAAGAAAAAAAGAAAGGAAAAAAGCTATCATCAGCTGTGACTGAGTAAAACTAAGGATTGTGCCAGAGAGCTTAATAGCAGTGCAGTGGTCACAGAAGCCTAGTGTTTAAAAATTAATTTCTGGTTTGAAGCTGTTACTGGCAGTGCCAAGAGCATACAAAGTACATTTGTTCATCACCAGAGCTAGCTTCAGAGTAGAAAATTCAAGAGAGAGACAATGAGGTCAGTCCAGTTTCTAAAATATATCTGGGAAATATTTAAAATCTTCAGGCAGTGAAAAACAGATATCTACAAAAGAAGAGCTAAAGGGCAAATTAGAGAAATATCTCATCCCCACATTTTACAAGGCTATAAACTTGTCTACTTCATGAAGGATGGCCTCCTATTAATTTTATAAAAAGCTAATCAGATGCAATTTAGGTTTCTCTAAAATAGATATTTAGGGAACATCATCTGCTCTCTCTGTTCCCACTTGAAAGGAAAAAAGATGTTTATCAGACCATTGATTTCTTAAAACAGAAACAAATACTACACCACTTTTCATGCTGTAAATGGGAAGAGAAACAGATTTGCAAATTCAGTCACTGAACTGTAAATATATTCCTGCAGCTACTCACAGGTGTAGCAGAAAGACTTTATTGTACCCATCAAAGATGTCACCATGTGCACCAATATCAAATGGTTTGTACTTTCATCTGTGAACTGAAAATTCCTGAACAAGTCTGAGCACTCCTGACCAGCAGTCCTAACATTTTAACAGAGGTACTGAGAATGTATTTTATCTATCCAAGCACTATTACCTGCTCTACTTCCAGCACCTCAGTGAATGGAAGCGATGACCTAAAGAGATAAGATTTCACACTGCAGGAGCACAGAAAGCAAGCAAGAACCAAAATCTGAAAGCCAAGACTGTTCTAAAGACCAGCTTTTGATGGTTAATAGCATTCTTCCAGTATCAGAAATGGATACAAATCATTTTGTCTTTTGGAACAACTGAAGAAATTATTCATAGTAAACAAGTTCTGCAGTGAGTTCTGTTCAGTAAACAGAGCTTTATTTCTGTGAAAATGCTTATTATTTAGACCTACTTGACAGATTGCCAGAAAATCCTGAAACATTTTGTAGATGCAGTTGTTTGCCACTCTCTATTCAGGGCATGCCAATGGTCATCTAATAGTTAGAGTTTGTTTCTGTTCCCTGATTGGTTGGCAGAAGTGCTTTACAACGGAAAAATACAAGGACTGAGTAATCTTTTTATTGCAGAAGTACTTATTTGCATGCAAATACACATCTCTATATATAGAGTAGCTATTCCCCAAACCTCCTTGGGAACAATATGTTCACATGAATATTTGTAAATAGCAAATAAAAAGGGGGCAAGAATATGGTCAAAGACGACAGCTGTTCAGAATTTAAATTCATGCTTTCCAGCATCTAGACAAAAAAAATTCAGTGGATCTGATTTTCCAGTGCGTGTACTTCACTTAGTCATTTACACTTGTGGGAAGCATGAACAATGTGGGAGTTACTCACTAGCACACGGGACTCCTCCATTCTCATTCTAGTTGCACTTTTTGTGCATCCAGTTTTCCAAAAAAAATGTTGGGGGAGCGTCATGCCCCAAACAACTGGTTGCGGTGGGTATTGTTTCACATCCCTTTACGGCATCGTTACAAATGCCGTCTAAAAGCTTAATCGTGAAGCAGCAGCAAAAGATCAATTAAATTGATATTGGTATTGATAATGGGCTTTCAGCCTGGCAGCTGGCAGTATAACAAGATCCTATGGCTGGCAGCTGAAGTTAGACAAACTAAGCCTTTTAATCATTTACACATTTTTAACTGTGAGGGGAAGTAATTAGAACAGGTTACATAGGTGTCTGTTGGCAATTTAAAAAATCAAGACTGACTATTTTCTAAAACGTATGCTGCATTGCAGGTGGAAAGCTGAGGATGACCTATGGCCTGTACTCTGAAAAGGAGAAACTAAATGATCACAGTATGGATGTATCTGATCACTTATTCAGAAACTCCTTCAAATTAACTGCTACTGGTTTTGCCATCCACTAACTAGCATGGCTATTGAGGTTGTAATGCTGCTAGGGTTGTGACAGCCCAAGACCCAAGAGAAAGCAAGGCTTAAAAGGAGATGAGATTTTTTTTCTGAAAAGGTTAAATGAAAAGGGGAAACACGAATAAGGAGACAAGATTAGGGTCACATAAGTGATTCTACAGGTTGAAACAGAAGCAACAAATTCTGAGATTGAAGTTAGGAATAGTTATTCTGAGTTTAACTTATTATGCTACTCATTTGTATAGTTTGAAAGGAAAAAGGAGGTCAACACCTGTGGAACGGACAGGATTTTACCAAGTATCAGAAGAACAGAAAAAAACCCATAAGGCCCAAGGTTATATTTCCCCTGCTGTGCAGGACTATTAGATGAGCACTCTACAAAAAACAAAATCTGTTCCTGGTGGGTCTTGTGTTAAGTATGCAATAATTCTGCCAATAAAGAAAATAAGCATCTTATCTATTTGTTAGTTAGTAAATAGCATCTTTATCTCAGTTTTAGCTGTACAACTTAAACAGAAAGGACAAAGCAGGACAAAAGAGTGCCAATTTTATTCTACACTGACTGCATCAAGGTTTAGTACACATGCTGAGGAGAGTGCAGATACTTATTAAAGATGCTGACACTGGCATAAAAAGTAATTACAGTATTGTGCCTCCCTTTATAACAAACAACTCCACTTCCCTATCTTAGAGGTGACTCAAAGCCTTAAATTAGAATTCTCAGGGTTTCCCACATAGTCAAACACTGCAGGATTTGAACAAGTGGATATGCTTCCCGCTCATATCGCTTACTGCTAACTATAATTATAGTATTTATGAATTTAAACCTTAATGACAGCAAACACAGTAGCTCCACTGCTCTTGTACTAGAGATGTCACTTTTAGTTTTTCCATAAGCACTATATTAAAAATGGGGGAATATTCAGAAAGTATTAGAGAGAACTTTTTTCTGCCTTTTCATCTCAGATGTAGGGGTGCTTGGAGAAACTTCCATGCAACACATAGAAACACTGATGCAAACACTTAAATATTAGTTAAGTCTTTCCTGGAAAATAAATAAATAAATGAAAAGGAATGGTTTGCAGCAATTTTTACTGTCCCAAGATCTGGATGGTGCTTCCAGAAACTATAAACTGGTGACTCTCACTACCATCTCCAGTAAAAATAATCTATAATAAAGAAGAGCTACGGACTAACATCCCAGCATTTTGTGAGCATGTAAATACATGCATGGATGAAGAAGATTCAGTGGACAAAGTATCTGAATTTTTCAGAATCATTTGAGAAGATTCCACACTAAAAGCTTTAACATGAACAAATCTGTCGTGCTCATAGTCTTTGAATGTAGTAAAGGTCATTTTATGAGTAGAAAGCTGGCTAAAAGATAGGAAACAAAGGGTTAAGACTTAACAGTTTCTCTCTGGGGTAGAGAAGAGCCAGAATTGATGTCCCCAGGGGATGACTTAGGGTACTATCTTTGTTCTGTAAATAACATCACTTCTTTGCCACTGCAAGAGACAGGCAAGATGGGCCATTGGTCGGACCTAGTAGGCTGGTGTCTGGTACAGCTATCTTCTCATAGCTTATTATCTTTTTTCCAGTACTTTGGTTCTATGCATAACTTGAAGACCAAAAAAATATCTGGGGTAAAAATTGAAAAGACATTATAATAAATGTAACAAATTAAGGACAGATCTGAATCGGCAAACAAACCCCTGTCCAAATGTGGGTATATGTAAGTTATGCGGCCTGACAGAAGGCACCCCATGCTTGGGATAGCTTAGCTTACCTACTTTGGATATCTCTGAACAGTTTACAGTATTGTTCACAACCTCTGCTTTTTTAAGTTGGTTTGGCTTTTGCTTTATTCCTAACGTGTCTGTGAGAGAGGAATATCCATTTTCTGTTTGCTTTATTTTGTTCTGGTTTTTAAGCATCATCTCTTATCCACCAGTAGCAGTTTAGTAAGGCCTATTACATTTTGACAGTTTGAAACATGAAGCTGTGAAGATAAGGTGCTGCTATAGTGAAAAGGGCCATTTTCTAGCAACAGAACAGCAATATATTCGAATAATGAAAGGGGAAATATAGTACAATCAATTTTTTTCCCCTTAGCTTTTGTTTCTGTGATTGTTATCTCTTTTCTAATGAATTTATTCCTTCTTTCTCTTTTCATATTTTCACACTGCTGTAGGTCCCATTGAGCAAAGTAACTTAAGCATATGTATTAGCCCTGAGAACAGCCCCACACAGCACTAACATTAACATGGAATGATTTGATGTGATGTGACACTACCTCAGGTAGTCCTCATAAAGGCAGCCCCAGTACTGGGAGATGCAGATTCAGTATACTTTAGTTAGCTCTATACCTTACTGAAAGCAGCTCTTGGCAAGATAAATTTCCAATTTGTCTGAGATTATTACTCCAAGGACAGTACAAGTTCACACATTTAACAGATTTAACAGTATTCATAAAATATCTCAGGTCTCTCTATCTTATAAACTTCCCTTATCTCTCACACTGCAGTGTTATTTAGCTTTTTTTGGGGGGGAGAGAGGTTGGGGTTTTTCCTTTTTTTTTTTTTTTTTTAAATTGCCAAATAAGCACATAATAGTATTATCATGAAGTGGAATTTTTAAAAGTTCTGCAAACATTGTCATGGCTCCTTCTGGAGAAGCTCTTTGCCGTTTCTTTTCTCCGTTCTTTGATCCATGTTTGCCCAGGTAACATGGGCAGCTATGGGCAGCCACCTACATAGAGGAGACATGCAATGAAGCCCCCTCAGAAATCTTTTGCTACTGATATCAGTGAATCCAGGACTGCAGCCACAGCCTGAAGTCTGCAATGGCTATGAAGCACCTCCATACTGTGAAGGCTGTCTGCTCAGTGATGCTATCACTCTTACATGAAACATAGCCAGGAGCTTGTTAATACTTTCATGGGTTCTGGAAGGAATACCTCCTCTGGAACATTTTCCAGTTGGAATGAACCTTTTTAGTCAAAAGAAAATCTAATTTCCCAGAGATCTGAGATTGCCATTCTACAGCACTAAATAGGAGCATCTTCTATTCCTAAAAGCTCCCAGAAATAGAAAAGTTATACAAAGCACATGAAAAATAAATAGAAAACCAAATTATTTTAGAATGTTTTAGTTATATCATATGTATATACAATATTGTTTTAAAGCAAAAAATAAAGTATATGATTTATAATGATAATTTTCCTACATTTCCTTAGTAGTTTCATAATTCCTTGCCTTTATTTAGCACTTCAGTAGATTACTTTGCTTTGCCATGACTATCAATGCATCAAAACTTTCTCAACCAACTTTTGCTAAAGTATTTTAATTAAAATGGGAGTATTTACAGTTCTTATATCATATTAATATTCCAGTAGGCATAAAATTTTCACTAAATAATATTGAATAATTAAGAAGGAATACATTATTGATCAGATAGGAACAGTTTCATACAATACAAAATGTTATTGTGCTTTGTTTGTGGTTTTAATATCTGTTATTGAAACCTCAAGCTGATACTGGTAAATGGCTCTCTACCATACAGACCAAGGAAATTTTAAATGGACACCACCTAGTGTCGTAGAAATATAGTGGATGTTATCTAGTGTTGTAAATATGAAAATGAACGTTAGAGTCTAATTTATTTTTCCCCCAAAATAGGGTTTTAAAGTACCTGAAGAAAGCAAAAGTTAGATTTTCTTACTGTACTATTTACTAAATTTGCTACTTACTCTATCATCTCACGATTCCTTATCAGCTATTTTATTATGTATAAATGTTATTCTAGGTTATGTGCCTTGTAATGTTCTTCAGAAAAAGCCTGAAATAGGTATTACGGGGGAACTTGATAGTGTTTATGAAAAGGAGATTGTATTCTGAAATGAGATTACACTGAAACCCTGCTCTTTTGTAAAGAGTCTGTTGATGTAGAATTTGACAGTGTGAATTTTCTGTGCAGTCTCCTGGTTTCTCTTCATAAATGTTTAAGGGATAGTCTTTGAAAGTGGTCTCACACAGAAACTTTTCAGCCCTACTTTTCATTTTTGACCAATTTCTTGAAAGGACATCTTGCAGAACATCAAGTAATTCTAATACAAAGGTGATGCACTGTCTATGTTTTAACCTTATTTCCTCAGGAAATTAAGTTATTGTGATATCACTCTTTCTCTCCTTTCCCTCTCATCCTCACACATTTTTATTCTTGTTTTCCAGGTCTGACTCTGTCTCACAGAGGAGTTTCATAGGCTTTATCCAAACTAGAAGACCTACATACCTGAGCACAGCCTAGCTGTCCACTCACTGGCCACATGAGATCAAGCTGCACGCAGTCCACTTCCCTGAGGGCAAAGGAAAGCTCCTATCCTCTGCACTGTAAGGAGCAAGGAGACAGCACATTGCCTCTTGCCCCATGCTGCAGACACGAGGAGCTGGGAACTGCCAGCTGCACCAAAGAGCACTGAAATTCAAGTTAGAGCCCTAACAAAGGAGAGGCTGCATTGCATGTTTAGCATTATTTATTCTCTTTGGAGAATCAACAGGTCAGTCAGCACGCACAGTCTCTGCCCCAAGACAGCAGGGTCCAGACAAGTACCTGATAAGTGGAATCAAGCAAGAGATGATGGATGGCTATAGCAAGTGACTGGCAATTCAGTGGGATGGGCCAAAGATCATGAACAGGATCCAGAAATATTACCAGAGGAAATCAATGAGGAAGATTAAATATATTGTGGACCTGGAGAAAGCTGGCTATATCACAATGGGAATGCAGGAAGTACATATGATACAAATTGCTAAGAAGCTGGGGTTTGCTAGTTTGGAATTGTTGAATTCATGGAATTGTTATTTTTGAGTCAGTTGTCATCGTTGACATTGGTTATTATTGGCCCATTAAATTTTTATTTAATGTCTACTAAGTTATTTTTTCATGAATTCTACTCTGAAGCATAGTTTATATATTAGCACTCACACCTGATCATTGGCGAAGAGGCTCAGATGTGAATGGCTGTGTAGATGTACATCCAGCACATGAAATATTGGCTATGAAAAACTGTGACATTTAGACCTAAATAAAAACAACCCTCTTGCTTCTATCCTCCCACAGGACCAGGGAAGGAACCATCTTACTCACAGGCCCCAATTAAGCATTACAAAACCTAGAAAAATAATGATGTACATTAAAAAAGAAATTTTTTTGTGAAGCATATTAGCTGCTCCACTTCCACAGGCTTACTGAAGTACTACAAGAAAAGGGAATGGCAATTATGTCTGGCAATATATATATTCCTACTGACAGACCCATGCTTTATTACCCAATTACCATGTGCCATAGGCCGAGCTCTGGAATGTGATCCTCTCCTAAATCACCCTTTCCAAGCACAGCTAACACCAAAAAAGTCTTCAGTTACTAACGCAAATCTATTAGGATTGAGCGTGTAGAAAAAAGAAGGATGATAGTTGGGATGTGCTGAATCAGTTCATCAATTCATCAAGCAAAGACACCCAGAGAACAATCACTCAAGCAATACACATAATATTCTCAAAGGGTAAAAAGAAGTCCTTAGCTTGTAAAGCCTAGAGAAATCCTTTATATTTCTATACTTCACTATTTGCAGTGTTCACCAACCTTGTATTCACAGCTTATTCTACAGTGAACAATTTGTGTTTTATATTTATTCACCTTATAACGTAGAGTTCCAAGTCCCTGACATAGATGCACACCACTCCTAAAATGCAACCACCCCTAGTGTATTTGCAAACTATTCAGATAAATTCTTTAAATTAACCAGAGTAGGAAAGACTGGAGGAATTTTTTTTTTTCATTTGACAGGGAAACAAGAACAAAAATGAAGCTGTATGCTTCTAAGACCTAATGGTCCACATCATTTTATTCTACTAACTCTCCTAGATCAAAAAGTGGTTTTGCCTTCTCTTCCTCTTGTGCCACTTAAACCAAAAACACATGTTAGTACAGTAGGAGTTAAGGTTTTGTAGAAAACAAACACAACTGACAGATAAGTAGTGTCATTACTGCAGAAGCTTAAGAGCTGAGCTGAAAATATTAATATTCTGTTATTGTCATCTGCTGTCTCTTCCCATCACCTAGTCAAAAAGAGCATTTCAGCTTTGAAAGCTTCATCAAGTGCTGTGCACTCAGCTAAGTTACAGATCAGATCAATATTTAAATCATCTGACTATACTTACTAATGATCTCTCAAAGCTGCAGAAACTACTATGTTAGGGGCCTATTTAAAGTGTAAAATGTACTCAATGGGATGACTAGGCTGTTTTTCATATCTTATTGTATCATTTATTCTTTCAGTTTAATTAAAATTGATCAGACTCATCACCTTGGAAATCATTTGATTACTTCTATGCCTCCCTAACTTTTTTGGCATATAAAATTGCCAGGTTTTGTTATGGTTATTTATTTTCCCAGTGTGCAAGCCAAAATATCATGTAACTTGATTTTAGAATTGGTGGGTAATGATTTCCTCAAAATGTTGTTGGTTTTTTTTCCCTGCGAAGATTCTCTTCTAGAGAGCTACGCTCTCCCTCTCCTTGACTAAACGAGTATTTATTAAGAAGTGGTTACTTTACTTAACAGTAAACAAAAGTCCACCAAGCAGCAGCTCAGAGATTTGTAATTCAATTTTGGATGAACAAGGCTATACGTAGGGGTGTAGGCAATGGGATGATTTATTGTTTTGGTTTTGGTTTTTTTTTGAAAAGGACACCCACCTCGTACATGCACAATGGCTATTTTTAGGTTTGAGTTCTTAAAAATTCAGGTAAAAATCCGAACTCTGTCATAATCGTTGATATGGTCAAGTGGCAGAGAATTAAATGCATGAAATAACATAAATGCCAAAAAACTAGCCAGCACAGTATATTGCCAGCACTGCAGCTCTAGGAAGACTCTAGGATTAAAACCCTGAGATGCATAAGTGCAATCTGCAGTGCATAGGGAGAGTTAGGCTGCCTCTGTTCTCATCTTCCAAAGAGTGCTTCAACACAGCAGTTTACAGATCATGCAGGCTACCACTTTTGTAGATCATGTTACTGCTCCTGCTCCTAGGGGGCTTTTTGTGCAAAAGTAGAGAAGCAAGCAGCATAACCATACCCAGGTCCCCTCTGACAAGGGAAAGTAATGAAGCTACAAGACAGTGACTACAGCTGGGCTTAGGAGATGAGGAATGATCCTTGCTATAGCAATATTCAGCATAACCTTGGACACCACAAATGGAATCTGGAGTGACCTATACAGTGATAACAAGTATTTCTTGCTATCCACACTGGAAACATTAGAAACACCTGTTCATCTGAAATCCTAAGGCTTTGTGTAGCTTCAGCACCACATGAAAGCAGAACAAAGGTACTTCAGTTGAGGTCTGGAAGAGTGGTGACAGAAATAATTTTATTTGCCTCTCATTTTTGCCTGAAAAGAGGATAATCTCAATTGCTTTTCACCCTAGAGGGAGCCAAACCTTCTACCTTAAAGTAAATGACATCAACAGCACTAACAACTGTACAGAGGTAATTATAATACAATACAGAAATATTAATATATTAGAATAAAACTTTTAAAAGGAAAGTGGACTTCCTGGGGTTTGAATTACACAAGTACTTACATACTTACTCTCTTTGCACTAAACAAAAAACCTCGACACATGAAAAATAAACCTCTCCTTGCTGGTAATAATAAAACTTAAAAAAAACAGGTTAGCCCATTCTGAAATGCTGGATTAATTTTGTTTCAGATCATCATGTTTTCTAGCAGTTTTGAAGTATAATATGAGAAGATCATGACCAGATATTAGTATTTGTTCAAGATGACCATCTGTCTAAATGAGTTAAAAGTTTTACACCTCTAATGGGAAAAACAGAAGTTAGTTGTACTCTGTCCATTCCTCCAGTCTATATGATCTTACCTACTGCTCTACCTTGTGGGTTTGGGATATTTTTTTTTTTGTAATATAAACAGTAGCATCACTGACTTCACGTCTGTTGGATAGATCTTAAAAGTTATCATCTCATGTGTCACTTCTGATGTTTGGTGCTTGGCAGATCTATTTGCAAGCACTCAGTGAATGAGACAATAAATGTGGTATAACTGTTTAGAAAAGCAGATGTAAATATAACTCTGTTTAAATTCATTACTTTCAACAGAGTCCTAATCCTTACAATACCATGTGGATGGTGCTTTATGAATGGTATTAACACAACTTTTATTGTACGAGCCAAAAACCCAAATGAAAATGAGAACTTTCTCAAAGCGATAGTTATTTTCTTCTAACAAAAAGCCAAGTTCAGTTGTTTCAAGCACAGGAGAAAAAAAATCATATGGGCTTTTTAAAGCACCTAAAACCATAAATTCCTAAGAATGTTTACCTTTATGGGTAGCCTTGGCCCATACGCTTGAGTTCACAGCAGTAGTAGTTAAGAACAGGTAATTTTACACATAAATGAAAAAATTAACAAGAAGAAATCTTCTATTTAGCATGAATATTATGCTGAAAATTGCATGAAAAATGCCATGAATGGCTTGCAAATTATGCTGATTCTTAAAGTTAAGCTATCTAATTCAAAACAAAAGGAAATACATGACCCATGTACCCCACCAAAGCAAGCCAGAAGCTCTGGAGTTTTGAATACTAGAAAAATGCTCATAAACAAATTGTAACTCATGAATTATGCATAAAATTTATTAAAAGAATATTTTAAATACAGGGGAAAATAATACAGTAGTTACTGTCAGATTTGTTTTTATCAATTTATTTTATTATGCGTCTACTTTTGCTGGTATTCTATACCTAAAGCTGTGTTTTCTTTGGCAATTCTCTTTCTCTACCTCATTCTTTTGCAGTGTTAAAAGTAATATGGAAATGAGCCAAAAGTACAAGTAAAAAGGAGGTTTTTTTCTTGTGCTGCACACTATAGGTACGCTTCCTTTTGAATTTGAGCACCACTGAAGTCCTCTGTTCATTTCGAGACCATGTTATATAATAGCAACATTATGTCCATACACAGCACCAGAATGGCGCTGGAAAAACAAGCTAGTGCCTCTCCAATGCAGGATCACCCTCAGTTATTTCATTCCTGACAGACCATGTTAAACATATACTCAGAGACCCCATAAATTCCTCAGGCATCATGTCGTGATTCC
This sequence comes from Phalacrocorax aristotelis, assembly GCF_949628215.1. Taxonomy (NCBI): domain Eukaryota; kingdom Metazoa; phylum Chordata; class Aves; order Suliformes; family Phalacrocoracidae; genus Phalacrocorax; species Phalacrocorax aristotelis. The sequence goes on along the minus strand of NC_134279.1, from coordinate 59,723,782 downwards.
TCACGAGAGTCTGTTACATTTCCTGACCTCTGAACTGCATCATAGGTGCTTCAGTTCCTGCTCTACCATAAACGGAAATAACAGATTTTTCTTTATTACGTTGCAGTAGCTGCGTTGCATTTTGAGACAGTTAATGTCCTGCTCATTCCTATCTTGAAGCTGAACAGTGCCTGTATTTTTAAATCTTTCATACCAAAGTGGGAAATGACAAGGCAAAAAACCTCCCTAAAGAAAAGGACATAGAAGTTGCATTGAATCATAAGCTTAATATAAGTCTGTATCACATTTTGGCCTGTAGAAGGGGAAAACTCTAATGTACAGCCCCTGTACCATTCACATCACCTGCCTGAAAGAGTAATAGCAAATTTTTTCCCCTTGCCTTCTTGGTTGACTCAATCTGCATTTTCATCTCTTAAATCAAATATGCATGCTCAAAACAATTTTCTTGCTTTCAAAAAGCTGAAGATTAAAAAAAAATCGTATTTCCTTCAGACTAAGGCCATTCTGCTTAAACAAATGTGAGTTTAAGAATGATCAAATAAAGTAATTTAAATTTCACAGTTCTTTCATAAGTGGTTTTACCATGTCAACATAACTTAACCATGTGCTTTCTGTAGAGAGATGGCTTTGGCACCATGAGGGTTTTTTGTTTTTTTTTTTTCCCCTCCCCCTTCTTTTTTGGAGGGGGGTGTGTGTGTATAAATATGTATATTTGTATGTATGCATATACATGTGTATATATGTGTCTGTATATATATTATATATATATCAAGTCATTGTATATGTACAATTGTGTTTAAGGACCTTTAAGTTTAATTACTTTTTCTCATTATCAGCATTAAATACTGCTGGCCAACTCTTTTGCTGTACTTTCCATGTGGATACTGAAGAGGCTTCAGTAAAGCCCTATGATATAGCTGAAGAACCAATTGAAAAAGAGCTCTCTGTGGCCTTTGTTTATTACATACAGTGATGATAAATTACATCATCATATCGCACTGCTATGATACACGTTGCATTCATTAACTTACCTTACTGATTAATCCTTTCACACTTGCTTTCTATTTGTGGTTTATTCCAGCTGAAGAAAATACGGTACGCATCCTGATAGCACAGATTAGACCAAAGCTACTTTTTTTCCTCTTCACCTTTCTCTTCCTCTCTTCCTGGATGCATATAAAGTAGAAATCCTGGTTAGGTCAATGCATAAACTTCAGCCAGCTTCAGTGGAACCAGGGGTTCATCCCAAAGGACCACACTCAGACTTCAGTTGCCTTTCATCTCTGAAAACTGGCAGGTACACACAGAGTAAACTATACTTTTTATTTAACTCTTTCTTGAGAGGAACACAGACAACACGTATATTTTCTCAGTATGGTGTTCTGCCTGCGTGGTTGATACAATGTTGGTTACTACACCCGTGGAAAGTGGCATAGTGTTACACCTCATAGGAAAACGAAAAACATGCCTAGTTTGTATCAAGTCACCAGTACTCAACCTTTCCTCCCTCCCACGAACACCAGTGCACTTGCACACCAGAACAGGTATCGATTCCTTCTGAGGTTAGGTTTGAAGTACCAGTTCCCACTGCACTCTGACAACAGCGAGACAGGAAAGAGCAAGACAGGGCTCAAAAGCTGCAATTTTGGAAACCTAAGGAAGTACACCCAATAGGCTTACGATTTACCTCACTGGATAGCATAAAGAAACTAAACCAGCCAGCAAAGAACAAGACATAAAAAGGATGGGGCTTTGTGTGAAATACTGCCTTTCTTGATGATTTAGGTTGATGGTTTAGGGCTCAAGGGAGGCCCTGAATTCACAGCTTAAAACTCTGTCCCGGAGCAGGACACCCCCACTGTTCTTCATGCAGCAGCAAACACATCTCAGATTTTGCTTTTAAGACAATGACAGTAGAGACTGAAGTTTAGGTGTACAATCAAATGGAGGCAGAAAGGAAGCAAAAAAAAAAGAATTAAAAGAGGAAATTTTAATGAAAAATACATAAATAGGCATCAAAATATTTAAAAGAGATAATAACGGCGACACTCCATTAAAAAAATGAAGGAAGAGACATAAGAAACTCTGAAGAAAAAACACTGTAAGAGAAAAATAACGTTTTAAGGAAAAGTAATAGGGTCTTAACTATAAATATCTCGGGAGCCCTCTAGAGGTACTTCCTGCAGCTTTTGAGGCTGTCAGTCGGCGCCACAGCACGTACACAACCAAGGCTGTGATGCTTGCCTATTTTTACCAAGCACAATAATTTGGGGAGCCAGCTGTGCAATTATTGCGTATTGTTGAAAGACCAACTGCATTGCAATAACAGATAAAAATGCTGTTATTTGACAAAAACATACTATAGATAAAAGTGCAAACATGTCAGAGAACTTGAAACAGGAGTCAGTTATATTTATACTGCTGAAGCTAATTGACCTTTGTGCCTTTGTGGGTTTGGTCATATTTTTTGTTTTGTTTTGTTTTTTAACAACAATAAAAAGTATAATTTCTTGAATCTCTGAAGTTTTTTTTTTAATGTAGCATGCCATTTTTAGACTGGTATGCTGCCTTAATGTCTGATAAGCGTGTGAGCTTCTGCAGGTAGAATTTGACTCAGAATGTAAAGCCAGCAGGGGAAAATTCCTGATTCTTGCTTAATTGCTCTGTCACATCTGACCATCTTTGTAAAGCACAAGAAAATATTTCACAGTTATCAGTTCATTTGAAAACTTCTAGTTTTATTTCCACAAGCCCGTGCTGCCATTTTGTTTGAGTGATGACTTTACGCTTCTGATATACTTTCCTTGTTCTTCCTCTTCAGATCCTGTGTTCTGTAATTCACTTTGTTGTTGTTATGTTGATCTTTCAGTGTTATCTGAGTGTTTAGGAAATGATCCATCAGACATTCAGGTTACCGCTAAGCTTGTGTACCAGTTAGTCTGTGTAACTATGATTCTACATAAAATCCAGACTATAAACTAGTCAATGCATATTACATGAAAAGCAACAGTTAAGAAAACAAGTGAATCACTTTGCCACTGCTTAGTGTACTTTGTAAAAAGCTCAAATTATATCCCTCCATATCATTCTAAAAACATGAAAAACTTGAGGAATCTTATACTGCTTGTAACATCAACCCTTCTACCACTAAATGTACCAAAGTATATGAGAAAAAAAATAGTGAAGATACTTTTCTCAACAGCATAGTAGAGTTCTATGCTCCAGCAACATAATAAGGCCATACATCTTACAAATTCTTTTCTCTCCTGTGAGTTTAGTTAATAACAGAAGGAACTTTCTTTGGGTTTACCTGCCAGATACATGATACATATTTCAGTGAGTGGAATTTTTCTACCTCATTCTACAATGGTGGCTTCAGAAGGAATTATTATTTCTAATTCATCAGTCTGTGCAGACGAGTCAGAAGCAGCAAAATGCAAATCTCTTTATAACTAAATTAATCCAATCCTTTTTCATTTGTCATCATAGTGACAAAGCTCTATTGTCAGCTGAACAGATGTACTAAACACTTGTCACTTGCATGTGTTAAAAGAGCAACAACTAAAAAAGATAATTTCACTTGACTAATACATGACAAAGCAGAAGAATTCTTTTTTTGTTTAGTAATTTCCTTGGGTGTTTTGTTTGCTTTACACCAGATATGAACTTCCTAGTACCACTGGTATAAGAAGGAAGAATCATGAATATCTTACACCTTTCCAAATTCCAGGAATCCATAGCTCCTTTTATGCCTTCATTCTATCTTTATATCAAAATGCAGTTTATGATCTCATAATGAAAGAATACTTGATAAAATATTCCTATTAAAATGCAAATGCTGACCTTCCACCAAGCCTTAAGTTAGAACTTCTTTCCCTTTAATTTTTCTAGAACACACATACTTTGCAACAAGAGAATAATTTTCTTGTTAGAACACACTTCTTTTATTTTTCTAATGATTTAACATTCTTTAGTGGTTTTGCTGGTAGTGCTTTTTTAGAAAAGTAGAATATAAAACTTTATTTGAAACTGAAAAGAAAGCTTTTATATTTTATTATTAGAAAATCAAAGATGAATAGATTAAGTCACTGTTATCATAAGAAAATCCAATACATTTCTCTCCTGTGAAAAAATAATGTAAATGACAAAAATAATGTGAAAATATAAAAGCAATAAAGATAGCCAAGGATCATCCTTGAATTCCCAGCTATAAATTATTATTTTTGTATTCTATTCTTCTACCTTAATTCATTTTCAGGGTATTCTAATTCTGGGAGATGCATCATAAAGTACTCATTGCTGACTTCGCTTTGCTCCCATTGAAATATGGTAAGAATGAAAATGACATCATCCAAACTAAGATGCCTAAAATATGTGAAGATATTTTAGTCTTGGAAATAATAACAGTTCTTGGACTTGAGCAAAGGAACAATGCTGTACATTTTGCCACACTCTTCAAAGTTCTGGTAAAAAGCAAGGGAGCTTATCTGCCCAAAGCTGTTACACCCAAACTGCAGTTTAGCTGAGGAGTTCCTTCAAGAGGAGTTTCTAAGATGGCATTTCCTAGTGAAGCGTTCACTAAGTCAAGAAGAAGCAGGTATTAGGTCTAAATAACTGGCACATTCAAATGTCCTCTCTGAGGGTGTAAAGCCAATCTCGTATCCTGTTAACTTCAAGAAAAATAGTGAGCACTAATAACACATTTCCAGAATCTTACACAGGCTGTGTTCCTTACCTGTTGCAGGCTGGTAATCCCTGCTCTCTTCTGGAACAGTAACGCATAAAGGCACTTGAGTATTCATCAAGATCTGTCTCAAAGAACAAAAAGCAAATACTAATAATGTTGACAAATAATTAGCATTTGGGGCTCCAAATGAAACTGTAGGTTCTTCACTTCCAGCCTAGGCAACCAGACCTTCTGTCTGCTTATAGCCAGAAAAAAGGGGGCAAAAAAAATTATGGCAATCCTAGCTGCTACCTACATTAAAAGATGAAAAATACATTGAACAAGAAATTAAGGCAAATCTTTGGACAAATACTGTTCTATCTTTTTTCTATTCCACAAATGAAATACAGTCTCTATAATTTGTATAATGATTTCTGTCAGATCTAGGAAGACAAAACCAAAGCTGTGCAAGCTGTACTTGCCGTTTGACCACAAACCTCCATCCCCACACTAATCTGCACACAGATGTAAATCCCTGTACATGCATACTCAAAAGGATGGAGGAAGGCTGAAATCAGCCGAGGAAAGTTGTGCTGTCTCATTTGTTTTTGCAGCAGGAGGATGAATCTCTTTTCTGTGTAATGCCAGAAGACAACTGCCTGCATTGCAGGAAGGATTCCCCTCCTCCTCTTGTTCTCCTCCAAGAGAAAAACTTCTTATGAAGCACTGGAGATGGCCTACAGCTAAAGGCAGGTCAAGATGCATGGTGCTACTTGTGGTTTTAGGATCTCTAGGTCATTACTGAAATTTCTTGGTAATTTAAAATTTTAGTCTGGAAAAATTCTTCCTCTGTCTCAGAAAAAAAAAGGAGTTTTAAATCTCTGTTGGCCAGACATGGTACATTATACCTCCCACAGTCAGCTCAGCATGTGATCAACTGGCAACACGTTTCATTGACTTCCTCTTCCCTGTTCGCATTAAATTGCTACTTTTGGTTAAGCAGAACTAGTCTTTGGTTTAACATATCATGAGGCCAGTGTGTGACCTCTAGAGTGAGAGCGAGTGGAGGAGAAGGTGATTTGTTTTGGATTTTGGGATTTTTTGTTGGATCCCCCCCTCCTCCCCCAAGAGTAATTCTAGGAGGCTGAACACAGTGATGCAGGAGGCCCCTTCTAGTTCTACAGTCCCATGTCTGAGGTATTTAAAAATCGATAAGAGTTAACTGTCTTAACATAAGTAAAGCGACTGCATTTGACTTGACTAGTTTTCCCTCTGTTAGAGAGCAATTTTAGCACTTTTATAATGCTGAATTCACCTTTCAATATACATCACTGCTGTTTTTTCCACCACCACCATCATTGCCCCCACACCCATGCCATGTATTTGCACACATTCTAGAACACTAAGACTGACATTTCTGGGTAAAGACACAATGTAAGTAATAATAAAAATAATTTCTACTCCTAAGTAGAAACACTACGTATAGATGAAAAACCAAAATTAAACACTGCCTGTCAGGCGCAAACAAATGCACATTTTCAATCTTATATGGTCTTTGGCTAGACAGGAAAAAGAAAAGATAAATCAATTTTATTTGTAATCAAGCAAGTCAACCATACATTGAAATATCTAATGCTTATATGTTCGTTTTGCCACCTATTCAAAGTGAAAGCACACCACCTGGATACCATTTTAAACTTACTTTCACTGGGCTTAACAAAGGAACAAAATTAAATGTTACTGCAGACCATACATACAGTACACTAAGCTCATCAATTCTTTAAAAAAAATATTGTGAAATGGCCAAGTTATTTAACTTTGCAAAACAGCTGCTTAGCATTCACAACACTCAGTACCACTAATGCTATGTACGTCTCACAAAAGCTCAGAATACTTTTATTTGGGTTAAAAGAACGTCATTTGCAAAAGCAGTTCAGAAAAGAATGCTGTCAAACCACCTTTGAGAAGCCTCAAATCCAGCTCTGACAAATAGACCTTGATTTCAGTTTTAATCTAATCCTAACTATAAGAAATGTACCTTCTAACTAGCAGTTCATTTTCAGTGCAGCTTCATGAAGCTAGTGTAATGCTGAGAGTATGCTCTATTGTTAATATCACCATCTCTGCTACCCCAGATTCATGGAAACAACTTACAGCACAAAGGGAAAACTACTCCCAGTACCAGTTTTTCTACCACAGCATAATAAAAGCTTAGGCTTTCAGCAGAGGCATAGGCTAAACTACCTACCAGCTCAGTCAGCGTAGGGAACTGGGAACTGGTAGTTGCAGGGTGCTGATAACCTAGTTCTCACACACAGCGAGAGAGACTCCTTGGTTCCAGGTGGTTTCTGAGAAGCACAAATGGAGTTATTCTGCTTGCAATTCTGTCCCTTCGATCACGACTAGTAGAGGTGGGTAGAGCAGTGCAAAATTAACCACTCACACGCGGCGGGAGCAAGGAGAAATGCGACAGCAGATGATCATGAATCTTCTTGAGCAAACTTAGAAGGAAGGAATGGGTAAAGAGTGCGGTGAAAGATTATGGTAATAAGTGGTAAGAGGGACATTTAGCTCAAAAGCCAAGCCTGGGAAACTTGCCCGATCTCACACTTGTGACTGTGATTTTCATCACTGGCCCTGCAATTTTGTGACATTTCTTAATCCTGCCACTAGAATCCACAATTTGCAATAAAAACATGTAGGAGTATGTATATTGCTCTCCCAAGGTAACTCAATTCTCTCTCTCTTTTGAAAACAAATGGATGTTTTCCTAGTTCATAAAAGCATCTGTTCCTCCCAAAATCTTCATCTGAGCCATTTTTTTGGCAGAGCTCTCACATTGCTAAGAATTAGACACAATCTTTTTTTTTTTTTTTAAATAATTTCAAAATTTACTGCGTTGTATTTCCATTGAAAGATCTGTTGTTCTGTGGTAATTACTTTTTATAAACAAAGACAAGACAACACATATATGGATTATTTATTTACTCCACACCACTAGGCAGAATAAACATGGGCCACATTCATATGGACCTTACGCTGCATGGAAAAACTAGCATTCAATCTGAAATAACAACACAATTTCTCCAAATATCATTAAGCAGCAGGACATTGCTGTAGGCAAACTGCTTTCTGCATCCAGGAAATATATCTGGTTTTCTGCTCAGTTAAACTTTTCCTCAAAAAAGGGCTTTTAATTGCTAGTAAACTTTTTTTTTTAAAAAAGTAGATAACCACAAGATACTGCAGGCTGCCCTGAAAAAAAAAGTGAGCATGATGTCAGATTCTTGTGCTAGTCTCGAAGAAGAGCATTCAGCAGAGCCAGTCAGTATGACTAAAATGTGCATTTATAAAACAGCAACTACAAAAATACTTCCATGCCAGTGACAGGAGGTGATTCAACTAGCTGGCTGGCAGTAAAGGTTGTTTACCAGGTTCTGGATTCCTAATTGGGTGTCTAGCTTGCTAAGTAGCAGCTGGTCTTTAATTAGTTGAAAAATTATTATCACTAAAAGTTGCCATAAAAAGAAAGAGAACAGTATAATTAAAGTGTTAGAATCCATATGGTGGGATACGTATCTTCACTTGTCAATAGCTGTTTTTCTTCTCTTTTCCACTCAGCATTAATAAGGCAAAACTATTCATTTGCCAGAAAAGTCTCCTTTTCTAATTTGTATTGAAAGAAATATTAAAGTGGAAGTGTGCTGAAAGACTGTACATAGTGTAATGATCCCTTTGACTGTGAAATTATACAAGATGCTGTTTTCTACTGGGGTGAGTTAGGATTGTACACCCATGCCAGTACATCTAAGCATGGTAGGACATCATTATCTTACCTTTGTCCATTACTTATAAAGTAAATTTAGATTAAAACCTCTTTCCATATAAGACTTTGCAAAATACAAATTTTATGTCTATGATGTATTAAATATGACCATAGCCTGAATGCACATTGCAACCTGTAACTGAAAATCTGCAAGCAGTTCCACTATAATTATATGAAAATATTTTATGCACCACTATTTCTAGAGGTTTACAGACCTTCTCTGCACTTCAGGAATATTTGCCAATGTGTGTGAAATTATGAGATTACATGTGAAGCAATATGGTGTTAATATAAAAGAGTAAGTCTAGGCTTATTTTTTTCAAATAGTATTTTAAACACCTGTGCTATCAATTTTAATATTACAGAGTATTACACTTTTTATACTTACTGTACTTACTGATTTGGTCAAGGAGGGAGGAAGTAGGATAGTATTATTTGGTTTTGTAACAGCTGAACCCCCTCTGGTTCAAAACCTGACAGCATCATCTCATCCATTAACCCTTTTTGTGATAGAGAAATTCAGTAGTTGGGAAAGGTATTTCCTTATAATAGTGGTGAACCTATTAAAGAAAAAAGAAACAGAGAAAGAAAAGATTAGCTTCTGTTTAGTGTCCAGATTAGCTGTGGAAAATGGATAAACTCTACATTGCTCATATTAGCAGCAGGTGACCTCCACTTATCTGTCTTTGTTATAGCTTATATTACAGCAGAGAAATCTAGGAAATAAAATTATCTTCTGTTCTACAGGAGTAGACTGCCCATGTTCCAAGTCTAGAAAAGCTTTGTTAGCTGGAGTTAAAACCAAGACATTCAGTATAAAAGAAAAGAACTGTTTGAAAGCCTGACTTTCCAATTGTCTCAATTATCCTGAACTCTACCTCTGCAGCACAAAGTTGAGAAAATTAATTTAAAAATAACCCTTCACCATAAAATCAATTGATTCTTGGCAGTAACTACATACAGTGGAAACAGCCTTTCATAATTTTACATAAACCTTCTTTTAAGGTCAGGAAGTGGCAGACAAAGAAGAAAACATTTATCAGATAAGCAGCACACAGCAATGTGCATCAGCCTCAGTCCTTCACTATAATGCCTTCCAAAGGCTAAGCCATAATTTTTTCCCCACTGAAGTTATTTCCTATCTAGATTGTTCTACATTCAGACCTCACTTGTATTAGGTCACCATAAGGCACCAGAAGAGATGAATGTGCCCTAGGGCAACTGTAATATAATAAAAAAAAAGTATCAACTTTGCAGCTTAAAATACATTATCACCAGGTCTTCAAATTGCATTTCTGGGATGAAGCAAAAACGTTTTATCTTAGAGTTCCATTTACTTTTTCTCTTGAACTGATTTTTAATAGGATGCTAATCTCTGTAATTTAAGACACAAAGGTATTTTTTTGGCGAACATGAAATTATTTAACACTTGTACGTCTATAACAAAGACATGACTTCATTTTGGTAAATGAGAATAATATTGGACTTTCATCTAGATTTAAGGTCTGATCTGTGATAATTTACCTGTTTGAAGAAAACACCTTGAAAATGCACATTTTTAGCAAATTATTTAAATAAATGTTTCATTAAACTTTAAATATTAAATTATAATTCAGAAAATATTGAAATAATTCTGTCTTCAACTACCAACGGATTAATGATTCTTCTATAATACTTTAAGACAGGACTTAACACTAATGGAGAATTGAAATAAAAATATTAAATAAAATCTCTTCCTGCCCTCACTCCTCAAATTACCCTGTCTAGAAAAAGCAGTGACTATCTGTGAAAGAGTATGGAACAAATTTTGTTCTACAGAAATTTTAGTTCTTCTCCTGCCCGTAATAAAATAATCCATCAATGATGGTTAACACTTTTTCTATCTCTCTGTCACCCACAGGTCAACAAAATTCTCTATGGGACTAAAAACATGAGTTATGTCCTTGACTCATTGTATGTTGAAGAAATTCAGTGAAGGCACCTGTAACTCATCCCTGCATTACTTTTTTAAAAATATCACCGTTAAAGTTTGTCCCCCATAATGTTTGCACCGATGTCTTGGTAACTCAGCTGTGTGACCACTTTCCAGTCTGAGTAGAACAGAGAGGTCCTAATTTACTCTGACAGTAGACATGAGTCAGTGGGACTGGAGGGACCTGTGCCCCTGTAGTCCTATGAAGCATAGGAAGATGGAGCCTGGAAAAAGTGGAAAATGAAGCCAGTACTGAAGATCAGGTTGGCATTCCATGGGAATGCAATCTACCTGGCTTGGACAGCAAACCTGCCATCAGGGTAATCACAAGGTCATGACACACATACGCACCAACTAACAACAAGAGCAGAAGCACTAGCATTAGAGATACTTGATGAAATGCAAAGGGAAGTGAAATGACTTAAATATTTTCACTCACAAATGTGCACGTACAAAACTGTGTGTCACCAGTCTGGGTAGACAACCATCTTATTCAATTTTACAACACCTATAACAGCAGATTGCCAGTTATTTACAGACAGCTTTGTTGTAGTCAGGACTCCATAAGTTTTCTTTCAAATAAGTTGAACCCATATTTCTTTATTTGAGTTTTTCTCTATTTTAAAAATAATTTTTATTTGAATTTGCGTGAACAAATGAATCAAAAAGAAGGACTCCTAGCTGCCAGATTGTTGCATGGACCTAGAATCAACCTTTATGTAATTTCCAGTGGCAGGTGGTAAATGAAGAGATGGAAGAAAAGAACTGTTACATAATCCTGATGAGCAAGACCTTTCTAACCTCAGTGAGAAAAAAATGAAGACTCTATCTGATTTCCATGAAACAGACTGTATATTACAAGCAGCTTATTAAAAACAGAACTGTTAAAAGACGACACTCTTACGGTATCTATTTTCTGTGAGGGCTGATCCACCCTGACCTGTCTCATTGAAAGTTCTTTTAACTCACTAAAGCTTACAAGGAGAGCAGGATTAAATACAAAATAGCAGCAGCAAAATAAAAAGGCGAGAAAATCTTTGTGTCTTTAATCACAGTTATCAAATACAATAGTTTTAAGCCAACATTCTGCACCTCAGAGCAAAGACTGTTAGAAAAGATGAAAAAAGAAATTTCTGATTCACTAATGCACAACAAATTCCTGGTTAGTGACCTGATGTTTCATTTTCTGGAAACTCAGTGCATACTTAAAACTGAAAAGAGTGTTTTTGTCTAGCAAGAGTCCCTCAGTATAATTTCAACAACCTAGAAAAGTTTTCATTATTTTTATTCTTATATCCTATACTTCATGATTTCATCACATATTACTTACAAGTGTGGACAAGTTTTGCCTTGATAAGTAGCCATAAAAGCCAGCTGCAAGTCACTTAGATGTTAAAAACATAATCAGTTTAGAGAGGTGTATTTGTAAAACAGTCTAATCAGTTGAAAATTCAGCAATCCATTATTCACTAGACCGCTTTGGTATGGGAAAAACAAACAAAAAGAACCTAGCTGATCTCTTTTCTCTTTAGATTTTTTTCATTGTTTCTGGGTTACATGCCTCAACAAGGTGAGCTGCCTGGTACATTTCTCCCTCACAGCTCCATGTTGATGCAAAGTTCTGGGACCAAGAAACCAGGAGGGGCAAACATAAGCAACTTATAATAGCTTGCTTACATTATTCAGCATGTGGTATATGAGCACAAAATATTTACAAGGTTCATTTTACATGCACATTAATTATGTAAAATCAGAGACACCAAGAGAGAGCCATTAAGTGTCGATTAGACAATAAGATCAAGAATGCTGGCGGTGCTGGTAATAAGAAACCCAGAGTTTACTTCCAAAGGGAAGACAGTTCATTAACATTTTAATTTGTTTCTCAACAGTTCAATTATAACATGCCTAATGTACTGGACATTAACCTTTGGGGGCCTGAACAAAATTGTAGATCAGAGTAGAATGACCTTACTCTTTTCATGAAGATGGAAATGTTACTTTTTTCAGGAATTTTTATTGTTGTGAAACCAGTTGATCACCTTACTCTGAAACCTCTTTTAAGAGGCACACCTCCTTCACCTGTAAATGTTTAGGGTAACACCCAATAAGTTTATGAGGATTTTTTTTTCTCCACTGGAATCTGGAGCTCTTCAACTGAAAATGAAGTGCACACAAATTCCAGGGAACACAAGAACAAACATTAGGTCTTAAAAGGAACCTAAAAAGTGGCAAGATGACAATGTTTTCAATAGCATAAAATGTATGGCACACTGAATGCGTTAGGTATCTTAGACTGTCTGAATGTTAAAGTTTCTCATGGTTCAGTCAATTGTCTATTGACTTGAGTTAATTGATTGCAAAAGTACTTAACAATTAATTTTAAATCATATATCTAAATACCAAAGTTTGCTCCAAGAAATCCATGCCAAAGAGTTCTGATCCTGGAAGAGAAAACAGTAGTTCAGAAGTTGTTATTAAAAGCAGATAGTGACATGGACTCTAGCCTCTTAATCAAACTGGAGTTATTGTCTGAAAATGGAGTATATAAATAAGAATGTTAATGAGACTTTTTTTACTCAGAGTAAAGCCTCTATAATTCGCTTGATTTCAGAGTTTTTCCTCCTATTGGCCTAGCAGACATTTTATGTTGATAATAAAAAAAAAAAAGGAGAAAAGTAAGTGATTTTTGCAATCCAAGCAGCATATAAACTGGCCCTCCTTTTAAGATCTAATCATAAATACAGCTGCATAGGTAGTATCCTTTTACTGTGCAATTTCTTTTCACAGTTCATTAATTGTGAAGACGTAACTTGAAAGAAAAATAGTAGTTTGTCATTTTATGATAGTGTCCTGTATGGCCATGAGGATGGGATACACTTTTATGTGTTCTTTTCACTAATGATACATTGAGGAATGGAAAGGTGGACATCGCTAGCTAAGAAGCTGAAAACATTTATAAGAATGGGCAACATACTGCACTTCTGCGGGCAAAAAGGTGTCTGGCCCGCCTTTAATTTTTACTACTTATTTTTCAGCTCTGGACAACTGACAACAGGCTAAAAAAGATTCTCATCACAGGTGTTACATGAAAATGAGGGAATGTGAGTGCAACAGAACACAATTGGGCCACTCTCTAATAAATAAAAATACACCTTCAAAGGTAGTGAGGAATCAGGTACTGGAAAGGGTAAAATAAGGTATATTCAATGATAGTTCATGATTATCCATCGCTTTTGCCTATGTCAATCAGGAAAAAAATTGAGTGCTGTACTTGTCTATTAAATGCCTGCTTAAAGAGCCAAAACAGAAGCATGAAAGGAAAACTTGAATGAAATAATGCTGGTTTATTTGTGAAACATCTTTGGATTATTTTCATTTGTAATTAAAGATCTACTATGAAAACCAAAGTGATCTAAGTGCATTATCAAAAAAAGGTTACTGATCAGCCACAAATGTGTGATACTACTGACCACATGCTTTAACAACTTTTGTTTTCTTACATACCTTCAAACATGCCAGGTTATGTTCTACCAGAATCCAATACTTGGCCATATGACCAACACAACACAGCACAGCAGAAAGAAAGCAGTCTCGGAGGTTCCTGGAGTATGTGGGAGAGAACTTCCTGACGCAGCTGGTGAGCGAGCCAAGCAGGGGAGGTGCCCCGCAGGGCCTGCTGTTTATGAACAGAGAAGGCCTGGTGGGTGATGTGGCGGTCGGAGGCTGTCTTGGGCTCAGCGACCATGACACGATAGAGTTCTCAATTCATGGAGAAGTAAGGAAGAGGGTCAGCAAAACCACTACCCTGACCTTCAGAGGGGCAGACTTTGGATTGTTAAGGAGTCTGGTTAACAGAGTCCCTCGGGAGGCAGTCCTGAAGGGCAAAGGAGTCCAGGAAGGCTGGGTGTTATTAAAGATGGAAGTCTCAAAGGTGCAGGAGCAGGCCGTCCCCATGTGCCGTAACTCGAGCAGGTGGGGGAGAAGACTGGCTTGGCTGAATAGGCAGCTTCGGCTGGAACTCAAGAGAAAAAGGAGAGCTTACTGCCTTTGGAAGAAGGGGCAGGTGACTCAGGAGGACTACAAGGATGCTGTGAGGTTATGCAGGGAAAAGATTAGGAAGGCGAAGGCCCAGCTGGAACTTAAACTGGCTGCCACTGTTAAAGATAACAAAAAATGTTTTTATAGATACATCAGTGACAAAAGGAGGGCCAGGGAGAATCTCCCTCCTTTGCTGGATGCGGAAGGTAACCTTGCCAGGAAAGATGAGGAGAAGGCTGAGGTACTTAATGCTTTCTTTGCCTCAGTCTTTAATAGGCAGACTGGTCATCCTCAGGGTTGTCAGGCCCCTGTGCTGGGAAATGGAGCTAGTATGCAGAATGAAGTCCCAGTTGTTGAAGAGGTGGCAGTCATCAACCTGCTCCTTCACCTGGACGTTCACAAGTCCATGGGGCTGGATGGGATCCACCCAAGGATACTGAGGGAGCTGGCAGAGGAGCTTGCCAAGCCACTGTCCATCATTTTTCAACAGTCCTGGTCAACCAAGAAGGTCCCAGATGACTGGAAACTAGCGAATGTGACGCCCCTCTACAAGAAGGGTCGGAAGGAGGACCCAGGGAACTACAGGCCTGTCAGCCTGACCTCGGTACCAGGAAAGGTCATGGAGCAGATCATCTTGAATGCCATTACGCGGCACATGCGGGACACCCAGGGGATTGGGCTCAGCCAGCATGGGTTTGTGAAAGGGAGGTCCTGCCTCACTAACCCAGTCTCCTTCTATGATAAGGTGACCCACTTAGTGGATGAGATGAAGGCTGTAGACATTGTCTACTTGGGCTTTAGTAAGTCCTTTGATACTGTGCCCCACAGCATTCTCCTGGAGAAGCTGGCTGCTCACAGCGTGGACGAGTGCACTCTGCGCTGGGTTAAAAACTGGCTGGACGGCCGAGCCCAGAGAGTGGTGGTGAGTGGAGTCAAATCCGGCTGGCGGCCAGTCATGAGTGGTGTTGCCCTGGGCTCAGTGTTGGGGCCGGTCCTGTTCAATATCTTCATTGATGATCTGGATGAGGGGATTGAGTGCCCCCTCAGTAAGTTTGCAGATGACACCAAGCTGGGTGGAAGTGTCGATCTGCTGGAGGGCAGGAAGGCCCGACAGAGGGACCTGGAGAGGCTGGATCGTTGGGCTGGAGCCAACGGTATGAGATTCAACAAGGCTAAGTGCTAGGTCCTGCACTTGGGTCACAACCACCCCATGCAACGCTACAGGCTTGGGGAGGAATGGCTGGAGAGCTGCCTGGAGGAGAAGGACCTGGTGGTGTTGGTTGACAGCTGGCTGAACATGATCCGGCAGTGTGCCCAGGTGGCCAAGAAGGCCAATGGCATCCTGGCTTGTATCAGGAATAGTGTGGCCAACAGGAGTAGGGCAGCGATGGTGCCCATGTCCTTGGCACTAGTGAGGCCGCACCTCAAGTACTGTGTGCAGTTTTGGGCCCCTTAGTACAAGAAGGACATCGAAGTGCTGGAGCATGTCCAGAGAAGGGCGACAAAGTTGGTGAAGGGTCTAGAGAATAAGTCTTATGAGGAGTGGCTGAGGGAGCTCGGGTTGTTTAGTCTGGAGAAGAGGAGCCTGAGGGGAGACCTTATTGCTCTCTACAGCTACCTGAAAGGAGGTTGTAGTGAGGCGGGGTTGGTCTCTTCTTCCTAGTAACAAGTGATAGGACAAGAGGAAATGGCCTCAAGCTGTGCCAGGGGAAGTTTAGGTTGGACATTAGGAAAAACTTCTTCACCGAAAGGGTTGTCAAGCATTGGAACAGGCTGCCCAGGGAGGTGGTAGAGTCACCATCCCTGGAGGTATTTAAAAGAAGGGTAGATGTGGTGCTTGAGGATATGGTTTAGTGGTGGACTTGGCAGTGATAGGTTAGCGTTTGGACTCAATGATCTTAAGGGTCTTTTCCAACCTTCATGATTCTATGATTCTATCACTTCCAAACTGGTTAGCCAAAAACCAACAAATCATATGAAACCTCCAGTACCTGTGAAGAGGAAGATTCTGTTTAATGTAAACATACAAAAAGAATATTCACTCTAATACTCTGGTACAGTTAAATAAAATCTGACTATGAACTGTCCATTTAAAGTGTGGTCACTCAGTTCAGAATATATCAAGGAAGGAAATCAGGTTAATTTCACAAAAATGTTATTTGACTATAGATTTCATTAATCTTCGCAAAAAAGTCCAGCGTGACAATAAAATATAACAAAGACCATTTGCAAATAAGAGATGCTTTTCGATACCCCTCGAACACAAATCTCATGTACAGGCCACAGCATATGGCTCAAAGGTGGAAACACACTTTGCTGTTTATAGAGCAGCGGTTTTCACCTTTTGTGTCCTAGTTGCATATTATAGGCATGCCAGACGAACTGTAGAATTCTGCAAATCAGATTAGTCCTAAAAGTGAAATTTCCAAAAGCTACAGCAGAGAAGTAATTAGCAGTACTCAGTAAATAATGCATAACCAGATATATACCAACAAGGACTAAGTCTGGACTACAGTGTCCAGAAGTGGGAAAGGAATCAAGGAATCAGAGAAACTCCTGAATTCCACTTACTTGAGCTACATTTGAGGCCTTTCTATAAAAACTGAAATAAAAAATTTGGTGAAACCATGGAGAGAACATTCATCTCTGAATCCTTAGCAAGACACAGGTGCAATTTCCTGCTAATGACTTCTGACCTTGATTCAAGCCATTTCAAGTATTTGCTTGATCACCCTAACCTCCCTGATGGAGAAAGTAATGCAAATAGCATTCACCTATTGCAGAACTGGTTTGTATTTCAGCATGGGTGTCACCCCTCTGCTCTCTTATATGCCTCTCAAAGATAATTTAATATAGGAAGCTTATGCAAACACATTAAGGAGAAGGGTTATTTTATGGGTTTTTTTCTGTTTTTTTTTTAAATAGAATTTTCAAGATTAATCTCTGGCTGTACATTTGGAACTCTCAAATAATGCCTTTTTTTGAAACCCAAGGAGTTCAGAGAAAGAAGATATAGCCACAAGAGACTCAACTGGAGATAAAAATTAACTGCTAACTGCAGAAACATCAGATTCCCTGTAACTAGTTCCTCATCATTGGCCGTAACAAATCAAGGTTGTATTATTCAAGTAAGCAACATATTTATGGCTGTTGAATTTCAAGAACAATATTTTGCCTAATGCTGTCAGGTTGTTTTGACAAATTCCAATAGTAAATGGTAACGATCCTAAATTTGCATTTTTTAATAGTTCAGTTATATACGGGAAACTTTTGATTTTTTTTTAATGACTGACATTAAAAATATGAATAATCATCACAGGATATGTATTTATCCTGGAACTACTATTCAAAGAGAATTAAACAATTTAATGTTGCTATGATGTAGCTAGTTTGTAGGAAAACAAGCCTTTATAAAAGGTCTGTTAAAATATTTTACGTTTAGTAACTTCTCTCTGTCAAGATTAAGTCTTGGAAGACAAGCTTTCTAAATGAAACTCAGTTACAAGTATTGAAAATTCATAGAGTTGAAGCTAATGAGAACTTTTCATTAAAAGCTGGGAGGATAAAACAATAAATCTGAATTTACTTCTATTTTGCTATTTATTAATTAAAAAAGCAGCTTTCTTAAGCTAATGGTAGGATTTCTTGCTATTTTACAGTTATTTCATATTTATTTTTCTGTACACTAGTTTTTAGAACAGATCCTATGCCAACATTTTCAAAACTCATTTACCTAAGTAGTCCTATACAAGATCAAAAAGTGACAGAAAGGGAACTAAACCAACAATCTCCAGGATATGGATAAAAAGTACTGTTATTTCACTCAGGGATTTAACCAAGACTCCAAGACATATTCTCCTACATGAAATTTGTGTAATCTGCCATGGTTTCCCCTGGAAGGAAAGCCTGTAAGAATCCTCATGTGAAAATTATTCTACCTGTAACAGCCTGGGAAGACCTTAGAATTGTTACATGCAGTTTATGATACAGCTTGAACAGTTCCAATGTGTAAGATGAATGAGTAAACAGCAGAGAAAAAAAAAAACCAATCTGAAAAAAAACTTAAGTGCTAGACTTCAATCACAAGTGTGAACTACTAAGACAAAATAAACTAAAGGCTAATGTCTAAAGCCTATTTGAAGAAATTATATTTCAATCATGCTGTAATTTAAATAGACATATAAAGTAAAAGTAGTCAAATACAAAGACATTATTAGCTTTTAAACTGAACATATTGCAAACAGATAGGGGAGAAAATGACGTTATAAAATTCATATGTACAGCAAACCTCAATTTATTAGGACCTATTAGTTCTTAAGCAGTCTGCAGTACTGGACAAACCGATGCTAATTAAGTTCGGAGAGAAAAGGCTTTACTGTTTATGTAACCAAAGGTATAATTTGCAAGAAATTGCATTCTTTAATAGCAGGCACAACAGTTACTACAGGATCATTAAGGCACTGAACTAAATTTATAAAGGCAAACAGAACACATTTGCTTTAGTTTACCTTCTGATTTGCTAAGAACTACAAAGGTAAACATGTAGAAGACCTTCACAGGCATTTATAGAAGTGGGTTACAGAACTTTGAAACAGCTATTTATCAACATCTAAACCTCTGTCTCTCTTGGCCAGTTCAGTGAGACCCCATTCTCTATAGGGAAACACTGGGAAGATGTCTACCAGAATTTCAGATAAGGGTTAAGGCAAGCTTTATATAGCAGGCTTCACCATAATGCACATACCACCTGCAAACCAAGCCAAAGTCAATAGCCGGAGATGCCATGGGGTCTAAACAGAAAGCAAGGCTAAGGTTTGAGTCAAAAATTAGACAAGCAGAACAGAACCACATCAAGCCAATGCGCAGAATTGAGCATAGGAAAGACAACCTAAAGATTAGGATGTTCCAGAGTCCACAACATACAATAGGGTCTAGAAGAAAAAGCAGAGCTAAAGTAAGGTCAGGTAGGCTAAGCACTAAAGCACCCAAAAACCTGAACCGCAGTGCAGAAGTACAGGTACGCAGGAAGATACAATTGTCTGCTACAACTGTGGCATTAACATCCACATCTTTCTTCCTCTACAGTATCACAGATTGCCACGATTTTCTAGTAAAATATCAGCAGCAAAGCATAACAAGAATATTCTCAAACAAATTTCAGTGGAGACAATAATTAGACAGTTAAGCTACAGCAGTGGTAAGAACTAAAACAGCAGGACTGTTCTTCCCCTTAACTGAGCTGCAAGTAAAGCAGTACAACATCCAAACCTAGTGTGAACCATGAAGAAAACTTTGCAAGGCTTCCTTTTTTTTTTTTTTTTTTTGGTTGGGTTTTTTTGTGTGGTTTGGTTTTTTTTTTTTTTTTTTTTTTTACAGAGACCAATCTATCCTCAAAAACTACTGAGATTGGCAAATACTTTTTTTTTTTGACAGGGCAGAGAATATTTCTGGCAGGTCAGAAGCAGGAATACCGTACAGACCATATCCAAACTTTCTGAACCTTCCCAGTCAATCTTGCCGCAGTAGGCTCAGTTTTGCAAATTTGTACCTATTTTTTCAGACAATTCAACTTGGAATACATTCCATCCATCCATCAAGGTTATCTGTTTCTATCCCACATGTACATAGTTCAGGCTTCCTAATGTAACTTACTGAAACTGCTGATTTGCCTTAATTAGCCCAAATCAAATTTATTTTTTAGAGCATGCTATGCTCAGAAGGACTTGAGCCAGTACTTTTTCTTTTTTTTTTACCCAGTTTCCATTTGGACTCAGCCATACCTGAAGTTGTTATAATTCAGATGCCAGCAACAGCCTGATAACTGACTCTCTCCTATTGAAACAGTTTGCACTGGAAAACAGGATTTAAAAATCAGAAAGGTGGTGTGACAGTGTAGGCACATAACAGTGTCTCTCAGCCAGTAAGACATGTACCCCATACCTCCTGACTCCTGCAGCCACCACTACTACCCCCGGTAGAGCACGTAAGTTCTTGCCCCAGCCTCTTTAGTCTGGAACTTGAGATGTGGAGCTGGCGGTAACCTGGCAGCACTCATAGGAACACAAACTGTGCCAGTACAGTATCAGGGGAGAGAAGAATCATAGCAGTGAGGTAAAATTCCTGTAACTTTTATTCTCTGATAAACCTGAATCTGCACAGCAGTCCAAAACTACCCCCATACGTGACAGTGGAAGGCACCCCAGGGGTGCCTCTGGCAGACAGAGCCAGTGGCATCCTAACAACTCACTTTAGGCACAACAGCCCAGAGCTCTTCACTACAAAGAAACAAAAATCAACAATGTGGTCAAGCCCTCCCTGTTAACTGAAGAAATCTTTGAAGAAATCCTTTCCCCACTAGACAGATTCTTGGATAACATTTGCAAAGCCTTATAATGCAGAAATTGTGTCTCAATCCCAGTCACACAGTAAAGGTAAGCTTTGCATGAACACACTCTGTAGATCCCAGCTGATCAAATTGACCCCACACTAAAGCAGTCTCTGCTGAGGCACAAAACCTATTAGTCAAACTGATCTTTTGAACCAGCAGCCCAAAATAATATCTCAGAAAAAGATCCGTTTCAAAGAAAAAATTTCAAAATAGTAGCCAACATTCAGCTCAACTAAAGGAAAAAAGACGACAGATTCCAGCTCGTATATTAATTTGGGTTTTGGGTTGTGTCCCTCCGCATTCCTAACACACATGAGAAAATGCACAAACAAGCATTATGTTAAAACAATTAGCATAAACCATGCTTACATATCAGCTTTACACCTATGATGGTTGCAGAAGTCTAACCAGGTAATGATGAACCTGAAATCTACTGAGATTTTAATCCCAGTCTTCCCACTCTTATAAGCCCACACATAAAATACCTGTGTCTCATTTAACTTCATTTTGCAGATCAGAAAAACGCTTTCCAGGCTATTCAGTAGTTTTCATATGGAAACACATACAGAAATATTTTATTACAAACATTTTATTAATTTTTTTTTCGGGGGGGGGGGGGGGGGGGGGAATCCATCACCTCGTTTAGAGAAATAGCATTTTTTCAAATAATTACCATTTATTCTCTGAAAATTATACTTCCTTTACCATTCCACACCATAGCACAGGAACAATAAAAGATCAGCAGCCGTTAAGGTATTGCAACAAAACACATTTAATCTGCAGGTTTTGGATGAGTCTGAAATGTGTAGTGCAACAATGACAGGTCAGATAATTGGTCCAAAAGTTTTGATACCTGTTTGAAATAATTCATTGAAAATTTAATTTCTACTTTCCCAAATAAATTTTCCTTTGATAACACAGTTACCATTCAGAGAGCCTCTGTGGATGCGCACATACCTGTATGCACACATACACATGTATGTTTGTGTATAAACACATACAAAACCAAATTTAAACATATTTTAGTAAACATCTTTTCGTCTTTATTTTTAGGGTGCTTTAACAACATCCATACAGACACTTTACTTGTGATATACTTTTGAAATAAAACAAATGTTTCTGTAGTCCTTAGATCAAATAAAAATACACAAAACATTTTCCTCACTGATATATTCAGTTCAATGCACAAAGCCCTTCCATTGCTCCATTTATTCCATTAGTGCAGGGGCTTAAATGATGCATGAGGCTTTCAGCAGAGGTGAACGTCATTTTTAAGAACCCAATAAAAAGATAAACAAATACAGCAACCATAACTCAATACTGAAAAATATTTGTAAATAAAAGTATAACTGTAAACAGTACATTCAGGTCCAGCCTCAGACAAAGTAAAGTAATTTCTCTTGATGGCATCAGACCCTGATTCAAATCAGCATTTAAGAATGTGCTTATTAACATTAAGCACCAGCTTTAGTCAATACAATTTAAGTTCAGGCTTACATGCTTTCTTGAGCCAGGGCCTCAATGATTAGAAGAGGCTCAATTACAAATTAAAGGTAGCAAAACAGTCAATAGTGCACTGGGAAAATTAGAATCTACAAACTCGTTTCAGCTTTAACCACTGGTCAAATATAGTGAGTGCAAAGTCTGAAAGACTAAACTTGCTGTGTCAGTGCTACATTTCAGAAGAATAAATATGAAACACTATAAAACATTTGGGTTTGATCTCATTTTCTCCGTACTTCCTAGCAGAGTTGCCAGACACATTATTTGAGTAATTTGTCTAATTTCTTCAATCAAACAAATTATTTTTCCAATTAAGCTGCTCAATGCAATCAAGAATAGAAGTAAATTATGTGAGAAGTGTTACGGCACCTGTGACTACCAAAAATAGAGGAGGGAATAAATGAGTGTAAGTTTTGTATGGGAAGAAATTCAGTAGCAACCTAAAGCATCGTCAAAACTATTTGTTAATAAATATCAAATATCATGGATGCTGATTAAATTGAATTTTTCTTCTGAAATTTTAAGGAATTAAGAGACTATTTAAAACAACTTCCAATAAACAAGAAATAGTTTAGAATTCTCTCTTCTACCCTAAGAGGCCTGGTCAATTCCAATCAAACTTGAGGAACACTAAAGGTGTCAGTAAGTTCTTAAAAGGCTATTGAAAATCTGTGGCACAGTGGCTAATCAGAGCACAAAAGGGACAGCAGCAAAACAAAGCAGATGCTGTTATTAATGCCTCCCCTGAAGCAAAGATGCAGTGAGAGCTCATTAGCGCTCTGCTCTGTTGGTCCCGCTGCTGAACCAGACACCACCTGCCACACCTGGAAACAGCCTCAGCACAGAGGTGGCTTTTGCCGATCCAGCTGTTATGGGACAAAATTAAAACTGGGATATGCCATGACAGAGGAAGGAGGCAATCCCATGGGATAAGTGAAGATGAGATACACAAAACAACTGAAAAAAACCAAATAATTCCATTACTCATATACGTTTTGCTTTGAAGCCAGATTAATTTTTTTTAATTTTAAGCAATTTAGGGCTTAAAAACCAAAGTAGCTGCAGGGTAGTACATCACGTGTCTTCAGGAACTGCTACCTACATACTAAGAATGCAGCAAATGAGGTAACTGAGACTGGTGTCACAACCTTGGGACGTCTCCTCACACTCAGTAGAGCCATGCTAAAGTTGTAGCACAAGCATTTCCTAGTCCCTGAAAACAGCGTACTGTCCACCTTTGTCCCCATGGTAAAGGGAGGAGTTAATCTCCTCACGCATTTAGTATCTGGCACCGCTTAAGTGAGTTAGTGTCCTTCTGACAGATATGTTTGTGTGAGGACCATTTTTTCTTAAGGAAATTAATTTCTCATGTGAATATTAAATATTCTTCAGATGCCAGCAACATGTCGTAATCAGGTGAAGATGATATAGACACAGTTTTGAGATACAAGAACTACTATGTTGTCTTACCTACTACATTCCCCTCCCTTTTGATTCTTTCACATGCCGCTCTGTCAGAGGACAAATCTATGCAAGCAGATACTAATTTTATTATTAAATTAAAAAAAAAAAACAAAACAGCCCATGCAAAAATCACTCTTCAAAGCAGATGTTACTCATTTTTATAGTGTTAGACAATTAAAAATATTGCAGGCCAACAGTATAAATTTCACTGTATATCTTGTCTTCCTTCCAAAAATATCTCTCCAGTACTTACAAGATAGTATAGAATATACACAGAGCAAAAGCTTTTGATAGTGCTTAGAATTATTATATCAAACAAAAAACTGCAACAAAAAAAATAACAGAAAACACCCTGGTGTCACTGCACTGCATAGGAAAACTTGCAAATTTCAGGATTTTTACATAATTGGTTCTCTCAGTTCAATCTTAAATTATAACATGATGCATCTGCATATACAAAATCAACAGCTGCATATAAACAAATTATATTTCCTCTGTACTGTACAAACTACACATATCAAAACAGACTACTTTTGCCCAAAAAATACACACACGTGTATATATTTTTGTGTGTGTATATACATATATACACACACACACACACACACACACGTAACTTCAGACTCGGGAAGTCAGCTGGAGGTTTCATCATGAACTGCTCTGTTCTTCTGCAGCACTGTATTTAACTCCTTGATCACATTTGATGGCAATTTGTTACCTAATTCCAAAGAAGTTTTGTTTGTTTTGTTCTTATTTTTCTTCAATGCCTTATGTGGTCTTTGGTATAGGTCTGTCATCCCCGCACCTACGTGCTCACCAGAGATCAAGCTTTGCTGTGTTTTTGCATGACTTTGCATTTTCTCCTCCTTCCGTTCCAAACATTGTGCCACAATAGATGCTTTTTCTTTCAAGTTTTTTCTTTCTTCCAGAAAGCCTTCATGATGCTCACTGAATTTTTGCTTTTCAGATGGCAGTTCTAGATTCTGAGAAAACAAGCAAAGAGAAATAAGATCATTCACATTAACACAATATTCAATAATATTTAATTGCGATTTTTGCTTGTTAGTTTCACATAACAGTTTAAAAGAAAAAAGTTTTACTCAAGAGCTAAGACAGCGGAGTAATAGTTTTAAATTCCCACAATTTTTAGTGAGCATGTTTTCTCAATTAGTGATACTTCTGAAAATTACATAAATCTTTCAATTAAATGCAGCGTGACAATGAAGACATTCATTTTCATAAATTCACAATTTGATTTTTCATTCTACCACAGTAGACAAAATTTTAATGTTTTACAGCAGATTCATACACTTTTAAAAACACACAATTCTTAAATCGAACAAATACAACTGATATTTTTGCAATTTTTATGCAACCTAATGACTGAGCTACATGAATGTACAAAAGATAATTTTACATGATCGCATAAACATTTTCAGTGGCTGTTCAGTACTACCCGGTAAAATTTAGGCCGTCTGCTTTTTCAAATTTTGGCTCTCAATTTTAAGTAACATACTGGGAACTCAGGTATAACAACAAACTGATGACAATGTACCTTTCCATACTGGTGGGCTGTTTTCAAGTTTTTAGGCTGTAGGAAATGAAAGGTAAACCAAATGCTGCAATCTTAACTTGCAACTACTGCGGCCCAATAGGAGCATCTCTGTACAGTGAAAGAGTGTTGAAAAGCTGTTCCTTTTTTTAAAAAAAAAAAAATACTTTCTAGACTGGCTTTAGTGCTCTCCTAGTGGCAGACGGCCTATTTTTGGCTGCAGTGCGTTAGACATGCTCCTGCAGAACATCTCTAACTTCAGTTGCATCCAAAAGCAATCCAAGTTCAGGTGCTCCAGAACCACTCCACAATATGAAGCAAAACACAGTTAACTGGGAACAACTGGAAGATTTGCTCCTGAAGTGCACTCCTGACACTCATGTAGATGCACCCGAACTAGCTCCTCTCTAGTGTTTGAATATTTTTCCATGTTTGCTTTAACATGTACGAGGTATCAAGATTCCATGAGACAACTTGCTGATATGCTATGGATTAATAACTCCATAAAAATCCAGCCAAACTGAACAAGTGCCACACAGGAAAGACAAAAAGAACCAACGTCTCCCTCAGCTTTGAGTATCTTCTAGTAGTCAACAAAGATGTCATATATGAAAGAAGAATTCCAAGACCTCATTTTCTTCGAGAACTGGAAGGCTCTTAACACAAAAGGAATGATCTGCCTACTGCCACACCGACTGAGCAGACAGCATATGATAAATGCCTCTACCATTCTTATTTGCCTTATATGCTTTAAAGTGGCATTTCTTTCTTCAGGAGAACAATAAACATAAGCCCATTACAAAAAAAAAAGAGTGTTGATGCACAAATTAATTGCTGTGTAGGAAGAAAAATAGTAAATATTAAATGAGTTTACACTGAAGAGATCTAAGCTATAAAACAAAGTCTAAATTTGTGCAGTCTCTTGAAATTTTACCTGAGCTAGCGTCTGTTCAAGAATAAAACAAACATCTGTATGATATAAATCACAATTTTAAGAAGAGCAGATAAAGGGGTTATTTTACTGATATCACTTTTACCATTAAGGAGGCTGCTTTTTCTATTTCCATTCACCAAGAATGAAAACTACCCATTAATAATGAAGCACCCGTGACAATGATATGCTGGGGGGGTGGGGGGTGGGGGAAATCAGTCCCAAAAAAACAATGCATGCAAGAATTCATACAGCTATGAGTTACCACTTGCATGTGCTATGGTGTAGATTTTAGCTGCCTGAAGACTCTTTTAAATTCTACTGCCAACTCTAACAACTGCTATCAGTTTAAAATCTCCTGCTATCACCTAAGCCAGGAAGACGCATCCTAATATTTAACATGTTCAGCTACATTCAGTGAAAAAAAGTTCAAGGCAACCGAGGAACTGTCCCAATGACTCATGAATGCAGGGAGTTCTCTTCTGCCAAATATTTGGAAAAAAAAAAAACATTTGTGATAATATACATGCAATATGTGAAATGTAAATCGTCATGCAGTACCCTTCAGAAAACACTGTAACACACTCCAAGCTATTCACTGTTACTCAGCAAACTAAGACATGAATTAGTCATAAAATTCAGTCAGAAGCAACCATCTTCTAGTTACAGAATTCTTCACATCATGTTTCAATTTTACATCTTTTGAGAATAAAAATACTGACTACACTTCTGGGTAAAGCAGGAGCCCTTTATATAATGAAAGTAGGAACAGATCAAATACAGCACTCAAATTTAAAGGCTGCCTACTTCCCTGACACAGTCTTGTATATTGGCTTGTAGCCCCTTAACACAGACTACTACTCAACATTTTGAACTTTTAAAGTAGATTCAGTATACACAGGAATCCTAATTCCCAGACATTTGCATTTTAAGAACATTCAATTGATGGAGCCAAATTCTGTTGTTCAAATTAGAGCACTACCCGTTACAAACAGTTTCTCTTAAAAATAACATATCAAAATGATGTGTGAACAAAACTGCCACATCAAATTTCTTAATAACATTATTTCTTAGTATTTGATTCACTGCCCACTGCTATAAATTACACTGCCGGACTCCATACTTTTCTCCTAACAACCCCGAACGTAAAAAGCAACAATTTTGTGTGAGAAGCAGCTCTTTCCCTCTAAATTTCAGCCCCTTAATCAAGTAATTGGTGAAAAAATTGATAATAATATGTACATCTAACTACTGTTTTCCTTTTTCTACAGATCACCAGCGAACAAATATGGAGCAACTCTATTTGCAACCGTCATTATCCCCATGACATACTGTTCCTTTCAAAATGCTACACAGGTATAACCTATTATAAGTCCGTATGGTATTTGACCATGGCTTGAAAGAAAAAGTTTTCCTTCATTGCTCAATCTTCCCATATTTTGAAATAAAATTATAAGATTACTGCAGATATACAGCAATGTATTTCTGTTTCAGTTAAACAGTTCTACATGGGAAAAACACGTATTTTAAACGCACTATCCATGTATGAAAGAAGTGGTGCAGAAATAATGGAAATCTTTTGATGTTATTTGTTATTAGAAGGATTCTTAGTTATCCAGTGTTTTCAAACACTGTGTATTACATATTTATCTTGGTAGCACACAATAAAATTACTTCCAAGGGAAAAAAGAAGACATTCAATGAACAGTTTTTAAGCACAGAACATTAATATTAAACTTCTTGGTTTCTGGGTATCTTTGAGGTCTTGTTTTTCATTTTTTCGACCACTTACCTTCACGTCACAAAGATGTCACTTTTTTCACTGTTCAGAAAACTTTCAGTCTCTTTTCCTGCCTATATGAAGGTAACTTTCATCATTTTTCTACTACAAGTCTACACATTGATCTGTAAAAAGGCCTCCATTTTTCATAAACCAGCATCTTTCACAAAATGCTTGCTTCTGTTATTGCTCTCTAATGCTTTAATATGGAGACATTTTTGCTTGTTGGAGAAGCACTACAAATCCCTGGAAAGACTGATGGCATGGTCTCTGAATGTATATCTATTGCTTTACTGACCACACTGCTGTACAACATTTCTCCTTAATAAACTGTATCATACACTTACTGCCCAACATCATTTTACAGTTCATTCCAGTTTTGGCTTTCCATGTAAAAAAAAGTTTTAGTTTTTATTTTCCATTATATAATTTTGTGTTAATCTTCCTAATGTATGCAAAGACCCTTTGCATTAAACTTATCTAGATCTAGTCATGGCATAAATGATGATCTACTTTTAAGTTTAAATGCAGACTTCGTCTAAGTTGCAGTATACAAAACATTAGAGTCCTTCCTAGTCAAGCACATTGTCAACAACTATAACAATAATAAAATAATTCTAGTACTGTAAGGTAGCAAGGATTTTAAATCATGGAGCTCAAAATCCAATAAAACCTTTATCCTAGAATGTCTGAATTTGTAGCTACCTCAAAGAACATATTAGAGATCTGAACAGTACCTGTATAAAGCACAGGTAAGAGACATACTTAAGGGTTATGAAATTTTTTGAATTACAAGACCTATGATTTACTTTCATCAAAATAGTTTAAAAATGCAAACATTAGAAGGAACTTAAAAGATTTGGCAAAATACTTTCTCAGAGAAGGTTAACCAAAAGGATGAATTAAACAAAATAGGAAAACCATAACTGTGTTCACACTGTGTTATACTCATTTGGTAAGGCAGAGCAGAAATGCCTGAAGAAAGCATAACAAAATGAAGATGGAGTTGCCGTTTAGATAAAGCACTACCTTTGCTTTTGGTTTGCTATGGAACTGAGTCAGCTTCACCAATCTGTGCCTGAACCACTGTGTAAGGAGTGATAAATACATACTCTTTTATCCATCTACCTTCAAAATTTTCCAAAACATGCAAGAAATAATACTGCATAGGGTCAAAGGACCGAGCTGTTTTGTTTCAACACTTATTCTCTGCTGCATTCAGATTAGTTACCACTATTTTTCACATGCAGAACAGTGCCTCTATTACCGCTGCTTCTTCTCAGCTGGAAGCAAGGCAAATAAGTCCTCTCCACAGGCATCAGTACCTCTGTGTAGATACCAGAAATTCATCTCAAGCTAATATGATAAGGTTGAGACATACCACTAGTGCACATAACATAGTGACACAGCTCAGTCTCTGAAAAAAGTTGTAACTAAACCCTCTTCTTCTTTTTTGAGAATAATAATATTACAACTTAAATGTATCACAGTTAGTTCCATATGAGCTTTTCCATCACATTCACAGAGCAGATAACTAAAACAGCGCAGTTATTTTAGACAGAAGAAAAGATATGGTAGAATACGCATGCAGGACATTTTTCAAGGACCTTATTAAAATAAAACTGTAATAAAGTGCACCATAATAATGTGCACTATACTTACAGGTATAAGTCCTATTTACTTTTAATGAACAATAATTGCTCAAAGAAAAACCTCAAACACAAATAAAAGTCCACTATATTCATTTACCGTTCCTTTACCGACAAAACAATGAAAAGGACATTGCTAATAAAAGCATCCATATTTGACATTTATCCAGCTCTAGAAAGTTCATTATTACCGAACTATTTAAAATTACAGCATTGTAGTTAGGAGTTCTTTACCAAGTTTAAACCCCACTTACATCTGTAGTCCCTCTGATTTCCTGCTGAATGGGAATTAGTGGTAAGCCTCCGATCTTTGGACTTTTAGTTATAGACTGTTTTCTTGCTTTTCCAGCAGGTGGCCATATATCTGCATGCTGAAGAACAGAATAATCCTTATTTTTGGTGTGCAATTTCATAAATACACAACATTATTTTGTATGTAAAACTCTCTTGGAAAAAGCTATCTACTGCACAACACCATGCCCTCCTCTTGTGGGAGAAGGGGGGAAACATTATGGTGTTTAAAATTATGTTAATATTTTTTAAGTGCAGCCCAATATTGAGTGAAGAGAACCAAAATATCTCTATATAATTTTCATGTATCAAACATTTTCCCTCCATATTATGTATCTAAGAATAGAAAATATCATCAAACAAGACACACACATTGATGAGATTCACAATTTCAAAATTCCACATATGCATGCTTTTAGGAGTCCCAACAAAAGTTTCTGAAAAAAAAAATTGTCCCAATTTGCAAAGAAGTATTAAAAAATTTTCATTAATAATTTAGGAGAAAATAATTGCTTAACCTACAATAACAATACATTATCCAAAAGGAAATGCTTGACATTCCGAATCCTCCAAAACTAAAACCTAAAAATAAACAGATCTGGCTTCAATAATAGTCTTTGTTTTAGCTCTACTGAAACAAGTCAGTTTTGTGGAGAACTCCAAAGTGGGCAGCTTCATGTGAAAAACATGACTGGGAAGAGAAGGGAGGGGAAAAAAAAATAATTCCCTGAATATTTCAAATAAAGTGTTAAAACCTCTTTCTATAAGAGGTTTGTAATGAACTTTCATTAGGAGATGATGTACAATTTCACATGCTGAAATTTGAGCACATGGGCTTGAAGCTCCCAGAGTCCTCTGCTGATGTTAACGGTAACCAGGAAGTTAGCTCTGAGAGCAAGGTAGCATAAAAGTATTTTCCTGAAAAAGCTTCAACATGAGCTTCTGTGGATCAATGAGGACGTGCGAGGCCTACAGAGGAATAGTTTCTAAAGCTTGGAGATGAGCACACAAAGCTAAATCAGCACAACTCCAGAGGAAACTGGCAAGCCAGAACTGTAGAGGAACCCTAATGAAAGCTGAGAATACTTCCTGTAAATACTGGCAAAATATCCGAAGCATCAGTTGTAATAAGTAAGAAACAATAAATTCTGTTTGAACATAAGAAAAAAACAAAAACCCAACCCTTTTTTACTGTTAGAGTGGTTAAACACTGGAATGAATTGCCCAGAGAGATTATGGAGTCTCCAGTTATTCAGAGCAGAGCTGACTGGGCACAGCCCTGAGCCACCTGCTCTAGCAGATCCTGCTCTGAACAGAAGGATTAGACTAGATGATTCCCAGAGGTCCCTTCCAGCGTAAACAAATCTGTGACGCTGTCCAAATTTGTAATAGATTTATTTTCACAGGTGTCAGGATCTTTAGTGTCCTTTACTTTTAAAATGGTATTCAATCGTCTAAATCCATGAAGCAAGAAGTCTCTTCAAGACTGTATACAAAAATCCAGTTGTGGTGCTGTGATCATAACTGCAGATGGTCTGCAGCATTACTATTAAAAAGCCATCAGAATCAGTGATTATTGACTTAGAATAGCAGTCTAGAAATCAGAAGCCCCAGTTTCAAATTTAGAAAAGTATTTTATAGATTCACATCTTTATGGAGCAAAAAATTCTCACATGTGGTGCTGACCAGGGTGATGTGAAAGTCTATTATAAGATCCCTCCCCATTGAACATTAAGAACATCATCTTCACTGAAACACTGAGAAGGTTTTTTCTGAAAGAGCAGGTCTTACCAACCAAAATTTATTGTGTACCAAGATACAAGAAACAGATGTAATTCAGAAAGCGATTAAGAAACTAAGTCAGCTTCTGAAGGAAACTGCCCCCCTTGATTCTCAGCAAGCTTAAGGAAACTACCCCTGTCAGTTAAGCAGCCTGATTTCCCTTTTGCATCTGTAACATTTCTTAATATAGAACTCTGGGAAAGTACATCAGAAATACTAGCAACGTATTAGGCCACATAATAAATGTATTTATTCATAGTTTTGACCTATCTGCTCAACTGCACTTCATGGTAATATAATGCGCCTCTCTCTAGTTGATCAAAGGCAATGGGACTGGAAGAATATTATTGTGTCCATCTTCATATCAATTAATTACTTCCAACTGTATGCTATGTATACTATTAAGTGATTTTGTACAAAACTATTATTGAATTAAAGAATCAAGTTTCAGACATACTTTTCAGGATGATTTTGCACAGAACACAGAAACAGTGGTCCTCCTTCAAACCCTCAG
This sequence comes from Phalacrocorax aristotelis, assembly GCF_949628215.1. Classification (NCBI taxonomy): domain Eukaryota; kingdom Metazoa; phylum Chordata; class Aves; order Suliformes; family Phalacrocoracidae; genus Phalacrocorax; species Phalacrocorax aristotelis. The sequence continues at coordinate 59,691,426 of NC_134279.1, read as the reverse complement.
TATTTACCAGCTTCAAGAACAAGATTAATAACCTCTAGAGTAATTTGACATTCTCTATCAAAAGTACTCTTGTTACTAGATTACAGTGGTACCTACATTTTGCTATTTATATTCTCTGCACTATTTATACTAGAGGAATAAACATTATGAGATGACAGGGTGAAAAAAAGATAACAATAGTACTATAATCTTACTGATATTAATTACCAGTAAAGTCTTATTCTGCTCAAGCACTGAGGAGCCCAGTAACATAGATTTATCACCCTCCTAATTGCATTGGATCATTAATGTCAAAGTCTTAACACTTCAAAACTTACTTTACAGTATTTTTCAATTTGCAATCTAAGCTATTCCACTGACAAATAAAATGTGCTGCCTACAGTCTCTCTAACATAAAGGTGTTCAAATACTGTGATAACAGCTAAGGTAAAAGACAAGCTATCTTCTGTAAAGATGGCCTCAATTTGAAAATTCTAACTAGAAATAACTTCAGTTGACATTTACAGTTTTCTGGTTTAGAAATGGGATAATGGGATAATAATTGTCTGCTGCTGCATGATACAAAGCATTTGGAGATCGTATAGTACGCTTTAGCAACATGAGCCATCGCATTCTCAAGGAGGATTTCACTGCAGATTTTATTTAAAGCAGTAGATTGTAATAAGAACAATACAGCAAATCTGCATCATTAGCACTTAATTTCTCATGTAATTCAAAGACTGACAACTTTACTGATATCCAGGATGCTGATTAAAAACAAAAAAGCACCAACCCCAAAACAAAACCAAAACCCCCTCCCAGTGTAGCTCATTAGTACTGCTAAATCCTTGGACTGTTCATTCATTGGAATGAAGTTTGTTTTTTTTTTTTAAATTAGTATTAATTTCTACCAATTGAAAAAAAAGTGCACAGGAAATGATATAATCTTTTTGTTAGAAAAAATGTCCTGAACATTGAGCAGTGTCTCTCAGTTTATCATCTATATTTTCAGAGGAACCTTCTACATACCACATTACCTGATCAGAATCCTAATAGATTGCCCTTCTTGTGACTTTATGCCAAAAGAACTTCAACAGTTACCAAGCTTGTATGAGGTATTCCTAAGTAGCCTATATCAATAACCTCTGAGCCTATTTGTTGTGACACCAATCCTGTTATGCCCATGAGATGTATGGCAGGACCAGTGGCTGTTTCCATAGAAACTACACTAGTTACTTCAGTTAAGGGAGCTGAATAAGACAAAAACTCGTAAGCGTTACTTACAAGGCATGCATTATACTTCTAGCACTACTATCTATGAAGGTCAGATTCTGTTTTAGAAAGCCTCTAAGTATTGCAAGTCTTGTACCTAGTCTGCTTTATGTAATATGTAAAGCTCACAGGTAATCATAAATCTAGTCATGTTTATTCACAGTGATATTCCCCAAAGTTCCTTGAATGTCACAGGATAGACAAGAAAAATCTGACACAAATACAAAATCCTCTTGAAACTTTAAACTACGTTCCAGTCTCCGGCCAGGTTGAATTCGTCCCATCTCTCTTACTCCCAGTTCCTATGTAAATATCAAACTCCATTTGCAAGAATGTGTTATATGGTGCTCAAACATACACCCTCCTTACAATCTAGTAGCAAGTGGAAGATTACTTAATTAAGGATAATGTCTGTCCAACACAATTGTCGCTGTTAACTAAGCTAACCTGGATACCAGAGAAATCCAGCTGTATTGGTGCGGCTCTTCAATAGGGCTAGTTCACACCACTCTGTTTTTGAACAGGGCACCCTTCTTTCACAACTACCTTGCACGCAGCATCCAAACTAGTGAGCAGAGAAACAGCACTCAGGCGTTGTGGCACACAGACATGCCCTTTAGGTCAGTGGCCAGAATTTCACCCAGAAGAGATGAAATTTATTACTGCAAAGGAAATGAGTTCTCTTTCTTTAACCAGCTTCTCTATGACACAGCAGGAAAAAAAAAATGATGCCAGAATGTAATGTTGTTTTCAGAGCAAGGGAGAACACTTAGCTTTCATTTGAAAACGTCATTATAAACAATAGTCTTCATAGACTAAGACCACCTTTTTGCAGTTTCATTACATTGAATATTCCAAACTTCAATGGCATTGCAACTTTGTCTATAACGTATCCATAATACATATTATTGTTTAATAGGATTTTTGTAACAGCAGTAGAAGTTACATTTCTTTGATCAGAGTAGTACCTGTGCAGTAAAAATGCTGATCATCCACTCCATCTGCACATCTTGTCCATCACAACATATGTACCTAAAACACAATATAAAATTAACAAGAAAAAAAAACAACAAAAAATCCTGTTGCAGTTAAACATACTAAAGAACAGGCTTCTAAACTTCAAACAGTGCTGACATTAATTTATGACTGCTGTCTATATGTATTATTAACACTGCCATACAAGGATAGGGAAATATAAATATTTCAAGTTATCACTTTATCCTACTTTGAAGAGAATGCATGTGCTTCATTTAAAGCATGTGTGTAGATTTAAAAACTATCATTCTAAATTTATGAATATTGTTTACTTTATGGCCACAGAAGAAAGACAGACACCTAACCCCCAAAGTTTACCAAAACACATGGATTACAACTGTTTAGTTAATTAAGAAAAAAACAGCAAAAAGTCAACATGCAAGCAAAATAACGCCCATTAGTTTTCAAACATTCTTATTTTGAAATTGAACATTTCAAAATACTGAAGTTAAACCAATCATGTGTTTCACGTTTACCTACCACTGGTGCTTTTCAGAAAATACTGCAAGTCCCCAGCTGAAACAAATAAAATTTTCAAAAATTAGTTCCAGAAACTCAAGACAGGGACACATTCCTCAAACTGCAGAGATCCATTACCTTTATATAGTGCTTTTAAGTGGAAAAAAAATTACGAAGTTTAAATGTGTACTGCAAATCTAGAATCAAATTGTGGGTTTGATGATGGATTTCGCTCATTTTCTCACAGTTGCTTCATAGGTAATGACCATTCTGTCCTGAACAAAGGGCTATAGACAAGCCCTGCAGGTGATGGCTACTTGCCTTATTTTGGTCATGGCTGTACTTTCTGAAAGCTGCTGGAAGTAAAACTATTAAGATGGTGCCCAGCAAAGAGTCCACTACAATGTGGAAGTCAGAGGGAAGAGAGGTATGCTTGCACTATAAACAGAAGGAATCACACGAACCTACAGTGGTTTTAAAATTGCTGAAAAAATAAGGGAGTAGGTGCACAATGAAGCCTCTGAGGTGAAAGAAACACAGAGGCTCCTGGAGATCCAGAAGAGACTTTGCAAAGTCTGCTTTTAAAAGTAGACTGAAAATAAACCTCAAGGAAAGAACCTACCTGCAAAGACTCATTTACATAATCTTTTTATTCCTATTTTGGACTATTTTCCTACTCATTCTGCACTTAACTCAAAAGAAGAACCCCCACCAACTTTTTCTCTAGCAGCACTCAGCTTTGAAATTTACAGACCTGATGTGCCAAGTGAAAGGAAAAGTTCAAGCAGATCTGTTAAAAGGCTACAGCCAACTTAAAACCCCCTTGGGATAAGATCCTATGTACATTGCCTCAGCGTCAGCATTCTGGAAACATCTGAGAAAAACTGGTGTCATTTTTCACTGCTCTTTTCAGAGACATAGTCACTGATGTTTGTGAAGGGCACTGTTAGTCTTCAGCTGGAAGAACAAATGTCCAAATAATAAGGATTCTGAAAAAGGAAAATCCTCTACTGAACAGCAGGGACTGTCACCGAAGGCCATGACTAGTTGGTTTTCTCTTCTCCCTTTTTTTCTTGGTGCAAAGAAGGTGTGTCCACCAATGAAATGCAGGACACATACCATAAAACTAAGTGACCTAGCAGCAAACATATCCACAAGAGATAATACACTTAAGATTAAGAAAAGCTAATCAATAAAGCAATTTCCTAGCACGAAAGAGTTAACGTGGAACACAAAAACAGAGGCAGAAACAGAACAAATAATATTATAGAGGGTAATTTAATTCAGCATACTTCAATTGGTTTCTTGACTTTTCCTTGTTCCAAAATGTTCCCCTTTCTTGACGATGCTACAAGTACCTTGCTACACAGCGTTTATCTTATTTTCTTTTCTATTCTTACTTTGTTGGTGGCTTCATTTTCTTTTTCACTCCAAGATAAAGCTTCAGGGAATTGACAGGCAACGCTTTTTCAGGTTTGCTAGCCTGCAAATAAAACAAGATTCTAATTATTTTATCAGGAATGTTCAAAAGAGAAAACGCCACATGACTGTCTTCACAGGTAGGCGTCTTTCATGGGCTGCACCCCATCTTTTCCAACAGATCATTATGGTTTTTTTCTCTCTTTCTCTCCCATTAACAAAGTGTACCAATCACTATTACTGGAAGCAGACTACGAACTTGAGATTGACATGAAATCACAAAACTGTAACACAACTGGAATAACGAAGATGTGGTGGTACAATTCACAAAACTGGAGTGCTTTAACATACGGACACAAGATCTTTGAGAAAGATAATTTAAGAGCAACACAAAGAACTTCTACATCGGTACCTTAGTAGTAAAAGGTCAAACAAGGAAAAAGTGGACCTAATGCTGAAAGGGAGGGTCAATGAGCAACAGCAGATACAGGTAAGGCTAAGATAACTCAATCTTCTTTGCATCAGTCTACACATCAGCAAGGTCTCCTGGGCCTCTACACTTAAGACAGGGTTCAAGGAGGATAATGACTGCACCAGAGGAGCACTGGATCAAGTCAGGAAAGATTTGAGTGAATTTAAGTCATGCAAGTCCATTGGATCAGACAGACTGCATCCAAGGGTTCTGAACATGCTGGCTGACATCCTTGAAAGGCTGCTCTGTGTCATCTTGGAAGTCTCAGAGATCAGGGGCAGCTGCTGGTGACTGGAAAAAGGAAAACACTGCATCCATCCTCAGTCAAGGCTGAAAAGATGACTTGAAGAACTAGTTGCCTCCCAGCCTCATTTCAGTCCCATAGTAAATCCTAGAGTGAGTGTTCTTGGAGCACATTTTGGAGCACATGGAAGAGAAAGTACTACTGGGAGCATGCATCATGACCAATGTGATTGATTTCTACAATAAAATTACTGGATCTGTGGAGGAGGAGGGAGTGGCGGATGTAACTTACCTCAGCTTTACCAAGGTTTCTCACACTGTCTCCCTCCATATTCTTCTACCTAAGCTGGGATGTTACAGTCTGGATGGGTGGACATCTATATCAGTAAAAAGCTAGTTGCATGATCAGAGTCAGAGGGTGACAGTTAATCAGACATACGCTAACTGTAGACCTATGACAAGGGGAGTACTGTAGGGGTCTATCCTGGGACCTGTCCTTTTAATATCGTCAATCACCTGGAGCACTCGATCATCAAGTTTGCAGAACAACCCAGAGGACCAACTAATAGGCTTGGGGGCAGAGCTGACTTCCAGGGGGACCTATACAGGACACAGAAAAGGGCCAACAGGAATCTTATAAAAAATCAACATTGATAAATACCAAGTCCTGCACCAGTGAAGGAATAAACCTCCCCAATGACACAGACTGGGGAGCAGCTCTGCTAAGAAGGACCTGAGGGTGCTGGTAGATGGCAAGGTGGGTATAAGCCAGCAATGTGTCCTGGAAGCAAAGAAGGTCTCATGGGCTGCGTTAGCAGAAGCACAGCTGCTAAGGTGAGGAGAGCAATTTTTTCCCCCCCTCTCCTCAGTATCGGTGAGACTGCATCTGCAGTTCTACATCCAGTTTTGGTCCCCCCAATAGAAAAAAGAGAGTCAATCTGGACTGAGTTCAGCAGAGGCCCACCAAACTGGCTGAGGGCTGGAACACTTGCCCTGTGAGGAGAGGCTGACCTAAGAGCAGCTCCCCAGTACCAACAGGGAAGTTATCAAGAAGACTGAGTGAGGCTCTTAACATTATGAGAATATGACTAGATGAAAGGAGAGACTTTCTCCCATGAGGACAGTCAGGGACTGCAACAGGCTGCCCAAAGAGGTTGTGCAATCTCCATCCTCAGGGATTTTCAAGATTTAACTGCATCAAGCCTTGAGCAACCTGTTCTGACCTCAGTTGCCAGCCCTGCTGTGAACAGGAAGTTGGATGAGAGATCTCCTGAGGTTCCTTCCTTCCTTGTTCCTTCTTGAACAAACTACCTTTAGCCAGCCTACAACAGGCATACACCCACACTAGGTATGAGAACTGAATGTGCCTGGAGGATGAAATGCTGTAAGTAAACAACTGAATTCTCATGTACACTATTCTACTACAGAACACAACTAACATTTAACACAACACACTAACATCGCTTTAGTACTTTTAGGTCAAGTGCTTTAGCTTTCTATTTAGAAAAAAAAGTACTTAACAAATCCGATAGTCCCAGTACATAAAGCTACTCCGTACTACTATACTGTCCCGGATTCTCAATTTCTCCCTCTACAGCTTTCAATCTCTAACACACCAGTGTGGGTAAAAGAGACAGAACGTGAGATTGCATAAACATGTAAGAAAAAACAAAACAAAACAAAACAACCCACACAATGTTTTATGGTTGGTATTCTTATGTAACTTCCCAAAGTAAGGGTGCTGCCAGGATGAAAATACAGCCCTACAAACCATGCTATTTAGTTAAATAACAGTATATTCTCACAGAAATGTACCTTAAGGAAGCTGTTTGTCTGTATATAAGCTTATCTCTTAACAACAGTACATTAAAGTGGTATGCTATTTCAGTCAATTAGCACATTATTGCAATTTAACACATGGTATCATGGAAACGTTTCAATTTTTTTGATAATTCTCTTGAACAAGAGAAACACTTAATAGAATGTATCTCCACCTACACATAAAAACTTAATTTGCTGTTAATGAGAATTTATAAATTAATTAGCATGCAGTCTTTTTAAATACAATTTTGCATTTGCAATGTCAAGCTTTCCTGCTGTTCATTTTTAAAGATGACTAAAATTAAACACACATTATTAGTGGAACTTGAACATCTCTCAAAAGAAAATAAAACAAACTGATATATGGTATTTTGTCAGGATAGTATTTCCATTCACTTTTTAAAAAAACAAATGGAAAGCCATTTAAAAGTAACACTGGCTAAAACTCTACCCGAGTTGGCGAATTTAATGTTTTATAAATCAGAATGGCTTTAAAAAGCAGATTATAAAGTAGTACAACAATCCTATCATAAACTCTTTCCAATATACTAATTAAGGTTTTAGGGGCATATTAATTTCTTCTTACATTTGTGCCAATTTGAGTTTTAGCACTAAATTATGAGACACTATCTTTGACATTCTGGGGTCATTCTAATTAAGATTATATCCACAGTATCACAAGAAGACATAATACTTCTTTTGCATTAGCTTACATGAGCAATGGACCTGTCTTTAGAAAAAGTACTTTATGAAGGTCAGCAAGTATACATCTGTATTTGCTGGATGGGCAAAACAAGCAGTCAGCAAAAATAAAAGAAGTTTAAGAGATTTTTTTTTTTAAACCAGAAATTATAGAACCTAAAATTAAGTCATCGTTCACAATGTGTATTATTTAGTTTTATACTTTAATACAAGCTGTGCACACCCAAAAACATTCTTTAAAGAGAACTCCCATGAAATATTAAAAACTGAACCCACCGTGCTATTAAGTATGCCTAAATTTGCTTCTATGGAATTCTGAAGGTCTATCTAATTATCAGTACTAGTTTTTGAAGCACGAGAATACATCTGAAAACTGTTGCTGGGAGGCAGAGGAAGATTTTGCTAGTGTATTGAGAGCTACTGTTTCTTATAATCTCTTCTATCACGACACTTCTAGGTATAAGAACCCTGTTGCTTGTAATTTCTAAAGGCTTTGTGTGAGATAACAAGAAAAAACTGCATGCAGCTCACTTAAGTTCCATATTACTTCTACTACTGTTCTCTGCAGTAAGTTTTCAAAAAACTAAGTCACAAGACAAGCTGTAGGCATTCCTAAACACTGGCTTATTTTTAATTTTGAAAGCTTATAGTAATGTGTAATTATGATAGCTAAATGACCAACTGACACAAACTCCTTTTACTAAAGCATCTGTGAAATAAGAAGATAAAAATCTTGTACTTCAATCCCAGACTCTAGAAATTGCCATTTAATATCAGAAATGTTGATCCCTTTGTCTTTCTTCTCTTTTTCATATGAAACAGAAAACTTAAGTGAGTGTTTAAGAGTTTGGTGAAGAGTTTGTCTGTTGTACCTTAGTATCCTTATAAAGAAGCAAGTTTCTGTCCTGTAACACAAAATAACGATCTTGAAATTTGTTTCCAGACAGTAGTTTTGATGGTTCTTCTTTGTACTTCAGATTGCCGGCTTTCACACTACCTTTCTCATTTTTCTCTATCAAGAAAAAAAAGAGAAGTGTTCTGTTAAGATTTTTACAACATTGGAAGCTTTAGTTTTTTAGTGCCCCTAGCATCACTGTTTATCAAAAGACTAAAATTACAATTCCACTAATTTGTTATTATGTCATATATAAAAATAAAGTTATATATACTTATTAGATATAATTAATTTTATTATATTACATTAAAATACACATTATATATTAATATATATTAGGTATTAATAAGAAAGGTATTCTTAAATATTGACACCATTATCATTTTAAACACTGGAGGAAAAAGTCTTCTTTGTTTCACTTCTAAGATAACATGGGAAGAATCCTCCAACACATTTTAATTAAACAATCTTTTCAGAATAGAATGTGCAGTTAAGGCCAAGAGTACGACATGGATACTTTTAATCTGTGTGCTTCAGAGAGGCAAAAATTTTCCATTAAGATCTGATTTTGTCATGAGTCTGTCTACATTTTCTTTTTGAGACAAAATACACATAGAAACACACATATATTGGGTAAAAATAATAATAATAAAAAACCAATTCCTGCACAAAAATCCCCAACAAATCAAACCAAACCCAAACCACAGCTGCAGTCAGCTTTATAAAGCATTTAACTTTGTACTGAAAAAACTTTTATTTAAAAAAAGAAATCAGAACGAATGAATATTTTCAATGTTGGAGACTAGATTTTTCAGCACATTCTCAGCAATTTAAAATTCTAAACAAAATATATAAAAAAAATTACTATTACATACAAACTACTACATCACCACTTCCAGATGCTTTCGGTTTTCCTATTCTGCCAAATATGTGTGTTTTTTTAAACTAGTTTATCAGCTTTTCCCAGCAAGTCCACTTTCAAATAACAAAACCTTCTGACCACTAATTACTGTAATTACCATGCTGATATGACTCATGCATATCAACTCAAACCAAAACAGCACTTTAAGAAAAGTAAGGATCAACAACAACAACAAAAAATCCTACTCGCATCTTATGAAGTCTTTATGAAAGAGCACAGAATTCAGCAGAATTCTGAAGTTTTCTTTTCTCCTTTAGGTGACTAGTGCTGGAAGCAGACTGCCAGCATGAAGAGAGAGCAGTTAGGCAGGAGATGAATTCTTCTCCATTCCAGTCAACACCATTTCGCCTTTACAAGGGAGCGATACTAACAGGGCTAATAATTCCCTTATCCCAAAACACTAAAAGCCTACTACTTATGCCATATTTTGGCTTTCACTGCCTATTTTATTTTGCTAAATGTAGATATGCAAGTCACTCGCTTATTTAGGAAATATGCAATACCCCTGTTTAGGAGTCGCAGAATGATACCACTAGTTTTTATAATATATTATTTTCATGATAGTAAATAAAACGGTAGTGTAAAAGGAGTACGTGGTGTATGAAGAATAGCATCCTTACCCAACTACTCAACTGGCTTTTTTTCATTAAAATTCCATTTACGATTTGAGCAGCTGATATCAAAACTTGATTATTAAGAAGGAACACACAATATAATCTCAAAAAAGAATAACAAAATGTTTTAAATAAATCAACAATAAAAAATAACATAAAATATATTTTCACTTGGTCAGGAAAGACAGGAATACAGAAAAGACCAGCTTTCAGTGTTTGCATAATTTTTTTTTTATTTGTGAAGAGCGGTATTACACAGCCACAGCTACCTACACAAATATTCATGCTTTGAAAGCCATGCTTATATAACGTGTACTAAACGAAATGATGTATTTTTTCCATTTTCATACATTCTGCTAAATGAGCAGTCAATATCTTCAAGTACTGCATGATATGCACAAAGCAAGTATGAGAGATGACAATGGAGAGTTAAGAATTTGCATGAAACATCACTAATGACCATAAAATGCAGGGTCTAATACAAATATATAGCATGGTACTGTTTGCAACTACCTGTATTTCAGCATTTATGGTTTTTGTCTTTCTTTTAAAGAACGTATAGACAGTCCACACATGACTGTTTAGGAAGAGCCCCAACACTTTAATAGTGAAAAATGAATTAGTGTATTAGATGCATGGTTGTGCATGCACAAAAAGTACATGAGTGATACCCAGTCTCAAATGCCCAACTATGCAAGTACACTTTAAAGTGCATACAAAAAAATAAAAACCCAGTTAGGTTATCTTTCAAAACTCAGAGTCAGATTCTACTATCATTTGTACGGTATAGAGACTTTGTAACTAACTTGAAAAGTTGTATCTCAATCCCATCTTTCATAGTGGCTGAAGAGCAGCTGTTTAAAGAGCCAGAATTAAATTATTCCTCCTCCTAACTCTAATTATTTGTAAAAAGAAGATAATTAAAAACTGTGAATCTAATTCCCTCTTGCTTTATATCTTAGTACACACTGAAGTTATGAAAAATATTTGAAAATATAATGGAAATTAAAAAGATAATAAATGTCTTTGATATCATCAAATAAAACCAACTACATTCTAATCAGCATGTTTGCTATGAAAGGAAAATCTCAGAACACTTCCCAGTATTTTCATTAGAGTTTAAGATAGAATCTAAAGCAAGAATCAATACATTTCAACAATTAAAATCAGAAGTGACTTGGATTGCCTCAGTCATAAGTGCAAATATACACACAGAGTTAAAAAACCTGCTAACATATTTCCTCTTTGTCAATAAGATTGATTATTTCATGTTCAGAAAAGAATATGAACGCTTATCCACACAATCACAAGCCTTTTTTTTAAACCATAGCAAATGACAGTAGCGGGATACTTCCACATCTGTACCAAATTGGAAGATTTAAAATTTCTGCACATAGCTCTTGAAATGACAAAAACTCATTCTAAACTGCACAGCGTTCCCACCATAACAAATCTATCAAACACTTAGAAAAGCCTGAAGGAGGAAAAATAATAATCCTATTAATTTATGATATTCTATATTCTTTGGAAGCCAGTATTTCATAAAGTAGACCTAAAATAATCATGATGTGTCCCGATCAGTGTGATTTTTCAGATACAAATTTTACTAAATATGCAGAACTTTCTAGAACTTTGCAACTACTAGGAACTAGATGCACTCAATCTATTCAGAATTGATCCACCAATGGATTAGGAGCTTGCTTTTCAAAGAATATCTGTGAATAATAGCCCCTGTTCTCAGCAATCAATACTTCCCACTCAAAAAATAACTCTTTACTGGTAAAACTTCAAGGGCCTATATACACACACTTTATAGTGAATCTATTCTCTCATATTTTTCTAATAAATAAAACTTTAATGTGGGAAATTTTCAGTTAAGGAGAAGAAAAAGGGTCTTGAAATAGAACTAAGCTGTACAAAGTATCTCTTATACCAAAATATAATGCACGCCTTGTCCTTCTGAACAGCACTTGAAAGAGTGCTCCTGCAACAAGCATGAAAAGCTATGGAGTAAATTGTCAAGACACAATAACTAAAGATATGGAGGAGAGTGGAAAACTCACCACGAATTTACTGAAACATATCAATACAAATAAACTAACATTTTTTTTTCCTGGAAAAGGAGAGTTGATTTCTAGGCAAGAGAAAATATACCTCTAGACCTCAATACAATATTTGATATTGCACAACATGAGAAATTAGTTTAAAATGGAAAAAATGAGAATGAGTATAATAATTATGAAAAAGGAGAATGTGCTACATATAAGAAACATGGGAAATGTTGCACTAACAGGGTAGGTAATGATAAGTTGCCAGGATGAGATGAGGCTAAGAGAGTTGTCCCATTAGGTTCACTATTAAACCAACAGTATTTCAAACATCACTAAAGTCTCTAGAAGAAAAAGGAGGAAATTCTGATGACTCAAAGCTCAGAGGACACTAAAGAGAAAAAAAAGAGGTCAGGAATATCTTAGTCTGTAAGATTCTAACATAAATCAGAGAACCAAGGGAAATTAATGGAATTCAGTTATAAACATAATTTCATCACAGCCCCATTAATTTTACTGCAAAGGAGGAGGACATTCATCCACCCAGTTGTCCATTTGTATGGACTGAATCCATTGTTAAAAAAAACATACTTCAAATAGTAGTGGTTGGACATCGGGCCTCAGCCCTCTTACTCAGCAAGGAGGAATTATCCACATAAAGAACATGAAAGAGAAAAGATTAAGGTCTCCCCTTCTTCCTTCAAGGCAGAAGTTATTTCTTGTGCACTTTGAGATGGAAAGCCCTGCTGTAACCACAACTGCATCCTCCTCTAGACACTGGGAGCATCCCCTTCCCCAGTGACCTCATCCTGTGTCGTCACTCTGACACGATCTAATGATGGAAGTACATTTATCTAAAAAAACTCTTTTATCTTTTTTCCCTGAAATAGCTGCTTACTCGTTTCAACAGTGTGTACAGATGCAAGACTAGAAATAGAAACAATGAACACAGAATCCTGCACCTACAAAATGTGGATGAATGGTGGTGGCTTTCTGTTCATCTTTGCCTCTGCTTAATATATACACTGTTTTGCTGAAGCTAGTGAACTTGTTCCTCAGTATTGCTAATGTTTCAGAGTAAATTTACAAGCTAAAAGTGGACTCAAACTCTAACAAGATGAAATTACTACAGAACTGTGTATTATTTCATTATAACAAGATGCCCTTAGAAATTAAAACACGTTCACTGTGTTCCTTAAAATGGCATTTCCACTTTCAAGGAAAGACTTTGTAATAAGATTACTCCACCATGTAGAATTTGTAGAGATCAACACTATAAGTCTGCAATATGACATAGATTTTTCCCTTCAAACCACTAAGACCCTTCAAACCAATATCACTTATGTCATATGGTATTAATTATTTTAAAACACACAAAAAAAAATCTAGTGAATGTGAACATTCAGTTGAAAGCCAGTATGGCCAGACTAAGGTCAAACTGAATACAACTGATGCAAACAATTACTGTGATGGGTTGGGCAAACAGAGAGATGTAGAAATTAGGAGAGAAGGAGGGCAAAGGGCAGATATCTCCTTTAAATAGTACATTTTGTAAATTGAACTTCAGACATTACCCCAATCCTTATGTGTTTCTCAGAGCAGTGTTTCCCACTGTCCTTATGACCCATTCCCTTTTCTGATTATACCTAAACACAAACTGAGTGAGGTGATGGGAGTTCATATATCAAGCTTTTAATGAAGTAGGCTGTTTCTCTCTATTCACTAACTGCTATGACACTTACAGAGATAGCGAAACTCAAACACGAAAGTCATGAATAGCACACTTGTTAAGATTGGTTCATAGTTGTGGAATGTGCTTTTACAGGAATAAAGGATGATGAGAGAAGGCTATTACTTTCAGAATAAGCATAGCAGCGTAACTTTCACTTCTTGAAATCAAGACAGAAGACATACACAGATTTAGAAATTAATACCTCTATGTATGGGGAGGATATCTACAGGAAAAGAAAAGATTACATATTTGAATAAGTCATTAGATGAAATCAGGTAGGTGTTAAACCAGGCATCATCTGTCACCATTGCATGTTTTACAGTGACAGCATACAGGATTTCAGCTGCTTGAAAACAGGATACTCATTTTTGGACATGCTTAACTTCTAAACTCCTGCTTCCTCAAAGTGAATACTACATGTTATTATACAAGTGATTTAAATCCATATATTATGTAAAAAAATAAAATAGGACTGGGGCAGCTTGTAAATAATACTTTTTCCACTATATATTTGAGCTATATTTCCTTTCTTGTGTCAGATCTAAATTCCTCATCCTTCTGAAAGGCCACATACTCTCTAAGTCATTCAGTTGCTTAAGTATGTCATTCAAATTACCATTGTAGTTTGGAGTCATCGGATTACATAATGGAAATTATTTCTAACATATAAATTATATGTTTTATATATAACACAATCATTATATATACAAGATATATGTATATATATTCTACAGAGAGAGAGAGAGAGTGTAGTGTATTATATATGTGTGTGGACTGTGCAGAACTCCACTACGGATAAAACAGCAGTCTCAAGCTCCACAGCAGAAGTTCACAAACTGTGGAATGAATGCAGAATTTCTGTATACTTTTATGATCAAATGGGAGAGCTCATAGTTTGTAGGAAAAAGAAGATACATATTCTCTATGTTTTAAAAGGAAGTCAGCACAACCCTCTGTAAATCAGTAACTTTTATAAAGTAGTAGTAATACAGATGCTCTGGGACACTTTGCCCCAAGGAAACAGTTATAAAAGAATTGCCATCGTCATGTCCCTACAAGAAATATCTGAAGTTTTAAAAAAAGATACATACCACTGTAGAATTTAATCATGTCAGCTGTTAGAAATCTCTTTATTATCAGATATGCAGTGCCAGGCTCTGGTAGTGAACTCCAGTGAAGAACTTGTTCTAGTACATTCTCTGTATAATGCAGAGGACGTTCTGAAAAATGCCAGGGCAAGGAGGAAAACGTTGAAATTAAAAAACCATCGAACCAAACAAAAAACAACCAAAATTGGAGGCCCTTAAAAGTTACGTGTGTCTATACACAATACTGTCCCATTCACTTTGAGCTACAGAAGAAAAACACTGCTTTCAGAATACGACAATTAGGCACATCATTGACTTTCTGCAGCAACACCTTTGCTGGCAGAGTCTGCAAAAGTAACAAATATCAAATTAAACAAGCAATAGTCAAATGTTCAGTGACACTTTTGTGTGTAGTTATTAATATTTTCTTATGTAAATACACTAAAACACTGCTTTCAAACTAAACACAAACATTAGGAACTATCACAGGGCATACCTAAATATGACCAGACAGAACTGAGACCTGCAGCTATACTGGGCCTTGCAGGTCTAGGCTTCATATAAAAATGAATCATCATAGCTACCAATCCTCTGCACTCAAAAACCAAAGAATTTGGAGCAGTCACAGTGTAAAAAAAACCATACTATTTGCATAGATTATATTGTTTGTTAATAATCAAAGCAGACTGAGACAGACATTTGTTTTCATTACATTCCTTTTACTAGAAGGGAAAAGTCTTCCTAGGTCTTCTCCCTGTTGCTGTGGTTGGGGAATTTCCATACTTCCACTTTTATATTCCAACCCCATACAAAGAGTACAGCAAGATTAAAATACCAATAGATGAAGGCATGACTAGACTGTATGCATGCACTTCAACACTTCAGTTGCTCAAACACAGATTGTTGATAGATATCATCCACCCTAAACAGAAACCCAGACCCTTTCACAGGTTTGACAAACTGCAGTGATACACCCAAGTCCAGACAGTACTCCATACAAACCCCGGTTCATATACCAAATGAAAGTAGAGAAGACCTTGCAAATAGTCCCTAAATCTGCATTACTAGATCCAGCAGAAATCTGAGTGTGACATGTACTGCAACACAGCCTGAGGTATCACACAAGGCAACGCTGATGTGGATGAAGACTGTACAGTTCCTCTCTCTATTAATCCTTCCTCCACACCACACCCTCCACCCCCAAAGGCTTTCATCTGATCAGCAGTAGGTACCTACTATAGTAGGTAGTATATATAGCAGTATATCTATGCACTATAGGTAGGCTTAGATTCATGAAAGCACAAAAACTTTAACAATGGCTTTGTGGGCTACAACTCAGAGCAGTGGATCCAAGTGTCATTTTATCTCCAAAGAGATTTTTCCAGAAGTTTTGAGTTCTCATTTGCATACCAACTTATGCAACTCAGGCCTTAAGAATATGTGGGTACAGCTCCTGGAAAGTCACACCTGTGTGACTGTCATGTGGGGTCAGGCAGTCTAGCCTGTGTCTCTTGAGTACTGAGGGGAAAAGTATGCTGCCATAATCTCATTTTTCATTTCTGCTAGGGTAGATGAATATGAAATGTCAACAGCTGCTTTGGGACTGTCCAGCACTACACTTTAGCAGAGCATATTTTCCCGAACACCAGAGCTCCAGAAAGCAGCAGCCACAAATAACACATTTCAGCAAGAGAAAAAAATACCTTACCTATAGACTTGCTATACCACTTATATATAGATTTTTTTATAATTCAGACATGACAACAAAATAGCCTAACAAATATACCATTCTGTAGACAGCAGCTCAATCCCTACTTTATAACACCATTTCTTCTGGCCCTTTTGTTTTAAATGGTCAAACTTGAAAAGAAATTTTTAAACTTTTGGAAAACTGTGGATGCTGATTGATAAAGATAAAACAACTTCTTGCCTTTGTACAAAGACAGAAAAATCAATTTCAAGAACTTTACAAATCTAATGCAGGAAACACTGGCAAATCACCACACCTTCCTAGAACACCATCACTCCCAGAGTAAACACCTACTGTTTTATTTATAGTTACATTTAAGACCATCTGTCATCATGGATTACACGGTACATAAATCATCATGCTGAAATGCATTAGCTATTTTACTGGCAACACACCTCATTTACAAACTATCCATCAAGCACAAATTACTAAAAAAGTTATACACCCTATTTTCTAAAAGCATATGGTATTGAACATTCTGCATTAGGTTAGATAAAATTATCAATCATCTCAACTTTTCTATATGCAAATAATTTAGTTGATTTTTAATACTGCTATTTTAGTATTTTGAACAGCAAGCAGTCAGCACATACATCCAATTACCCTTTTACTTAGGTCATCACATGCTGGTAAATATCCAAAACCAGTCATTTTCACCTTAAATAACACTAACTATCAGGAGAAAATGACTTTTTAGAAAACATAAGGTTCTAATTTTCTTGACTTCTCAGGGGTCGTTTTCAGGGCAGTGTATCTTAAAACGTAAAATATCTCTTATAGCATTTCAGGATTGAGTGTAACAAACTGAATACCACCATGCACTGGACAGGTACCAGGCCATGACAGGAACACAAGCAGAAATTTAATTTCTGTCAGAAGGACACTCTGATGTATGTTTGAAACAAATATGCAAACCTTGTTTCTGTCATGACATGTCAGAATCTCAACTTATTTGTAAATGCCTTAGATTACATAATGTTCAATGGTGTTTGTTAAATGATACTAGTAAGATCAACCTTTAGCAGCAAAGACTCAAATAGATTTTTAGTTCTTCAGTGTCACAGTTGGACCAAAGACTGCACAGGACTATTTTTCCTCTGTTATTTTTTTCTGCTTCAGCTTTTTGAAAATCTGCTAGATTCAGCCATAGTACCACAGGAGTCTTCCTGATTCAGCGCCCCTTACCACACACATTATTTTTATTTTTCAACATTATTAATTCAGTTCACCTGTTCTGATGCACAGATTCTTCCAGAAAGTGGCCCACAGAGCAGGCTTTTGATCAACACAGCCTCTACTGATTGGAGCCAGGTGCTGAGTTATGACTTTAGTTTGCTTTTTGCTTGTTTGTTTTGGTTTTAACACACTGGTATGCCACTTCTACTTTGTGTTGTAAAGTCTTGCTACAATGGGACACAGTCTAATCCCTTGCCAATATTTACTGTCCTATATAGAGTGAGACACTATGACACCTAAGCTTAATTTTGCTGATCTTGCATAGTGACTATCTCAGACAACATTTCTAGCCCACATTAAAATTAGTTGTTGCACCCAAATACCTCCAGGAGTGGCTGTGGGGTCTATCTTTCATATTTACTTTCATGTTCTCTCTCAGCTATATATAGTTTAGCTTTCATTTGCCTGTAAATGTTATATATCATGTTTAAGAAAATAAAATTCCTTCTTCAAATTTTTCTGTTACTCAGTCAAAAGAAATAGAAGCGTCCTGATAACACCTACAAGTACCCTAGAAATCCTAAAGGTAACAGATGCTAGCATTCTTTGTGAGTTGACACTTGCACCTGTGAATCTGGAAATGAACTCTATATTACAGCTCTACACAGTAGACTGCAAGATGCAAAGTGGGACCAGGATCATTTATTTTAAGTCAAAAGGGAGAATGCAATTCCATTGTTGTTATTGATACTGCCAAGGACAAGACTGAGTCTATTGGGAATATTAGTAAATCTAAAGAGATTATTTTAAGTGTATCTGAGAATCAAGTACAACAAAATTATTCAAATGATCTTGGAACTTTTAGTAATCTTAGTTTTCTATATTTTTTCATAGTTTTTTTTTCTTAACTTGAAAATAGGTATCTTCACTACAGAAATGAACTAGTCCACAGTTCACTCCTGTAACATGAAAACAATAAGAGCAGCAACTTACTATGAAGTGCGAATAGATGTTCCTTTTTACTAAAAACATTTTGTCCACATGTATTCTTCAAAAAAAAAAAAATCAGACTACAGCAGTAAGTATTCACTGAAGTACAATGTCTTAATTAAAAAAAAACTCTATTATTTTGTTAAGTATATGTAATTATAAGGTGCAAGCTCCAGCTTGCATAAAGCACTCCCAATGTTAAAACCTCTTCACAGTTCATGAATACTGTGACTGTGTGACATTTGCTCCTGTTGGCAGCAGAACCATATTTAAAACAAATGTTTCAAGATTCTGTTAGATACACTGTACTGCCACTTGCCATAAACAGAGAATGACACAACTTTGTCTCCTTTATCATCTACACACAAAATATTTGACTAAATAGTAAAAAAATATCCTTTCCCCTAAGTGTGACATGTATTTTCTCATTTCATTTTCTGAAAAACATTACTCCTTATAAAATCAACTGCTGACATTCTAATGAAAGCAAGCTGCTTCTTTGAGACTTATTGGTAAGACCTGCTTTTCTATAGCTGATGACTAATGAATTGTGAATCAGGGTAATATAAAGAATATTTTGTCAGCCCCCAATTTATAAGCATTTTAAAACAATTTATCACATTATTTCTAGCAAAATGTAGAAAGAAATCATAAAGATGTCTCAGTAAACAAATGTAAAACAGTGGCATGAAGGCTAATTTTTTTTTGTTTCTATGAACTTTTTAGTAACTCTTTAACTAAGCTTTAGATTAAGTATTGAAAAGTAAAAACAATAAAATTTGAGGAACAAGGACAAATTTAAGTGTCACTAACCTAGTTCTCCATTTTCAAGTACTTCAAAAGCAGCCCAGATATCATCCTTGTTGGGAATAATGTTTTTGATTGCTAAAACATCATTAGTTAATTCTTCTGCTTCCATCAAAGGTGATACCTGTAATATAAATTGAGTCAGTGTATAATATATTACAATTCCCAATTTATGATTTGTTTTTTCAAAATCTTCCTCCCTGAAATTGACTTTAAAAAAAAAAAAAAGCAGATATACTGAGTTGGAAACACATAAACTATTTATCAGACTCCAGCATACTTTCCTTATTTTGTTCCATGAAACCAAAGTTATAATTTTTAGCTGACTGATAACTTGGCATGTTGAAATTCCTTTTCTCTACCCTTGAAAAATGGGGGAAGGAGGGAGGGAAGGGGAAGCCTTTGTATGTTTTCTTGGGTATGGGAAGGTAAATATTACCGAAATACCATTTTTTAATCTTAGCTATGCATATTCCCATTTTTATTCCTATTTAAAAAAAGCATGTCTTATGTGCAGGTATGTATCTAGGTATACCACATGCCACCTATATGTACACACACAGGTGCTAGTGTCATATGCTGGACAGAACAATAAGGAAACAAAGAGGGATGTGTAACATTAAAAAAAAAAATGCATTGCCCTAAATTTTTTACTTCCTTCTTAACAATATCTATCCTTTATCATTATTGAAATAAGTTATTTTTCCTCAGCATCCAAACAATAGAGCACTACTACATGGACATGAGTGCGTTTAAAATATGCTATCGCATACAAGACTGAAAAACCTCAATTATAGTAAATAAAAAGCTTTGGTTTCTTAGTACTCAAGGAGAGGAGATAGCCACTGGCAGAAAGAAAAATCAGGAGGAAGGTAATTTAAATGTACTATCGAATAAAACCAGCATTCACTGTATACTTGTTAATGTTCTTGTGTGCTGCAGCCATAGGACTGCAAGAATTTATGCCACTGTATACTGCAGCAAAACTGAAGGAGGGCGTCTCCCCTTTCAAATTGTGTCATAACATTCTCCTTAAAAATGCATAATAAACTGCCTTTACAAAATTCAGCCGAAATAGCCAATTTTTAAAAAAAGATTATTTAAAGGAATAGTGAGAGATATAAATTCATACTTTCATGATGTAATTACATAAAAACGTGTATGAAAATAAATTTAGTATAATTCATGAGAAAGTGCTTAGCAAAAACACTGTATCACTTCTATCACTAACCCTGATTATAATACTACAGTCTGGCTCCTTTCTTTCCACGTAAACTTCAATAAGCAAGTCTCCAGCCTGGGAAACCTAAAACAAAACACAATTTAAAAAAAATTAGACTGTCTTAAAGATATTTAAATATCCTTTTAAATTGCGAAAGTACATTTATTATCTAGTAGACGAGCTAGAATCTACTGAACTCAAACCCTTTTTTCATCCACTTACCTACAAAAGTAATGCAGATGTTGACTCTACGTGAACCTCCACTACGTTCACTTTTATTTGACTACTGTAAGGAAAATAAAAAAAACTATTCACAGATTCAGGGGGGAAATCTAAATCCTGACTAAAGCTAACAGAATCATATCAAACAAAATGAGCACACTTTACAAATACACATTCAAGAGCAAGAAAACTAGGTGAGACACGAAGTAAGTGGAAATTTTAAATTTATATTTAAGACTGCAAAGTTTAAGACATGAGTGTATCTTAGTATCTTCAGCTGTCAGGAACATAACTCAGCTTCTGAGGTTAGTCAGGCTCACTTCAGAGCCAAAACAGATGAATAGAATTTAAAATCATGAAAAAAGATGGCCTGGAAACCCAGGCTAACATGAGTTACTTAAAAATCAGAGGTAAATTTACAAATAACAGAATATTTCAGCCATATAGCCATATGTACACATCCATAATCAAAATTCATTACTATGAAGAATAATTTTTTATTATTAATCACAATGAAAACTTAGAACCATAGAATCATTAATGTTGGAAAAGACCTCTAGGATCATCAAGTTCAACCATCAAGCCAACACCACCATGTCTCTAAAACCATGTCCCCAAGTGCCATGTCTACACAATTTTTGAACGCCTCCAGGGATGGCGGCTCCACCACCTCTCTGGGCAGCCTGTTCCAATGCCTGACCACTCCTTCAGTGAAAAAGTTTTCCTAATATCCAATCAAAACCTCCCCTGACACAGCTTGAGGCCATTTCCTCTTGTCCTATCACTAGTAACTTGGGAGAAGAGACCAACACCCACCTCACTACAACCTTCTTTCAGGTCGTTGTAGAGAGAAATAAGGTCTCTCCCCAGCCTCCCCTTCTCCAAACTGAACAACCCCAGTTCCCTCAGCCACTCCTCAGCGGACCTGCGCTCCAGACCCTTCACCAGTTTCGTTGCCCTTCTTTGGACATGCTCCAGCAACTCAATGTCTTTCTTGTAGTGAGGGGCCCAAAACTGAACCCAGTATCCAAGGTGCAGCCTCACCAGTGCCAAGTACAGGGGCACCATCACTTCCCTACTCCTGCTGGCCACAGTATTCCTGATGCAAGCCAGGGTGCTCTTGGCCTTCTTGGCCACCTGGGCACACTGCCGGCTCATTTCAGCCAGCTGTAAACTTGTCATTACGTAGTTAAAAATGGAATTAAAAGAAATTATATCAACCTCTGTTAAAAAGAGCTCTTAAAATTTCTTCAATACATTTCTAAATTTACTTATAATGCTAATGTGTGGAATAATTAGAGGAAAACCAAAGAATATACAATAGTTTAACATACTCAATACCAACAAACATAATTTAAGAATGTCTAATAATATGACACAAAGAAATTGGGAAGTCAGTAAATCCAACATTTCATGATCAAGGAGAAAAATGTGATTCATGAGGAGGAATTTAGTATTTTCCATCATTACTAGGTTTGCTCATCTATGGGAATAAAATTATCTTCATGGATAAGAAATCACTTTACTTTTCTACAGTTAAAAATGTCTCACATTTTGCCTGCTCTAATTCCCTTGCAGTATAGTCATAAGCGTTTTCAAAAGATTGTAATTCATCCCAGTACCAAAAATATTTTCTAAAACTAAATACATGGTGATGATCAGATCACGTCAACAAAAAAATAAGGCAGAAAGCTAGACCTTTCAGGAGCTGTACCCTTTTATTAATAAACCAATATCAAGAATAATCAAAATAACATTAAGAATAACAATTTCTGTTTTAATTTTGAGAGCAGTATTCATAGTGATGCTGCTTATTTATATATTACCAAAGAGGAAGAGGTTAAGAAATGTAAAAAAACTGCGTAATACACAGAATAAGATATGGAGAAAATGATAGAAACAGGCAGGCTTTGGGATACATTTTGATTAATTTACAGAAGCTAAAACTACATTTCTATAGAAAAATAAATGGCAGCACTCAATTTTAAAGAACATTAACATTCTGAAAAACAGTGACTTTAAAGTTAGTTTAGCCTCTGAGAATAGAAAACTAATGGAAACATTTGTGAAGAAAAACATCACAAAGCTACTTTGAAGAAAGCAGCTTAATTATAGTGGCACAGACTCAAAAAAGCTCATTTCGTTGTAAAATTTGCTTTTCAGATGATATTACAGAAAAAGGTTGGAAATAAGAGTGGTGCTGACATTTGATTTCCACTGGGCTCATGTAAACAACCTTATGGAGAGAAAATGTGATGTTAATTACAGCAGCAAACAGAAACAGCTGGCATAAGTATATGGTGGACAGAAAATGAAGAGTGGCTAATGAAGTGCCACCTGGAACAGAACTTCAGTGACATTTTAGTCACGAGAACTTACAGGTCTTCAGCAGAAATTTGGTTCAGTTGTTCTCTGAACACTCTGCATTACCAGCCTAGAGATAATTCTACTATTCTACTATAACAACCTATATACTCAAACGTATCCACATCAATGATTTTCCCACAAATATGTGCACATTTTGATGTAGTAATATCAGCCTATCAGATGTTAAATGAAAAGGATTCTTACACACAATTCTTAATTGTAGCTGCTTGAGGCCTAAGTTGCCATTCACCCATGCTGTTACATCATTCAGTCTGTACCACGCCATCACTTTTAACAGTAGCTGGAAGCCCACCCAAAAAAGCTCCCAAAGAGCTACCTATCCTGCATTAGCCTGAAGTCCAATCTCCATGCTATATGTTCTACATGTGCAAGTCTTACATACGCATGGTCTTGCAAACTGCTTACAGGCTGAATGATGGTAGCTAGTGACAGAGGAAGTGGGGCAGTTGAATATGTTTCGAAATACCCCTTTCTTTCACTGAAATAATGAAAGACATCAACTTAAAGCTATGCCATTCCAGCTAACACTGTTTTATTCTGAAAATGTTTATCCTATTTCAGGTCTGTACTGGTAAATACAGCTCATGACAATTGCCTGGGGTCTGGCTATTCTTTATAGAGTGTTAATCTAAGCATCAAATGCTAAACTGGACTTAACAGCAGCAGTTTAAAAGAAGTTTATACGGCCATGCCTGATAGAACATAAAAGTATAGGCATCTATATAAGCAGGTTTTCCAAAATTATGAGTAATATGCACTTTATACTCATGACAGAAGTTATAAATATAAAGTATAAAAAAGAAGAAGGTCAATCTTTTTCAAAAGGACTTAGGTGTTAGTCCAGGTCTGGCTCTAATGTATTCCCCCAGCAAAACCTACTGACAACATCATGCATACTGAGGGAAATGTTGAATTCTTCCAGAGAAAAAGTTATATATAAAATCTCAAAACATCCTTGTGAACACCTTCTTTTAATCAGTGGGCTTCAGGCAGTAAATACTTTGAAATAATAGCAAGTGCACCATCTTTGATCAGAATTACTTCCTTTTGCATTGAAGTGGTCCCAGGCATTAGACATCCATGCATTTCACATGTTATGTGCACATGGAGTTTCAGAAAAATGTATTTTTAAATTGAAACCCTAGTTACATTAATCATGTCTGCTACAGAAAAATTGGCAACTGACATAAAATGTTCCACAGCTTAATTCAGAGGGGAAAAATGTTCGTAGTCACAATCAAATTGCCACAAATGACAGTCAGGCTTTTGAGGACTCCATTCCTCAGTTGTTATATTCAAGGGGGAACAGGCTGACATAACAGAGAGAATGCAGTCCCTATCCTTAAAAGCAGTTCAAACTTCAATTTATTAACCATTAAAAGCCAAAGGTTTTGTTCCAATGTCCATTACTTGTTTAGAAAGCTAAAAAGAAAAAGACACATTTCTGGGGCAAGTCCTCCCAAACAACTAAGGTCTCCTGAGTTCCTACTTGCTAGCTTGACTTCTGGTGACTTCTTGCAGGAAGTGCCATACAGAGTAAAGATAAGCAATGATTTCGTAAGATCCAAAAACATTTTCTAACTGAAACTCAGCATTTCATAATGTCTTCATATACAATATTGACAGAGACTAATGAATAAAATCCAGCATCTCAGGTACTATTTTCCTCATAACAGGTTGTAAAAACATGTACTGAATATTAAGAACTCATGTTTTCCAAGTAGGAATCTGGAATCAATTCAGATACACAATTTTAAAATGTCCCAGTGACCAAGTTTGTTCTAAGAATTTTTCATTACTTATTTTCTTTATAGGGGGAACATCATCAACCACGGCTCTAAGTTACGATCATTGCCCTATTTGGGAAACAGGGAAGTCTATCATTCTGTATACTATTTTCCATTTTATGCCATTTAAGTCTATATTAAAGAATAAAGACATAAAACAACATACACAATTTATAATGCACATCCATTTTGCCCACACAATACAAGTAATATAGCATAAAATATATGATTAGGTCTTAACAGTAAAATATTTCTAGAAGAGAGTGAAAATGGTGGTACTTTACCACAATAATTTTTCATTAGTAATCAATTTGTCTGTCTCCTATTCACACTGAGAACTTCTAGCATACATAAACAAAAAGAAAATAATCAGAAATATCTGTAACAGTTCACATGGAAAACCAAAGTGTTTGGTCACATAAGGTCTTCAGCAATGCAAAAAGGGACTAAACAGATTTTTCTGGTTTAATTTCACAATAGCAATCTACAAAACAATCACTTATGTACATAGGTATCCAAGAAATTAGCCTTTTCTATTAAAACATTCTTGGTACCTAAAGTTTCTTTTCTTACTTAAAACTGGTGCCATCTTTGTAAAGCTGAGAAGCTCTATCCATCTAACCACTGAACTCATCCTGAATACACTCCGAACGAGCCCACTGCCAAACCCAATGATTTGAATCCACATTTCCAAGACAGTGCCATAATGGATGGCTCCGAGTTATTCCAGGTGGTTGTAAAGTTGTAGAAGGATTGTGAAGGGGTGAAATCAGATACAAAGGAAATAATACACTCCACTGCATCTAATAACGCTGTACCACACCGTAACCACAGATATTCAAGAGAAGGAAAAAATGCATTTAGGTCAGCCTTTACCTTGCTCAAGGAAGTGTTTAGTCTCCTCGTTCCTCATCTGCATATTAAAATGGAAGAAAATGTTCAAATTCTCCTCTAGAAAGTACCTTATCTTAAGAAGATGGTTTGGGTCTGTGAATCAGTATCCAACAACATACACTTGTTCAGGCATGCAAAAAAAGGGAGGATTTAAGAGGCTATTTCTTTCAGCATCCCAGCTACTGGCCAGGTCAGATGGCTTCCTATGTAGCATGCTGACTGTTAGGACCCCAAGTTTCCCCCATCCATATCACAGGTGACTTAAATACTTGATCTGGGACAGAACAGTACATCTGGAATCCAGAAGCCTTGCACTACATCCGTAAAAAGGAAATACTGCTTCACATATGACACAATGCCTGAGTTCATGCCACCAGCAACCTAACAGCATGGACCTGGAAAAAAATCAGGACACACTCTGGTCAGACGTCTGCCCTGAGCAACAGGGGTCCCAAGATAACAGAGCGGGCCAGGGAGTGCTTCTGCACCTCAGGTAAGGTTAGCCCCTGTGCACCTAAGACCTTTGGACTTCTAGAGTTCTAAATAGTATGGAAACGCAAGACCTCCTGCCAGGAAACAAACAAACAAAAAACCCAAAAAACCCACACCAAACCAAACCCCCCAACCAACTTCCCCGCCCCCCCAAAAACCCCCACACCACAAAACGCAAAAAAGCAATGCTGAGATAGAAATCATAGCTGTGGTGTAATAACTCACTCTAGAAATTATCTGAGAAAGCTCTTAATGAATACAGCAAAAATTCACAGATAAACCCAGGTGATAACATGATTCAGTGAAATTTAGTATCAGTGACAAGTCATATCTAGGAGACTCAGCAGGCAGATTCCGTAATCCAGCTAAAACTCTCTCATACATCATATCTAAGTATTTAGGACTTACTTACCACGTTCTTTGGAGAATATTTTTCCCCCATGGGATAAAAAAAATATTTTCAAATGTATACATTTAAGTACAATTCCTAAAGCATTTCTTTTTAGCCCTTTCTCTCCCTTTAAAGCAGGAAATGCCATTTTCTTCTGTTTTGTAAGTTCTATTTGTACAAGTGTTCTGTCCAAAACTAGGAGTAGACATTTCTAGCAATGTGTTAAGAATGAATGGGAACAAATTGGACATTTGCATACCACCTAATAAAATAAGAAGCCCTTTCACTGCTGATTTCCAAATTTTAAGTACTATAAAGCACTGCAAATTATCCCCTTCTATATATGAGGCCTGGATGGATGAGCAAAGAGCTCCTGACTGAACTCAGATATACAAATGAAGCGTAGAAGACATGGAAGCAGGGGCAGGTGACCCAAGAAAAGTGCAGAGCTACTGTTCCTTTGTGCAGGGATGAGGTTAGGAAAAACAAGGCTGACTCCAAGTTGAAGCTTGCAAGGGATGCGAAGGGCAACAGGAGAGGATTCCAAAAGTATGTAAACAGCAAGAGCGAGAGCAGGGAAAACATGGCCCCACTGCTGAATAGGGCAGTGGACCCTGTGACAAATCACACAGAAGAGGCCAAGGTACTCAATGCCTTCTTTGCTTCAGCCTTTACCGATAGGACTGACCTTCAGGAATCCCAGGCCCCTGAAACCAGAGGGAAGGTCTGGAGCAAGAAGGATCAGCCTCAGTGGAGGAGGACCAGGTTAAGGAGCACTTAAACTAGATGTATGTAAGTCCATGGGGCCTGCAGTTAGGACCCACAAACATTAAGGGATCTCACTGATGTCACTGTTAAGTCACTCTCAATTATCTTTGAAGAGTCCTGATAACTTGGAGAGGTTCCCAAAGACTGGAAGAGCACAAGTATCAATCCCATCTTCAAGAAGGGCGAGAAGGAAGATTTGGGGAGCTATAGGCTGGTCAACTTCACCTCATTCCCTGGGAAGGTGGTGGAGAATATCCTCCTGTAAAGCATTTCCAACCACATAAATGAGAACAAGGTAATTGGGATCAGTCAGCATGGATTTACAAAAGGGAAATCATGCTTAACCAAACTCATAGTCCTTTAAAATGAGGATACTAGTGGATGAAAGGATAGCAGTGGATGTTGTTTACCTCAGTTTTAGTAAAGTCTTTGACAGTGTCTCCCATAACATCATCATCGACAAGCTGACAAAGCACAGGTTAGATAAGTAGACAGTAATGTGGATTGAAAACTGTCTGAACAGCCAGGAGACTGTTGATCTTCATCAATGACCCTGGATAATGGGACAGAGCACATCCTCGAGAAGTTTACAGACGGTACTAAACCGGGGGGAGTGGCTGATACATTCAGAAGGACCTTGACAGGCTCGAGAATTCGGCAGAGAGGAACTTCATGCCAGCAGGAGAAGGGAGGTGATTCTGCCCCTCAACTCTGCTCTGGTGAGACCCCACCTGGAGTACTGCGTCCAGCTCCGGAGCCCTCAACTCAGGAAGGACATGAACCTGTTAGAGCAGGTCCAGAGGAGGGCCACAAAAATGTTCAGAGGAATGGAACACCTGTCCTATGAAGAAAGGCTGACAGAGTTGGGGTTGTTCAGCCTGCAGAAGAGAAGGCTGCACGGAGACCTTATTGCGGCCCACCAGTACTTAAAGGGAGACTATAGGAATGATGGGGTCAATCTCCTTAGCAAGGCCTTTGTCACAGGACAAGAGGTAATGGTTTTAAACTAAAGGACAGCAGATTTAGACTGGATATAAGTAAACAAGTTTTTTACAACAAGGGTGGTGAAACACTGGAACAGGTTGCCCAGAGAGGCTGTGGAAGCCCCAACTCTAGAAACATTCAAAGTCAGGCTGGATGGGGCTCTGAGCAACCTGATCTAGTTAAACATGTCCCTGCCCACTACAGTGGGGTTGGATTAGATGACCTCTAAAGGTCCCTTCCAACCTAAACCATTCTATGATTCATGAAGTTTGACAAGAGGAAATCCAAGTCTTGCACCCTGGGAGGAGTAATCCCAGGTATCAGTACGCACTGGGGGACAACCAGCTGGAAAGCAGCTTTGCCGAGAAGGACCTTGATGTCCTAGTATACAATAAGCTGATCATGAGCCAACAATGCACCCTCACAGAAAAGAATGCCAACAGCCTCCTGAGCTACATCAGGCAAAGCACTGCCGGCAGGTTGAGAGAGGTGATTTTTCCCTTCTATTCAGCACTGCTGAGGCCACACACTGTCCTGTGTCCGGTGCTGGGCTCCTCAGTACAAGAAAGCTATGGAACTACTGGAGAGAGTCCAGTGAGGAATCACCAAGATCATGAAGAGACTGTAGCATCTTTCACATATGAAGAGGCTGAGACAGTTGAGACTGTTCAGCCTGGAGAAGAGAAGGCTTGTGGGGAGAATCTTGTCAACATATACAAATACCTGATAGGAGGGAATGAAGAAAACTGAGATACTCTTCTCAGTAACATCCAGCAACAGGAGAAGAGGCAATGGGTACAAATTAAAAACACACAAAATTCTATCTGAAACACAAAGAACTATACTCTGAGGGTGAGCAAACACTGGAAGATGTTGCCCTGAGAGGCTCCATCCTTGGAGATATTCAAAATCTGACAGGACACAGTCCTAGACAACCTACTCTAAGAGGCCATCCATGAGCAGCAGTGTATTCAGACTAGATGATCTCAACAGATTCCTTCCAAACTACACAGCTGGAATAAAGCTGCGTTAGGGGAAGTTCAGATTGGACATTAGGAAAAGATACTTCACTAAGGCAGTGGTCGGTCACTGGAACACGCTCCCCAGGGAAGTGGTCAGAGCACCAAGTCTGTCAGAGTTCAAGAACTGTCTGGACAATGCTCTTAGTCATATAATTTAGTTTTAGGTAGTCCTGTGAGAAAGAGAGTTGGACTCAATGATCTTTATGGGTCCCTTCCAACTTGAGATACTCTGTGATTCTATGATAGTTCTGTGATAAGGCAGGAGATTTTATTTAATTTTAACATTAGAAGTGATATTACTGTTTTTTGTAAAGAATTTCTGCCTGACCAACCTGATCTCTTTCTATGACCAGGTGACCCACCTAGTGGAAGAGGGAAAGACTGTGGATGTTGTCTACCTGGATTTTAGCAAAGCCTTTGACACTGTTTCCTGCAGCATCCTCCTAGAGAAGCTGGCAGCTCATGGCTTGGATGGGTGCACTCTTCACTGGGTAAAGAACTGGCTGGATGGTTGAGCCCAGAGGGTTGTGGTGAACAGAGCTAAATCCAGTTGGCAGCTGGTCACGAGTGGGTTCCCCAGGGCTCAGTGTTGGGGCCAGTTCTGTTTAATATCTTTATCAATGATCTGGATGAGAGGATTGAATGCACCCTCAGTAAGCTTGCAGACAACAAGTTGGGTGGG
The DNA here is from genome assembly GCF_949628215.1 of Phalacrocorax aristotelis. Classification (NCBI taxonomy): domain Eukaryota; kingdom Metazoa; phylum Chordata; class Aves; order Suliformes; family Phalacrocoracidae; genus Phalacrocorax; species Phalacrocorax aristotelis. The sequence continues at coordinate 59,661,150 of NC_134279.1, read as the reverse complement.
AGTGTTGATCTGCTCGAGGGTAGGAACTCTCTGCAGAAGGATCTGGACAGGCTGAATCGATGGGCCGAGGTCAACTGTATGGAGGTTAACAAGGCAAAGTGCCGGGTCCTGTGCTTGGGTCACAACAACCCTATGCAATGCTACAGGCTTGGGGAAGAGTGGTTGGAAAGCTGCCCGACAGAGAAGGACCTGGGGGTGTTGGTTGACAGCCACCTGAACATGAGCCGGCAGTGTGCCCAGGTGGCCAAGAAGGCCAAGAGCACCCTGGCTTGCATCAGGAATACTGTGGCCAGCAGGAGTAGGGAAGTGATGGTGCCCCTGTACTTGGCACTGGTGAGGCTGCACCTTGGATACTGGGTTCAGTTTTGGGCCCCTCACTACAAGAAAGACATTGAGTTGCTGGAGCATGTCCAAAGAAGGGCAACGAAACTGGTGAAGGGTCTGGAGCGCAGGTCCGCTGAGGAGTGGCTGAGGGAACTGGGGTTGTTCAGTTTGGAGAAGGGGAGGCTGGGGAGAGACCTTATTTCTCTCTACAACGACCTGAAAGAAGGTTGTAGTGAGGTGGGTGTTGGTCTCTTCTCCCAAGTTACTAGTGATAGGACAAGAGGAAATGGCCTCAAGCTGTGTCAGGGGAGGTTTTGATTGGATATTAGGAAAACTTTTTCACTGAAGGAGTGGTCAGGCATTGGAACAGGCTGCCCAGAGAGGTGGTGGAGCCGCCATCCCTGGAGGCGTTCAAAAATTGTGTAGACATGGCACTTGGGGACATGGTTTTAGAGACATGGTGGTGTTGGCTTGATGGTTGAACTTGATGATCCTAGAGGTCTTTTCCAACATTAATGATTCTAAGATTCTATGATTTAAAGCTTAGTTATGCATGTTATGAGAATCAAGCCAGAGTCTATTAACACAGTAGGTGTAACCATCAATTCAGAAAGCTGATTATTAATGCTACAGAGTTTGCCGAGAGCAAAATAGGAAGAGTTAAAAACCCAGTTCAGTCTTTTCATAACTCTGCCTCCCAAGAACTTAGAGAGTCCCAAGGAAACCTGTCCAAACAGGCCCAATTATTCATGAAGCTTCCAATTTTATTATAAAGTGTGAAATTTGGAAGATCACCTATTTTAGGTGCTGGAAGGTTTTTATTAAAAAAGCCTTACCGATTTTAGAAAACCTAGGCTTCTATTTTATAAAAGCAAAAGCATGTCTCTCTTTTTCTCCAATAGGCAGCCTTCCAAATACAATACACGTCATAAAGGTGATTTCTCAGTGCTATCGGGGTGGAAAAATACAGAAGAAAACCACTTTTTTTGGTTCTTCTCTATATTCCTCAGAGCTCCCATTTTAGACAAACCCACTTAGCCAGCAGTTGCTACTACATTATTCAATCCATCAACAGCCTTTCAGTTTCCTGTCTACTTTTTTCTCCCTATCTAATCAAAATGTCTCCACTATCTCTTTCTTTACTCATGAAACTCCTCTCATATCTTCCTAATTTTCCAGAAGGTATTGCAAACATTTAACCATTACAGCTTCCCAGATTTGCTTGGAAAATGTTAATAATGTAACAAGCTGAAACAATCTTTTTTTGGTTCTAAAACCACGGAAAATTATGTATTTAAAAGTCTGTGTATTTCCACTATCTTAGGCTTCAAAATATTATAGTCTAATCTCAATAAGACCCTCTTCATGGACCCCAGAATTAGTAAGTTCCATTAAAGAGTCTTCAACCCCTGCCTTGCAGAACGCTCTTAGGAGTATCAAATCTGGGTTGTTTTTTTTTGCCATTACTAAAGCAGATGTTTCCATTCTGCAAGACAGACACTGGAAGGAAATTGTTTCCCTTGAATGACTTGGTCACTCCCCACCGGGCACCAAAAGGAGGAAATAGGCATTCTACCTTCTGTATGCACATTCACAGTAGGCCATTATGGTCAGAAAGCTTCATCCCACTCTTGACCCAGACAAAAAGGGAATATGAGATAAAAGTAAGAGTCCAGATAGCAATTCAGAGAACATGCAATTTCAACAGGTATTTGGAAGACCCTGTCTTCTTAATGATGGCTCACAAGGTACCACAAAACTGTTGCTGGAAGGGGGAAGGCAGCCAACAGACAAAACAATATAGATTTTTTTTCTGCTAGCTTTCTATTAGTTTCTGAAGCTGTATAAACCTCAAAATCACTGAAAGCTTCTCCTCCATTACTTTAGATTTCTGAAAAAGTTTTTAAGTTCCCTACACTTCCTTTTACCTCTCTTAATTCAACCACCTTGGTAGTGTTATGAAACTTACCAATTTTTGCTTTAATTAGGACTGTACACAAATACCATTCAGACTGAAACATGCTATCACTTTGCTGTTTCTTACCACTCTCAAGTTATTCAAAAGTTGTTAGAGGTAAGACTGGAACTCAAGATGATAAATAGTGGCGTAAGATCTCCTGTTTTCTTATGTTGTAACACAAATTTCAGTTTGACTGTTAATGTGTCTGAAGTTCCCCCAAATAACATTTGTGGTCACAAAATGGTCACAAAAGAGGATGTGGCTAAAGATTCAGATGCTTTAAAATCAAAAGGATGGTGAAATTTTAATGAAGAGAGACCATGTATACCCAAAGCTCATGAAAAAATAAAAAGTATTAATATACACTTGTAGATATTTAATATGCAGGTTTAAAATTAAAAAGACAGGTCATCACTTTCATACTTGCAGATGTTGACCATTTCCTTCTAGTAAAATTTTTGAAAATTGTGTGAAAACGTACTACTACATAGTAAAAGCGTGTAACAACCTGTAAATTATCCCAGTGCTCAGGCCAGAACGTAATTCCACAGTATGCTTTACACAGAAGTGTTTTGCTTTATCAATTTATGCCTCCTTTTTGTTTGTTTCATTTTATTTTCCTCCGCCCTGTAGTTAACAACGCTGCTCACTATACAAACTTAGAAATTTACATTTAGAAATCTAGGTATAAAAACAAGTAAACAAAAAAACAGTCTTTGTTAAAATTGTTTTCATACCAGTTGATATTTGCACTTACCTGAGTGTCTTTCCACCTGGTAATAAAGCTGTTCTCTATATCCATTTGTTTGATCTGGTCTTCATTTATCTGTTTAGAATGGATCATTTTGATCAATTAGTAAGTATACGGGAATTAGTGTAAAAATTACAAAATGAACTAGTAAACACCAATTTAATATAATAAACTAAGATAAATACAAATATAAATATAAAAGAATGCTTACATTTAACAATAGTAAATAATAAATAATAATGTAACGATAATAAATACTGTTACATTTAACAATACTCATGGTTCTTACAGAAGCAGCTATGCAAAATATTCTATCAGTCAGAAACAGCTCTTCATTGATGGGATTCGTTATTACAAACTTTACCAAATACATATTAGAAGAGCGAGGTCAGTGAAAAACTGCCAAACAATGTTATAGTGGCACAGTAAACTCTAAATCAAAATATAGTAGTATTTTTTCTATCCAGTTGGATTTAATGTTCTTTCTAGGCCTAAGGAACCAAGCACTTTCTCTAAGGTCTTTATTGCAACCACTGCCCAAAGACTAAGAACGCAGAATTCTTCCATGCTTCGGTTCTGATCAGGCCCATAAAATTTGGATAGAAGTATTATTTTTAATAGTAATAATATTAACATTTTCTTAAAATTGGTACGCTGCTGTCAGCAAGAAGCATGTGCATCGTTTTGGAAAACAGTAGCTCACAGCAATCCTATAAATACAGTCTTTCCTATACAGACTAAGCTAACTGGGAAATAGAATTTAAAGCAGACAAATAACATTCACTGAATTAGAGTTCAAAAGCCCTGCATATCCTCAGACAGTATAACTAATAGCAAGATCATCATTAAGAAGATTTATATATTTTAGCATGTCAAACAGCTGAGCAATTAGGACACTTTTATATAAAGATACCTACATTAAAAAGTTGCACATAATTTTTAATTAGATCTTCAATCACATTGACTTCTTCACTAGTTTGGCCTTTAGTTTGAAATAAGCATGAGGAAAACACCATGGCTAGATTGTGAGGGTTCATATGATTGATTTCAGAACACTTCTGCACCCTGTTGAAGGAAAAATAAGCATATTTAGGAGGTTTCATTGTTCCTTTAATTGTCTGGGGCTCCTCTACAGAATATGGAGTGCATTTCAGAAAGAATAATGGCACTAAATGCAATGGAAAAAAAAATCTAATACTATTTATTTTTTATATTTATGTCTTTATATTCTTTATCTCACATCTCACTACAGAAATTAAAACTTATAACTTATATAGCTGCATCTCAAGTGGTATCAAAATTATTTAAAATAGAATAAAAATAGAATAGTTCAGTTGGAAAGGACCTACAATGATCATCCAGCCCAACTGCCTGACCACCCCCGGGCTAACTGGAAGTTAAAGCATATTAATAAAGGACGTTGTCCAAATGCCTCAAACAGTGACAGGCTTGGTGCATCAACCACCTCTCTGGGAAGCCTGTTCCAGTGTTTGACCACCCTCTCAGTAAAGAAATGCTTCCTAATGTCCAGTCTGAACCTCCCCCGATGCAGCTTTGAACCATTACCATGTGCCCTATCACTGGATACCAGGGAGAAGAGCTCAGCACCTCCCTCTCCACTTCCCCTCCTCAGGAAGCTGTACAGAGCAATGAGGTCGTCCCTCAGCCTCCTTTTCTCCAAACCAGACCAGCCCAATGTCCTCAGCTGCTCCTCACAGGACATGCCTTCCAGCCCTTCCACCAGCTTTGTTGCCTTCCTCTGGATGCATTCAAGGACCTTCACATCCTTCTGAAGTTTTAGGGCCCAGAACTACGTACAGCACTCAAGGTGAAGCTGCACCAGTGCTAAATAAAGCTCCGCTGTATTATGTTACGTAAGTATATCCTACAAACATATGATCTAAGATCAAATAAAATGTGGAAAGTAGTGAGATCCTTCTTAGTTTCTATACTTATGGCAAAATTTTCATATCAATTCTGTTGTTTACATAATGTGTCCTCTTTTGGAAGCAAACACTTTAAAGTATCACAGTATTTTGGCTGTTAAACACATGAATTTAAACTACTTTCAGAACAGATGTAACAGCATATTAATATATCTGAACTGGATATACTTAGAAACATTGTTGAATACAATACTTGCTATAATCTGTAGCCCAATAATGGCACCAATCAATTTAATAATCTTATAAACAGTTTTCAAAGGACATCTGCTACAAACCTGGATATGTAATGTAACTTCTGAACACAATAGGTTCTACACATTCTCTACCCACTACAATATACCAGGAATATGATTTGACTTGGTCAAGATAGAATATAATATAATATAGATCATTATTATTTAGCCGTGACACTGTAGAATCATCCAAGTCACACACTTCTTATACATTTGCGGCTGCTTATTTGATCTAGGAGTAAGATGTGACCTTTTTTTCTTAATCAAGTTTATATTTTGGATATTCTCTACCACTACCTCAGTTGCAAAATGAAGCACTGATGAAAAACGGGAAGGGTAGCCAATTCTCAAATTTATTATGTGCAATACAGATTTTGGAGAAGGACATTTTCCTGAAAAAATCTTTTTATTTCAAGAATAAATTATTGCAACAATACTCTGGAAGACTAGCAGACCAGGGTGAAATGAGTTTGTATAAAGAAAATACATCAAAAATTACCCTACTTGGACACACATTGGCAGCCCTCTCTCACTGTAAGGCTGTTCCATCCCACTGATATTTATAGATACCTATTGCTAAAAATACAATCAAAGAAAAAACACTTTATAAATTAAAGGGAATCAATATAATTAAATCGTCTCAACTAGGTAAGCTTTTGATGCTTACTACTTAATGAAACAAGCCACATTTCATTTATGGTAGAGTTCTACTGAGAACACATTACAAGAATTTCTCTGCAACAGTACATCATTTGCATTGACCTGTAAAGATGTTCAATTAAAGCAGCCAAAGTTGCCCTATTGACCGGTGGAAGAGTCCGAATAAAAGCTCCATACTTCCTCACTCGTTCCTTTTCATTCTGTGTATCTGCCGGAAAATAATAATCATTGACCATTAATAACAATGGACACTGAAACCAACAGCAGTTCTCAACTACACTGGCATCATCTAGTCATTTAAAATTACAGTTTGCCCAATCAACCTCTTCTTCATGAAGGCAATACTGACAATCTACTATTAACAAAGTCTATTACTGTACACTAGTTCAGGGAAAAAATATCAGCAATAAAGCAGGCCAGTTCTATGTTCAAGCACCATTTGCTACAGATTAAGACTAAATCCCAGCATAGCAATTGCTCTTCTTCTCAAAGGATATTTAATCTGTAGTTTGTGCTTCTACATGTGTGAATGCACCTGTGTATACACAAGTGCAAATGTACTTCTAAGAGTTCCCAGAGATGAGAAAGGAAGAGACCTTTTAACCTCTTTTATTTTTATTGGAAAAGTGTCTCAAGGTTCAAAGTAGTTTAAAGATCCAAACATGTAAGACTGAGAAGAGCAGAGCAAAGGGGAAGAGGTAGTGAGCAAGTTGTGCAGAGTTACATAGCTGAACAGGGGCACAGCCAATGATAGCAGTTCCAGTCTTGGGAATTACATTATCTGAGACACAGCCATAGGTCTCTACCTTCAAGTTAAGTCTGCCTCCCTGCTGCATAGATACTACAGAGCATATTCCTGCTTGGGGCATGGGCAAAGTGAATGTAAGTTTTACATATTTATTTAATTATTTATTTTTTTTCCCCTCAGTCCCTTGCTTCTATCAAGTCTCTGAAAAGAAAAAGCACAGAACTCTAACCTTTTCCAGCTGATTGCTAGCACTCTCCACTAACTACTGCACTATGTTTTGATTTTTTGGTAATTGGAAGGAAGAGCAAACAAACATACAACAAAAAAAAAACCAGTTTAAAGGTCTACTCTATCTTCCTAGGCATGAAAAGTATTTTCAATGTTACTTAACTATAACAGGACAAGATTCTGTGCTGCAAAGCTGAAGCAGCATTTTAGCCCCATGTACGAATCACGAAATTAAATCACTGTAACACCATTATGCACTTTCACAAAAGAGCCAACTTAAATCTAAACTGCTACAGATTCAACTTTTTCTGATTTCTGATAAGATGAGAGCAATCCTCTGGTAAGTGAATAAATTCTTAATAAGCTTTCCTCGTTTGTTCAAACTGAGGTTAAAGGTCAAAAACATGTAATATTCATACTTGAATTTTCCAAGCTTCTAGAGGTTCCTATTGAAGCAACCCCCATGTTTGAACTTAAGCAAAATCAGAGAGGAATATGCTTTTAGTATCTTTTTTAAAGACAAAACTTGCCATATAGTAAACAGGCCTATATAGTTTCAAGGCACTAATCCAGAAATTTATGCTCTATCTTAGCTTTTCCTATGCATCTCTTACTGCTACGCATCATCTGCAATTTTATAGCAGAGTTTGGGAAGGAAAGTGTTTCTTGCAGTCTGTAAATAATGCCATATAGAAACAAACAGAAATATAGCTGCTTTGTAAGAACACTATAAAAATCATCACAATTCATGTAATGAGTAACTAATTCATGTATTAGTAATCTCAGTTCTGTTTTCAACCATACAGAGACACGTATCCTCATGTTATAAATACATCACAAGTTGCAGCTTGGGTTGAAGTTTCTTAAATTTTCTCTCCAATTAAATTAATATTTCTAAGGAAACAAAGTAACAGTTGCTAACAAGTCTACATTGTTAATATACAAAACTTTGTGTGAATGTTCATAAAAGGTATTTGAAGAGTTTGAGCATCAAGACTGTCATTGAACTATCACACAGATGACAGCATTAAGATTTTGCCATTTTTGAACTAAACTTGTACATATGGTCAAAAGACAGTACACATTTTTTCCCTACTCAAACGTTTGTCTATTTCTTGAATTCTACCATCAATGCTTCCATGAAATATTAGTCATCACTTATTACCTTGCTGATCCAACTATGATGCAATGCAATATTGGTCTACTGTTCACAGATATATTGTCAAGGAAACATCGCCATTTGTCACTGTTATTCTGGTTCACTTGAAGGCCATAAAATAACCTCTGATTAATATAAGTCTATTGCAGCCAAGCTCTAAACATTTTTTTCCTCACTATAGTTGTCTTGCGGATTACCAAATAACATAGGTCAACTCAGGGCAAGTAACTAACCACCCCCTCAAATTTGATACTGAAAATGTACGCGCAACCTTTCCTGTATTGAGTGTTATTGATTACATTACCTAACGCAGAGATCCAGAATGGATAAAGTTCTTTAGTGAGAAGAGCATCATCTATCTGAGAAAGAAAACTTTTCAATACATCAGTCACATCTTCAAGCTGATGTTTTCCTGCTCTTAGTTTAACACTCCTTGCATCTTTTTTGAAGCTTTCCAGCAGTTCAGCCACATTGGAAGAATCGCCATTGTTAAGGTAGATGTGCTTGCTACCTAAACCTAAATTACAGAAATACAGGACAGAAAAATAAATAAATGTAAGGTCAAGTATTCTTTTAAAAATTCCAAGCATTATTATATGAAAAGCTTATCTGGCTGTCAAACACATGGTATTTCCTACTAAAATCTCTCTGACCTTTTGCACATACTCACTTTGTTAGTAAAAACACTGCCAAGTCTGCTTATACCCAACCAGACCTCTTTGCAAAAATACACATCATAATATTAAGCAAGCCTGGGATCACAATCTCAGGAACACTTTACAGGCAATTCAAATCCCCAAATTGTTTCAAGATTTCCTAAAACAATAGTTTCAGAAGCCACAGTAAAGGAAGGAAGTTCTGATGACTGGTACTGCATTACACATAAAACACAGCTGCTTTCATGGGGAAAACTCCCGCTATTTTACTACCCTACTGAACAACTCAACCTAGGCCAGAGTAAAGTAGTATTGTATTCATCCAACCTGAAACATTTCACTCTTAAAAGCCTCAAGATTAGTAGAAAGTATTCTTTTTTTCTAGTTTTTTTTACATTCACGAAGACATCAGGCAGCCACTATCCTTGTATTTTACAACTAAAACACCAAATCCCAAAGCCAACTTAAATGAAATTTACAGTCTAAAACACAAGACTACCTTCAATTACTGCATATGAGAGTAGCCAAAACTATTTTTTTTTTAAACCTGTGGAAGTTTGATGTAGATCTGCACAGTCCCATTGTTTCTCTTTGTAGAGGTGCTTCCCACATTCCCCACATCTCTTGAGAGATAATCATATTTTATACAAAACTCTGCTTTTCTTATGTACCTGTCAAATTAAGTACTCTGTGAAAACCTATGAAATCCTGTCTTACGTTCTTGCAATTCACCTTTCCTGTAACGCCCACAAGCGCTACAAGCATTTGATGCTGCCTTTGTGTTGTTACTGTCAGGAACAGCTGTGGGACCCGATAGTGTCTGTCATCTGTAGACCACAACTAAAGACAGAACCTTTACCATGATGACATAAACACATGTATGCATACAAATAATTCCTTCAGCTTTCAAATTAGTATTTTATGCACATGCAAGTGAATGTTCTGAGGAGCGGACATAATTACCCTGCTTTAACAACATTTCAGTGCATGAAACAGTGTAGGCTATACTTAGAATTATAGTTAATGATTAAAAATCATTTAGTAAAACCATTTTTTATTTCTTTGTTTTAGGCAATAGTTGTAACCCAGACACAACTATTTACCATAATGCAGTGTTGCCATATTTGAAAGTTATTTAGTTAAACTTTTATCACTGAAAGATAAATTAGGCTTTCTCATACAGACAGAGGTTACAGACACACATATCCTGAAGACAGGTTTGTACTGGGTTGATAGGTATTTAACAGTTCACAAGGAAACAGATGAATTTGCAGTAGTAAAAAGGATACAGACATCATCTGCATGTGATCTAAACCTATGGAAAGTTACGCTGGCAAAATGTACTTCAACAGTTGATAACTAACTATATCCCCTTAGGCTATTATGCCGGAAAAACATCAGCCTTAAGACTGAACTCAGCTCCACAGTGAATATCAGTTTCCCAGAAGACGTGCTGACCAGTCCAGGCCATAGGCTTTCCTTATTCACATAGCTTACTTTCAGGGCTGAGGCATTCTGCACTGAGGCACTGGACCCCAAGGCGGAGTTACATTAGGCAAACAAGTCAATTTTTAAAACAGGAAGGTGTCTATAAGGGGCCTCTACCAAGCTGTATTTCCCCACACTTTCCATTCTCAGATGTGTGGCAGTGTACTTCACCATTGCATCACAGAGCGGCAAGGCTAACTAGGGGTATGGTTTTACTTTAGGTAATATATAAACTCATTTAGTAAGATCTGATGGTTTAGGGGTTTAGGTATTGTACAAATGACTTTATTCACTCTAAAGTACACTGTACTTACCATACTGTGTAACAAATGCTATACAGCTGTTCACTATAATAGGAACATCATTTTTGCTGAGCTGCTGATCTTGTAATGCATTACCATCTGTACCTGCTGCTTTTTCAATTGCAGTATACCAGACCATGAAATCCAGCTTCGTATGGCCATGGATGTATAGTGTTCTGAAAAATACAAAAATACATGCATTCAAAATATCAAAATGATCACCCTCAGGAAATCAAAGAGTTAAGGAACATGTATGAAAAAACTAAGAGTAGAGTAAGTTAATGCAACTCTTTAAATACCTGTTATCTCAAAGCATGGCCCTGTTCTGATTTTATTATTTAAACATGCTACAATAATCTCCCTCTTCACCCTCGACAGGCTAGCTTCTAAGAAACAATTCCAAAATTCAAAAGTTTAAGGCTGTATGTCCACCCATGAATGTATGTCATACACAACTGTTTTAAGCATTAAAATAGCAAGCAAACTTTTCTACATACATACTCTTTGTCTCCCAAAAAATAAATGTAAGGGATTCATTTTCTTTAATGACAATTTATTTGCTTATTAGAGAAAATTAAAATGTCCTACTGAACTTCTATGAAAATACTTTAATCAAAATATAAATAAACATTCATTCTTATTATTTTATTTAGAAAAAAAACCCAAAGCATTTTATGTAATGATGGAATATTGAGTTTCAAATTTTTTTATTAGCATCTTTCAATTTAGCTTTTATACATATTTCCATTCTAGCATTCCTATATCGATAAGAAGTGAGGATGCAGTCAATGTACACACACAGGCCCAGGATCTGAAGTATTCTCAGGATCCACCATACAGCCTTAGCCATTCAGCAGCAGAGTAGGAGACACTAAAATATTTCATGTTACTGAAGCCCCTTTTTAGAAGTCCCTAATTCGTGACTTCGAAGTCATGCCTGGCTAGCAGAACACTCTCTTCCATTAAGAATAGTAATTTGCATAAAGCTCTTAAATTTTTACAGCAAAATGAGTGTGTCTAATTCAATACTTCCAAACATTTTCTGAAGACCTGTCAGAATGGATATCCTACATGGGTGCCAACGGCTTTCAAACAACTCATCACCCAGTATTGCTACAGCCATTTGTAAGAGGAAATTAAGAAGTCTGAACCGAGTGGAAAAGAGTCTGATAGTGCATGTTACACTATTCACAGATCAGCAGGGGTTAGGACTATGATATATATTTATGTTACTTCCCAACACAAGAGATGCACACATGCATGCATATTACAGTCTTTTTATTTTCCCTGCAGAACAGCAGGATTCACATTACAGTATTATGCAAAAGGACAGATGGAAGTCTCAACAGGTTATTTTTTGTTATCTAAAGAATCATGATATGTACAGGAAGCAGCATGCTGTAAAGTGAAAATATCATTACTTCTAAAGAAGAAAAGGGCAAATCTGCTGTATATCAATGAATCGGTAACAGAGGAGGAGAGAGGAAATACAGTAGTGTATTGGACTTCAAAGGCAATTAAAAACCTTAACTGGATTTTTTCACAGAGATATGAAAGTCTAAATCATGTGCCTGTAAATCAAATGCCGTGATATAGGAATTACCTAAACTATGGGAAAAAGACCACCTTGTATTCTGTGGATCTTCCCACCTTCCCCCAGTGCGTCCCATTAGAAAGAACAAGTATCAGAACTACCAAAAGACGATGCTTTCATGTTTTCTAAAATTTGAAAAGTAGAGTTAAATTCAAATTACAGAGGAAGAGGTTACTTAATAATTAACAAAGAAAATGGGGTATCTCTAAGTAGCAGTCCTATAGCAACCAACACAGTCATGAAAGAGAAGTTGCTGGTAAAAAATATAAACGTGAAAAATCTTGCCACTATTGTGGAACTCTGATTGTTGATGCAAGGCAACTAACTATTTTCCAAAAAATGACTGACACTGCCCAGTCAAAAATCACCTAAGGAAGTCAGATAAGTCCAAGAAGCAATTTCAGCATCCACTACAACACCATAAAAGAGAAGGGAGAAAAGGAAATGAAAACAGTACGAGACACAGCTCAGAATTCAGTCAATTTACTGCAGAACTGGCTTAGAAAGCTCATCTCAACCCGCAGTATTTTTGGCAAAGAGGGGGCACACCTAAGATACACTTAAATCATAAAAACATACAACAACGTACGAATAAGAAGTTTAAGCATTCCTTCTAGTTTTAGCACTTGCACTTAACAACATATTTCTCCTACTTGGAAACCGTTTGTTGATCTCCATAAACTCGAAGTTGTTTTGAAACGGAAAAGGGAAATCAGTCACCAGGAGAAAAGCAGAACTTTTGTCAAAGCACATGAAGTTCTGTAGAAGACTTCTGAAGTCATAGAGACAGCTTTGCAGATCTAGCTTCTGCTTTTCATGTCAATGCCATCATCTCTTCCACGCAGTTTTCAGAGACGGTAATAACAACAAATACAGGCATTTCTCACTGAACTAACTGCTAATATCAAAATATAAAGTTATATTAAATGCAAGACTTAACACTAAGCATATAAACACAGGCTGCAGAGTACTGATGACCCATGTACCACAAAACCAAGCAACTTAATGTCAAGAATACTTCTAAGCTTACAGAAGTAATCATGTTGGAAAGAATTTTTACTGCAATGTTTACAAAGATCTACCTATCATGCAGACTAACAACTACTTTGCAGACTCTGAACTGAAATGCATTCCTACAACATAAATTCAGTGCCTTCTACAGTATGTTTATATATGTGCTACCTCTTGCAGTTCAAAAAATTGATAAAGAGCACACACTTCATAACAAATAGCAATAGTGACTACATGGTGAATAATGGCAGAGTTTCTGCTTTGTTAAGTGTGAAGGGCATCCAGTCCATACCCAAGAAATTAATAATCTAAGTACTCAAACAACATAGATTTCTGCCTCAGTGAATTAACACAACTGAATCAACCCAAATGATTGCAACAGTCCAAGATCACCTAGCCTCAACATCAAGAAACCTACTGTTAGCTTTTCAACTTTACCGTGGACTACCATCCCATCCTTCTGCACCATTAGTCAGACAAACACTACACGTGAGCACACTTCATCCACAGCAATGCAAAGGCTTATCTTTAATCCATCTTGCAAAGTCCACTAGCTTTAGCTATGTCTGTATGCTTTGTAGCACAACTCTGCATTGGAAAAGCAGTGATACTAAGTGATTCTGGGTAGGGGTTGTGGGGAGGAAGGGTGAGAAACAGCCATCAGCACAATTCACTGTCCTCAGGCAATTTTCAAGTGATTCTTATAACCCACATGCCTGAAAACAGAAGTACTAAGAAGGTATGCATTGCTGTGAAATTATACAGAAATAATCAAATTGCAACTAAAACATGGAAATTCCACTAATAATTAAGAGATATATAACAAAGGTCAGCAATATTTCTTCAAAGGATATTAAAGGTCTTACATTCAGCGCATCATACTGGAAGCACAAGTCCTTTCACTCACCTGAGACTAGTGTTTAGATAATTTCTGGACTCTAGAATTTTGTGCTCATAACTGCATTTTACTAGAAATCCCACTGTTATCAAAGGGTTAAGAAGAAAGCATTGTAATTAATAAACCATCAGCAAAATAAATTGCGCATATAGGGAAGGTTTACTACCTATAATAAGAAAGAGCTAACTACAAGAGAAGTGGAGCGGGTAAAAAAACCCCACCATCTGGATTACATCTTGGCCTGAAATCATTCACTGACACCTCAGAAAGAGATTAAATGATTAATGGAAAAATAAAGGAGAAACATTTGAAACTGATTTGCACAACTTCCTTGAAGTATACATTAGAGATTTGGCATTAAATTTTATACATAGAAGATATTTAATAATTACTGTATTCAGTTGTTTTCAGACACCTTTCCTCTCTTCAGTGTACAGATCCCTCTGTTGAACTACACAGGAGTAGCTTCTTCACCTATTTTCTATGGAACTTCTGTTTGGATGGCAACAGGAGATTGAGTATCACCATTCACTTCATAAATTTTACAAATAGGAGAAATCAAGGAGGAAAAAACCCCAAACTAGATATGGAGCAAAGCAGAGGACATCTGTGTGTCACAGGAAACTGGAAAATGGTTTGCTACTTCTAGCAAGAAGTCAAGAAGCATTTTAACTATGAAAGCAGAACATAAGAGGAGATGAGTGACCATATGATTATGGCACAAGAAAACAGTGAAGTCAGGATTTCCAGCTGGGTTGCAGATAGTTCTAGCAGGTTGGACAATATGTTCCAGAGATCAGGGTGCAATAAAATTTCAATAGGTGCTACAAAACAGAGTGTGTTCCTCTCTAACTTACTTTAGCAAAGATACCTAAAGACAAAAATTAAACACCTTTGACATCTGAAAAAAAAAAAAACAAAACACCAAACCCCAACCCCAAAACAAACTAGAATTAGAAAAGGTCTAGGATTATTGTGAAAATTTAGGAAGTACGCTGAGCCTCAAAACCAGCAATTTTCAAAAGAAGAACAGTCTTGGCACTTCGGAAATGTTTTAACCTGATTCAGCCTCTCATGATATGCTCTTACTTTGTAATGTACAAGAGTTTGTACAGTATGATTACCACCTCCTACTTCTGATCTAGTAGTCTTCTTTCACTGAATAGGTCAGAGAATAAAAGAACAGCAAGGTGCTAAGTAGAAAACAGGGTAGAGGAAGGGGGGGGGAAGGAGAGGGACAGGAGTGGAGTGCATTAATCCCTGAGACACTTCAGAAAAATCTCACATGCCTTTTGGTAGTATTCTCTCTGAATTCATGTATTTTATACAAGCTGGAAAGTAGTATGCACCTTGCAGTCCAAAATCAATTGTAAACTCCTCCTCTAAGTAGTTATGGATCAGATGAACACTCAATTTGTGTACCCCATGAATTTAAACATACATATAAACTTAGTATTTTTTAAAGTCCAGAATTCATAATTTATTACATTATAATTATTCCAGCAGTAAGACTTAAAGTTTTTATAATTCTGAAACGGTTTACTTGTGTATGCAATCACTCTAAAGCGAGAAGTCCATTTGTAACAACGTAAGCTATTCTTTCGCCTACTGTAGCCAATGGAAAAAGTATCAAAGAAAAAGGTGTGATATGTGTAATATATGAGCTTCCCTAATTAATCAACCCAATGACTGAGACATGAAAAAAAGTAATAAATATTTGGAAGTAATGGGAAGTTAGTTTGAAGTCAATAACAAAACCAACGGAAGAACAGTATAAGCTTCAGTAAGAAAATACTTGACGTGTTTTCATTGTTTCTTTTAATAAAATTTAGCAAGATGCTGTAAAAGGGTTGGGTTTGTTTCATTTTGTTTTGGGGGTTTGTTCGGGGGGGGGTTGGTTTTTTTTTTGCTTGCTCAGGGGGGTGGCTTTTTTTTGTGTGTGTTTTGTTTTTGTTTTAAAAAAACCCATTTTCTTAATTCCGGAAAAACCTTACTCATATTGTTTCATTTTTTGACATAGCTTCTTTGGACTTTATAATTTATCCTGTGTTTAAGTAACTATCAAATTAACATGAAAGTTGTCAATATATCAGTATACAGAGTGTCTTCCAAATGATCAAACTGTGCCACACTTTGCATTAGACAAGCACTGCTATAATAACAGACGACTCAGCCCCACAGAGCTGCTCGCTCGCTCCCCCACCGGTGGGACAGGGGAGCCAGAGGCTCCGGGTAGGACCGTTCTCCCCAGCCGTGGTATAGAGCACATGCTTTCCATCTTGTCCTGCCTGGACTGGCCCAAGAGCTACTGCATGCACTATCTCCTGTTTAATCTGTACAAAGGCTTGTCGTTGCTCAGGGCCCCATTTGAAATCATTCTTCTTCCATGTCACTTGATAGAGAGGGCTTACAATCAGACAATAATCTGGAATATGCATTCTCCAAAAACCCACAACCCCTAAAAATGCTTGTGTTTCCTTTTGCTAGTTGGTGGAGACATGGCTGCTATTTTGTTGATCACATCCATTGGGATCTGACAACGTCCATCTTGCCATTTGATTCCTAAGACTGGATCTCCTGTGCGGGTCCCTTGACCTTACTTTGTTTTATGGCAAAACCAGCTTTCAGAAGGATTTGGACTATTTTCTTTCCTTTCTCAAAAACTTCTTCTGCTGTGTTGCCCCACACAATGATGTCATCAATGTATCGTAGGTGTTCTGGAGCTTCTCCCTGTTCCAGTACAGTCTGAATAAGTCCATGGCAAATGGTAGGACTGCGTTTCACCCCTGGGGCAGTCGATTCCAGGTGTACTGGACACCCCTCCAAGAAAAAGCAAACTGTGGCCTGCACTCTGCTGCCAGAGGGATCGAGAAGAATGCATTAGTGATATTAGTTGTGGCATACCACTCGGCTGCCTTTGACTCCAGTTCATATTGAACTGGCACAGCAGCACTCAACGGTGGAGTGACTTCATTCAGGCCACGATAGTCTACTGTTAGCCTCCACTCTCCATTAGATTTCTGCACTGGCCATATGGGACTGTTAAAGGGTGAGTGGGTCTTACTGATGACTCCTTGGCTCCTCAGTCGGTGAATGAGCCCATGGATAGGAATCAGGGAGTCTTGGTTGGTGCGATATTGCCGCCGGTGCACTGTTGTGGTGGCAATCGGCACCTGTTGTTCTTTGACCTTCAGCAACCCCACGACAGAAGGGTCCTTCGAGAGGCCAGGCAAGGTAGACAGCTGTTTAGTTTCCTCTGTCTCCAAGGCAGCTACACCAAAAGCCCACCTGTACTCTTTTGGGTCCTTGAAATACCCTCTCCTGAGGTAGTCTATGCCAAGGATGCACGGAGCCTCTGGGCCAGTCACAATCGGGTGCTTTTGCCACTCATTCCTGGTTAGGCTCACTTTGGCCTCCAATACAGTTAGCTCTTGGGATCCCCCTGTCACTCCAGCAATGCTGATGGGTTCTGCCCCTATATAGTTTGATGGCATTGAGGTGCATTGTGCACAGGTCTCTGCTAAAGCTTTATACTCCTGTGGGTCAGATGTGCCAGGCCATCAGATCCACACAGTCCAGTAAGCCCGGTTACCCCTTTCCTCCACCCGGCTGGAGGCAGGGCTCCTCTAGTCCTGATCATGGCATTTGCAACTCACTTCCTGTAAATGTGAATCAAGAGTGTCTCCATTAAGCTCAGAAATAAAATCAGCACTTCTACTCCTCTGTCTGGGGACCTGCTCACTGGAAACTGGAGCAGCAGCTTTCCTGGAAGAAACACCCTGAGTGATTGTTCTTCCTTGCAGTTCACGCACTCGTGCCTCTAGGGTCAAGGTAGGCTTGCCATCCCACCTCATCATGTCCTCTCCGTGGTCATGAAGGTAGAATCATAGGGTGGCCCGTGGTGTGTATCCTCTCCTTTGAGCCAAAGGATGCTTATTCCTAACAGCTGAGACACTACTCTGTAGAGGTGGGGAGCAGGACCTCTTGGGATAGTTTCTCCACAGAAGAGATGAGCAAGGAAGATATATTTGCTTCGTAATCCCGGAGTCTATCAATCACCTCCACCACTGTTGGTGCCTCGTCCACTCTCCAGGACATCACTGCCAATGAGTTTGCATACAAGGATGGTGCACTCCGTACAAACATCCGCCACATGGGTCGTGTGCACTCGGCTTCATCTGGATCTTTGGATGACTGTTGACCATCCAGGTCACCATAAATCACCTCAAGCACAGCTAATTCCCTTAGACACTGGATGCCTTTCTCCATGGTTGTCCATTTTCCTAGGTGATATGTAACGTCTTCTTTAAAGAGATACCTTTCCTTCACTCCGGACAGGAGTCGCCTCCAGAGGCTGAGGCCTTGTGTTCTTTTTCCAATTGCTTTGTCAACACCCCCTTCTCCAGAAAGGGATCCCAGTTGTTTGCCTTCTTTTCCCTCTAATTCCAGGCTACTGGCCCCATTATCCTAGCATCAGAGCAGCCAGGTGACAATGTGCTCACCTGGACGACAGCCAAAATCTTTTCGCATATCTCACAACTCATTCAAGGACAGGGATCAGGTGGTCTCCATTTCATTTATGACTTCTTCCTCCTCTCCTCGTGATGGCCCTGCTTCTTCTTCATCCCATTCTAAACAAGTTGATGTCTGCTTCCAATATTTCTTCTTGTGTATGCGGGTGACTTGTACTGGTACAGGTTGATTCTCTGAGTCAGCTCCAGTACTTGTCCTGGGGGTTTGAGTAGCCACAGCGCTTGTCCTGGGGGTTTGAGTGGCTGCAGTGCCTGTCACTTTGCCTTTCAATCCAGAGACATTGTCCTCCCCTTGGGAGCACTGAATACTGTTGAGCAGGGCTTGGTACGCGTGGGCCAGGCCCCAGCACGTTGCAGTTATCTGTGTCTCTCTGGAGTTCCCAGCGTAACAACACACTTTCTCCAAATATTCTACTAGCTCTTCAGGATTCTGCACTTGTTCAGGGGTGAAACTCCAAAACACTGGGGGTGCCCACTGCCCTAGGTATTTGCCCATGCTATCCCACATGCCCTGCCACTCATAACTATCAAGCCTTGGGGCAGACTTCTGGGTGATATTATTAAGTTGCTTAGTCAAAACCAAAACAATATGCCCAAAAACTAACAATAAGTATATCTTAACTACCCAAGGATACAAAACGGTTGTTGTAATAAAGGTGGAGACATTATAGAAGGAAGTTGCAAAGATAACCATTCTGTATTTCCTCCATATAAAATCCCTCAGAGGAGGAAGTATAATTGCTAATTGCCTCATCAAGGTGGTATCTAACAGTTTCAGCAAAAACCCCAAATACCAGATAAAACTAAAAACCAGTGTTTGCATAACAAATCTCTTGGGCAAAACCTTACTAATCACAGCAGAACACAGCAGACTAAACAAACCAACACCAACCTTTTAACACAAACTGCAAAAACAAGAACGTGGTGGTGTGACCAGCAGCTGTTATCATCTCCAACCCTTGAGCCCCACGTTGGGTGCCAAAAAAGACTGCTGTGGTTTAGCCGGCAACTCAGCCCCAAACAGTTGCTCGCTCACTCCCCCACCGGTGGGACAGGGGAGAGAATCAGAAGGGTAACGCTCGTGGGTTGAGATAAGAACAGTTTAATAATTAAAATAAAATAACAACAACAAAAATGCAATGGAAAGGAAAACAATAAGAGGCACAAAACCTGGGGTGGGGGGAGGGGGATGAACCACCAAAGCCAACTGCACACGACGCAGCCGCTCACCACCTGCCAACCCAAGGCCACCAGTCCCTAGCCACAACTGCCCCCATTAATATACTGGTCGTGGCGTCACATGGCATGGAATGAACATCCTATTGGCCAGTCGGGGTCAGCTGCCCTGGCCCTAGCCCCGCCCCTCCCAGCCCCCTGCCCACATGGCAGAGTGCAGGAAGCTGGAAAGGTCCCTGACCACCACAGGCACCACAGTGAAGAGAATTAACCTCTTCTCAGCCAAACCCAGCACACTGTGTTATACCATTTACTTTTCAAAGGTATTAATTTACCTGGGGTTTGGAGGGGCAGAAGGAGGATTGCTTGGGTTGTTTCCATTTACAATAATTGAGTCTATAAATAAAGGTGATTTTATATTTAATCATTTTCCACACACACGTTAAATTTCTTATCACTGCAAGATGCAGTTATCATGCAACTGTGCTGAACACCTGGATACTTTTAGAGTAATATCCTAAGCAGGAATCACTATGTGAAAGCTTATATAGCCATATGGCTTTTAATGGTTAAGGTAATGTGAACAATATACAATTAAATGCTTTATGGCAGAAGAGGAAAAAATTAAACATATTGATGGCCACCATAAATCAGCTGGTACCCCTGTTGAAATTATTTTCAAATAGTTCAGAATTTCCATTAAACTATTGAAGTGATTCAGGGAAAACCTACCCTCACTTGACAGAAATATTCTGAGGAATGAAATAGTAAAAGCTGACTCAGAGTTACAAGTTTTGCTCAAACCTGTTATCTATGAAATCAGACGCACAGTCTGCATTCGTCTATTGGACTGCACCTTGAATAGGCTATCTCTGGTTCCCTGGTTGGTCTATGCAGCTTACTTAATGTTGAATCTTTCAGTATGCTTCTTTGGAAAAAACCCAACAGGAAAAAGTGTTTGTTTCTGATCTGCATCACCTTACTGAATTCTGGAACTTAAACACTATCTCAGGAAGAGTTAGAATTCAGAACACACAAGTTACAATGCTTTTCTCCATCTCTGAATAGATGTCAAAGGTATCTGTGGTGTTTTTTTTGTCTCTGCAACAAAGGAAAATACAATCTTCCTTTATTAACCTATTATCAGCTGTTCAGAAGACTGTGCAAACACTGCACCACTTCTTACACAGACATTTACCCAGTAATCTATCATTGAAATAAAAACCCCCAACTTATTACAAAATACGAATTACTTCCAATAATTTTACTTTCGCCTATAAATTTGTACCCATATACGAGGCAGAAATACCCCACCTCACTCCAAGTTTCAGCCTCCCATATCACTACATTTGACAGAGTCATCTCAGCAAATATTACCTACTTGGATGAAGACATGGATCATGTTTGCTTCACAAGTATGTTTTATCCTAGCTAGTGTGTTGATAACTGAGATCAGACATTACAATAAGACTGACATGGGGACTTATACATACCTTCTCAATCCTGACCTACACAGACCGAGACGCAGAATTCTGGGACATAAGATTGATTAAAAAAATTGAGAAATAAGTGGTAAATTCTCCAAAGAGGTACTCCTTCTTTACAGGCTAAAAGTAGTTAGGTCTTTTTGAAGGAACTGTTATTGGCAGACTAATCTGACGGGAAAAATTTTCTCAGTGGGAAAACTGCTTTTAATTAAGCAGTTCTTGTTAGCATTTCCTGACACAGACATAAAATGTAATTAATACACAAAGACTTTCCCTCCTTTAAGAAGTCTGCAAATTTACTCTCTCTCTAGAAACCAAAAGTGAAAAAGGTCTATGACTGATCAGCAAGAATTTGAAGACATCAATATAAAAGCAGATCAAAGCTTTATTCAGATGGGAACCTTACCTTCCTTTTTCAACAAGCAGCAGGACGTCTATTTTCTCTCCGTTTTGCGTCATGCTACTGATTGCTGAAAACAAAACATATAACATTCATATGACCTACACAGACACATATATACAGATAAACACATACATGCACATCAAGATGTGTTTTTTCAAAGTGATCTTCAGTGACAAAAGGAGCATGGAATTCTTAAACATTTCAGATAAAGAATGCTGCTGATAATAGAAACAAAACTCCACAAAATACCAAAATACACTCACATTTGCAAGAAAAATTCATACAAAAAGTTATAAAGAACAGTTAAACAAGTACTTTTTAATGTCAAAATATGCTACAGTGTTTTATTGTATTAAAATTAAACTTGTAAATACAAGTTTTAGAAGAAAATGATTCAGACATAAGCTGCATTTTTTAATCCATTAATGTACTCGCATTCTAAAGGCTGCAGATATTTACAATAAAATAACATGAACTATATGTTATACTGTGAGGATCACTGCCGCCCTTCTTTATGTTGCCTTATGCTGTTCCTGCTAAAAAAAGCACCCTGCAAAACGCTTACATTATACATAATACAGACAATACATCTGGATAGCTTCCAGTAACAGTGCTTATAAAACTATACTGTGCACTATACTGAAATCAGTAAATTAAATGTAACCTGTTTACTAATTCAAAATGCTGAAAAGTTAATTCTTCTGAAGTTTAGGTCTTATACATAATCCACATCTTATCTCAACTGATTCCCAGAGCCAGTAAAGTCCTGAATATCAATGAAGCTCAACAAACATTCTCATGCGTATTATATGATGGGTTTGTATCACACATACTCCTGGCCTCATTTACATTTACTGAATCAAATATCAGGAAGGTAAGTAATTATACTTCCACTGATGATTCATTATTTGGCAATTTTCAGTTATATAATTCAGTCTTAATAGCGGAGCAGACTTATTTTGGGGAAACCAGAAATCAAAGAAAAGACAGAAATATGGATATATAATATTTCTGAGAAATACAACTGTTATACAACTAATACTTAAAAACCAAAACCCAAGCGAAAACAATTTTCAACTGAAGCTAAATGTATGTTTAATTTCTATGCCTGAGATGTACACAGATTTTGGATGCTCGTATGATTAGGGTAGGAGCAATTACAGTTGCATTATCAAAGCTAGTATCAGAAGCAGTTCTACCGCCTAACCTTTTAATTCTGAATCAAGATCAAAAAGTATTCACAAGTTAGAAGATAGCTAGAGGCATAAAAATATTCCTGATTAAAAACCACCTTCACAGTGTTATCCACAGCAAATGTAAGGTGGCAGTAAATAAACAGTAGAAAGCCCAATGGCATTTAGGCAAGTTCCTGCAAAACAGTCCATAATCTGACAGCATTTACAAAGAGGATCATCAATAAAGAGCTAAATTATCTTCTCTATGTTACTTTAATAAAAAAATCTCGAATTATTTTTACTTTCCTAGATACCATATTGCCTGTTCAATATAAAAACAAGTAGGGCAGATATGCTTAAAGAGGATTCAGAGCATAATTACAGACAATGATGTACAATTGGTCATAGAAGACCATTTGTATAAATATTCTTATCTTTCCACGTCATGACATTGAGCAAAGAATATTTTTAGTATCAGAAAAAAAGAGAAGTCTATTAGGCTGTGAAATAGTTTTCGAAGAGAATTATAATTTTTCCAGTACATTTGAGTATTTTAAAACTAGGCCTGTCAATCATCTCAAGAACACATTCTGCAGTGAGTATTTCTGCCCTGTCAAAAATATGAGACAATAATCCCAAAAGGTCATATATTATTATTCAATTCTGTACTCTTTTAACAAAGATAGTGCTGCAACTGGAACAAAAATTGTCTTTATTCATTATGAAGCTGTGAAAAATCTCTCTAGTGGGTGCCACTAAGTAGGGAAAAAAAATCTAAGACAGAACTTTACCAACCAGAGCATCTGGCTCATGCAAAGGAACAGTTACTGAGCTCCCTAATGTTTATGACTTTAAAACGTAACAGAAATGTCCCTAACAGTGAATTAATTCCATAGAGTATTTCCTGAATTCTACATGTTAAGCAAAATTCTTACTTAGTTCTTGCAACCTCCTTAGATATATGGAATCTTCTTCAGCATTCTCTATTTCAAGGCAAAAATAAAGGCTCGACTTCTCTATAGCAAACCAGCCTTTCCTCCACTGATCCAGGTTATGGCAATCTTTGTAGTACAGCTGGCCGATCAGGTCACAGTCTCTCTCTAATAAGCATTCAGCCACAGGGGGAACAAAATGCTACCAAAGAAAATGGGGTGAGTCAGATGAAGAAAAAAAACCCTCTTCCCCTAAAAAAAAACAAATCAAGATATTGCAAACCTATAAGGTTCAAGGATGAAAGCCAAAGTAAAAAAATAAGACTTTCAGATTTATCATTCATAAACCCATATATACACTAAATTTAGATTATTAAATCAAGTAAAACATTTTTCCATTCATACTCAACAATTCAAACATTTTTGCTTTTTAAACTACAATTGATTTAATTAGTCAGGTGACTATTAGCATACACACTGCTTTATGAATTCTGTTTCAGCAGATAAAACAACAGAATTGCAACCATGAACAATTTAACTGAAATAAATTCATACAGTGTATGTATAGAGCTTACTAGAGCACCTTTAATATATTCTTAAGGTCAGCATCAAAATGTTGCTTCAATCCATTTTCCATTTATTTTATTATCTTGTTTAAAACATTAAATCACAAAAGTTATTTCTTCCTGCTGCACAAGAAATCTTTACACACAAGACAGATCAGTATTCATCAAGAATGGCTTCTCAGAGGATTTTAAGCTAACAATGACACTTTATTCTTTGTTCAAAGGCTCTTGGCCTAACTGGAAAAGATAATTATCAGTATTACCTTAGCTATTGCCCAAGTCCATTTCCTCTGTGAATATGCAGTTTCAGCTCCAAATAGAAAAACACGTTCTGACATTAAGTAGATTTCAAAGGTAAAGATATCCCTAAAGCAAGCAAGAGGAAAAAGGCAGCTGTGTTTAGTCTTCGTAACAGTAGACACACCAGAGTCCCATTTCTCTGTTTTTTCAGTATTTCATACTTATGGACTGAAATCCATATAGTTGCATTTATCCTTCAATCTTGCAAGTACAACCCAGCTAATAACAGAGTATTTTATAACACAACATGATCAAAGTGCTTTTCAGATCAATAATACGTGTTTCGAGGCTACTGCATAACAATTTTTCAGTAATTCTGGAATTAATAAAAGTGTTCACATATAGTCATTAAAATTCACAGGGAATTTTTTGCTTTTGCAAGTTCTTGTAATTTCAGCAAGTAATTTTTTGTGATGCATTCAAAACATTTTTTTGGTTTAATATAAGCAGACCAACTCATTGAATGGAAATTGCAAACAAGTTACCACAGAATCATAGAAATGTTCATTCAAAGGGACTTTCAGATGTCTAATCTCCTGCTCAGAATAGGACTATCACTAATCATAGGTCAGAACCACAATGAAAAGCCTTGAAAACCTATGACGATGGAGACTATTATTTATCTCAGCAACCTGTTCCTCTTCTCCACTGCTTTTCCTATCATCCAGCCTGAACCTCCTAGGGTGAAATGTGTGGCTGCTGCCATTCCTTGTATCACCCACCACCAACAGGAAGAGTTTGTTTTTGTCATGTTTAATGGCTACCCTTTGAAGTTGCTGCAGGTCAAGAAGTTCTTAGAAGTCTGGGGTTGGTTTATGATTCTTTGTTTGGTTGGTTTTTTTGTTTGTTCGTTGTTTTTTTGGGGGGAAGGTGTTTCGGTTTTTTCGTTTTTAAAAAAAGTATATGCTTATTTAAACACATGGACCCTCTTTTTCCATCTTTAACTGACAAATAAGCGTTGTAAAAGAACAAAAAGCAAACCAGTTGAAACTGGGGTGGAATTTGGAAAGTAAATATCTTGTTGGACATATGGTCGGTCTTTAACTTACAAATTATGGGTCACCAATTTATAATATGATCTCATCTGCAACCTCTCCCTAGAATCCAGATAGATGGAGCATGCTTTTTCCTTTCAATGCTGGAGTTGAGATTTATCTAAATCTGGAGAACTGAACATGAGTCAGCTCTCTAGTTTTCAATAACCACTTTGAAAATTACATGTAAATACTTAATTCTGACTAATAGAATAGACATTTTAAGGACCGATTGTTTCAATACATGACATAACAAATTTAGGGAAGTTTCTCATAAAACTACCCAACTGCAGATGACGTGCAGCAGGTGGTTAGCCATTCCCTAAAACTGAAGTATTCAGCCATCATGTTTTTAACGTAGGTATTATCCTGAAGCGGAACCTTTTGGAGATGTAGCAAGCAATAGGTTAGACTCGATGACAGAAGAAAGTGATTTTTTTTTCTGGATACCACAAAGCTATGCTACTACAGAACACTGAAGGCCATCTCCACTGTATTTTATAGCATGCTGAGGTATCACCATGTTTCAGGATTTCTCCCCTCTGTGGACCCTTTACCTCTGTAGTAGCTAACGTCCTTTCTTCCCTGTTAACTTTTGCAGAAGCTTACTGATTAGACTCTGTTTTGTTTGCAGACATTTTTGCTTGAAAACTATGAGCATTACAGGATCGTACTGTCGAAGATCTTGTTATTTATATACACACATACATAAAGAAATTTTAAAAGAAAGTGTTACAGAGTTTGTTAGACAGAACCAAAGTAGAGTTTAAACAAAAATGTCGCCCTAAAGAAATTAAGTATCACTGGCACGCAACTCAGATTTAGGTGAATCTCCACATGATGTTTTTAATGTACAAATGGGATGTGAGAGAGCTATAGAAGATAAACAAGACCACAAAAGAGTTATCTTCAAACTAACGTAATGTTCAACAGTCACACTATTGTCCTCAACTGAAGAAAAAAGAATGGGTTTCAAACACCAATAGATCAGTGACCAAAACCGAAAACATTGTAGAGAACTCTTATCTGCTGCATTATTATCAGAAAGAAACAAAGCAAGAGTTTTAGCTTGAGGCAGAGGTCAATCCCAGGAAGCAAAATGAGTATTAATTGTTCAATTTATCATCATGTAACCTTTTAAGCACTGAGAATACGCATTACAGTTTTAATAAGAAACAGATGTATCTAATTTATGCTGCCCTTTTAAATTACGCTAACATTTTCTTTATATCACTATTAGAAAGAAAATCCCCAAATACCACTTAGCACTTATTTCTTGAAGTCAACATAAACAATTCAGCTTTTATTCTAAGCTGCATGTTCATAATTCAGGAACAAATAACTGCTCTGAAAACCCAGAATAAAATCTTTGAAATACCTGAGTTTGTTTATTGAAATATTAATTTGGGAACCTACCCTCTATTTAAAAAGAAGTTTGACTTGTGCACTACAAGACAGATAACTTCACTGATGTCAATCATACCATTAGGAGTGGTAGTTTTATCATTTTCATAGTAGCTCAGAAAGCCACTTTCCAAAGTGCACCATCTTCTGTTGCAATCTGTGATTAAAGAAATAATAGAAAAGTCAGTTGGCATAACAGTAAAAATTACCTCTTCCTATAGAAGTGGCTTCACAAGATGCATAGCTCTGTTGTAACAGTAATACATTTGTGATGAAATCTCAGTCTCATTGACTTCAGTGGGAAGAGAATTCAAAGTCTGTGTTGATACTAAACCGACAGAAACTCTAGCACATAGCAATTTAAGAAAAGAATATTTGAAATATAACACACTTAACTTTTTGAGTATATTAAATCACCTCATAAGTTAACTTTACCATTTTATAGGGCTTTTACTTCACTTGCTGTGGAACTTGATGGGGAAGAGCTAGTACACAATACCGTGTTACATGTTTAGCAGAAGATAGTTAAAGAAGCAAAAAGAAAACACACTACAAAGTTAGAAACACTGAAAGCTACAAGAACAATATATTCTGACAGGAGCTGATAGTTAAATGAGTGAGTGAATCACGATATGCAGTAGCAAAAAAAGGGCAACTCTCTCTTTCATGTTACTGGAGCTAGAGGCCAAACCCAAGTCAATGTCTTCCATTGTTTGGTATTGCTTGGGTGTCCACTCACTGTCACAAGATCAAGGAAAACAATTTAAGCCTTTCAAATAGTCTAGAAAAAACAATGTCATACATGCCATAACTTGTATCCAATGCACACAACTAGAAAACACAAGGAAAACGCTCTCAGAAGTTGTGTTATTTAACGTGAGGGTTTTTTTTAAAAAAAAGCTACCAAAATAGTAGAGGATGACAAACTGAAGGATAGAGAAACTAACAGAACAATACTTTCTAGGTACATCAGTGGTTGAGCTCAATTCTCTCCCACTGCAGGCCCAAGTGTCAGATAACAACGAAACTGTACAGAATTTACTTCTGTATACTGGGGGAGATAAATGGATACATCACAGACAGGTAGTAGCTATAGCCATTTCAGGATGGCATGTTCACATTAGACCATTTTGGAAATGTCTCCTGTTCTTGTTCCTATTCACACATACACCCAGCAAGGGTAAATTTATTTAGCAACACTAGTTTACAGAATGCTAACATTTGTAGGGTGCTTTCAACATGTAACAATTTACAGTTGCTGAGCACAGTTAAATTACCTAGTTGAGAATTCTATCTTCGAATAACTTTGAATTAGATATCGTGGAGTATCTATATTTTTAAAAAAAACAAACAAGGTGGGGAAAAAAATCTGCACAGCAACTTAAAAGTTTTATTTGGCATATTTAATTAAGACCAAATGTCTACTCCCTCTTATGAGCCTAAAATATGGATACAGCACATGACATAGTGTATTAATGATTAATTGCTAGTAAAAATATTCATGCATTCATTCTAGCTTACTTCTAGTTCTTAGAATATAATTTGAGGTGCATCTATTCCCACCATTGCAGAGAAACAGGTCCTAAGAAAAAATACTCTGTTTACTTCTACAGTCTTAAAATTCCTATACAGCTGCAAATATTCTGGTAAAGTATCTGTGAGAATTTCGTAAAACTGCTCTGGAAAAAAAAAAAAAAAACACAAAAAAATCAAACAAAAAGCCAAACTGTAGTTGTAGTTAGCCAAACCTTATTTAGTATATCACCTGATACTTCATCTAATTAGTTTTTGCTATTTGTTATATGATTTATACATGTTTTATAAATATCAGTACTATTTTATTAGTATTTATTTGTATCATGCTATTTGCTATCTAGTTCTATCTATATTCTGTCTAAATGCACATTTTAAATACTAAAATAAACATAAGCATTTGAAAATATATAGGTTTACAGGAGTTGAGCATCAAACTTGGAGGTTTTGATTGTTTAGGGTTTTTTGTCGCTCAGCTTTCCCCCTTCCATACCCCAAATCCTATTCAATAAAATAGCTCACTGCTTCAATATTCATTAAACTGTTAAAACTTGCAAGGATGATTTTTGAATGTCAAGGCTTTTAACAGGGCTCCATAAAGCCTTTAAACCTTTTACACTAAAAACAGAAGGGGGGGATCAAACCTGAGCCACTACACCTAACCTCTAACCTTTACTTTTTGATCCATCACATCAGAATAGCACCAATGTTTGATTTCTCATCCTGCTGATCATCAACAGCTGTCAATTAAAAACAACTTTCCTCAAAACTTACACACCCCTGCTGAAACCACTGATGCTGCTATAATGGAAAGTACACACACAAGGTTGGCTTACTCTCTCCGGCACTATCCGAAACCCACATAATGAAAAACTTAACTGTGTATCCAAGTGTTCCACCTGGTTGTTATAAAACCTGAGTTCAATTCACACCACTGAATGATTTCTTAAGCGTCCTTTTACCATTAGGGCTCAGCCCACAAAGGGATAACTGTTTTCGGTGACAACAGAGGGCTTAAATTTTCAGCCCTTGTCACTAAAGGCAAGACCGACAACTGCCTCAGAGATTCGTAACACGGACTCTTCACTAGAACTTCACTCTAATGATTAGACATCTTAACAGGATTCTGGCTTATAGCCCCTTCCACAAGCAGCATTATAAAAAAAAAAGAAAATCAGTACATCAAAAGCCCAATGTACTTTGGGACAGGGCCCAAAATTTAGACAAGTGCTGTAATCCGCAGTTAAGAGAATGGTGCTGCCTCTCCGGCCCAGTGAGAAGTCAGTTCACAGCAAGTCAGAACTGCTTCAACAGGAGAGCTTATTTCTCTTCTCTAAAACTAAACAGCTCGGTCACTTTTTTTGGAATGCAACCTTCTTATCTGAATCTTTACAGGCAGAGGAAGGAACAAACTGTATCTCCTACACATTAGCACTCTAACCATCAAATTATTTTCTAAAGACAGTAAGAAGGAAAAAAAGATATTACTGCCTATTCCCAATGATCTGTGATACGCATATCCCATATTCATGTTGATGAGATTTTATAAAGGTAGAAACAGTCTTGATGTAGAGGGGGGAAAAAAATCAATACAGAGTGGAAAAAAAACCAAGATTATGTGTTTTATGTTTTAAATAGCAAGAACACCCCACTTTTTTCATAATACTTCTTACACATGGCTGACATATTAGAGCCCCCAGGCAAGAGCAGTTTCTAAATCAAAATTGCAGGGTTTTTTTTTGTTGTTGTTGAAAGGATGTTATTACTATATTTTCCTCCCTTGTTTCATCTGTCTTTTTAAACTACAAATGGTCAGGGAAACCTAGCTTCCTACCTATCTATAAAGCACCCATCCCAGAAACATCAGTCCTGACGAACACATAGGTAATTCAACATTAATGCAAAAACAAAGTAAACAAACAACACCAAAAAAATCCCCCCAAAAAACAAAGAGCAGAACATCTAGCATCTACATGACATTAACACAATTTCAGAGGCCAAAATCTGAGGTGAGGGAAATCCGGTTCCTTTCCATTTACTGTACGTTCCTCCAAGTAGTAAGTGCAATGCTAAACAGTAAACTACAAGCTTTCAAAGCAGCTTCACTTCTGTCCAGTAAAAATTTGTGATGGAAGACAGTCACAATTCAGTTGTTTCTTGTCTGACGGCTTTCTTAATAAATATTTTTAAGGCATTCTAATAATGATGCTCATTCCCATTTTACCTCCCCGAAAAGTACTGTAGAAGACATTCTGTGAGCATTTATAGGTAAATCTTCGATCTACACGGGTATTTACAAACTTATACCACACTTCTAACATACCATTGTGTTAGACTAGTAGTATTGCCTTATATCTGCTCTCTACTTCTCTTAGTGGTGGGTTTTGGGGGTTTTTTTGGTGGTTTTTTTTTAGGGGGGGGAAGTTTTTTAATTAATACAGATAGAGATACCCACAGCTCAGAAGACAAGGTCTGCACTTAGAGCAAGCAGTAGTGAAGTTTGCAGTTATTCCCTTCCTTCCTCAGTGCAGTTTCAGAACAACGCTCAAGAAAGTCCTGTCCAGCAGCAGTCCTCTGCCACAAGTGTCTTTGTTAATAACTGCAAAGTTGCTGGGAAATGCCTGTGATTAGTTCTGTTAGTCACCCAACGCTTTCAAGTATTTGGGCCCACACTAACATATAGATTCTTCAAAAGCGTATTTAAGGCATGTTAAAGCACATAACACCTAGTTAGTCTCCACTAAGGGTTTAAAGGCATATACCACGAGAATAGAGACATAATCATACAAAAATATGTATATACTGACACAGAATGCCATGTCAAGATTTTAGGAGCAATAAACTCTACCATATATCAGCCCAGACTTTAAAAATCCACATAATTAATTTGTTTAGATGGAAGAAAAATACAGGAACACAACAGTGGAGAAAAAGGAAAGAAAGAAAAAAAGCCAAGAAAATCACCTGATAACATATCTCTCTCTCAAAAAAAAAAGAGAAATCACAGAAGACTGATATACACAGGAGACCATGTATATCTACTGTGATATACACACATTTTCACCCCACAAAGCCCAGTTTGTTGTAAAGTTGTTGGAAGTGCTCACTTCAACTTGGAATACTTTTAAAATTTGTAAGTGTGAGAAATATCCTACATGTTAGTAATTTGGGCTCCGACTAAGAAGTCACTGATACTTTGAAATGATTTCTGGAATATGATCATTTTATATGGAAACTACTTTTTGGAAGTTAGTAGCATCCATCTAAATATAGCTGAAATGAGAAGTATTTCTAAGTGTTTTTTATTTATCAGTAACTGTTGTTAACTGAATAGTTTTTCAGTAGTTCAGTTTTCTTCCTCTGTCAACCACTGAATAAAGAGAGTAAGACAATCAGTATTTTCTTTATCTGAAACAGGTCTACTGAATCAAAAGAGGGTATGTTGTGTCAAAGACAGTTTATCTTTTAAAAAGTAATGCAAGAAGTTTAAAAGAACCAAATTCATCCAAACCATGCATATTCATGTATTATTCAAATGCATAAAGTAAAAGTGAAATACCTTCTTTTAATTTCTTCTCTGTAAGAAGCTTAGCAGTGTTAGAAGAAACTTTGTATAAGAATTCACAAAGAAAGGTGGAATGTGAAGAATCTTCAGAGAAGCCACTTTCAAAACAAGTATCATAGTTTGGGAAATCTATTAAAAGACAAAAGAGTAAGTAAAAACCAGAACTTCCATTTTATCAGTTATAACCATTTCTCCACAGGTCTTTCTAACTGTATGTCTGTAGATATGCAGTTGCTTTGTAATATCTTTACTACAGCACAGATTAGAGTAAAATTCTTATATATTCATCAAAAAAACACTTGTTCACATTTATTACAAAATTGCCATTGACCACCCTTTTCTTGCCAACATCATCTAAAATACGGTTTTCTAGTGTACTAATCTTTTATCTTCATCCCTTATGTAACATACTTCAACAGAAGAGAACTCTTTCTCTTGAGGGTTTATCTAGAAGTTTACCACCAACTCTGGCAGCAGACAATGATTCCAAGAACTGCAATGACCTCCACTTCTCTGAAGAGAAGGGCAAACACTAGCACAGGAACATGGTGATGCTGTCTTGGCTGGAAGGCTAAAAGTAGGAAAGCTAGAGCCAAGAGAAGCAAACTTCTCTCTGTAGCCTTAGGCCCACTTCAGAGCATAGCTAGGAAAAAAAAAAAACTTAACATGTAACTGCATGTTTGTACAGTGACTGAGCTCAACATCCTAGGATCCTGTGCCTAGCACCTGTGACGGAGCAATGCTTAGGCAAAACTTAAGGCACCCTCTTTGCTCTAGGAAGCCCTAAACTACTCCTGCACTTCCCACTAAAGCTTTTGTTGTTCAGCCTATGGAGTGTTACTTGGCAGAGTGGCACGAGACAATGGAAAGTTGGTCAAGGAGTATGTCCACAATGCTGGCTGCAGAACAAATAGCATAGCTATTTCTTTCCAGTGTAAATCTGCATGTCACTTATTTTTCATTCCCGGGCTGCTTCAGATACTGTACAGACCTTTTAAAAGGTAACCTCAGGCACACCCATACTCTACAATTTATTCATTTATTTTTAAGAATAGCTTTCTGTTTTCAAGAGCCTCCTAACAGTCACACACTGCAACCAGAATTGTTGGCTTTCAAGGCCAACGTTTATCATGTGCTCCAAGCTGTAACAGAAGTTATGATCTGAAAAAAAGACAGTTTGCTGGGCTAGATCATATTACAGGTTCAAGAGGTGAGTTTTGTTTTGGGAGGAAAGTTTGTGAAAAAAAAAACCAAAACAAAAAACAAACCAAAAAACCAGGTAGGTCATGTATGGTAGGGTAGGTATCAATTTAAATAATTTTTAAGAAAAAACAACGTCCCAGACGAATTCTTTAGATAAATGTTAACTGTATATACACATTTTTTCTGGTAAAAGCCTGATAATATTGCCAGAACAGATGACATTTTTCTTCTGTGTTATAAATAAGGGTATACGGTCTGTGAGTTATTGGCTTTTTAATTATTTTTTTTTAAGTCCTAAACTTGATGCCTAAGCAAAATAAAAGTAACTTTTACACATTACATATGTTGTCTGCTGAAGTAGAGTTAACACCACCACAACTTCCCCTCCACTATACCACTGCTGTTCAACTCAATGCCCAATTTTCTTCTGCATTCCTTCCTTCCCTTTTGCTCAATATAAAATTAGAAGATCAAAACAAAGAGTATATATCTTACCTGAGAACTTATTATGGTACAGGAATTCCATTTGCAGTCTTTGTCCAGCTTTCTTGGCTAATAAGTATGGAGTACTGTAAACAGGGTCTCCAGTGGCACACATAGCATCAGCCCCACTGAACAGCAACATCAGTGTTTCTAGCACATCTTGTTTAACTACGGCAGCACACAGGGCCTTTTCATGGAGAGGGAAAATAAGTAGTCTTTTCAAATTAGAAAGTTATTGGCAACAAGTACATGTAATTTAGATGCAAATCCTTTCACTTCCAATATAGTTTCCCTGCATTTTCAAACACCTTAAACAGTGAGAAGTAGCAGGAATCATGGAGTATGGTCTGAATCTAGAAAAATGCAGCAATAACAAAAAATGAAAACCCAAAACCATCATCAACCCAAACCCTGCAAGATGCTGCCACAAATTTAACTTGGGAAGGATAACACAAATTAATATAATGAGGAGAAGCTTGTTGTTTATTTACATGAAAAATTTCCTCTCCTTTTCCTTCTCACACCAAACTACTAATGAAAAAGATATCAAAAGTTCCACCAAAGAGACAAGATTTGATCCTTAAACTCTATCACTAGGAAACAGACTGATTCATAGGTAGTTTTTCAAAATTATGATCATAGTCAATAAGGGGACTATTCTTTAGGGTATCTTCATACTAGATCATCTTCCTTGAGGTTTAAAGATCTCACCACATCCTAAAACCATTGGTCCTCTTCCATTTTTGTACACACAAAGACAGACACACATAAGCCTTTTTTTTTCTTCTGTTGTTTTTTTCATTTTTTTCTTTTTCTTTCAAAATATTGGTCCAAACCCTTAAAACCAGGAGTAGCTACACAATTACAGCAATCTATTCCATGCAGTTTCTATGATTTAGTATGTATTTAAGTTATTTACTTAATGAATGAGTTGTTCTGAAATGATTAAGGCAGAAGTCACTCCACACAAGAAGAGTACTACTCTAAAATTCAGCTGCTCTAATAAGCATACAAGCACCCAGTAGACACGAGGTGACAGGGCAGACTGTTCAGCCAAAGTTCTAGAATTACTTGGTAATGACCACCTTATTACACAGTAATTTCGTGTCTCTAGAGAATTTGACCGTTACATATGATATTTTTCCCAGTAGTTAAACAATTAATTAATTGACAGACACCCCTCCCCCCACCCACCCAACAAAAAACACAGACTTCAGAAAAATCAAGCCTGTAAAAACACAGAGCTATTTTCTGTGGCCTGCAGTTACAATATTAATGAAGTCTCTTGCACAGCTGCTACCAATAAATAGAAAACAATCCAAATGTTTTATTTTGCTAAGACATAAACTGTTCCCCATGAATTCAAAAATGTTTCCCAATTCCAATGCAATACAGAAAACGTAAATTCAAGCTGTACGGTGAGATGGTTCTATACTTTGGCTAGAAGTGTTTTACTGACAACTATTCTTATATGCCCTTATTTGACTTCTTATGTGTATAACTAACATACAATTTATAAAACATATGGAAAACAACACTTCCTTTTTGACACAATAATCACTGAACAAATGAGACCTCTCTAGGTCAAACCACAATAACTTTTAAATGTTACTGCCTCCCCACAATCCCTGCATACCCTTTGAGACAATTTGACTCATGCAATCAAATGCATTAGTGTTGTAAGAACATATGCATTTAAACTCTTCTATATTCATAAATCCTGAACAATCATGACTCTGAAATCAACAGATATTAGAAGTCAGTCAAATGGACATCAAAAATCACACGGAAATTGGTAATTAGAATTAGTATTTTCTGCTTTATAACAGTAAAGAATGGGTTATTTGTGTGAAAGTAAACACTTAGAACCCACATTTTTCCTCATTAATTTTAGCTTGTTTCATTTCCAAGTAGCTACAAACTACTATGTAAGTGTGTATGAGCTACCTGCACCATTGATAGCACTGAATCATCTAATATACTGGAATGCTAGATGGCAGACATATATCAAAAACACATAAAGAAGGAATCTGAAGAAGTGAAGTGGGAATTTGCATCCCTAGAGTCTGCATTTGAAGAAAAATAAAGAACCGTATTAATTGATGGCTCTGGAAGACATATTACAGGCACCATATAGGTACCATAACGTTTTACAAACTGGAAAAACTAGGAACTAAGAAATAATGAAATGACTCCTGTAAAAGCTCCAAAACAACCCTTATTCAGCTCTGTGAGAATGCCACTCAGGATTCTGAATTTATTTCTCACCAGTTTAACAAGATGACCAAATGCCACACAGATACACTACAATACAAAATGTATGGTATGGGCTTACCCATTCTAGTATTACCTTATTCAACTGTTCCTTGGTTTTGTAGGGAAAAGGTGCTCTTCTGAATTTTCCCTCTTTGTATTTTTGTGTAATGAATGCTATCCTTTTTTCTGCAGGGGCATCCATATGCAGCTCTTCATCTGGAGGAAGATTTCCTGCCCAAAAACTGTTTGCCCTCTTATTTCCAATTATGATAAAGAGCTGGATGAGGTGCAACAAAAAAACAACCAAATAGCATAAAGCGTATGAAGCCAGCCTCTAAATAGTTTTCAGCTGCTAAAAGTTGAAAAAGAAAATTATTAAAGAAAGGAGAATTGCCTGCAGGAGATTAAATGGAAGCCTCTCTCAGTCACTGCCTATGGTCACCTATAAATGAATAATAAAGTCTGTAGTCATAATTTACCATCAATAGAGACTAAGCTTTACAAGGCTAACCAGTTGTAATATTTCAATATATATTAGAAAATACCAGTAAAAGGTCAGAAAAGACTAGCATATGTTTTAAAGAAAACACTGATGATTCAACCCTCTCTATCAGCACCACTTTTTAACACCCCAAGCAACCGAACCGGTAGTGAGAAGTTGCCTTTCTTTTCTCTCTCCCAGTATTGCCCATCATGATTGCTCTCCAAAAGCATTTTCTTTTTTCCCCAAAAACTTAGATGCTTGGACAAATACCAAGAGAAATTGTACAGTTATCAAAACAAATGAGTATTTTGAATGACACAAAGGTACATTATTCCCAGAAATATCAAGTTTACCCTAACAGGTGCTGTATGTTCAGTTTTCTTGTAAGTAAAGCAATAAATAACTCCTATTCATGCAGTAGTTTTCAAAACAGAACAAACAGAATATCACAACATACCTCAATAAGTTCATTGCTCCAAATACTGGCATCCATTTTCAGACTCCGGACCTTTGAATCTCTTGGTCCTAAAGATCTGTGCTGTCCTGAAAATGCAAGAGTATTTTTACATAACGATAGCACTGAAACTGAAACCTTCTGCTGAGGTAACAAAAAAAAATTAATTATGACAGATTTCTTCTAATTGCTCTTTTTAAAAAAGACTGTGTTTGACATTTCAATACAAAATAAAACTACCAAAAAAACCCAAAATAAAAAGAGGAATGCATATGATTGTTCATTCATTAGTAAGTAGGCTGCCTGATGTAGAATACTTTGGGGACGGTTTGTTTTGAAAGAAAGCCTAAAGTTATAAACTGTTTTCCTGAATCTGCTGCTGCAGCACATATTTAAAAATAAAACATGATAGAACCAGATTTTTAGTAGTATCTGAGAAAGCTATCCCTATTGGCAGTAAAATATCCCCCGATGTAATAGATTTAATACCCCAAATTTATGCACTGAAAATTGTTATCCTTTGGCATCCAACCTTGCAAGAGCCAGCCATTTCCCACAAAGTGCTGGCATATCTTATTCCCGCTAATTGTGAAGGATCATTCATTTGAGAGAAACCAATAACCTTACAGACCTATCAGTTATGCATGGAAGTGCTTTAGAATAAGGATGACCTTGGTATTAAAAAAATCAAAAAGTTATGTTTACTCTTTGTTTGTCAAAACTTTCACAAGGATGGCACTCTAAAAATAAAACAGCCATTCAAGGACATACACACATATGCAAATATGACATTTTGTAGAACCCACACATCCTGTCATTAATTACTCTACCTGCGCACTTCTTGCAAATGACAACACAGAGATTGATGGATGCCCAGTCAGGATTGGGAGCTTTACAGTCAGCACAGCTCCTGTTGGACTCATTGAACCAAATCTTCTCAGCTACTTCATAATCAGACAGAGTTTCTGCTATCGATTGCTGCAGTGCTTCAATCCAGTCTTGTTTCTCTCTTTCCGACTCTGCTGTAAAGCTGAAACAATTGACTTTTCTGTGTTATTGATCTTTATTTTAAAGCCCAATTAAACATAGCCTATAGTCCCTCTTATTTATTACATTTACACTCGAAATCACAGTCAAAAAATCTTCCTCCGCACAGATATAAATACTAAGATGGAATGTATTATTTTGTATTTTTAGTCAATGATAACTCCCTCTTTTTTTGTGTTCAGTTTTCAACAAGACCATTACTAGCATGAGCTACACAGCTTTTGTAACATTCAAGTTATGTTCCTAAGTTACTTTCGATCTTTTTACGTTACCACATACCAAACTTAAAGCCTGAACTTTAACAGAAGCACAGAATGACCTAAGGAGACATGAAGACTTAATGAGGAGTAAAACTGGACTTGCTAACTACAACAGCCAAAAAATGCTTTTCATTTATATTATTTATATTTTTCAAAAAGATCAATAACATTAAGCAAACACCAACATGAGAGAGTCAAAAACTAGCTATCTATCGACTAGCCGCAGATTCAAATCACTGATTGAGAGTAATCTACCTGCTACTCTAACCAACTGAGAATGAAAGGAAATTTTTTGCTAACATTTAGCAAGCCCAGGAGAACAAAATCATTTCGTCTTCTCTTGCATTACTGAGATTTAAGAAACACTACGACACTTAACAAAAGGCTTTTATTAGCATGTACTTTTATTTTCTTAAAAATCACTACAACTCACAGCATCAGCCAAAGCAAAACTTTCTACTGATTTCAGTGGAGTATTTCTACGCGGGCTGGCACATGATTGGTTCTTTTCTTTTTGAATAAAATGTTTAATATTAAATGGATGCAGCATTATTTCACTACTGCAGTTTATTATTCTTTAAGATAGAGTCAAGTCTTTAAAGTGACTTTTTTCTTCTGCCCCTGCACAGAATGAACAAAGAAGGCTACATAAAAATATGAATCTGTGGGTATAGGGTGTCTAGTCAGGGAGATAATAGATGAAGCACACAGCTAAACAAAGGAAAGCAAATCCTTCTGTTTTTTTAAAAAATGCTGAGTATTCTCAATAAAAACATTATCTTTTCATCCAACCTAGATAAGTCACTGTAGTATGAAGCAAGTATTTCTTTAGTGCATTAGTTATCTGCATATTTTGTAAAGTTAATATTAAGTTCTCACCTAAAGCTTTTATAAGGAGTAATTATTTCAAAAGATTGCTTAGCAGTCCGATCCACTTCTTTTACATTTGCCACATTCATAGGGATTAAAGTGATGCCAAATCCTGTCTTAAAATCCTAGGGAAAAGACAACAGAAGTTCAGGGTTTCACCATTCAGGAATCAAACATGTACAGAACATGTACAGAAATCAGCATGGTCCAAAAATCCGAGGTCAATAATACACATTTTGGCCACAAAATGCAAGTTTCTTCTAATTCATCAATGAATAAACAAACTTATACTAAATTTCATCCAAATGCTACACTTCTAATCACTAGAATGAACTTGATTGTTAGTAGGAGAAAAAACACACACTGTAACTATTAATAAAGGAAAAAAAAAGGTTCAATAACATATTGCATTAAAATGCAGATCCAAAACAATGGAAGTATCTAGCTTAAATGACGCTTTAGTGACAAAAAAAAGAAAAAATATTTCTACATCTAAGTTCTTCTTGTTAACAGCAGTTTTGCCTGCTTTTAAACAGACTGTTTTAACAAAATAAAATGTATTACGTACAAAATTCTTTCTTAAACCTTTGGTTGCTCATGCTTCTGATGTATTAGGTGAAATAAACATGTCAAACACGGCTTTGAAAGGAAGTCCTATACAGCAGCTAAAATAGACGAAGGTTTATCTGTGACACAATTGTCAGATATGCTAAGTATTTTTGCCTTAAACCAATAAAAATTGTTTTTTCCCCCCAACATGGAACTATGTGCCTAAAATAAAAATCAATCTTACATTAACACAGTTGCGAAATAAAATGTTCTGTGAGTTCTTGTGAGGCTCTCTCAAATGCATGCATTCTGGAAACACTGCTAGGCACATATGTTATTTCTGATCTATTTGGAACCCCATCAGTGTCTCCTTCTTAAACTGATTTAGATATTCATCTAATCGTAGTCACTTTCACAAGTTTAATTTCTGGAAATATTAGCATACTTCTTGGAAACAGTAACTGCATCAGAAACAAAATAAACTACATCACCCAAGCAAAAAGCCAAATCCACATATCTTACCATCCTGCAAGATATTCACTAAGTTACCTCCCACATAACAAGTAGTTGGGTATGGGCTGATAAAAATACAAGCACTGGAGGGAGAAAGCTTCAGAGTTACCTGCCTGTGCAGAGGGGATTGTTTTTCTAGTAAATACGTATTTAAACCTTCATTAATGACAAGTTTCTCTTCACACAATTTTCAAATTTTGTGAGCATTAAAGCTCACACAGAGAAGTTACTTCACAAATCTCTTTTCACTTCACTCCCCTATTTCAGGTATGAGCAAATAAAAATATCATTTTAGCCATGTTTGATAAGGCTAAATCTGACATAAAATGTACATATGAGTCTACGCACAAGTGGAAGTACTGATTATATCACATTAAGGTAACAAAGTGCATTGAAGAGAATTATGCCCCAAAAGGCATCATAGTGTCCCTTTTAACAAAGATTTTTAAAAGGCAAATAATTTCCACTAATTAAACATAGTGTGGGGTAAGTCAGCTAATGTCTCCTTGCCAGACTTCTTAAGAATTTTTTTAAACCTTCTGTTACCTTTAGCAGTAATGGAATGGTACCCAGGTGTGGATTTCAGCATAAACCTTTATAAACACTAGTAACTTTTCAACAAGTACCCTGGCTTAGCCACTCCTCATATAATATGTTTTTTAATATTTCTACCTTTCTTCTACCCTCATATCCCTTAACATAGACTTTTTTATTCTCCCCCCTCATCTTCGGCCCCCACCCCATTTTCCTATAAATCAATGGTTTTCATACTGACATATTTGCCTTAAAATAGAGCAGAGATTTCTGTGAAGCCTACACAGTCCCTAATGCATCCTCAAAGATCAGTTCTATACGAAAGGAGTGAGCAGAATAATCTCTTTTCGGGTATGAACTTGACTGCTCTGTAGCAGTGAAGCACTCTTAGTCAGACACCACCAGTGAGGAAAACAGAAGCATGAAATATAGGGTAAAAAAAGTATTGAGGATAGGAAAATACCGACTTTTTATTGCTATTAGCAGCAGTGTCTTAAATCAAATGAGCAAAACTAAAAAAAAAAAAACAAACCAAAAACCCTTTAAATTTCTAGAATTAAATTGTTTGCACTTTCAAGATGTAAATTGGATGCAGGTTCCATGTCCTGGTTTCAATTATTTCAAATAATTGGCCTTAAGAAGTCCTGACTTTTAAAGGACAGGTAGCAAGGCTATTGTGGTACCTGAACAACGGTGCAATGCATTCTTTGTTTATTAAGTAACAGCTGAATGACTGCCAGAAGCCACAGTTAACTGGAGTTCAATATACTCTTACATCCAGGTGACAGTTTACTGAAGGTAAATGACGAGTAATGAAGACAACTGAAATAATTACTACCATATCGAGCCAGATCAAAAGTACACCTAGTACAGTAGCTTCCCTTTAAGCACTTGCTAGTGGCAACTGTCATAAAAAGAATGTAAATAAGAAAAGGTACATTCTCTTCTTCCCAAATAAGCTTCCAGCAATCTAAGGACTTCCCGCTCCAGAAGTCCCTGAACAAATACCTGCAGCCAAGTCATCATTCTTATTAGCCATTGAAAGCCATATCCTCAAGGGGTCTAAACAAATTCATGCTTTGAGGCTTCCACAGCTTCCTATTTCATAAATTTCCCAAATGTGCAAGAAAGTAGTTCCTTCTGTGCATGTATGTTGGGGTTCCCCCCCACCCCAGTATCTGAGAATTTCACTACATTGTTAGAGAAAAGAAACAGTAACCAGATTTTATTCATCTACCTATTGCATACCATTCCTTCTTGAAAATGTCTACCCTATATTCCCTTCAGTCTCTTCTTTTTTATGCCTTCAAACAGCTGCGCACCCACCTTCCCTAGAGCAAAAGGGAGCAGGCTGCACGAAAGCATCCTGCAGGCCAAAGAACGCACACATTTATGTCTGTGAAAGAATGCAGAACTAAGAAAGTACTCTAGAAGTGAAATGCATTCATTTGAAAGTCTTTACCTTCAGCTGGAGCATCAACCCTCCAAAATTTGCATATGTACCCAGTGTATGAACAATCACACTGAAGAGAGAATAACTATTATAATGTTTTAAATTCAGCAAGTGCTTAAGAAGTTCCAGTACTGAATTTTAGTGTGAGGAATGTCAGAAAGGTTAAGAAATTAGAAGTGAGGAATATGCTTTTCAGAACTGAAGCTGGTGGCAAATAAACCAATTTCATTGGTACATTAGAGTGACGTTATTTCTGTAATGGTCCAAACAAACTCTTTATGGTAACTGTACAACCGTTGGCATAAACCACGCTTTGTGAGCGACAGGTACACTGGAATCTAATTTTCAAGGTTCAGAATTATATGCTTTCAGGAGTGCAGTCTTGTTCTCTCCTTCTGAAACAGAAGTGGGAACTGGTACAGGGAAGAAAGAAATGCTCCACTTGGAAAGATAAATTCATTCACTTTGAGTGCACAGGAGGACAATAGGGCCATTCAAGAACTATACAAAATGTACCGACAGCAAGACCAAGTAGTATCTTTTCAGAATAAGAATTGTCTTACTTCTACAGACTGAAAGCTCATCGTTTCAGATAGATTAAACTGTGTTAGACTTTCTGACAAACAAAGAAAAGTTTAAGATTCAAAAATCACTGAAAAAGCTGAGGGTTTTTTAAATATAGACATCTTAAACGTCTATATTTATACTATCTTCATGAATTTGAAGAAAGCTTAAAAACGGATTGACAATAAGAGCTTTTTGAAAAAAAAAAATTCTTTACAGATATAATAATAGATCAAAAGCATTCACTGAACAGCGCAGTTAGCTGAAGGCTCAAAATACTAAAAGGGGAAAGTAGCTAACTATGAGACGAGTACTGGCTTTCTGGTAAGCTGTTGTTCCTTCCTGAAGGAGGAATGATTATAACATGCGAGTCCCGATGTCATTATCATTCCTGTCTGAAAAACACATAACCTATGAAAACTTGTCATCTGTATATAAACTTTGATACTATATAACTTTTTAAAAATATACCTTTAATGTGTGTCCATAAAGTGCCTATCAGTGTACAAAATTGCTTCCTCTGTTATGCATTATCTTTTCATAGGCAAAAGCTACCCTGAGACAGACTTTAATAACCTTTCTTCAATTCTATTCTGGGTGAAATTTAAGGAGCTTCAAATTCAGTCTCATATATTTTCTAATATGTCATCACGGTTTCACAGACACAGAAATAAACCCCAAGGTTAAGGAAAACAAGTACATATATGAATAAAATGATGCAGCTACATCTAAACAAGTCTAATTTTCACAGATGCTGAACACATAACTTTTGCTATGCTGTCTTAAAAAGACAGGCCTAGGCATCTTTCCCTATGGAATTCTTAAACAACTCCCTTTCCCTGTGGAATTCTTAAACAACTCTGTAATCAGAGGCTGAATCTTGTGGCTCTCAGTTAATGAACAGACCTTCTTTACAGAACTACTACTCTTCCCCCTGGAAACTATAATACTTTTTCTTTCTATTTTTTCTCTCCCACTCGGTTTTGCACTAGTAACACTGGCTGGCATTCTGGTTGGTTTAGTCAAACCAAAATTCATCTGAACCCAGTAGTTCTAGAGCTGCTGCTCTAGAAATAAATCCCAAGGTTTATGTTAAAGGTTAACTCACTCTATTTTCACATTAGAAATATCAGTCCGTATTTTTATTTCAGGGTTTGGTTGTTTTTTTTTTTCCTGGAGGACTAAGGGGATAACAGCAGCAGCAGAGAAAGAGGAAAATTGCTGCCACAATTTCAAGAGAACATTTTTCTACATACACACACACGCATATACATATGTAAATATATATCTGTAGCATATTTTGAAGTACAGAAATACTACTAGTATATGCTAGAAGCGTAGCACTTTTGGAAATTGCTGTATCAACAGAGTATTCTCACTGCTTATCAGTTTCCCTTCTGTTAATTAAGAGATCATGGTCCCTTTGCTTTTTTTGTCTATGGCTGTCAGATCTTGAGGTCATGCAATATTTAACGCTGTGTGCGCATGCACACACACACGCACATATATAATAATGACCCAATAATGGCAGATAATACAAGAACAATATACTACATAACATATACACACACACAAATATATATGCATGTGTCTTCATATAAGCACACATGCTTTTTTTTTTTTAAACATCCACCTTTCTTACCATCCTACCACTAATTTACAAAAGGCACATACATATTTCTGACACTACTCTTGTCCTACTACCCATACACAGAAGGTTTTTGACCTTTAATCACAATACCTCTGATCAGAGTTCCAAAATACAACCTTACACATTTTCTTGAATATACCTTTGCTATTTGCAATAGCTCTTTAGGTTTACTTTGGGGAAGCTGCCACGACGTTTGCGACAATTAGACTAAGATTTATTTCTGAAAGATCTGAGTATTCCCTCAACAATTTAACATGATTTAGACTTTTCCTTCATTCTAGCCCCATGGCATTTGATTCCCTTCAAACAACCAAATTATTCCAGAGAGATTAAAAGCCAGTAACTAGAATTTTTCAGATAAAGCAATCATAGTTTCTCCTCTCCTCCTTA
The DNA here is from genome assembly GCF_949628215.1 of Phalacrocorax aristotelis. NCBI lineage: Eukaryota > Metazoa > Chordata > Aves > Suliformes > Phalacrocoracidae > Phalacrocorax > Phalacrocorax aristotelis. The sequence goes on along the minus strand of NC_134279.1, from coordinate 59,616,374 downwards.
ATTGGTGGATATATATTTCAGCCTTTCCAGCTAGTAAGGAAGGCCAATTTCTGTAACACAAAGGTGGGAAAAATTTGTTTCCATGTTAACAAAAGATTAAGAAATATTTAGTCACTGCTTCTCAAACTCTAATACGTAGTAATGCAGAAATTGCTTTGATGATATTAATTCTTCTCCATAGGTTTACATTGATTTCCTTTCCTTTTAAACTACCTTGGGCTTAGCCTCCCCAGTTACCTCTCATCATGCTTTTCAAATCTTTAGAGACTTACATCCCTCATCACAGCCTAAAATCTTTTAATATAGATTTTAGGTGATAGTTACATATTATGGATTGGAATAAACCCCACAAGACATATGGACTATTTCTTACAGTCTTCCTAATGAGGCCTCAAAATGAAACTACAGTGAAGCATATAGTATAATTGCACACACAAAAAAATTATGTTAAAAGAACATGAAGTTTACCAACTCAAGCCCTGATAAGCAAGGAGATGCTAGAATTCAAGCTGTCTGTACATGTTAACTCTGTAGGTTTATGCTCATCTGTTAGGATATGTGAGGTCACATCATCAATTTTAGGTTCTTAGCTAAGCAAAATTCCTGCGTCCCACAGCAGAACCACTTGAAAATGATTTGAGCTATTACTGCAAAACATTTTGTAATGACAACCTCACATGCATAATTTTGGAGGTTAAAAAGAAGGAAGAGAGCAAAAGGCACGAAGGGCCACTTAGATCAGCTCTGGCCAGTGCCATGCAGTAGGCTTGTTTGCAGTCGCATGTATTGGCTGTGCTACTGAAGCACATCACTCCACATCATTACATTATAAAGAAATCTAGTACATGTACTTTGAGATGGATCTGTGATGAAAGCCAACAAATAAGGAGTGGGGACAACTACGAGATTTCTTTCAAAAAATGCATTCCTGACCAACACTCTAAGGTAGATACAACCTTAGATGTTACTTTTCATTTAAGTTCCAAATCTCTGTCTTCACTTACTACAGAAGTAATTCAGAATCCTCACTTCAGCAGCTATCTGTGTGTATTTTGCTGTATCAATACAATTTTAAATCACTTGACTATGCACCATCAGGCCCATGCCTTGCTTGTTGTATGGATGGATCTAGGACACATGAAGATGAAAGCCCCCTTCCTGTATAGGCTGCAAAATACAAAAAAAGGAGGATCACATAATTAAAGAGACTGAATACTATCCTGGAGAGTTAGCTCTTATCTTTGCCTTTGCCAGTTTCTACTCAGTGTAAATCAAAAGCCTTAGCATACAGTCATTTCACTGTACATTTTTCATTTCCTAGTACCTGACTTTATGCTCCAGGGTTTGATTTGCAAAACTGCTGAGCAACTGGAACTTCAGCCAAGACCTATGAAAGCAGTATTTTGAGCAGGTATATTCTGACAGAAAACTATTCCCTCCCAACCCCCCATAAAAGAAAAAACAGAGAATGCAAAACGTATCGATGTTTGAATCATTAATTCTGTTTCTCGGAACTGTGTGGTCATATGGAGGAAGCACTCACGTTCCTTTACCTAACAGGAACTGATGAAAAATAAATTAATCATTGTTCCTCAAATAGCCAAACACAGCAATTACTGATCGTTTCCTCACAGAACATTCCTTTACTGGTGATGGAGTCTTTCTGTAACGCACTTTTCAACAGTGTGCAATAAAAAAGGCATAGGTTACTCCATGAAAAGAAACAGAAATTATCAGATACTAAGTAAACAATGCACTGAATGAGGTAGCGCTCCTGCAGAAGAAAATAGTGTAGTATCTACTGCACAATATTAAATTGTATAGATTTAATTGGATGAAATTAAGGTTTTAGAAATAAGCAGTTGTACAGAATAACAATTTTCCGGTGTTTAGAGTGGGTACACAAATCCCTACCTAATCCCAAGTAAGTTTTTACTCTAGATAGACGCTTGGCTTCATTCAAATTCAACATAATAGCAACCACTGAATGCCTCAGGTCTTAACAAGATTTAAGGAACCTAAGTCAAGAGCAGAGGACATGGAAGCTAAGTTTCCCAACTCCCCTCCTTTCCAGTCCCAGAAGGAATGGCTTTAGTTTACGGTCACAGTGAATTAAGACAAAATAATGCAAACTGGAAAGATATGTTCAAAGACAACAGCTACGAACAAATACATCCATACATAAATTAAAAGCTCCAATTTTTTAGTCCTCAAAAACAAAGCAAGAAGATGACAACAGGGGGGAGAGGAAAAGTTATAATTCCAAATATCGACAAGTTTCTCACCTGTGCAGAAACATGCTGAAAGCAGGGAAAAAAAAAAATTCCATGCTGCAACCATGCCTTGCCATTACAAATAATTTGTACGCATGCCATTTAGTGATGGTCCAATAACCTTTTTGTTATTTCTGAAACAATTTGCGTGAGCTGTTGCATCAGTGTGAGGAACTGATTTCTACAGAAACTTGTACTTTTTACATTTTAACACAAAGCAATTTAAAGCTATTACTGGAAAGTAGAGTTCATGACTTAAAGGTACCATGGTTATTTGCATTGCTGCTTTAGAAAAATACTTAAAGAACTGAATTCTTCAACTTGTCTACAATCCAGAGTTCAGCTGATGTACAGAAAGTGTGATTCAGACCACACTCCACTCTGCATGCACATGCTTTCTTTTTCTTGTCACTCAACATACTAGGAAAGCAAGTCTCACATCTCAGACACACAAGACACAACCAAGCATCAAAAGCAAGATGGTAACACCGCATACAAAACCTCTCTTGCTATCTTCCCAAATACCCTGGCAGATATCACGCAAAAGAGACAAAACTGCTCTTTGTTGCCAACTCCACACACACACACACACACCCACCCACCCACACCCACCCCTCTGTGTGAAAGACAAGTGCAGACAAAGCTCTGGTTACAGTTCTGGTAACTCCCTCCCAGCAGGGCTCCTCTGCAGCACAACGCTCCATTCAGAAATCAGCATCTTACTAGCTACAGAGGCTGAAGCAACTGCAGCCTGCCTTTTGATGCGTAATGAAACATCATAGGATGACACAAAGATAGTGCAGCTAAATAAACGTGTAAATAAAATTCAGACCCTGTCACAAGCAAGTAGAGGCTGTGTTCAAGGCTTTCACCTTTAGTCTTATTCCAATGGCCCCTTTATAGCAATTCCTTACCTTATATTAAAAGAGACAATCATGTTCCTTAAGACACACAACTCATAACACATGGAAATTAATTCCATTTCAGAGTTCATTTCTTGCTCCTCGCTTCACGCATTTTTTCACCGCAAAGGGATGCCAATTTAACATACGCAAAACCTATCATTACCTGGAAATTCCTCAATTTTTCCCTCTTTTATTGTTTGACCCCTTCCACCTGCCTATGATTTTTTTTTTTTCCTCCATTTAGCTGAAACAGGTATCCTTATAGCCACCACCTCAAATTCACACATAGTTTTAAACAATTCCCCTGTAATGAGCAGCCAGAGCACCTCTTGTTGATACAAGGACATTTTTAAACATAGCTATTACTATTAATATTTTAAGTAGCCATCTGGACTCCTCTTTGGAAGTGCTTCGCAACTGGAAACCTTCTTGGAAGATTTATCAAGACTCCTCAGGAGACAAGAAGGATACTTGTGTTTTGAAAGCACCATGTACAATTATGGTTTTCTGAATTCACATCTTTATAATTTTCTCACTGAAGTTTTACATACACACCGAAGATCTTATTATGTATTCATAGTCCAGACAAACTGCTAACAAAGTGTTTGAACTTCTGTGGGAAGGACAGATTGTGAACGTTTTGGTGATATTTTAAAATCTGGAACAGTGTCATGCAAAACTGATGAACCTCTTCATAGACCTTTTTGTACAGTTGTCACTGAACAATAGAAAAAACTGGTATAGTACTCCCCCAGCAAAGATCCCCTGATGAACCAAGAAAATCTCCAAATAATGGAGTTCTAGCTTTCCTCCAAATTCACCTGTGGAGATAAACAAATATGACATCAACCAGTAAAAAGTACCATCGACCAAGCACAATGACGTCTTACTTATTGACTGCAAACAGAAAGGTGCTAAAACAATTAGTTCTCACTGTATAAATAAAAACTTGAGTTTATTTACTACCTCCTACTTTACTAAAATAAACTTTAATTGTGACAACATAGTAAAAATAATTAATAATTTCTCCTTCAATCAGTATTAGCAAAAGTAACATTTGCTGATGGAGAAAGTTTTCCAGTGCTTTTTCACTCATTGATCTAATTTGCAAATAATCTGCAAAATTCAAAATATATTACAAAGGACAATTAATTTTAAAAAAAAAGTTTCAACACTTTTTAAAATGCCATCCAAGTAGGATTAACTATGATGGAAGTTTTGACATCTTAAAAAAAAAAAAAGTACCTATATGAAAACATACCTCATTTAGCACAACTGGATCACTAGGGGATTTCCCTGCTGATGTTAATATAACTAACAGTTCAGATTTCTGATCCTATCAAGCTGAATGGCCCTTCTGAGATGATGCAAATTACAATGACATTGCATTAAGAGTGGTTTTTCCAGCTAGGGAGATTTTGGACACCTGCTGCTCACAAAGCCACACAGAGAAAAGCTGCACTTTTAACAAGCGACATTATGATCTTTAATTTAAGAGAAAAAAAAATATGCTAAGGAAAGCACAGACCCAAACAAAAGCTCTTGGCCAGATGGTATAAATTCTCATCTGTTTAAAAAAATATTCACCCTAGCAGAAAGGAAACATTAAACCTCATCAAATTTCAAGTTTGCCTAAAATTTGAAACTCAAACTTTTGAAATATTTGAACCAATATAGCAAAATAAATTTTCTTTTATGGAATATATAAATACATATTTACTAGAACTATATTCTGAATGTGTGCGTGCATGCACGTATACTTTGAAGAACATGCCTTAGACCCCATGGAGGTTGAGACATTTTCTAAAAGCCAATGTAAAGCAGCAACTTCCTACTCACACCTAGAATCAGGAACTTAAGGAGACAAAACTACGATTTGTAAATTCCTTGTAATTCTGTAATATTTATTCTAAAACAGTGAAGGGACAGCAGAACCAACAGTTTTGCCATACATTCTTCTGTGCCTGGACCCAAAGAGGGCTGATGCCACGAGAACCGCAATGCTGCACAGTGGCTCTTGATAAGAAGGCATCATTCCTAACCCAGTCAGTCATTTCAGCATTTTCTCTCCTGGGATGACATTCTCCTTACATTTAGTTCAGCCAAAAATAGAGTAGGGGTGGGGTGGGTTTTTTTGGCTTTTGTTTGGGGTGTGGATTTTTTTGTTTTGTTTTTAAATAAAATACTTTTTTCTACTGGCTTTAGATTCACACATACTAATTTGTTTTTAAGGGACAAAGATGAAAATAGCTGATGAATGCACTGAAAGTATTTTGATTTTTCATAAAACAAAATTACTAATGGACACACATACAACTACTCTTTAGCAGTGATTCACATTCATATTTCCTTAGGCTTTTTGTCATTAACGTAATGATTCCCCATAAAGAAAACACTGTTAGTATAAAAGTAAATATGTAAAAGAGAGTTTCTCAAGCGGATGCAGTTCCCAAATAAGCAATCTACTTTTCACTACTTAAATACTAAAACAGCTAGAGTACTAAGTGCTTACAGGTTTACTGAACTCTTAATACATCCATCATAAATAAGTTCATATAAAAGCCATTGCCATCTGATTTTAGCTACTTCTTTTTTAATTTTGATTTTACAATGATTAAAGTTAAGAAGGGCAACAATCACAGCTACACAATTTAACCAAAGGCATTCACAACTCAAAGAGTAACCCCACACAATTACAGAGAAGCTATTCAAATATTTTTATTAGAGTTGAAAATAAACCAAAGGTCCAGCTCTAAAACACCTACACTGTACTCATGTTTCAGGACTGGGTCTAGAACAAATATAGCTTTACTGAACCAAAACGCCTTTGTCTTAATTAATGTAACAGTCTAAATCTTTATGAATTCAGTCTTAGAAAACTTAAAAATTGTAAGCTAGAGCACCTTATGTAAAAATCAAGTAAATTCAAGCTTGCAACGAAACTATTTTCTGCTAATGAGAAAGCAAACGTTAACATCCAACAGAAAAATACAAGCTGCTTGTTCAAACTTGGAACAACAATACTCAGATCTATGACAAATTAAAAGTTAACAAAATAAAACTAAACACCCAACCCATTTAAAAAAAACCCACAACACAATCCTTTCAAATAACCTTCATGCTCTGTGCTACTAAGTAGAGACCTAGTTGGTACAAAGAATACTGAAAATTACATGATCGTTAATAAATTATCTCCATTTACTATATCCACATTTATATTCCGTTTGTGTCACTGAGCTTCCTGTTGTCACACAATGAACAGTACAAGAAAGTCTCATAGGACCCAGAATGAGCTACAGACACACAGCTCCCTTGTAGTGTAATGATTCTACCTGCCTCATGCATTCTTTTAACTTCTCAGGTCTCTCACTCCCATCCATCTCTCTTTACACATGGAAGAAATAAATCTTGCTCATCCGAATTTAATGAGACTGAAAAAACAAAACTTGCCAACAGCAAGTTTAACTCTGTTTCAGAGCACATTCTTGGGGTGGGGCAACAGGGCTGATCACTACTTAAACTGTTATTCGAAAACCGTTAATAAACTCAGTAATGGAGAAAACAGAAGCTTAACTTTCACATTTTGCCAGTTTACAAATTTGTTTCCTCAATGTTCTATTAGAACGACCTTCAAAATCATGCAACGATAAATAATTTTGAAACGTACACATATTACTATGTTTAGATAAGTCAAGGTGCCTTACAAATCAGAGATCAGTAAAGAACAGCACCTACAGTAGCAATTTTTTCATAAGAGAAAAAAAAAAACATGAAGCACTGATTTACAGGCCATCTAACTGCAACATAGTGACCTAGCACCAGCAAACTGAACCCGCTTCATGTCATGGTGAAGCACAGCTACAAAAAAGCTGATCTGGCTCATAGCTGAAGGTATGCAGGTGCACCTCATCACACAGATGTTGCACCAAAATTGCAAAGGCTGGATCAGGATAACACTGTAAAAAAGGATCTCACTAAACAGTAAAATAGAGCTAGAATTAGAATTATAAAATTGCCCATTTCAGGATATTCAGAAACCCAGTAGCAGCATTTTGTACCAGTTTTGGGTGGGGAGGCTCGTAACAGGCTTCAATGATTTTTGAGAACAGAAAATCTTCCAAAAAATCCTTCTATATTAGCAAGGATGGGCAGCTGCAATCTGCAAACACAGTGAAGTTAGAGGGAGATATATTTTCCCAGCATGCCCATACCATTTAAGAAACTAGGATGAACAAGAATTCAGGAATGAAATGAAAAAAGTGGATGACAATGAAACGCTGCTAACTCTGACATTAATGGCAAAGCTCCAACTGAGATTCATAGAGCTGGAGATTCACCCCACATATCTGTGCTTAGATCCTGCAAGCAACAGCTTTCCTTAAACAGCCTTGTATATACTGAAAATGCATCTTTACCTTTCCCATTTAGAAGGACAAGCAGCTAGGACAAAATCTGCACAGGCTTCCTAAGGTTAATTTTAAAATACATCTGCATGCAGCGTAGGAGAAAGAAATTTAGGTCTGCAGATGAAAGACCTGGACAATTAGAGGACCTGAACACCCAGCACCACAGAATCACGCAGAACTGTGATAACATCTTCGGGGTTTGTACCTACAATGCACTCTATTAACCTTTATTTTTCTTCTCCCTTTAAAATTCCAGTACAGCTCTAGCTGCATATATTAAGAGAAATGTTTCTGATATTCTACACCTCATCTATGAGAGGAGTATGAGGAAACAGAGCCTCTGAAACAGAGCTTGTGTAGATGTAACCCGTTTATTTCTGCTTTAGCATTTATTGGCTAAATTGGAACACCAACAAAGACACACAAGTTTCACATCTAAACAGCTAATGGTACACATTCACCATAGGTAAGTGCAAATACCTAAAATCAACCTCAAATCAGACTTCTTACTTTTACCAACTACACATTGTCATTAAATAGAACAGATGAGGAAGCAAGTTACATATCATCCTGTTTTAGCTGTAGAAGGAAAATGAGAACCCTGTAAATACCCAACACACAGGAATGACTATAGAGCACACAGAAAACACAAAGCGAAACAGCCAATGTATTTGTTTAGGGTGAAATAAGCCCCTTCTAGATAAGTCATATTAAAACAGCAGGTACCTCTGCTGTGTGGTTGGTTTATTTTAAACAATGTAAGACAAAAGACGCTAGAACCCCCTCACTTCTCTTTGTGAAAAAAACACAAGGTGAAACATTCTGGAAGTCAGAATCCGTCTTCTACCCAGGCATCAGTGATGACCAGCCAGCACCGTTTCCTTCTCTTCTTATGGCTACTCAGGACTAATGAATTTTGCCTTGATAAGTTTCTCAACTTTCGCTATGACCCCCATCTCCTGGCTCATCAGTTTTCTTGCAGCCCAGTAAATTGGCAGCTGCTCAGTTCCTTCAGGGGAGAGAAGCAAGAGTCAATTGTAATAATGGGCTGCAATTACTCCTGTGTTGCAGGAACTGAGCTGCTGTTGCTGACTGCTGTCATTTTATCTGCCTTTGAACTTCTTTATGACCCCATGGCAAGGAATTACAGCCCTCGGCTGGAAAAAACATCACACCTCTCATCATCACACAATGTCCTGCAGAGCCTCTGAAACAAGTGCCAGGCGGGCTCATTGTGGAAGAGGAAGCTGTATACAAAGCCGTATTAATTATACTAACACACCCACCCTGCTTCAATGCCTTCTTCAAGCCTCTGTCAGTTATCTGTAACACAGCTCTGCATACTGGACTTAAGACTGTAGACATGTATAAACGTGGACAAATGCAGTATAGTGGATATAGACTCCTCCGCCTAGATGCGGAGTACAGAAACCTGTACAATTTGAAAACATTGGATGGTAAAGGACAGAGACTGTTTTGCCATGATCAAAATGAAGTCATATCCAATGCATAGCAGGTGTTTTTTTTTTTTGCAATATCCTACCTCACCTTAAAGAAATGGACAGGTGCTGCAATATTCAATTAAAAATTAGGTAAGAATCACCAAAATAATTGGCAACAACAATACCTAAAGCGTTTGTCTTCATGAGTAAAACATACTTGTCAGCCATTGCATTCTTCGCTCAACATTTTTTTTTTAAGCAACTTTTATCAGAAATACTGCAGAAGTAGAATCATAGAATCATTTAGCTTGCAAAAGACCTTTAAGATCATCCAGTACAACCATTAACCCAGCACTGCCAAGTCCACCACTAAACCATGTCCCTGAGCAACACATCTAGATGTCTTTTAAATACCCCCAGGGATGGTGACTCCACCACTTCCCTGAGCAGCCTGTTCCAGTGCTTGACAACCCTTTTGGTTAAGAAATTTTTCCCAATATCCAATCTAAACCTCTCATGGCACAACTTGAGGCTGTTTCCTCTCATCCTGAAGTGCAACAAAAGACAAAAAAAAAAGTTGTTTTAAATGCTCAAAACATACTAAAGTCACTATACATCACTTAAAAAAAAAAAAACACAAACAAGATTATTTCCACCCTTTATTTCCTGCATCATTGCTTTCCAACTTCTCTGTTACTAAGCTGAGCATTTTCCTTCTCAACCACTGTCCAGGCCTGTTCGCATGGTCTTCCAGCTGCCCCAATGCCAATTGTTTTGCCAACCTTCCACCTTAAGCAAAGGTAACAAAGCCTGATTTTTTGCTACAACTCAGTGCGTGCAACATTTTTCAAATGTTTCTTTAGAAGTGTTAGATATCAATCAATCATTCTGGTGGACTCAGGGCAGGGAGCAGAGGGAGGGAATGCTAAGATGGAAGTAACTTTTGAGTGAAGTTTTCTTGAAATATTGGTAAGATATTGATTTGTAATGCATGAGTTTTTAAACATGCCATCTCTAACAAGATATTATTTTGCATGCAAAATATTTAAGAGGTAGCATTTAATTTAATAACAATGGCATTGAAGTGTTTCATGAGGCAATAATTCAGTTTGGGTTGATTAAGTTCAAATTTGTTGGCCTAGCAATTTATTAACCAGGGACAGAAATTATTGCTGAGAAAGCACACTAGGGTATTGCCCACATTCTTATTATGCTGTAAATCATAAATTGCCTTCCTCTTGCTGTAAGGATGGTACAATTATTTAGAATGAAGTTTATAGGTATAAGATAGTGCAGTAAAGAAAATAATGCTTTGTTATTATCTGAAAAATGCCATTCTGTTCCAAAGAAACCAGCAGAAATGAAAACCAACTTATTTAAAGTCGAAAAAATTAAAATGTCACTTAAGCTACAATGATATTCAAGTTCTCAGTATTTTAAGGATCATCTTTATAATGCTTATTTTAAACCATCCACTTTTCATAACTGACGAAAGCTCAAACAGCCTAATCATTTTAGTAGTTCAACAGCGATTCCAACCTGCTGTCTCTCCATTGCCAGTAAAGATACTGTTTGCATTGTCAGTGTACATTGTGCAGAAGCCAACAGTTCTGGAGCACGTGTCCACTGTTTGATTTTTTGGTTTAAAAAAAGAAAAAAGAAAAAAAAAAAGAGGGGTGTGTGAAACAGTATGAAGGAAAAAAAGTGGGGGGATGACTACAAATTCTGGGCATCTTAAATTCCAGTTGTCCTTACTCTGACAAACTCCAACAGAAACTGAAGTGAGACCACCCAATCTTGAAAATCGTCATGAAATAACAACAGAAATCCATAAAAGCCAAAAGAGTTTCCTTCATGAACACTGGTCTTCCTGCTTATTCAGCTACTGCAGGCTAAATGCATCGTGATCAATCACCCGATTTTAAGTGCTTGGGGTTCTAGACATAACAGTGACAGTTACAAGGCACATTAATGAATTACAGGCATATTCTTTGGTCTCTTGTTGATGCATGATAATCCATTTTATTTAGCATTGCAACCAAGGAGAACATTTTAATCATCATAATGTGACTGCCAGCGCTCATCTGATCATACTCATCATAGATTAAAAAAATCCCAAGGTCTTCAAGAATATTGCTTTTCCACTTCCGGGTGGACAAAAGAATAAGCTCACCTCTGTTAAAGTTTAGCTTTCACAGAATGATACCCATACAGCTTAGTCCTTTATCATATAGACAATGTACCAAAACCAAAAATAGCCTTCTGTGACATTACTTGTCCAAGCTCTGCCACACCAAATAATTTAGGATTAAATTAATAAACTGCATTTAGTAAATTGAGTTGTAACAGATTTCAGAAATGACCAGTTGATAACAGATGATATATGCTAAATAATTAAAAATTTGCAATGGCATATAATGCTAATTTTTAACTAATTAGGAAATGGAATTCACATGGACTATCATAACATATGTTTACACCTAAGTTCAGCGAGGATATGTTGTCTACACTGCCTCAGAAATACTGTCCCCTTCACTGTTTTAATAGCTTTGTAACTTCAAATAAGTATCAATATTTCAGCATGAATATACCTGAAACAAAGGATGCAGGCTGGGGAAGAAAAAGTAATCAGTGTTGCCACTGGTATGTTTAAAGCTACTTCTGTCCCTGACACGGCAAATGCATAAAAGAGATGGATATGAAACGTATGTTTCACATTGCCCTCATTTTAAAGGAGAGAAAGCAAACTAAAGCTACTGAGTAGTTCTTCAGCATGTCTCCTGTGAGAACTGACTGATAAGTTTACAATTAAACAATCAAATAGGAGCAAAATCACATTCTAGCTGCATTGAATTCCACAGTATATTGAGCTACTGAAAGAAGACAGATTAACTTAAATGAAAAATATTTTTTCTTCAGTTTCATTGTCATCTCAATCCTTCTTGTTTCACACACATAAAAGGAAAACACTTCATTATCTAAGTGTATATATACATACATACGCACAGACACTGGTTATACAATCCTTCAGGTTCATGGAATGCAGAAATAGCTTGTTCATATGATTTAAAATAAATAAATAAATGCAGACCTGGTCTACCATTATAAATGGAAGCACACATAGTGATGCCCTGCTTCCTATATTTAGGGCTTTTGATCTAATGAGTATTTTACCATAGGATCTGAAGCCAAGCTAGTAGTTCTTAAATGCAAGTAAAATGAATAGTGATGGATAACACTCTCAAGCTAATTCCAGTACTCTTAGAGGAAAACAGATTTCCCCAGTACTGCATTTAGAGTGTTAAAACCTTAAGACAAGTAGATCCAAAACCTTCTTCAATTGTTTACGCATGTGCTGTGCCACTCTAAAAATCTTATTTCTTCATAATATTCAAACAAATCCTACTTTTCCTCACTATTAATTTTTACATGATCAAGGTAGCTGGCTGTATATGTATTAGCCCTCCAGAAAGCTCAGCTGAGCATTACTGAGAAGCTGAGAAGTTTGTCAGTTTCCTTCCTCCTTCCCTACACTCAAATTAAATTAATCATGAAACTTTTGATAACTGTGGAAGCATTAGGCTTTCTATCATGTTCCATGATTGGTTTAGGTGTACTTACATCTCAATGAGATCTTAATAGCATAAAAACAAATAAACAAGAAAAATTAAATCCTGATGTAGCCTAAGTTTTATTTAACTGCTCATAGAAGAGCTTAACATTAACTTTTTAATTTTTCTTTGATGGAATTCCTGTTTATGCCCTTCTCCATATTCTTTAATAATATATACAACACCTAGAACAACATCCCCCCAAATTATTTTTGAATGTAAAATGTAGGTCTTCCCTGTACAGGTGGTCACAGACACATTTTACTTGTCTGATTTAACAACCTTACTTTAATAGCATATTATTTTAAATTCATTTTTAAATATTTTTTTGGAGCAGGGGTGCGATTATGTTAAAACTGGAGAAGTAATGTTCAGAACAGCAACAAGCCTTTTCCCCACCCAATATAATTTCCTGTAATCACTCATTTTGTATTGCACCACAAGCAAAAAAAAAGGAAGTTTTTAAGCTTTCTTACAGAATTCAAGTTATTTTCTACTTAGTTATTTCTGATGTCATGCACAGCAATTGATCTTTGCCATGATTTTGAGTATGGATGACTGGAATGAATTTCTTGCCAAGGAACTTCTGGAAAATTAGGAATATGACCTTAATCTATCATCCCAGCTACTGGCTGATGTAAATATCCATATTAAAAAGAGACTGGATCATTTGCTTTCACTTCAAATCACCAGTGCATCTGTATCTTAAAATACTTGTTCATATTAATCTTTCCCCCTCCAATATATTGGGTATATTTTTGGGTTGTTTTGTTTTTTAACATCCTGCTACAGATTTGTATCACTCTGAAGTAAAGAGTAAAGACAGAATGACTCCATCAAGGACAAAGGAGGACAAACGTTCATTTGGTTTCCTGTCACCTCCATCTACATAAGGCATTCTGGGCCAGGCTTATTCACATGTTTGTAAACATGTTTGATCATAGTCTGCACCAGCAATCAAGTAGAGAACTCTTTCTATACAGAGCTTGCCAGTTATCATTACAAATAACAGCTTACCACCACAAAATCTTTAAAAGAACACGTGTTCTTGGGGCAGGGGGGACAGAGGTAGGGAACAGGGGGAACACAACAACAGACAACACCGTTTCTTGTTTTCTCATTCTCAATAATTCCACCTTCCGCTGCCCCACCGTGCATATCAGACACTTCTCTCTCCTCTCACTTACTACCTGTCAAATATCTGTAAGGTCTTCCCATTCCTCCTCCAGCTTTCTTTCATTGCCTTTAATCCCCTCCCCCTTTCCTTCCCAAAATTGTCATCTCCTTTGCTCAGGGTTCCTCATTAGATCTCAAAATCTTTAAGCAACTATTTTGCTTTCTGCTCCATTTACATTCAGCTCCTCTCCCCAACTCTTCTTCCATATTGCTGTTGCCATCACCTTGGACTTATTCGCAAATATTATGGCAATGATACAACAAAGAATCTAAATACATTTAGGAGGTTCTAACGCTGCTTTAGCATTGCAAAGTACTCATCTTCAGGACTTCATTTAACTACTCTTCCCTGTTCACTGTCCATTGTTAGACACCTTCTACTGTACTTAATAGATCCTTTACTATTTTTTTTTAAGGGTTTTTCTCTCTCATCCATCATGTTCAAGATTAATAATCAGGATTTCATTTTCTCCAGGGAAAACCAGAACATTTCCAAATGTAGAATCCCCTTGCATAGAATTATTATAAATTCCCCACCTTTATTATCAAAAGGTCACAGACTTCTAAGTCTGCCCCTGAATCTCAACCACATTGTCTCTAGCACTGTATTTCAGAATCACTGAATGGTTTGGGTTGGAAGGAACCTTTAAAGATCATCTAGCCTAACTGCCCTACATGGACAGGGACATCTTCCACTAGATGAGGTTGCTCAAAGCACTCCCCGTTAAGCCTGTTTCTCAACAGAGATAAGAACACATCTCTCTTCTAATAGACACAGAGATTCATGAACACATCCACTTCCCTCCAATATTCACATAACTTCCTCTCTCTCAGAACAACACGCTCAAGCATTGTCTTTGACTTGTCCTTCCATCTGTCCTCTTACCATTTCTCTACATTACCATACCCTTTGCCATCTTCTACTTGTTTAATATAATTTCCCGTAACACATCTTTTGATGTTGTCCAGTTTTGCTTTAAATGCACCATAAGCATTAGAAAGGAAATGAAAATTACTAGGCACTCTCTTACTGGTTCACTCAACATGAATAAACATTTCCATCTGCCACAGAGCAAATCATTTAAATCTTTGACGAAACAAAAAACCCTCTGAAATCAATAAGAGCACTGAGCCAAAATGAAACAAGAGGTTTTTGATAAGAAATAGATACTATTTCTTGTACATAACAGAGAAAATACTCATCACCATTCAAGCTTTAACTTGGAGTCACGCATGGAGGAAAAAAAGTCACAAATAATTATGGCACACAGCCATACCTACCATTTCCCAGCCTCTGTATTTGGCAGTTTCCTCAAATATCCCAGGTAATTACATCTATTTCAAAACCGCCCAAGGCAGTAACAAAGAAGATCCTGAACTTTTTTAATCAAAGCCAAATTCTAGTGCAAACACTACGACAACTAGGCCCTCCCTGACTTTAAATACCGGTCAATCTTAAATACACCCTAACAAAGGGGGTATATTCTAGCAGACCAGGCAAGCATGTCAGAGCCCTTCTAATGGTCACAGAGCAGAAGTTATCACTGGTGCCACCACAGCAGACTGACATTTCAAGCCTATGTTTGAGCTGTCATGAAGGACCAGATGATGCATTTTTATTTAAGCATGAATTATTTTGAAATAGAAATGGGAATTTCAGCAAGTTGCAGGTTGAACAAATTGATTCTGTACGATCTATTTTTCACTTTTGCTTCAGAGAGGAAGTCTAAGAAATTCACACTACATGGAGAGTCACAGAAATTGATGGTTTCATACTAGCACTATATCACTGCCAGAAGCTCAAGCTAAACCAATCACTTTTTAACTAGAAATGGGCCTGAGACATGATGTTCTGATCTCAATCTGAACTTCACAAAGCTGATGGTGGTTACGTTAGGATTTGGCATTTGGCTTAGGATCTTCTCTACTTTTAACAATGAAGAAAAATCTTTTAAAGTAACAGTGGACTCTCCTCTATCAAGTTTAATAGAAATCAATAAATCAGCTTGATCCAATCTCATTTCAACATTGTAAGAAGTCTAAATAGGTATCTTTTAGCACTGCAGTTATAATAAACCCCTCTAAGTCTCTCTGGGAGTCGTTCTAGTATGGATGTGAATTCCAATATGAACAGGATTCGAGGACATCCCTGGACATATTTGCCTGGTAATTACTGACTAAAGCACAAACTTGGGACAGGGAGAGATTTTTAGAACAAGAGAGCCCTCTACTGGATTAATGCTGTATTACTGGGCTTGTCTTCAGTGCTGCAGTAAAAATAATTCTGTTTTCAACTTGAAAATAAAAGAGGCACTGAGAAAAGAACTACAGACTATGAGAGCTTCAAGACAGAAGCTATTTCTTCTGACTCCCAGATAGCCAGAAATCGCATAAAGAAGCGACATTTGTTCAAATGGAAGATCTAAAAAGAAACCTCTTAGCATCATTTCATATTTTTGGTCTTAAGTAAATAAGCTTTGGGAAGAAGCTGGTTTTGCACCATTGTTTGCAATTTTCATACACACAGAAGGAGCTGACAGGCTGGCAGCATGTCTAACCTTCTTTCTGTTTCTGGGCTTGATTTTGGTTTGACTTCTGCTGCACTGCAGTCAGTGATCTCTG
The DNA here is from genome assembly GCF_949628215.1 of Phalacrocorax aristotelis. Taxonomy (NCBI): domain Eukaryota; kingdom Metazoa; phylum Chordata; class Aves; order Suliformes; family Phalacrocoracidae; genus Phalacrocorax; species Phalacrocorax aristotelis. Next base: position 59,599,939 of record NC_134279.1, on the reverse strand, counting down.
CAGAGCATCCATGTAGTAGAAGAAAATAAACATCTAGTAGAAAGGCTGTATAAGGGTGTGCTTTCATGATCAGCTAAAGCAAATCTGAAATCAATGATGTTGAAAAAGCAGAGCTGATACAAATTACCATATAGCCACACATGCAATAGATCCAACATGCACATGAATATACCAAACAGTAATTAAAAAAAAAAAAATCTGTAAGAAGGGGTATTGACTGGAGGGGAGGGGGATTCTGGGATGACAGTCTTTGATTACCTGAGACAGTCATAATCTGCACCTTGCAAACATGTAACAGAGCAATCAAGAACCCTTCAGAAGTGAATGGCTCTGGATCAGTTTTCTAACATAACAACTGTGTCAGAAAAACTGATTCAGCATAGTGGGCAGAACTGGGAGTGCCCCATATCAACAGAGAAACATCAGTGGACTACTAGAGGCAAGAAAGATGCTTCCAACTGTTATATGCAGGCAGAAGAAGAAAGAATGAAGAAAGTTGGATGCCTGGTACTGAGACTCTCAAAAGGGACATAGCTAGTTTCAAATGACCTATCACTCTGGAAAAGAAATTCCTCCACGAGTCTGTATACCTCACTGAAGTACCACATTTGTCCCTTAATGAAGAAGCTCAGAACATCCACATGGGAGCACTCAAAAGTATTCAGGGGCATGAGATGGATACAGTATTGATTCTGAAGGCAAAAGTGGCTCATTACAATGAACACCCACAAAGAAAGGGCTCTCATTGATGAGAATGAGCGGCCTCTCATTGATGAGGGTCCAGGGATTCTCACTGATGAAATACCTGGAAACACCATGATGACACAGTAACTTGAGCACTGCAGCACAGTGTGAATCATCCCACATGCAGAGACTGTAAAGTAACTTAGTTGACTTTCATTCTTTCTACTGGAATGACATTAAGAGAACTTCAGTGAAGTACAGGGTTTCAGGGTGGGGGGAGTGGCATTCGCATTTTGGTTTTGTTCCTCCTTAAAGACCTGTAGCTGCAGACTTTACTGAAATAAACAAACTAACTGGCAGGTCACTTATTTATTACAATAATCAAGACTGAGGATTTCAGTATAGCTAAAGAGTACTGTGCTCAACTGTGAAGACCAGTTCCTCTCCATGGTGCTCATTCCACAAAGCACATGCTGCAGGCTTAAATCCATAAATTGCATCAAGTTTTTGATCAGTTAGCTGTTGGCTGACCTAAGAGAATGTACCTGACAAGTAAAACTTCCTTGGAGCACAGTAAGTAGAAAGAAAAAAAAAAGGTCTTTCTCAGTCTCAAATTTCCTGCCATTCCCTGGGAAATAAGATCCAATATTGAACATTATGTGGTCCCCCAAGCCCATCTAAATAATTTCACACTTAAAGAGAAAGTAAGATCAACTCCAAGATGACAAGTCTTACTTAGAGACCATTCACATTTGAAACATGAGTTTGTCTGTACACAAATTTGAGCGAACATGAGAACAAGGCAAACGTGTAACAACACCTCCCCCACATGCCCTTCCAGGTTCTAGCTACTCACGGTCATCAATTTCCTCACACAGAAATAAAACTTTCCATTTATTGTGTTGCAATAGATTTTTCTTCCACAAGTACACAGAGTTAGTCATTGAACCCCATTATCCCCGTTTATTCCCTATCCACAGCATCCTAAAGAGTTCCACAGCTGACTACTTTATGTCATAATATATTCATGCCCAAAACAAACCAAAAAGCCCTAGATTTGGGGAACTGAAGTCATGGTTTTTAACACTGGATTTGATTTAATATGTTACAGTGCGCAACAGAAAGTGGTCAATCTAGGTTCTTAAAAACACGAAGAACGTCAGTTTTGAACATTTAGCTGAAGTATCACTTAAATTCCACAATCTACTTCTGTACAGCACACTTTCCAGAGCACTATATTATAGGACAGTGAAACCAGTGCACAAAATATGCCTTCTGAATTAGTAGAATGCTTATGGCACACATTTTAAGAGAGAATTAATCTCAGCCCTTCCACTAACCTGTTGTGACACTCAGGGCTTTTCACTTCACCTCACTATATATTCGTTTTTTCCATCATACAATAGACATAATGATACTTCTGCCTTTTGAAGCCTTCAGAGAATTGCAGCAATAAAGTACTACATAAAAAAGATATGCATTTATATTGAAATGCACCTATTCACAAAGAGCCATCAATTTCCAACTCACTAGTTAAATCATCTTTATAAGCATTCATTCACAAAAAGCATATGAAAAATTTACCTGTTCATTCTTGCAGATCCACACAGTATTCCCCTGAAGTAGAATAAAGATTTTGGCTTTGTATCCTTTCAGCTCAAGATATCCGCTTTTCTCAGGGGCGACAGAAGTTCGAGACTGACAGTTATTATCAGACTGTGATTTCAAGGCACTGAGCATTGTATTAACCCAGTCATTCCTTTCTTCTAAACAAGCAAAAAAATTAGACAAAGGCATATGGTTAAGCCACAACTCCATTCTTCTCTACCACATTTGTTTTCCTCTTCTTCCTACTATGCTGGTTGACGGTATAGCTATACCACATTGGACGGAACATCCACCTTCAAGAGGAGGTGGAAATCAAAATGACATGAAAGTCCGTATCAGTGGAAATGTTAGCAAAGATAGCCATTCAGTTAGCTCCCAAAAACACAAATTGAAAAGTTATACAAACTAATGATCAAGATTCTTAAAATCCCGACTACTAGTTCCAAGTCTGAGGTGGTAGACAGGTGGCATGTTCACCTTCTGAAAGCCAGATCAATGGGAAAGAACTACAGAAGTTATGTAAACAAAAAACAGGGAGCCTAGATATCATCTGTCACTAAAAAGGCAAGCCATCCCCAATGCTACTCTATGTTTGGCCAGGCTTTTAAGCATTAACATTTGGCAATTTACAGTCTATTGCATTAAAGTGTAGTGGTTAAGCTTGATATTGTCAAGGGTACTGGGTAATCAAGAAAATGCATGTTTGATTATCTTTGCATGCATTATTAATTTAATGTCTTACAAATACGTGAACACAAGTAGGTGAAGTAATAAAGTTCCACTAAGTCTCATTCACTATGTTCAGATATTTCACCAGACTAAGATCAATATACTTTAATGCCGAACACTCTGAATGAATCAGACTTGCCCCGTGCGATTGGAACTTCATGAATATTTCAACTCTCCGCTCTGAAAGATTCAGGTCATAAAACATATTGGAGGGGGCAGGGAGAGAAGGAAAGTTCTATCCACAGTATATATAAAGTTGACACAATCAGTGTTGAAAAAAATGCAAAGAGCACCGTTAAAACATTAATGTACTTACTTCACAAGTGCCACGTGTGCAACAAGAAGGAACAAATACACAAATCTAAGCGTCAGAAAATAGTCTGAAGAAAAGGAAGAGAGCAGCCCGACAGACTAACACAGTGAAGGTGATCCAAGTGCGCCTCTTAGAAGTTTCGTTTTAATACACACTCTTTTAAAGTACTTTGAAAAGATCACTTGAATATTTCAGTATAGTTGAGGGCATCAAATTACTCTGAAAGTGTTTTCTTTTAATGATATTTTGTTCCAATTAAACAAACTCTCACTGCACCTGAGCAAATTATGCTCTAGTTCATTGCTATCATCCAACTACTTAATTTTTTGCCCCCAAATGCCCCTAATCTTTCCAACGCATTATATAAGGAGTTTTTTCCCTCTGGATATTTAAATCAATCCAAAAATAGCATATTTTTGACATACCAAAAATAAATAAATCAGGGCACTGAAAGCAAACAAAACTAGCATTATAATCCAGTGATTGCAGACCAACATTGGTATCAAGGGACACAGATCAATGAAGACAATGATAGCATTCTTTATTTTAATGCTCTAGTAGAAAGAAAGGAAAGTTAATAAATAAGGTCCACAGGATGAAATATGTATAGAAGTCTCCATTTCAAAATCTTTGAAAAGTTAAGTACCCTTCGAATAGTCACAGAACAATTCCCAACCACAAATCCACAGAAGGAATAGCATCAAGTAACAGTTTGTGCACATAACAGAAAGCAAGCAGGGTTATTTACATAATTTACTATGAATACATCATCCAGCTCTGGATACAGTAAGGACCGAATTACTAGTACAACACACATTTCTAACCTTAAGTGAACAGCTTTACAGACAGGCCACTACGTCCAAAGATGGTTATATACTAAATGAAAATGCAATTTCATGTATAACAAGTGGTTGCTCTGAATATATTTATAAGTCAGTGTAAGTTGTTAACGTTTTTGTAGCATTCAAAGGCAACAGCCCATAAAACATATTACAGCCCTACAAAATGTATTGCACTAACATAGTTATGTCCCAATTTATAGAAAAGTAAAATATAAATTTGGAAGAGAAAAGCAAAAATAATAAAAATAGACATACTTTTTAACTCAGCTAAGAGCATAAAAATGCCTGAAATGATTTGAGCCAAACCTGATAAGAAGGATTTGTTCACTGATGCTGCACTCCTGTTACAGCCTGCAGCAAATGTTTACAACCAAGCTATAACCCATAAAAATGGGATTTGATAATGGAAATGCTGAGAGACCCTTAGCTATAATGGGTCTGGCATGTACTGCTGTAAATACATATTGCACATCTTTTTTTCCTAGGTATTCTATTTTACTTGATTGTTTCCATAAGTCAGTCATACATGCACTGGTATTGATTCCACATATTACAGCTGTAGGTTGATAAAGCATTAAATTAGAAAGCATACTAACTTCCCCACTCCAGTTTACATTTGTATTCTTTATCAATACATGGCTGAAAATACTGTATAAGGCAGTAAATAAAGACACAGAAAAAAACCCGGATTTCCTTTGATCACAGCACCGTATTCAAGCCATCGACTTCATTGTTGCTCTTTGTCAATTTTATGTCAAGTGGTGACTTGGAGCAGATGGCTGAGAGCACACAGGCTGTAAGGGATGCTAGTGAGACCTGAGGAATGTCCAGAAAAATTCATCTTTGGGAAGGATGGGAGAGGAGGCAGAAGAGTTGGAAAACAGTATTTTCATTTTGATATTTTTAAAAGCCTGTCCCCAACAATTTCAGTTGTTCTTACAAAGCTTACAACTATCTCCAGTTTCCCTTTATGAGCCCAAAACAGCAGGAGTCCAGAAATATTTCTGGTAGTACAACTACTATTTCACAAACATTTATCAGAAGTGATTACATGGATTTTTGGCAATCATTAGACTTATACATGTTCTACTTACCTTCTTTATCCACACGGAAGACAAAAGTCCTGTGGGATGTGACAACTTCAAATTGTTTCTCCCCATGAACTCTTACCGTTGCTATAGCAGAGAGCAGTATTATTCCCTTTGAGAACACTTCCTATAATAAAAATGCAATAAAAATAGTTAATAACTCTCATAGAATGTTAAATGTCTCTCAGGCAGTGTTACTTGCCCTGACGTTTAGGAAGATCACATGGCACAGGCTGTGCTCCTAAAAGTTCGCCCAACTATTAGTAGAACTGCATCTATAAGTAAACCACTTCACTACCCACACATCACCAGGTTCACTGTTCTGGGTCTATGCACACCTACTGCCTTCTAAAATAGAGTAAAATCCCATGGTGAGACAGAATGCATATATCTGACATACCACTTCATAAATTGTCTTGTAACACTAATATCGCAAAATATCTCACACCCTTAAATTTACAGTTTATGCCAAAGTAAATTACATTGTCTACTTTACAAAGCCGTAATTAAAAAATTATCATCATACTTGTAGAACAGACATAAGACAACAGAAAAAATTATGCCTTCTCCAAGCAGTAAATTCCAAAGAATTTTTCTGTTCCTTCACCAATCCTTCAGTGGCTAGCCAATAAGAAAAAGTAAAAGTAAATTCACTGATTTTATTGCTAATTTTGAACTGAAGGGGCATTGTCACACTCTGGAAAAACCCATTGTCCTGCCATTACTAACAAGAATCCTCTAGATTGGATCAGATATGTACTTTTCTGCTATATGAGGTAGGAGAACGATCTCTCAGAAACATAACTGGGCATCACAGCAAATTTTCCCAAAATTTTCTAATCTCCAACTATGAACTGGGACAAGTGAACTGAACACAAAAGCAAGACAGGAAAAAGGAATTGCTACAAGTACTTTCTCCAAGTAGTTCAACTTTTAACCTAAGTAACCTATGTATCCCGCGGGGGGGTGGGGGGGAGTAGGAGGGGGACATGGAAGGAAAGCTCAAGCAGACATGCAACAGTTCGGAAATACTTCAGCATAATTCCTATATCCCAGAGTTAATGCTGCTCCTCCTGCTCCACTATGCTTTGATCAATTGGTTTTCTGACTAAGACAATCCAGATATACTGCTAAGATTTATGATCCAGATGCAGTAATAGTCCAAGAGTCAGCTCCCCATAAAGAATTTCTACTGCAATAACTTGCCTCCTAAAGTATAAATTATTATAATAGACTTTATACAAGGACTTAAGGAACCACTGTGAATGCTAAGCATGTGCACAGGATCATTTTTTTGTTTACTGAATTTAATATACTACTGATTTTCACCAATTTCACACTTTTAGATTGTTTCACTTCCAGGTACTAATACACGTTGCTGAATGCAGTTTAGCAAATACATAAACAGAAAATCGAAATACAGCTGAAGTGAACATGTTACTATAATTGCACACAAGAGCTACTCCGTCACTCAGAACGTTCTTAGTGTTGCTCATCTATTTTCATTATGGCTATATTTGTTAGAATAAAGATTTTAACATATTTGTTAATAACGTTGGAGATTACGTTAACTGATCCTTCACAATGGCAAAGGAAACTTATTGCATATAAAGGTGCTCAGATATAATTATATGATGGTGTTTGCAGGCATCTACTGGCTGTATTTGGTACTGTAAGAGAATAATTCAGACTGCTGGAAGTCACAGCTATTTTAGTTTATTTGCATTTTAAAAAAATGTTAGTTTCCTTTTAAGATGAGCATAGCTTTGGTTTTACTATTTAAACAATCCTTTTTAAAGCTTTGTTCTCCAAGGCATACCTATTTTCAAACACAGTTTAAACCATAATAATTTCTCAATCTTATGTCTGCAGCAGCTTCTCTTTCACATGTAAGAAATATGGCCTACTGTTAAAAAGCTCTTGTTGATTAAGATACAATTTCTCTCTTTGAAATACTCAGATGAGAAATTAGGCAAATTATTTAAGGATAAGAAAACAAAACCAACTAAACAGAGCCAAGAACCTCACATATATTTCTTCCGTTACTGAGAGGTGTATATCAGTTCTAGTGCTGCTATAAAATTCTCTGGCAGAACAATTTCCTAGTGGGGAAAGAGGAATTTTTTTTATATATCAACTGCTTTGATGAAAACTTTTATTTTCAAATATAGCCCAATGGAGTCCTCCTTGACAGCTGTTTCAGAGCCGGGCTAAAAGATCCTGTAAAGGCCATTTTGCACTGCTTTGGCTTTCCTTCCACAGCAGGTTAAACATCTATTTCAAGAATGACAATGATTCACTGGTTTCACAGTGAATTATCATTGTTATTCTCACATGCAACATAACACAACAAAATATTGAAGTTTTCCACGTAAAAAGGCAAAACTTTTTCCTAATTCACCAAGATATTTGTCAGGGACTCTTAAGATATTTTTAAATAAAGAGTTTGAATATAACTACCAGTTTTTGACTTACTATAAAGTGCCTGTTAGAGCAGCAGAGTTCTACTGCCAAAAGTAGGAAGAAATTTGAAATAAAAACTATGCCATTCTCAGATTCTACCTTCCTTTCTCAAATTCTACCTTCCTCTCTTCTGTTTGCTCTCACTTCAGTTAACCACATTCTGTTAAGACAAAACCACACAGGATGTTGCTCTGACCACAGCTACTTGCTCAGGACCAGGAACGTAGAAGAAATGAGCAGCATCACTGAGTCAAACCAAAACCGTTCCTAGGTAAGATGTTGTTTGTAGAAAACCAAGTATTATTTTCATATATGCAGATATAAGGAAAGAACAGATCTCTATTGATTATAAGTTGATGCACAACTAGAACAAGGTTAGAGCAATATTTAGAAAACTAAGGTTTAAATAATTCAGAGAATCATTCAGATGGGCTAAGTAAGCACATATTTTCAGGAATACCACCCTCTGTGTCTTTCCTCCCCATCCTCCACTTGTTTCACTCTTAATTAGCCATGTAGCACACTTCCCCTTCTTGAGAACCTCACTCCTTTCAAGTTCCTAATCTGAATAATAAATAGAGCTTTTAAACATTGGTAGTGTTTCTGGGTAAGGAAAACAGTTTCATTGCACCAAGTCTACCTTTCTCTGCTCATAATAATCAGAAAAAATATCTGTGTGTGGATTGGTTTCCTTTGAGAACTATTTTTAATTAATATGCAAAACCATAAGTGTAACAATTTCTTTGTAATATGCTTGTCCGTGAAAGAACGTTCTTGGACAAACATGCGTTAGAATAGCTGGATCTTCCCATTAAGATCTGAAGTTAGAACAACTTCCCCATTTAAGTATATATATATATATATATATATGAACTAGACACATAGATAGGAGGTGGCATCCACTGCCTTGCAAGGAACTGTATAACTATCCCTGTCTTTTACCAGAACTGGCTCCTGAGCTGCATGCAGGTCTTGATGGGTCTGCAAATAGTTGCCTACAATGTCAAGGTAACAACACACAAGCAACAGCAGGAACACACCAGTGTCCACCTAGCGGGCTATATGAATACTCTGGGTGTAGAAGCAGTGATCCAGCAGAAAACAATACACCAAAAATTCATGTTCCCCAGTGACACCACGGCTTACCCAACACAATCCCACTGTGCACTGACCACTATGTTTTCCGCCGATCAGCAAGCTAGTCCAAGTGTTCCACCAAATCCTCAGTTCCCAGAATTTGCTTCAGGCCTCGCAGTTCTCAGACATACAAAGTTCTTAGCATACAAGACTCATCAAGATAACAAGTCAAGTCACCCAGATTTGGTCAAACTGTATACACACACAGACCAGTGTTTCTTTCAACCCCGTAAGTGAGGTTTTGCACTCAGATTTCAGGAAAAGGGAGACAAAGACACTTCAGACCAAGACTTTTGCAAGTTCCTAGTAGTCTAAACAGAGGATGCAGAGTTAGTAGATTTCTCTGCATTGTGTGACACACTATGAGCAGAAGGGAAGATTTCTGGAATCTCCTTTGACAGAAAAATGTATAACAAGTACTATTCTAGAGTAATTGACCTCCAAGTAACTTTTTCAGTGACCTTCCAAACCAGTGCAGATACAAGATTTAAAATTCTATATTAGCATTTCTTTCCCTAATTATGCTACAGACACTGTTAAGCAAATCCCAACGCTGTATTTTCAAGTCTTTCTTAATGACTAACCCTGCTTTTCTGCTCCTCTGAAACCCTGGGATGAATACCACAAAGGGGTAACATTTTTTGTCACTGCAATCCAAATGTTATTCTATTGTTCCCTTCACATACACAATCATGTCTTCTACTGTGAGTGCAGCAAAGTAAGCAAGTAAAACCAGTTTCATGTTCCTAATCAGCAGGCATAAAGATCTATGTAAATAATTTTTTGAGCTTGTTTTTAATTTCTCTGGCCCCTCAGGAAATATACAGCCTTTTCCTACTTCAGTTCTACTACTTCATAATCGGCTAAAATAGGTCTAAGAGTGTGCATATTTTAAAGCATCTATGGGACTGTAACTGATTACCACCACCCATCATACTGCTCAGGAACTTTTACCTGAAAATGTATTTTCTTCTTAATTTAATAAGCACCTTCAGCATGAAATGCTTTCCAGCATTTCAGATAACACACATGCATATAACCTCATCTCCAAACACACATATTGTAAAATCATCTATCACTTTTAAGAAGTTCTTCATTTCTTCCAAGAGGAGACATTAATTAATCATAGAGCAAAAGAAAAGAGAATTTTGTAGTGGGCTAAAGTATATTAAATAGAAGATAAAAAAATTTAAAAAGGAAATCTTTCAAAAAAAAAAAGAAAAAGTCATATTTGAAGACAGGTCTCAAAAAAAGTAGTTTCTACTGTGAAAAAGTAGTATCAAAAGGTCAAATAAGTCTTCTGTAAATCTCAGTTTGACAGAATGAATACACATTTTATTGAAAATCATGATTTACAAATCCATCTTTGTATCACATATCAGAAGTTAACTACTTAAAGCAACTCATGAGTCTGCAAATGTTTCAGTAAGATTCAACCCTTAGGTACAGAAGCAAAGAATAGCCACTGACATCCTGGTTCTATGCTGATTTTAAAGAGACCCATTCAAATATAACCTACTCCAGTGGTATGTGATCATTCCGAGAAGACAAACAGGAGAGAGACATTTTTAATTCAAGAGTAAGCAAGTGTAGGGGGGGTTTTGGTTTTTAAAGGGTCCTCCATGCTGCATTTAATTTCTCAAAATCTCCAGCATGCTGGGTTCCCATAAAAAGACATACCACTGTCAAAATAACATTGGCTCTCTTAAATGTGTTTTGCAAGATCCTGTTCTGTTTTGCAGAATGTAGCAGTGTCACTATTTCAATTAAGTAAGAATTTCTAATGATATCTACCTCATAAGGTCAGGAATACAAACCCTTATAGAAAACAAAAGCATAAACAATACACAAAAATCTCAAGGACACCTTAAAATATTTAATGATGTCTCATCCTGGTTCTTTGCAATTGAAAATGAATTTAAGATGACTATTCATTTGTAATTTTTTTTCTGAATTTCTTCATGGTAATGTGTGTATTACACAGATGCATTTTGTCGCATACACAACCAAAACACGTCACTTACCTTTTCATTGTTGTAATAGGAAATGCTGTCTCCATCGAACTTAACCCAGCGCTTTTGAAACATGCGTTTGCTGTGAATCAAAAATTAATATACTTAAAATTATAAACACAAGTAACGCTGGATTTTAAGAATGCCTCAAGCACAAATTTAATTTTCAATCTGTGTTATCAGCTGGCATCATTAATAAGAAGCTCATTTGATTATTTCAGTTTGCCATTAACTCATGCTCTACAAGGACCTCCTAAAAAGTTATTTTTACATGAACCTGAAGTAGCCCATTATGCTCATTTAAAATGCTGACAGCCTATTAGTTATCATCTAAAAAATTTTCAGTTCTAAAAATCTATTAAACAAGTTAATTGAGCAAGAACAAGACCCTACTGTGGCATCTCTTTTCCCAACATTGTTTCCTTCCTTGCTAAATGAGTGCCCTACTTTAGGATTAGTAGACTGTGATAGTTTAGCAAAACTTTAATCAAATAAGCTCTGGCTTAATTAACTTGTATTATATGACTACGATAAATCATAATTTTTCATAACCTGGAAAGGCCAATGTAAAAATCTGTTTTCCATTAAAATGTCAATAAAGTTTAAGATGATGCAGGGAAGAAAAAGTGAAACTAAGTACCACATACAATGTAAGTAAACTGAATGGCTTTATGACTTATAGTGAGTTAAACTGAAAAAAAGAAGCTGTACTTCAAACGCACGATTTGTAGAAATTTAAGAAAACAGTATATATTCATTCCCCTGAGGAGACACGAAGTGCCAGGTGTGAATGGAAGCTCTATAAAAAGAAGAAAAGGGGAGGGGGGAAGACAGAGAAAGAAACATTCAGTTGGCAGGGACTGAAATAAAATATGACAGTGCTGTAAGGGATGAAAAAAAATCGTTGTGTTCTTTTTCTTTACTTGGTTTCTTTAAGTCTTCTGATATTTGAGAAACGGCATTTTAAGAAAGAGAACCAAAAAATGTAGTATTCATTAAACCATCCTTAAGAAAAAGTTCTTGAAATTCAAGCAAGGAATATCACTGACTCAAAGCTAATGACCCTACAACTGTTCTACTCTGTCTAACCAGTACTAGTTTTGCGCTTAACTCGTTTCAAATAATATATTCTCACACAGTGCTTTAGATAAAGCCTTCACACTTTGTTTGCAAGTCTATTCCTTCAAATAGCACAAGATGAGTCAACTGGAATCAAGAACTATAGTTTTTATCACTCTATTAGCTAACAGCCAGAAGTGTTCTTTAAAGAAAAAAAAAGTCCTGAAAGTGAAATAAAATAGAAGCTAACTGCAGCTGAGAAGTCAATACGCTAACAATTCTGAAAAAGAGATGCGCAAATGCCTATTATACTGGGAAAAAGTCTTTTGACTCTATGTATAGTATTCTTTTACTTTTTAAGAAAAAGTAAACACTGACAATCCACGTGTGCGGATGAAGCTTTTGAAACTATTTAGAAAAAAAAAGCTTGAGCAAATTGAAGTTCCATAATGGTAAAGTAGACTTATTAAACCAGGTTTATTCGTTCTTGTTATTCAGCTTGAACAATATATCACTGTATCAATACCAATAAAGCCAAAATCAGAGAAATTAAAAACTTGCTAAATCTGAACTCTTAAAAAGGAACAATGAAAAAATGGAAATGGCTATACAATAGAGCTCCTTCCGAGTGGGCTCAAACCAGATGGTATTCTCAACCAATTTAATTCAATAACTTTATCACCAAACTGAAAAAAAAAAAAATATTGCTGTAGTAGTCGATGAGTAGTGATGACTACTATAGCCACAAATAATGAAAGGAAAGGCAAAACAGTTTAATATCACCTTTCAGTGTAGTTAAACATACACTCCTAAGAGCAAAGACTGCAGAACTAAGGCTTAAGCGGAAGTACAGAAAAATAGATGTGTTACAGCACTAGGAAGGATGACAGATTTCTGCCATCTAATTTCTAGATGCTAAGTACTAGTGAAGATCAGAAATAGACTTAAAAAGTAAAATTGTGCCACTTTCAATACAAAAAGGAATCCAGAAGAAAACAACTAGAGAACTGTGATTCTGTGAATTTAAACCAAAGAATAGTCTATTCAGTTTACTAAGAAGAAGGTTAGAAGAATTTCATCGAAGTTTGCAAGCATTTTTGAAAGGATGATCTCATAATAGAGTACTCTTTAGCATAAAACAAACTAAGAGCAGCTGGAATTTAAAGTAAGTCAAAATAAAACAAACTTTAAAAAATAACAAAAATTAACCACGATTTTATTTTACCTACAAATGTGACAAAGAGTCTGTTCTCTTTCTATTGAGTTCCTCTCTCCTCTTTCAAATATTGATTTGAAATCTTAAAGCAAGACCTGGGCTCAGATTTCTCCCATCAAACTTTGGGCATATCAGTAAACTAAATTAGGAGACAATTCACCCTAGATGCATTTCTAAACTCAAAGCTCAACTTATACACACAATTCTGAAACCAACAGGATCTCCAGACACAGTAATTATTAATTTATACCTCCATGGCCAAATTGGTGAAGTAGTATTTCAGAATCAGAGTTTGTTTTTAATTACTTTGTGGCCCACAGAAAATCAGCAAAAAAATGTACAGACTGGAAATATTGCTACAAATTAATTTGTCTTTTTCTCCTACAGTTCATGAGTGGTGATCAACATTTTTAATGAGAGTATTTTGCCTGAGTACACCTCCTAAATACACCTTAGAATAGGTAACATCATTAAAAACTACGAATTCAGAAGAGCCCCATGGAATGAAACCAGTTCTCTTTCCTTTCCCATCACAAATAGTAAGCAGTGCCCAAATGCAAACTTAACATCTCTCATGCAAACATACATCTTCACAATTATACAGTAATCACTGCAAATACCATACCCTTGAGGGGATAATTTATCCAGCCATCCTGCTTTAACCTTCTTTACTGATGGTCCATAAAAACAAGCATATGGTGTTATTGAATCATTTCCAATTGAAGTTTGTTCGCCATCAAATTTCCAAAAATGCATTTGTTCACTGATGAAGCACTCTGAATCTCCACTTTGTATCTTACTACAAGATGCTGAGTGTGCCTTCTCTTTATTTTGCCTTTTCTTTAAAGGCAAAGAATGTTGTTCCACAATGGAGTATACAGATTCACCTTCAGATTCTGCTGGTGCTAATGATTTTTTTTCCTGAGGCAGGGATTCATTTTTTGCAAAGTCCTTTGACTTCTCTTCCTGATTACTACAGGAACTAGAAAGAAAAAGTCCATTCTACTTTTAATGTTTTGCTACAATGCACAAATACATAAAATTATTAATTAGAACAAATATTGGTAAGACATATTATAGATACAATTTGTTTAACCATTACTATAACTACAGACATCCTAAACACAATGTATCTTATAACTATGACCATACTGAATCCTACTTTCTCCATTCAACAGGACTGGTAGGAAGGAAACACTTGCTGGTTCCTTTAGAAGCCTGAACAGAAATTTAAAATTAATTTTCCTTCTACAGAAAAGTAGATTCATTTTAATACTTTGGAGGACTTGCAGTATCACCTCTCTCTTCCCTTCTCCACCTCAAAAGAAGCCAGGTATAGACTGGACACTTAAGGAGCACATTAGTTCCCATTTTGTCAAACCACTGGCCACTGCCTCATGACAAGAGTAGAAAAAGGTTTTTTAGTTTTGTAGGCGTTTTTTGTTTGTTTGGGTTTGTTTTTCTAATGAGGAGGTAGAGTTTGAGAGTACGTAGGCATGGTTAGCTAGGAGACATACAAAAATAAAACCTGTGTCTCCCTTGCTCTGACCAAGGAAAAGAGAGACACCTTCCAAACCCACAAAAATTCTGAAAGCTGCGTTAGACAGTCTTAGGACAGCCACAGTCCAAATTTTGCCTCCAATAGCATGGGGTAAAGGTTCAAATGGGGGCGGGGGGGGGAGGGGAGAATACAGTCATGGTTATGCCTTCAGAGGTAAAGATCTACTTATGATATGAGTAAATAACACTTTCCTCTTTACATTTTCCATTTCTCTAACTCTTATTTAATACCATAGATTCTTGTAAGAAGAATACTCTTCATTCATTCCTAGATCGGATTTATTTTCACCAGCCAGGAATTCGTTTCCATGAAGTTCCTAGAAAAGAAATACATCGTAACCAAGATTTGTACTGAAGTAGTAGGTGATGTTTAAATTACTGTACACATAAATCAAATACAAACAACAGCATAACTAGCAAAGCTATTCTTTGCCATATTTTCAAGTAATATGCATTTGAAAGATCACGTTTTCTTAAAGTATTTTATGGAATGTTATTTTCATATTTCCATTTTAAATAGTAATACTCAGATAAAACATGAGCATAGTCCAAAATACCTGACACAAACTAGATAGAGAAATTCAGAGCATAGAAATATCAGTGCAGATTTTTCTTGACGCACAACGAGTATTATTTTTACCCTGAAATTTTCTAAGCTCAAGAGCCATGCATTACATGCATGTTAAGTATACCACTTCTGATTTGCCACTGATAGCTTATCTTTCATATCAATACTTCTCTGAATTAAATGTACAGCCTTCACAGTATGCTAAAGATAAAATAATTGTAAATTAAAATTCCTACAGTAAGACTGAACTCAGCCATATCGAATATATCTTGCATTTTCTTGCCAAGCTCTTCTTCCTAAAACGCACATTTATTAATGTTTGTTTAGAAATCTTTACCACATACTGCTTGCAGCGTACAAAATGTCAAAGTTAATGCTGTTCAAGAACACTATATTTCACACTACTTAAATTTGATCTGACAGTCATATTGCATTACTAAGCTTCTCAATACTCTTCTTCCTTAAAAAAAACCCAAAAACACAATAAAAAACCCACCCCAACCTAAAATGAACATCCTCGTGCTTTCTGATGGAAGGGTGGCAGAAAAAAACTGGATAAGCTCTCACAATGGTTGCCATTTGTTTCCTGAGCAGCAGTACCTCATCTTATATTTGAGGGCTGTACCTTGGCAACATGAAAAGGCAAGCTTAAAAAACTACCCAGCCAAAAGCTGAATATGCATACACCGCAGCAAAAACTGTGGAAGTCACAGGCTGCCACTACGATAAACCTAGGCCTGCCTTCCTCTGCCAACCAGATCCATCATTAAAAAAAAACAAACAAACAAAAAACCACAACACCAAAACCCAACAATAACCACCACCCACACAGCACACCATTAACTATGTTGTAGCACCAAAGGATTAAACAAAAAAAAAAAACACCACACAAAAAACCACCACCACAAAAAACAACAACAACAGAAAAATCCACCTATACACCTTGCAGACAAACTAAAAGCAACCTGTCAGATGCTTATCAAATGCTTGGATTGACTGGAATCTCACAAAAGGAGGGGAAATGGCTGTGTCCCACTTCTACACAATAGTAAAGAGGCTAACATCATCATCGGCTAAGAAGTGTCTTCAGAGCAAAAATTAGTATCTTTTATCTTCATTTGCGTATCAGGACACAATCGCAAACCATATCCACTGAAGATATGTGGCGGTACCTCTTCCTCCCACTCATTCACTTGGGCAAGTGAACTTAGGGAGCCTGAGAACTTCCAAGTAATAATCAAGAATTACATTTCTAATGCTAGTAGATTTTAAAATGTAGAAGTCCCCAAACTGAGACAGGTTGTGGAGACAGGGAGTTCTATTTGCTCACAAAGACACTTATTTCACCCAAATCTCAAGCATTTCTAGCGTGTTGTTTACAGAATTAATCTACAAGATGCTCAGATTTAAGACAAGGCAAAACTCCCATCTCCTGCAAATCTCTGAGGTATTATACAAAGGTAGTTGGCAGCAGCATTTTCTCCTGCAGACACCTTTACAGAGAGAAGTATTTCTTAAAAGATATGTATATATATTAGACAGAAATTGCCTCTAAACGCATACTGTTCTCACACATAGGAAGCACCTACCCGTAAGGAAGAAATCTGGCTTCTTCCATCCCAGACAGAACTGCCTACTTGCAGCTCTGTATAAAAATCCTCCACTTTTAATCAGGAAGTAATTCAGATGTATTTTTGTTTTAGCTTTTTCAAACAGGCAGTCTTGCTGATCACAACAGCAAGACAGGAAACCTGAGTGCTAAAACATGGATGGCATGAAAAGTATCACAAATGAGGCTATATTAAACAAAAACCCAATGCCATTCAGGACAGGCATCTTCCTTAAAAGATACTGCCTTAGTCTTCTGTTAAACCTAATGCCACACAGTTCTCCTCAGGTTGATTCTTGAATCATGGTTTGGCAATATAACTTTATAACTGGTCCATAAAGACGAATTCCTCCTTTTAAAATATTAAGGGTTCTCATTTTAAAGTAGTAAGATTTGCAATCTGGCCGGCATTCCACATAATCACAATGCTTAGGAGCTCACATAGTTTTACTGAACTCAGTATGCATGTTTCATTTAGTCTGACAGTCTACAGCAAGAAATAAAGCCAATACTTCACTCCAGAGGTCTGAACTCATTATAATTCTGTTCTTCTGTGAAGGAATTCTAATACACTTGACTCTTCATTTGGAAACAACAATAAATCAGTTCTGAAATATTTGGATTTTTATTTGTGTTATTTTGAAGTAATATTTTAAAAATTGTCCTTTTTCAGGTTGCCTGTCTGTCATCTTGACCTAAGTCAAAGGCATACTTTCTTTATAACCTTAATTCCCTGTTCTCTCATGCTCATTTATCTCCAGTCTGTAGTGACTCATTACCTATTTCTACAGACACTCCCTTTATAAACCCTACAGAATCCTCTCCTTTATACCAATGAAACAGGAAGGGTAATAGCCAACTTATAAGCCCTCAGAACAAACTGCAGTCAGTCCATATCACAATTTGTTATGTTTTCTTGTATATAGACAAACTGTATTCTCATGTGAGGTTATCTTTAAAAATGAAGCAGCAGTTACAAGCCCTAAAACCTCAGATACTTTACAGTGTTATCTAAACTTTCTTATTCGTTCCTGGGATACTTGATACCCTACTGAAAAAATGTGAAAGTGCAATGTATCTTAGGACCTTTGTTTTATGGTTCTTCTTTATGACCTTTGTCTGCAAATAAGTTCTTACAGAACCAAAATTAACTCTGGAGTTTCCAGCAGGCATGTGATAAATATAACTCAAAAAACTATTCATTTACATGAAAGTGATAATTAAAATCCAAATCTTCAGATCAGGGGAAGCAAGTCATAATATACTGCATAAATCATGATTCTACAGCCAGCAGAAATCGCAATTGTATTTCAAGCAGTTAACCCAGTTTAACAGCATGGTATTTCTGCATTTCGTGCCTTTGTAAAATAAGAAAGGTTGCTGACAACCTTCCTGCATGTGCTTTTTTACAACCAACCATTTCAGTGAAATATACAGAATAATGCTAAAAAGTAACAAGAGAATTAGGAAACTTTTCTAGAAAACCTGCTTATTATACCATTGAACTAATTAAAAAGAAGTTAAATTTTGAATTTTTAAAGACATTGCTGTCTGTGCCAATAACTGGCACAGACAAGACATTGTACACAAGGAAAGAAAATGAAAGCTCAAAAGTGACTTGTGTGCAGGTAACAAGAACAAAAAACAAGACATGAATTTATGTGTACCTCCTTAAAAAGTCAACAACAACAAAAAAGCACAACATATTTCCAAAGAAAAGAAAGTACACACCAAAAACAGAGATCATTTTTATGCTTCTAAAACCACTCCCATTAGAAGATGAAATTGGAACCACTTAACTTCACTGACTAATTCTTAACAAATTAAAACGGGGGGGGGAAATCCTAGGCATCCATTTTAGTAGCTTTGATTTTAATCAATAGTTTAGAAAGTAAAACCTTAGAGTGAAGACCAGAACAGAAACTAAGAGTAATTTACTGTTTTCTCTAACCCAGTGGCTTGAGATCAGCTGAGACAATTATAAGCAATGACAGAATCAACAATTTCTGGACTGCATCCTGCTAAGACAGAAGTAGGAGCTGGGATTCACCCCATTTGCCAGATGCCTCAATAAGCTAATTTACCTCCCAGATCTCCACATGATTCAGATGTCTGACCACATGCCATCTATGCCATTCATTCCATCAATTACTGACCCTAACAAAAATGTTCACTTCAGAGAATCCTACAACAAAAGTGTCTTTCTGTGTATACGGCAAGTTTAGGGGATGCATGAAAAATATCAGAAATCCTGAGAACTTTCATATACAGGAAATAAAATAAGAGTATGGCCAAAAGTGACCATTAGACCATCTAAGCTAATGTGTACGCTGCTGTAGGTTGTACATAAGCCTATGTAGAGATCCCAGTCTTGACCTGCAATTATCAGAACAGAGAAAATCCACTTTTACCTTTACTAGTCCATTCTAATGGTTTTCCACCACTTAACATCACTGAGATACAAAGTATTACAATATACCACTGTAAAAGGAAGTCATAGCTAGTCTGCAACTGCCCATAACTGACTGTTTTGCATTTGATATGGCAGCATTGGGCATTAAAGAAAAAAAAAGTCAGTTATCTGTCCTATGTTGTTTAAAAAACAAAACGAAAAACCAACAAATTCAACAGCTTGCTATTACTATTGAATAGTACAAACTGTGTCTCCAGATTAAGAGAAGTCACCAGTCCACAAATATTTACACAATGAACTTTTTGCATGTATCTCAAAAGACTGGAAAGGTGTTGGGAACTGAAAAAGCAGAGGAAAAAAGAATCGAGGGCAATATAAAATATATAACATGAAGATTAAAGTGAAGATAGACCATTTATATCCAGACTTCTCAACTTACTTTAACATCTTTAGGGTCATCACGAATAAAGGTTTCCCCATATGGCGAGATGATGGGTGGCTTTTCTTCTGTGGAAGTTTCTTAAAGCAAAAAACCCAAATAAATACAAAGTTACACAGCGCAGTACTCTACTAAAGTATTAGTCAAATCAGGAAAAGACACAGATCAGATTTTTTTCTGTCCTTCTCAGAAAAAAATTGTCAGAACAATAAACATTTTCCCATTTCTAACTGAACTCCAGACCGTTTTTTTTCCTCCAGCCAGTACCTAGTCAGACACTACTACCATTACTATATAATTTGGATATAACTTGCACACAGGCATTTTCTTCTTTCCTACCCTGCATCAAGTTAGAAAAGAAGGAAAAAACAAAACAAAAAAAACCCCACACCCTTTTGTTACATACTCTTAGAAGCAACAGCTCCAAAGTGTCCTTTATTCCAACTTTAAAAAAAAAATCCTGCACAGAAACCCATTTGTGTGCGATCTTCATTTTGTGACCAAGTATTTGCTTGAAATTAAGATGCATAACTTCAAACAAGACATACCTCTAGAGTATGAAAGAACTTTTGTTTACAGCTGACTGCGTAAGACTTCTAAACTCTTCCAGTAAAGTATTTCATACAGTTAATTTCCTGTTATTTCCTGGAGCTATGAGCACTAACAAATTAAGCAGCATTAGTTAGGAACACGTTCCTTGTATCTTCCAAGAAAAAGCTAATTCTGCTTAAAAAATCTGGAGCTAATCTTGGAAACTCAAAACACAGTAGTCTAAAAAGTGTATTAAAATAAATGAGGTTTAAAGACTGGATTTTCTAAATTTCATTTTATTAGTTCATAAACAAAAAAACGAAGTAAAAATGCAGAAGTGGTTCAATGCTGTGTTATTACATACATCACTTTTTCCAGATCTTCCAAATGCCAAGTATTTATTAAAATAAGCAAGACAATACTCATTTTAGACACCTGATATGAGGTTTCTTTTTCCTTAGTATTCAAGATGTAAATATCAGCATGCTTAACTCACTGTTTTGTGAAATGTGCCTCCCAGTGCAAGAAATATTTACAAGATCCACATTTCTTCTTTTCTGAAGGGAACTTGAACAAAACAAAGCATAAAATTAAACCATTAAGTGAAATTTCCCAGAAATTGAGCAAAAAACATCTTATGCAATTAAACTATTAAAACTATATACAAATATAGAAATAGTCAATTTTTAAGTCTTGGGAAAATTTCTGATTTAAAAGTCACCCAACAACGTCTTCTTGTCCCTTTATGCCACTGAATACTTCTCTGATACTAGCACACACCTTGAGTTTGGATTTTTGTTTGTTTTGAAGTGACCTTACAATACATTCAGCTTTCTGGGAAGCATGGAGATCCCCCACTCTTCCCCCCCTCTTTACTGTCCCTTCTCCTTCACACTAATTACCAGGCTATTTAAAGAAGGATATACTACAGAAGTCTAATTTGACATTAAGCTCAATGGAAGCCTGGGCATGGGAATAGGACAAAACATGCTCTTAACCACTGAAAAAAAATGCTGTAGAGTTTCAATTTCCTAAGGTGAATTTTTCTCAGTAAGTTTTCAACCTGAGACATAAACAACATTGCATTGCAACTGCATGTGACTACCAGCGCACATTTGGTAGAAAGATAAGAATGTATTCCCGTACACAACAGAAAAATTTTGTTATTGGTGTTGTGCTGGCCCCTAAGTATTTTGGCAACTTCATGTATAGTGCACTCAGCATGCTGCTAAAGATCACATTATTATTATTATTATTATTGAGATTTCAGGCCAAGAAAGCAGCCTCAGAATAATAACACAGGAACAAATATGCCTGAATCAGTACATTTCTAACCCATCTTCACTACTCTAGCAGTCTGTATTAGAGCTGTTTTCAGCCAAGCTCTGATTTCCCCTATTAACATGAATTATTAGTAATTTTCACTCTTAATTTCATTTTCTCTGCTTGAAATAAGTGATGCAGTGACACAGGTTCTCATGCACCCTTATAGAGTATTCATAGACTGATAAATGCCATACAAGATCCTTGAAGTTTTTCTAACTATTAGCAAGTCTTCCATCCTTCAAAGGCAAAGATGTTTTACTAAAAATATCAATATTCTTAATTTGTTTCCCCACTTGACATATTGAGAAATTTTATTCTTTTAAGATTAGCTATATTCAACACTTTAGAAATACTGTCCCATGAAGTCCAAGTTCAATTACTCCATACTACAGGCTGATGTTTCTCTATGACAGAAGGCATACATTTATGAACTACTATTTCATCTCATTTTTAATCCACGCCTAAATCTGCCCCAAACAAATTATTAAATTCAAGACAGAAGCCACCTTATCAAATTACTCAACATTTCAAATGTTATCCAGGTTATATCAATTAAGTTCCTCTATGATATTTTGTAAAATCCTGGTTTTAAAAAACACAGGGTGAGTTTGGCCAGTAAAGGTGGATCATGACCTAGCTCCTATACATAACTGTTTACTCTCCTGAGTTACAAAAAATACACAGCAAATACTTTAAGTCTCTGTTTCTTCATACATTTTATGAAAATCGATGTACTTACATCTTTTGAAGCTACACTGGCAAACTAACTTCCTGTATTTGTGCTAATCCAATTTTAAAGAAACTAGTATGCTAACAAAAAAAACACCCCCAAAACCCTAACTTTTTCAACACAGACCAGATTTTTCATTGTTAGGTTGGGGTTTTTTTTAGGGGTATTAATATGGTTAAAATGAATTAGAGATACAGATAAGCAGCTTTGACTCAAAGAGCTTTTAAAACGATGGTTCTCTTCCTTACGCAAAACAGTGAGTCACTGGCTTATTTTCAGGGTGGATGGATTTATAAGTGGGTAATGATAGATAGCAACGAATGAAGATAAATTCACCAGGAAACAAAAAATAATAATTCAGCTTACAAAGACATGTATTTTTTAAATTTACGTATTTTCAGGACTTGGGTATTCCTTTTTGATTGTGTACCTACATGTATGTATATATGGCAAGAAAACCTGCTAATAAGCAAACTATAGTCTTTTTTCCCATCAATCAAAAATAAAACCATTTTGTCATTTTTGGAAAACAAAAGTTTTACTTGACGTAAGTTAGAACTATCTCAAGATATTAAATAAATTAAACAAGTTTACTCTCAATATCTGCTTGAAAGATTATGAATAACAAACATCATACAACACAAGCTATAAAATGATAATGTTTTGTCAATGCTCGATAGAACAGAATAGTTAGATAGTTATTGTACAAATTGAATACCTGGATTGAAAGACAGAAAAATACTGAAGACTTCTTTGGGAGCAAATACTACTGAAAAATCTAACACTTTCCTTAACTGTTTCAAAAATTTAATACCTCTTCAGGTTAATGATCATCTTTATTTTGCTCTTTAAAGGAAGATTAGTGCAAGCAGTCTGTCAATCATCAAGTGTACCAATTTTACAAAGATACAATAAAAATTTCAATTAAATTATCACTTTGTTACAACTGTGGTGATTAAGACCCACTATTTTCATATATTAAGAGGTACCAGATGAGGCTCAGGCTGCACACTCTCCCCACCGCCCTTTACTTATAAACAGGATGAAAGGGTGTGATGAGGCAGCGACTGGTCTTACTAAAAGCTGAGAGACTGGAAAAGTGAGGTCTTAGCACTGCGCTGAGCTGTTTTATTCGATACACTCCTGTCCCCTTGCAGCTAAAGCGAGGGAGAGAGGTCAGTGCAAGTAGTCAGTGCTTCAAAGTCTTTACTGGCATTCATCTGCTGAGTGTTTTAAATGAATGAAGCTTTTGTTTTCAAACTCATACCCTCCCATAATGCAAACACGTCAAAGTGCTCTAGCATGCTGTGTTAGAGCTTTGGGGTTCACAGACTGCTTGCAGAGGTAAATTAATGGTGATGCTTAAGCACATAAAAAGAGATTAAGCAGCTTTTCTCTCCTAAAAATTTGCTCCGTGTGACAGAAGGCGGAGTAGAGAGACACAGCAGCACCAGCTTGGGCACCTCATTAGCGATTTTGACCACTTAAATGTTAAGAAATGGAGTCTAAAGAATATCAGCATCAAGCAAGGCATTCCAACCGTAGGATCTGCCAGTTGCAGAAAATGAATAGTCCCTGCTCAGGCCAAGCATCATTATCTAATTTATTTATATTTTCCCCCAAACGCAGCATATCTTCCAGAATGACTTTTGGTCTACTTCTTATTTCTGTTAATAAAGAATCAGAGCAATCCCACTACTGAACAATACAAGTAATAAAATAGGGGGATATGAAAAAAAATCTAAAAGTATATGGAGTTTATTAGCCTGAAATTTTATCTGTGTAGCACTCTGTATAACAGGTCTACCATGTTATAAATCTGCTCAAGCTTTTTCTTTGAACAGATTGCTGCTCTGAATGATGCAACAGTAGCTATTTCACCTAAAAGCAATTGCTAAATGACACGATCCAAAGCCTCTAAAACTATCTCTATACTTATTATCTTTAATCTTGTGCTAAAGGCACGTCAGTGGTTAGTTCCACTCATTGCATTACTTTCACTATTTTGTCTTACAAAAGCCTCAATCTTTCACTCATGTCTGCATGGAAGAAGTCAAGTCCATGTACTTCCAAAAGTATCAAGAGAGACCATGAATCTTCCAATCCACCATGTTTAACCCTTTGTTCTGTTCCACAACATGACTGGAAAACCACGTTAAAAATTTAAGAGTGCTTACTTAAATGCAGAGTTCAGGGTCTCGGAAAGGGTGATGACTTTGTCTAATAAAGCTGTTTTGGATACACATTATTTCTATTTTAGAAGATGATTTGCAATCCCCTTAATTCCAGTGCTTTTAAACACCTTTAGAGTGATCTTTACTAACTCTCATAATATTATAAGGAAAAGCCTAGCTGACAAAAATCTAAAGTTTGCACGACCACCCCACTATCAAGAACACTGTGTAATTCCCATCTTTTTTTCTTTTTTAATTCTGCACCCCTCAGTACTACAGTCATGCCACATACACCTCAAAGAAGGAGGAAAACCAAAATATTTATTTTGAACTTATAAAATGCTATGTTGTCTTACCAGCTGACAGCATGGATTTTTACAGACAAGAGCCAGGAGCACAAGTGAGGCAGAGGGAAGCAGATATAATTGCAAGAGAGGCAAGCACATTATTAGTAATAAAAAGTGACATGGTCACAGCATTACTAAGGGGCACAAGGAGACCTACCGTATGAACCTTTTGTGCCAGAGGCACATAGGAGCTCATGGGAAAAGCATTTCCTTGCATAAAAATTTAATTACTAACATCCATGCACAGCTAGAAGGAAATGTTGAGTTTCCCAGAAGAATTCAGCAGGATTTCTCTGCCTCTACAGAAAAGCCTTCACGCAGTGTAATAAGGATGAAACCAGCATCTATCAATAAAAGTCAGCTGAGAACGTTTGTCTACGCAATTCTATGCTGGACAAGATCTTTCGTGAGGTTAAAGACGCTGCAAGCTGCCATTTTAAAGTTCTGCATTAATTCTTTGCCTCTAAAAAAAATACCAGCAAGGTTATCAAGAATGTTTCTGCAAAGTTCTAAGTTCTGCTTTAGCCTTGGTCTTCCTCAGACAGACTGTTACTTGTCCTTCAGGATTTCCATATTGTTATAACTGGAGCATGAAGATGAAGAAACTAAGCTGGAGCTCACAAATCAAAATGGTGGGTAATGAAGTTAGTGACCCAGTCACATATCAATCACTAATAGACTGGGATTTGGAGGATTTACTTCAATGGTGGGAAGATTACAAATATAGCATATTCTCACTACTGGATGATTGTTTCTCAAAAGACATTAAGAGCACTCTTAGTAGCCAGTAACTGTTATCCTTTAGGATGAGAATCCCATTTCAGCTCAGCAGGAATAGCTTTATTATATGCAGTAGGGATAATCACTCTACAAAAGTTAATGTAAAGCTACTCCTCACTGAAAGATGTTTATACTTATGTTTCAATAAGCACAATTTTTTGGTGATTTACAAGGCACTGATGAAAGATTTTTTTAAGGCACACAAAAATCTCCTAACTGGTGCAAAGAATCTTTGCCTCTCCATCTGTTAAATCAAACAATTGCATTACAACATTTAATACTGACTTCTTTCAATAGTCTAAAAGAAACTTATAAAAGCTGGGAAAACTCTGTAATTAGGGCATGTATAAACTCGCTAACGATGCTTCTAACTGCTGAGCTATGCAGATGAAAAAGACAAGATAAATACGAAACATTCTCAGACATGTCCCTTCCAGGCATAGCTAGTGGTTTAAAAAAAAAAAAAAACAAACCTTTTGACTAAAAAAAGTGCAACCTAATGATTTGGATACCACTACACTGACAAAACTTTGCATATGCCTTTGCATGAATTTTTCTTCTCTGTTTAAGACACTTAACCTGCACGATGAGCAAAAGCTTACAGTTAACGGAACCAGAAATATGACAAATCAATCTGTGTGGAGATATTGTTCATTTACACAGTCTGTAATATTGTGATCAACTGCACATTCAGCACCTGTTATTTTTAACGTTCAAACAATATTACTTTTATTAATACAAGCCTGGAGTTAAGTTCTAACACCAGACCTTTTCCTCTACATTCAATCATATTTTGGACAGACAAGCTACAACAACTGATGCTTATTCAAGGCAGTAAGTGCTACTCACCAATTTGGGGATTCAAATTATGAACTCAACCATTCTGAAGGAAGAAAAATCCACACCCACATCACATGAATATTTTGAAACAAATTCAAACTCTTAAGTGCAATTTATCATAACAAACTTTACTGGACTCTATCCAATACTATCCTCACCAGTGCTCCACAGAACTACCCTTACAAAGATTCCATAAACTCTGAAAACCTTCCAAATGTATAATTTTTTTTTGCCCTTTTTTGCATTTCTTTTTTCCCTGCTGGAATGCCTCAAAAATATTTTTATACTACAAGCATAAAAACAAGCATCTTACTTTGTTTACAGGGCGGCTACACCATAAAATGCACAAAACAGGCAAGAAGGTTTTTCTAAGTTTTTCCCCAGCTGTTAGACAGAACTACATTAATATGTGTAGGTGTGTAAAACTTCCTAGATCTTTCTTATAAGTTGCATATATAAACTTGTATTTTCCAAGAACAGTATCTCTTGACAGGTACATCCTTAAAAGTTACTAAGATACAACTTCTGCTTCACAATAACCATTGTCTCATCATAAAAATAGGTTTTTACACTTAAGGGTGAATTTTTAGCCCTCTTGAAATCACCATGCTGTCACCATTCTCCTGTGATGGATCAGAATTTCATCAGAAACACTGGAGCTAAGGTCTAATTAATATTATTAGCAATGGTTTGGTTTACAATAAGAGTCAATAACTTTTTCTGTTATTTTTCAACCTTGGTTTTCTAACACTTGTGTATTTCTATTCTCCCCTATCCTAACAGCATACAGATTAAGTTTAAAAAATGCTTGATATAGTTGTTTTTAACGAGAGTTATATCTAAAGCAATGAAGATTCCTTTCTTTGAAAATAAGTAGATGCAGAGATGACTGGGGAGGTAATAACAAAACAGTGTTATAAAATTTCCCTTCATACTCTCATTTGTGCTTTTAACTTGCATTGAAGCTCAACCCTCCTTCAGTTAATCTGGCAACATTCATACCAGATCCAGTATATTTAGAGCAAATATTTTAAAAATCCACAAAAAAATGACATAAAAAACCTGTGAGAAACACCAAGCCATAATTTCTACAATGATAGCGATTCTTCATTAGAAAGAAACAGCAGTTACCTTGATGAAGCTTGAACTTCACTTGATTCAGGAATTTCTGGTACAGGTCGATGCCTTAATATAAAAGACCGGGTTGCTCTTGGAAATCCTTTCATGCAATTTTGCATATAAGAATCATACAAGTCATTGTCTATCATTTCTCCTTTAAACTTAAAGAATGGAGAATTTGGCTCACTATCAGATAAAACATCCAGATGTTTGTTTTCATTGTATTTTGTCTCACATGAATAAGCAAATGAAGAAGGAGGATCATGAAATGCCAAACAGCCAGCCAAGTGCTCATCAGCTTGGTATGCAGCAGCTTCTTCCAGGGATGTATCTGGCTGAGTATTCATCTTAATACTTCCACTTAGATTGACAGCTTTTAGTATGCTTTCTGAATTCTGGTATAAACTAGAAAAATCCAAATTTGTAAAGCTATCATCATTTGCCTCCAATAAGTTTTGCTCTGCAAGTTCAAACCTTTCTTTATCAATGCAAGCTTTAGGAAGAAGTTGTTCTGGCAGTGTTGCCGGTATCAAGCTAGTCCCATCTACACTTGAACTGCTTACTGGAGATGCCTGATCCAAGGATGAATATTGTTTCTCTTCTGAACCCTTCAAGTCTTTGAGTTCTACATTTTCACAGAGACGAGAATTTCCTTGCATTTTTGAAAGAGTGGTGTCTAATTGCTTAAGAATCCTTCTGCGGTGCCCCGTAGGCAACACTCCCATTTGCTGAAGCACACTGTTATTTATTCCCACGCAATCTGTCACAATGTTATAGCCATATTCTTTAAAGTTAGGAAGATACTGCCCCAAGTTAATGTTGACCAAGAATTCTTCAATATCAGTGCCATTGCCTGTGGATGACATGATGGCAGCTTCATTCTGAATATTGCCCCACACAGTCATGTAGAAATATAGTCAGGATGTGTGAACGCTCTCTAAATCTGGTATCAGCCAGCCAATGGAGAACATCAGTTTCTTCAAGACACTTCTTCAAGTTTCTTCAGTTCAAACTGATTTTTTTTAAAGACTGCAAACCTATAGAAAAGAAAAAGAGCATTAATGTGAATTCAGGTGGGAATTTTTTTTAATCTTGGATAAAATTCTGAAAGGCTCCCTGTCATTTGTACAGAAATATTTTTAAATTGCTTATATATGAAAATTTCAAGGAAGGTAAACAGCACAACCTCTCCATCCTTTTATCTTGGCCTGTACAAACAGGATAGAGAAATCAAACTCTTAACTCACCACAAGTAATACAGTGTTAAAATATATAATCCTAGCAGTTAATGTTAAGATGAACGGTTAAGAGATAACCACTTATGTATACACACACACTCTTACTGCACAGTAGTAAGTAGTAAGATCACTTTTTCTCCCCCTTATATCCAAGACCACAGCTGGAACCCAAAGCTCTCCTATTCCCATACTAGCACCAATTAACTACAGCACAGGGCTTCTACTCCCTTATCTGAGCCTTAAACCCTTTTAGCAAAGAAACACACGTTCAATGGGAAAAAAAGAAAAATGACTGGCTAGAGCGTTCCCTGTGAGTGGTGGGTTCAAGCCCTCTTCAACCGAGAAACCAACTGAACAAGTACCATATACCAGTAAAATAGTTTACAAAGGTATAACCACTTCTGAGTGGGGGGTGGGGGGTGGGGGCTTAATTGTTTAAATAACTACAATCAGAAAGCTACAGAGGTGACCAAAATACATCTTGCACATCAGGCCCTTCAAAGACCTGTCACGAGGGAAAACAGGGAAGAGGTAACTACTAGCTTTTCAACGCTGTCAAAGAAGCAGTTTTCCCTTGGCCACAAACAATAGCAGAGGCATAACCCCATAGGCAAGTTCTGGCCTCCACACGAGGGACATCTGGTATCTCAAGTGCCCATAACAGTTTTTCCTCAGTATTTTCCAACTCAGCTCTTGCGCTCTCCAGATTCCACCTATTTGAGTTCTTCCTTTCAGGGCCATATCCAAACTCACAATTTACAAAATCCAAATCTGAAGGTGTTTGAGACAGCCTGAAATCACATCTCTTTAAAGAAGGTTTAAGATCAGGAGCAGTCAACAGGTTTTTTCACCTCCCACTTCCTGTCTAAAGAGTAATTTGGCCTTAGGGAAACCTGCTGACTGTAGCAGCTGTCCTGGCATGCAGGTACTAGCCTTAAGCAGCCTGGAAAAGAAAGAAGAGCCTCAGTAGAACAGCATAAGAATTAAGCAGCAATTATAAAGAAAAGAACTCACATGCCCAGAATATATCCATGGTAGAAAGTATTGATACCTTATTCCTCGAAGTGTTTCCTGACAAAAAGGGAGCTATTTATGATCTAGAATTGAAGCTTAAAAGAGTGCCTGCTTCTGTACTGTATCAATTCCTCCAATAAAGGATAAAAACTCTTCCTGTAAAATTTCCCCAGTGTCTTTTTGAATAACGAAGTCATTATTGAGAAAAGCAGTCATAAATAAACCTTTATGCCCCTCCTCATTCCCCAAAGCCACATACAAACAGATATAAATTTAAAACCATGTACTGAATGAAGCACAACTGTTATCACTGCTATTGGTGACTGTACTTCATAATGGTTATGAAATAAATTATTAAATAACCAACTGAATCACTAGAAGTCTTTTCTTGCAAAATTTTGTAAATACCTTTATTACTCCCACACTTTCAAAAAGTGTGGGATCAAAATCAAATCAAAAACAGGATAAAAACAAACCTCTTTATACTTACACCAGATATATATATATGTGACACAATAAGAGGAAGAAAAAGAAGATGAACAAACCTACATTTTCCAAGAAGATGTAAAAATCAACACACCACACTTACTACAAATGTTCCATTACTTGAAATAAGTCTTGCTAATCTCTTTAACTTCATTTTTGGGGCAATATTTTTATCAGCTTTGATCACCATCCACAGGTCTGAGAAGTGACTTATCTTGAATATGAAATTCGTAAAATTAAGACTTTTTAGAGAGAGAACTCTACAGGCCAATCAGATAGCAACCTCTCAAGAGACATGAAGTTTGTTAGGGAGTTAACCCTCAGGAAAAGATTCCCAAGTCATGTAAATTCAAAAAGCCTTGGACTGAGCTAAAATGACTAACAATCAGGTTTTAGATTTAACTTGGTCCTTTTCCAACCTGTGCACTTATTTAAACGCTCATCGTTCCTTTAAAAACTTCAGACATCAGCATTTCCTCAAGCTTTTCTCACAAGCCTCTAGCCATAAAAGATAAAAGTCAACAGTATGGTCTCCACCCATCTCTAAACCCTGAAAAATACCAATATAAATACATGGTCTCCTAAGAAGTTGAAGATACATTCTGAATACAGAATGATAAATAACGAGCACAGAAATTACTAAAGTGGGCAAAAAGTATCAAGGAGCACCGTTTGTGCCAGAGAACAGTTTTTCATGTACCCATTAATGAAAACAAAACAAAACAAAACCCCATCTATTCAAAAATATAAAACCCATGCAACGTTAGCATATCAGTGTTTTAAAGTTAGAGTTGCAATTGGTTTTCTCAGCCATTTCCACCTTCCCTGGCAGTTCTGGGTTTCATAGTGCTGGTTGTCTGTTTTTCCCCTGAGGTGTTAGTGTTTATTTTCAGACAGTATCATTCTCTCAATCCCTCCACCTTCAGCAGTAACAAAAATAGACACTTAGGAAAGTACCTTTTAGCTATATATTTATAAAAAAATATATATTTTTATATAAACATATATATTTATACCGACACACTCTTTTTGATACCTAAACACTGTTTTTCCTACATGCTTTGCCTCTGCGTTATTCTGTTATACCTTCAGTGTTGTTACTTTGGAAACTCAAATAGCCATGTATTATCAGTCATTTGGATCCTAACCCATCTCTCTATAAACCACGTAACAATGCAGGGGATTACCTAGCACAGAACAAGCTCTGTTGCCAAACCTGCAAGAACCATTACTTTTTACAGTGTATTTTATAAACAAAACATGTAGCAGAATGAGAAAGGAAGAAACTGCTGGCTCAGAAGACATTTTGACCACAAAATGCCAGCGCTGCTAGAAGCTGAAGCCCAAGCCATTTTTTGTTTCTGTAGTAATCTATGGCAGAAGCTGTCAGCACATCCACCAAGATTTATAAAGACATGCTATAGGTCTGTCCTAGCTATACAGCTGGTTAGATACCAGTAAGTTCACAGGCACACGTTTTGTGGGTCTGAGCAAAGGGTTATACTGACACCGGTTTTTGACTACTCAGATGAAACTTCAAGTAACAAACAGCTAAATGAATCTGCACACATTAATGAATGTTTGTATCGCAGGCTAGAAGTGAAATACTAAATTGTTTCTTACATCACAATGTTTTATCCCTAGCAAAGGCTTAAGCTCAAGAAGTATACAGGAAAGCAGAACTCAAGGACCATCTTGCCCAATCTATTTCGATGTAATTAATAGCAATTTAAAAAATAATTTAATCTCCTCCATAGCTTTAATTGCAGAACAAGTCATAACAAACCCTAAAGAATGTTCATACAGCATTATATATGTAGTGCATATATATGATATATATACATATTTATATGCATACACTCACCTTCACATCCATATTTGTACCACTACAAGTAAACATTTGTCTTCAACATTAGTGCACATGGTTGCAAACACCCTGTAAAACAGAACTTTTTCTCTCAGCAGCAAGGCAAAATAGATTTCTCCCAGAGTATTTGACAGAAATAAATATCAAAAAAGAAAAGAAAAAAATTGAGGGGAATTTGGTCTGATTCCTGCCGTACTGTTCTACTTTCCAATACAGCGCAACCAAGACAAAAGTCATCATTCAACACGGTTACTAAAAACAGGAAAACGCTATAGCAGTTATACAAAAATCAAACTTCTTGGAGGACACTTGACCATTCAATTTTATAGAAATCAGGGTATAACATCTAAACTGCTATGTGGAAAAAACAACACGAGGGAAACCATCTGGGCTTCTCTTCCAAGAAAATATGTTTTGGCAGAGGATGAACTGCAATTTGTGTTGCGCATCCCAAGCCTTATACGGATCACCCAGCTTTCTTCCATAGATGATGACGTTTCTCACAGTTCTTTTCAAACTCATTTTCACGTCCTTCCTCTTCCCATGTTATGGAAGGGGCTTAGACAAGGAGGTACAACAACTCAGAGTGGCATAACAGTTCTTTTTGTTTTACTAAAAGTGAAAGCTAAATAGCACCAAAGAATAATGACAATACTGCCACAGAAAAACATACATAACTTTCAGAACCTTTCCTCACATTGAGAGGATGCATCTCACCTGCATCTAACATTCTGAAAAGACACATCATTTGATTCAATAACTCTTCTCATTCTATGATTTTTCAAGTTGAGATGTCTTCAAGGCAACATTAATTGGAAGATAGGCAGGTAAATCTATGTTGAAGCAAGCAAGCAATCCAACTTTTAATAATGAAATACGCGATCAGCGGGATACAGCTGAATATAGAAACACTCAAGTGAGACTTTTTTTCCCCCTTTTTAAGATCACTACAGACATCAGCCTGAAGAAAGTCTCAAACCTTCAGAAGTGCCTAGCAAGATAATCACACCTTAAGCAATCACTTCAACAAATACAAGCAAGTTCAGGCTTGCTCCCAGCTTCTGCTAAATGACATACTAGATTATGATCCAAATAAAACAGTTAAAAAACCCAGAACAAAAGAAAAAAAACACTGTAACGGGACTTACCATGGAGCAGAATGAAATCTGCCAGTAGTGAACTTCATCTTCCCATTGTACTTCACTGCATACAAACTGACAAGATTAGCAGGCCTAGAAAACGTTGTAGATCATTAAAGATATTTAAAAAAATCCACACAGTACAATCAGCATACTGACTGCATGCTCAGAAAAAAAAACAACTAAAACCTCTCAAATGACCTTTTTAGAGTGATTACTTAGTGAATTAACATTTGGGTCAACTTGGAGCAAGACAACTGATTGCAACAATTCTGACAGAACTATTCCCCTTCCAAATGCAAGGAAGTTACTAAGTGTAGTTCAACATAGTGGATAATTACGAAATACCTTTAAGCACATCCTCTGTCAAAATGTTTTGGTTGTTTTTTATTTGGGGTGTTCTTTTTTTTCTTTTTAATTTCAGAACTCGTCTCTTCCAGAGAAGAGTTCAACCACCTTCGCTACCTCGGAGTCAAACCTTATAATGCAAGAAATTCCAGTGGAACAACTTGCAGACGGTTTCCAGAGTAAGGAACTGCATGGCACAAATGAGCAAACTCAAGGTGGAATTGGCTGAGTACACTTTAGCAAGTTGCTGTGGCAACACTTGGGTGCTGTATCATTCACTCTGGTTTTCTCTCTAGGACATCCCAGTGGCTCTTTGGCTTTCTCGAAGTGAACATTATGCATTTTCCGATAAAGTTTCCAGAAATATACTGGCAGCTAACAAGAAGTCTGTTTGCGTCTAACCTCACAAAAACAACTCACAAAGTAAATACATTTACAATAACAAAATACTGTTCCTTATCGTGACATTTACATACAGACCGTTAAAAGAATTGAAGCTAAAAAGAAGATAGGAGAAAAAAAAAAAATACACGCCCTATTTTCTACCTGCCTACGAGCTATTTCTTGTCAGATTCCAACCTCGGTATCTGACGCTCATCTGAGGCATGCCCCGTACCAAACCACTCAGCCTCGCCCCTGAACTCGCCGGTGCCTTCAAAGCCGCTCTCCAGCAGCGCTGCTCTGGCTGGCGGCCGCGCTGCCGGCGGGACCGCGGCCTCGGGGCGGCCCACGGAGCAGCTCCGCGCCCGGCCCGGCCCGCCCCGCCGCGGAGCCGCCCGCGCAGGCCCCGCACCACGCCGGGCAGGGCACAGCAGGGCAGGGCGGCGGGCGGGCAGTCCTCGCCCTACGCCTCGCAAACTCCGCACCCCGCGGAGGCTGGCTTACCTCTGGCGGGAAGCAGTGGGGGAAGGGGCAGAGAGGGGCAGGGGGAAAGAAGAGCAGGACTTTAGATTGCCTCAGCTTTCTTCTCTCCCTCCGGCTCTCCGCTCGCTCGCTTTCTTGTTTGCCTTCTCTTTCCTTCCTTCCTTCCTTCCTGCCTCCACACCCCACCCCACCCCACCCCTGCGCTGCGCTTCTCCGCTCCCCAGCAAGCCGCGCCCGCGGTGCGGAGCTCCCTCCCTCCGTCCCTCCCGAGGAGGCGGCCGCACCTGGGCGCGGGCGGGGAGCGCGGGCGGGGAGCGCCTGCCGCTCCGCGCCGCTCCGCGCCGGCCGGGCCGGGCCGCGCCCCTCCGCGCCGCCGCCCCGCGCGGGGGCCGCCGGGGCGGGTGCTCAGCGCGTGCTGGCCGGACAGCGTATTTCCCGAGGAGTCGGGAGGAGGCCCCCTCGCAGCCGCGCTGTGGGAGTGCCCCAGCGCATCGCTTCACAGGCGCCCGCGTCCGTCCGTCCGTCCGTCTCCCCGGTAGCCTGGGTTGGGGTGGCGGCGGGGCTCCCCCCCCCGCCCGGGAGCCGCGGGGTGCGAGTAAAGGGCCTCCCTCTATCACCTCTGGCACCGAACGGGGCCGCGCTCGGGGCAGGCGCCCGGGGGGCGAGGAAGCAGCACTGCCTCAGAGTAGTGGAAAAGCTGTTGAGTGATCGCTTGCTTTAAAAAAAAAAAAAAAAAAGAAAAAAAAAAAGAAAAATATTACTAAGCTTTCGGTAATGCAAGTAACTTCCCCACTTCTAGGAACTCGCCCACATCTGTGAATTACTGCCACTCAGCTGAAACTAGCTTTTTGTTGCACAAAATGAGACTGAAAAGTACTTTCATATATTTCATCCATGCGCATACACATCTTCCTCTTAATGTATCGGTTCTCATTTTTTTCTAATTAGATCCAAGGTCATACCAGAAGGTTCACGCTGTTGTAGGTGAAGTCTGAGGCCTGCCACTGTGCTGAAGCAGAAAAGATGCAAAGATCTATTGAGAAAAAGAGGCCAGTAGTTGAAGTGCTCATTTAGGAGCAAGTAAACCTGGGTTCTTTTTTCTGCTTCAAAGACCGCTTACTGCATGCTAAATACAGCCTTACCAAATAGCCTTACTAATAGTAACGCTGTTAAAAACTCTTTGTGCCATGGTAGTAAAATGAGGTTTCTGGATCACAATTTTGAATGTAAACAACTATTTCACTCCAACTCCCAGTCAAAACAATTAGAAGTTTGAAGTTCAGCATTACAGAACCAATTCCACCAGTGCTGAAGCACTTCTGAAAATCCTGCTGCAAGTCCTAATTGTGAGATGCCTAAATACCAGTGTACAAAAAAAATGCAGTTAATTTCACCTCCTAAGCTTGCATTATGCAAGCAAATTTTGTGGCAAGAAAGTTCCACTCCAGTGCAAACTTTTGGTTTTGCCTTTTTAGATAACCTAAAGAAATTAATTATGTTCTTGCCTGACTTTTTATTAATGCTTTTGCTGAGTCTGTCTTAGCATCATTCCCAAGTATTTGCAAAGGGACCCGTATGTTTCCAAACCAAGTTAGCGCACAGATGTATCCAGGTAAGTATACTAACACCCTTATGGGTCATAGCCTTTCTGGATTGTAACCTAATGACTCACAGAGTCATCCGATCACAGATTTGCCTAAGATTTCCAGCTAAGCGTAGCTTCCTTTCAGAACAGTAAGAATGCCAATGAATGCTGACTTAGAAAAGGAATTTTAACCACAGTAACTTAAAATATTTGAAAGATTCAGGTCTTGTAAACAACAAAAGACCCACCCTCCTTTGTAAGGTTTGCCTTGCCATGCAAGAACCCAATTATTTAGTAGTTTATGCTGGGCTGAATTTCTTTTCCCTGCAAGGCTTACGGTATCGGCATTATTAATACCCTTCAGCTCTTTCTTCTCTGTCAAGAAACTCCCAAGTCCTTCTATAAAGTCCACCTTTCTTTCTCTTCCAGGAGACCCATGTGATTTGCCCATGTCAGTGGGCCAGCAGCAGAGACCACAGATAATGGTCCCCTCAGTGTTCGTCTTTGAAACAGATGTCGGAGTCTCACATGGAACTTGCTAAAAGAGATTGCCTTCTGCACCTTTAAACTTGTGCAGTAATAGCATCACCCCTCAGAGCAGAACATGACACTGCACCCTGGCACAGTGTCTCAACCAGAATTATACTTACTACTTGACTTGACCACAGTATGAGACTACAAGATCTATGACTTTTTACTTTTTCGGGCTTTTTTTTTTTCGGGGGGTGGGGGAGGGTGCAAGGAATGGCAGAAATAAGCATTAAATGTCTGAAACACCTACTCAGTTGTATTTACATGTTTTGCTTGCATTATATCCAGAAAAATTGCAGTATATACAAGTTCATTTTCAGCCATGTTGGTCTTTTGAGGGTATAGGAGGGTTTTCTTGTCTTTTTGTGTATGTCTAAATGACATTATCACTATCAGGCAAACCTATATGCTGTTTTACTCTTTGTTAGAAATAAAGTAGTATAATTTATTAGATTTTAAGAAAGCTCTCAAGCCTCTGGTTTATCTACAGCATATAGTTCTGTGTCAGAGCATGGAATGGCAGCTTTCTACCACTATGGTAAAAAAAAAAAACAACCAACAACTTAGAAAAATCTAAAAGGAAATTGCTTCTTACTAATTCTGATGTAATTCAGATATGACATAAGGCATAGTACTAGTCTATGGCTTGTTGATATTCTTGAGATTTGAAAATCTGCTGACAGGCTTCAAAACTGCAGAGATTTTATTATCTGATAATTTCCTCTTCCCTTGAGTTTTTATGTTGCTGTAATGAAAAAATATTAGGTAGGTAAAGTTTTTTTAGTCGGTGAAGATAACATTTCGGTTTACAAATTATTTCTAAAAAGACGTTGCAAGACTTTTGCTATATCCTCTGAAAGGCATTGGGGCCCTTTGTACCCTAAAATACATTTGGCCATACAAAAAGGTCATTCGTAGTGAACATGCTAAGATTGCCTTCCAGCTCAGATTTATGGTTACAAAAACCTTTTAAATACCCTTGTTTTCCAGTAATTTATATTGGCCTAATTATTTTTAATATTATCTGTCCATAAGAATAACCATGTAAGTCTGTGTTTAAATGGAATAATATAATCTAAACTGTACAGGAACTGATCCTTGGAATATGAATATACCCCGGATTTCCACACTCCATCTGTGTGGTTTGTCATAAGTCAAAGTAGATGTTTGCCCCATTTTTTATTGTTCATGTAACTTATTCAAACTAGTCAACCATTTTCCAATTTTCAAATATTGTAATTTTTGGATGTGTATATCTTTAAAACTATAGATCAGTTCTACTTGCTGCATATTTATTGTATTTAAGAACTCCAAAACTAGCTGTACAAACATCTAATTGATAAGATAAACCAGGGAAGCAATGGCTCCTTCTTCTTTTATGGATGGCCTACAAGTAGCTCTGATATTGTACACAGTTTGTCAGCTATCTAAAAATACACAGAAGAACTGAGTTTGTGACTTTTAATGAGATTATTTCTCTCTCTGCAGTAAAAATAATACATATTCCCACTGAACACAGTCCAAGCTAGGTAGCAAGGTCTAAGTTCTAAACTTGATCTTCTGCGATCTTTTCAGTCTCATTTGCTCCTCTTTAAAGCAGAGATAATAAAATTAATCCACCAGTCTCCTCAAGGTGTTGAGAATGTTAAATGTATTTAGTTTTTGGAGCCTGTGAAGCATTATAAGAAATGAAATATTAGCTACATCCCAAACAACCAGCAGGTGAATATCTAGGCCTTTTATGATTTGAGCTTCGCTACTATTGTTATAGTATAGTGTCGATATTATTGCTAATAAAATGGCAGGAAAGCTAACCTTGGAAATTAAATCATGCATTACAATTTTCACAAGCAGAATTCTAGTATGAGGTAACATATTTCACTCAGGGTAAGACAAAATGCTGCAAAGCTTCAGAAAAATGATAGGGCTGTTGTTAAGAATAAGCACAAGAGTTGAGATACTAGGTTCAGTTTTTGCATTTGCTATCAACTGTTTATGTGACCTTGGAATTCCTCTCAGCCAGTTATTCAGTGCATTGTAACTCAGTTACTTTTGTATGTCTCACTGGGCACCAGCCTACATTTTTACTCAGGCCTGTAAGCCAGTTTGACCCTTACCCCATATTTTAATGTAATTGTATAATAGTCAATCTGATTTCCAAGAACATCGTAAGATAGTTCCCTGTACCATATGATGGATTTGTATTTTAAGACTATAACTTTATAAACTAGTTAATGTTTTTCTTTGAGGGTATGACAACACAACAATAGTGGCTTTTGCCATCTTATTTTCTTTAATGGCTATATGTTTGACCGTAACCCAGTCTCTCTTTGCTTAAAACTACTGATGGACCCATGAGATACCCTGTAAGCTATTTTGACATTGATATATGACTTTTGAAACAAATGACATAAAGCTGCTGTAACAGGGTGATGTACTGTTTACCGATTACTTTTACAATATACTGATTATTTTTTCTTTCCCTTACCAATTCTGGTGACAGTTAAGTCAGAGTGAATTTTCTGCGTTATGTATTGTATATTGCACTCAGCTGCACATGCAAAATCCTCTAAAGGCAAGAAGTTATTCGGATTAACTAAAATACTCTTTCTGAGAATAAAAACACTTATAAACCAGTAGTAACATTTGCTCTAAAAGCACCTCTTGTGTAGTGGTCATGAGTGAGTCAGAAGCATTGAACCTACCTCACTCTCAATGGGAGTCTGCAAAGATGACAAGTCAAAATACATCCCTGGGACAACGTGAGGTTTCTGGAAGTTAAGGACAGTCTACCTACTGCCTTTTCCCAAAGCACCCAATACAGTACTTTGCTGGACGAACCTGCTCCATGCCCTGTTTTGAGCTAGCACCCAAACCTGTTGATACAGCCCCATAGACTGGTGATCCTCCAGTTTCATATACATTGATATGTGTTTCAATCTGCAGACAACCTGAGAATTTTGTCTTCAGTACTGCTTTAACTGAATTCATTGCTTACAGGGAAGTAAAACCATGTCCTACATATAAGATTCACCTGAGTTCACAAGTCTAAAAATGAAAACAGCAGATTTATTCTCGCAAGGCAGGGGGGTTAAGCTCTTGCTTCAAATGACAGGCATCTGACCAAGAAAAAAACCAAATTTTAAAAATCTCTCATTCTAGCTGCTGCTCAGGGTTTCTCTAAGAAACCTGTCACTAGAAAAGCTAGAGTGGTTGCTTCGCTACTGTTTTTTTCAGAGTACCTGTGGTCAGTGAGGGACCTTCTCCTAGCACTTCTGTCTCTCATTTTTATTTAAAGGTTTTCAAGTTGCTTTCGAATACAAATGCAGTGTCAAAGCACGTAGTAAGTTCCTTTTTATTTCTTTGCTATTGCTGTCATTTAGAGGACCTAGTTACCTTGGCATAACTTCCTGTCACCTTTGAGAAGTCTAATGGAGCATTCTTAAACTTATTTGAAAATAAATCCCTCTGAGGAACTTTCCTGCACAGCAAAGTGCTAAATTTCCCATATTCATCTTTTGCACAGTTCATTGAATTGTAATGAATCACACATCATTAAGGTTTTATCTACACAGTATTGGCTTGCTCGCATTCTACAGAAACCGCATATGACATATTTAAAGATGCTATTAGTTTTAAAGGTCACTGCCTCAGATACCTCCTTCCCTCTTTCATTTTACTTGTTGCTTCAGCAAATTTATCATGGAAAGTAATGAGACATAATAGACATCACAGAACTATTTTTAGAGGACAAAATTTCCAAAGTACAACCACAGTCAAAATTGTATATGGTTCAACATAATTTCACATTAGTATTTAGGTCTGGTGAAACACATGATCTCTCTCCTCTTTTTTCTTTTCCTCATTGATTTCTGCTCAACCAAAGAAACCAACTCATGATAGTTGGCTCACTCCCCAGGGTTCTGCTGCAATTAAAGGGACTAAACTGGAGGCTTACTGTATATACAAATAAAATTTAATAGAAGACTCATAATGAAGATACCCCATCTCTCCAGGAATAAATTCTGTGAGGTTACTAAGTCAGAAGCTGAGAAGTGTCAACTCTTAAGTTTTACTACTTGCATCCCATTTCACATACTGTGTCCTTAGTTTTCAGTCTGTTTTCTAAGTAACAAAATGAGGAACAGCCTCAAACATAAAATGCTAAAAGAAAAGTCAAAAGCAGCCAAGCCACCTGGAGAGTACCACATGGTACTGGGGTACTGGTAACCTTAGTTATTTTAGGTAAACAAGGGATGGCATAAGTATTCTGCCTACAATTTTGAATTAGGTTGCCATTTAAGAAATCTCATTCAAATACTCAGCTGATGTTACAAGCTCTACTGAAATTGGTCACACCGCACCATTCTATATCCAGTTACAGTTCCTGCTATCTTTTTCACCTTCTTCTACTCAGAAGATTTCTTACTTCCTTAAGGATTGTTTTGTACCAAGAGTATCTCTTAAGAGCAATGAAGGTTGCACTCTGTTATTGAGGACAGCAGTATAACTGAGAGTAGGACTTAATCATTAGGAAAAGAAATACCATCAAGTGAAAACGACAATTTCATATCATGTTTCTACCACCTCTCCCTTTCTTAAATTTAATTAAAATTGTAATTAAGTAAGTGTCACTTCAATATTGGATAGAAAAGCCTAGTTTTTCTTATATAAGTAAACATTAACATTAAACATCAATCATGTTTAATAACGACAAAATACTATTACTGATCGCATCAAAAGGCATTTTTCTTTCAAGAATTAGTTTTTCCCAAAGCTTATAATTAGATTATTACTTAATCTTATAAAATGAGACTAAAGAGCAGAGAGGCTGTGGAAATTATGATCTTCTCCAGGTAAGCAGTTAATCAAACTTCTGACCTTTCAGAGACACTGTGGTAATCTTGTCCTTTCCTTACAAAATAATCAGAAAGCCAATGTATCACACAAAGGCTTGATTCAAGATAATTCAATATTGTATGCACAAAGGAAAGAACTTATGCAAGACCAAAACCTTGACTAAATCTTTCTGCCTCTCGGCTAAATCACTGGCATGGAATTCAAATTACATACTCTGTTCAGCTACCGCAGTACAAAACTTATGGCTTGTTTATGAATGCTCAGAATCCTGGAGGCCTTCATAGTCTTGCATACAGAACAAAATTAAAAGGAAATAAATTTAAAAATAAAGGAAATTCTAGTTTAAATTAATGCACTAAAACCATACATTGCCATGTCTGCAGTGCACCAAGAGTCTAAATGAGCATGGAAAAAATGTAATGAAAACTGATTAGGGTATTTCAGCAGCTACGGAAAGGCCTCTTTGGCTTCATATCTGTCAGCAAAGCTCACTACTTTTGTGCCTGCAGGAATTGTCCATTGTAAGAGAAGCACCAGTGAAAGTGGTCTGTATTTCTTTCACAAAAGGGAGGTAAAGGAAATGCATATTACAGTTCAAGCTGGATTTCAGGCAGAATAGGTCTTCAGCTAAGTCAAGATTATGTCCTGTAGAAGAACGTAAATAGGGTAATATAGTATATGGATTTGAGAGTGTATATTGCTATTTTTATCTTCCCCTACATTCTTGCTGTATTTTGTAGGTCTATGCTCAAGTAGTAAAGGACAGATTAGATGGGCTAGAAGTCTTGCCATTCCAAAGATGAGGACCTTGCCAACCAAAGATGAGGACTCATAAAGCCCCAGTCTGCAACCTCCTTGTCTTCCGTCAGTACACAGATGATTATTTGTTCCCATGGAATAATATTCAAAGTATTTGCAAATAGTTACCAACAATTAAACTAAAAGAGAACACATAAAGAATATAAGCTGCTTTCCCCCCTCCCCAGATCACAAAGCTCACCAAAGGCTGTGCCAATAGAGTTTGGCATAGATCAGGCTCAGAAATGTGAAAAACATGGTTAGCACCCCAATCCTCTCTTCTGTGTGTTAGCTCTACCCCAGCACAGCTGAGTGTGGCTTGTTTTCTCAGCATTGGTTACCTTAAACCTCCTCAGAAGCTAACTTAAATGTAATGGCAAATTCAGGCCAAGAACACCATGCAGCATTTAAGTGAGTGTAGGTACATAGGTGGCCCCACACCAGGGTTTAGCACAAGCTCAGCCTTTCTTTCCGCCTATGCTCTGGAGCTTTGTCTTTCCTAACTTGAGGCTCATGCATACTGACTCATAGTTAAGATGGCTTAGTGTCAAGTACTGTGACTGTGCTTGGAGAGATATACCTTTTCTAACCATGTCATTTCATAATTACATGTTTCAAGGTGATTATGACTTTCTTCCAAACATCCAGCACTGGTCTCTATGGTATAGTGCTAAATGAACCATCCACATGAGCATACAATTTCTGTGACACGGTACATCTATAGCACTTTCTTTGTTTTTCTTATACTATTATAGAATCATAGAATGCTTTGGGTTGGAAAGGACCTTTAGAGGTCATGTAATTCAGCCCCGCTGCAATTTCCTCAGGACTCTGGGATGCAGTTCATCAGGTCCCATAGACTTGGGTATGTTCAGGTTCCACAGATGGTCACAAACATGATCTTCCCTTACAGTGGGAAGGGTTTTACCCCCCTGGTCTCCATCTTGTGGTCCATTGACTCGGGAAGGGCGAGGAGAGGGATTACCAGTGAAGACTGAGGCAAAAAATGTTGTTGAGTACGTCATCCTTCTCCTTGTCTGTTGATACTAGGCCACCATTCTTGTTCATCAGGGTTACGCTTTCTTTAACCTTCTTTTTCTGGTTGACATTATTGACATTGATATTACTGGCTTCTCAATTGAGCCATAGAATACCAGAGAGAGGAAGAAAACCATTACACATGTCTTCAAATATGCATAGATCAATAAACGCACCAAAATGTATTTATTGTCATATACTGAACTTAGCATTATGCACAGAGTATAAAGATAGAACTTACTGGGTCTGCATCATACAGTCTAATCTCTCTTCCTAGCAGAGCAAAGTCCACTTCCTTTGTTATCAGCTATGCAACAGTGTTAAGGTATTCTGAAAAGAACATGTACATCTGCTAAATGATGACTGAATTTAAATGTATACTTTGATCCTTATTTTAATAAATTTGTTATTTTGTTCCCCCTACGTCCAAGGCCACTATTTAATATGGATGTGAAAGCTCTCTTTTTTAAGGACTCTTTGAATAGTTACAGAATATAGTTAAAAGTGAAAGTAACCCAGGAATAGGAATTGTTTTAAAACAAAATCAAGTGGAGAGCCAATTTTCTGCTTTGTTTTTTTGCTGATGTAGTTTTGCTGAAGGGTAGGATCTGTCTTCAGAAAGGTGAAATTCAATGGAGAACTAAGCTCCGAGGATGAGGGCACAGCTCTTTTGTTATTAGTTCTTTCACACAAAATAAATAAATAAAATAACAACCCAAGATGTGAAAAAATACAATCTAGTAACAATTCTACATTTATCACAGTTGCTCTTGCACCTTTATTTCTTACACATTGTCTCTTAGTTATTTTCATTTTCTTCGGTCTATATTATATTACCTACCCAGGCATAGGGCCCTATTTTGACAATCAGGTTGCAGGACACCTATGTCTTTTTTCCTGTGAGTCTGTTACTATAAGACTAATTAGGTGGTGCCCGTATGTAATGGCAAACATGATAGCTTGTGTCTTCATCCTACCCCTATGGGCCTGATTCTTTCTCAATTAAAGGATATATTTTAGGCAGGGATTTCCAGCAAGGCAGGGGACCCACAGTAGCCAAATTTGTGAGTTTCTTCTGATACAATATCCCGGAACTGTTTTCCTTTGTCTCTCTCTTTTTTGTGTGTCTTTATTTCTTCTGGTCAGGATTTTGCAGCCAAAGCTGAAAGAACAAACTATAGTTTTCCCTGTTAAAATTGACTCTGCTGGAAAATGAATATTGTCCTTATCAAGTCTGCTTATTCCTACTGTCTCAACCTCCTTTTTGTAGCTGGTGTGCTGCATAGTAAACCATCTCAGATAACTAATCCAGGCTGAATTTAACTTCACAAAAGTA
Organism: Phalacrocorax aristotelis; assembly: GCF_949628215.1. Lineage (NCBI taxonomy): Eukaryota > Metazoa > Chordata > Aves > Suliformes > Phalacrocoracidae > Phalacrocorax > Phalacrocorax aristotelis. The sequence continues at coordinate 59,555,248 of NC_134279.1, read as the reverse complement.
CGAGCTTAAAGAGATTGTAAAACTCCAGCATTAACTCTGTGATATAAGTTCTGTTTAAATAACCTTTGTACTAGATTCTTTATCATATTGCATTGAAAAGACTTCCTCTTTCACATGTCATCTATTGTAGTATCTTATTTTCTTTTTTGTACTAGATACTAATACAGGGAGTAGTATATTTTCAGAGAATATACACTCACTTTTCTGTAATATTTCTGAATGACTCATGTTATCTGCTTCCTTTACCTTTCATGTTTTCCATTCATATTTTACTCATTTCAGCAACGTTTACTTTTACAATCTGCAGTTTTCAGAAAGCTTCAAACACGGCCTGGCTAATCCCCTGCGCTCACCAGGTGAGACTGGTCTGGGCCATGAAGCCCTATGGGTGCATAACCCTGAAAGGTACTACTACAATTGGATCTCTTTGGGCAAGAGATTCTGTCAAGTAAAAAATGTCTTGTTCCCAAAGACTTTACAGCTATATTGTCTAATACCTGCCAGGATGGTACATAAACACAAGCCTTAAATCATAAGACTATTTACTAAATAGCATCAGAGATTAATAAATTTCACTTACATAATTTATCACCATTCTTCAGGTAAGGAGAAATTGGTGAATTAGTCGCAAATATCACAAAGAACAGGTTTTCATAGTCCAACACTGGGACTGAAATTATAACAGGGTGCGGGACCTATTTTTGCTTGATCAAAACTATGTTTTTGCTATACAAATAACTGAATTTAAAGACCTCTGACAACCTAACTATACATTCTCTTTACTACTGCTGAAGAGTAAAAAAGCTGGAAGAGTCAGCTGTAACTTGAGTGACCATTACTGCCTCATTTGCTGTCATGAGATCAGATATATAATCATGTGTTTAAAATTCAGATGCCTCCCAATAGCAGTGCTTATGTAGTAATTGTTTCAGTAAGAACATAGCTTGCCTAAGGACTGTTACAATAAATTCTTAAATAGACCACTCTATAATTACAGAACCTTATACCATGTAGTACTTAGTATTTTTACAAAAGCTTATTTGTTTGCATGTTTCACTCCTGTTTACAGAGCAGTATAAATTATTATCTCTAAGGCTTGAAATTGTTTCAGCTACCCATTAAAAAATCAGAATAGTTTCTCCTATTAGTTACGGTTCAGACAAATGTATTTTCTAAACTAACTAATGTCTTCTTTCAAGTATGCATAGACAATTTATAGAGACAGAGTATATTAGCTGAAGCAGGAGGTAGTTACGTAATTTTTTGACAAAAAACGCAATCATGAATATAAATAAGTTCTTGCCATGTCTTCTAAAACTGTGTTTATAACTGTGTTGTAGTAGCTTCTCATAAACTCTACAACATTCAGTGAATAGCATATTCTGACAACAGGTCCATTTATTATTATCTATTTCATGCACAAAGGTTAATTTTTAAGAATCAGATCTACTTTTACCTTTATTCAAACTACTGTCCTTTTTCATAACTCACACCTGCACATCACTAATTGATTTAGTCTGAAGTAATCTAGTCAAATACAAATATCGGAAAGAATCCAGAGCTGATGAATCCAGCTATACTACGGTTAGGGGAAAAATAGGGATTCACATCAAGAAGTTGGTCTATGCAATATGATACAATAAAAATATGATAATGAATTTTTGCCCATCTTTTTTTTTTTCCCTCACACATCACAGAAATTTTGGGTAGGAAGGTGACATTTTTCACTTCCTGTACATGAAAGTATATGTTCTTCTCAGAGTTCCCTTTGTACTAGGAAAAAAAGGGAAAAATGTGGAGATGCTGGACCATCAGAAATGGTAAATAGGTTAATGATTCACATACCTTTTTCTGTTAGCTGTGCAGTGCACTCAGTGTGATGAAGCAGACTATAATGAGTCAAAAGGAACTTTCCTTTTGAGTTTAATAATTGCAGCTGGTTTCAGCTCATACGTTTGATTAAAGACACTTTGTATCTTTCATTGTTATTTTAACATTTATATGGTGCTTTACATCTTCAGAGCACTCTGCTGACATTACCTTATTAGTTCTTGCAATGCTTAGATGCACGTTTCAGCGTGTTTTTATATCACAGTCCCATTTTAATTGCTATTTAAATCTGCATCAATTATATTTCTAATGAACCGTAAAAAGGAATGTTTAATACCAAAGCCACTATACCAGCAATTTGTATAGTACATTTCTTAAACTCCAAAGTATTTTGGTGTATGCGATACTTCAGATTTAGCCCAGTACTGAACTCTGCTAATGAGGGTTTCAGGCCTGTCGTCCCCTAGCACAGCGCAATGCGAACTAGCATCAGTAAGAGAAGGTCAGTGCTGTTTCTCCACTTGTTTTCCATGCTATCCTGGTGAGACTTCTTTTCATGAACTTGCTGGGTGAAATGGAAATCATTGCAAATACTATCATTGAGGTATCATTGCTCAAATTTCACCCACCGAAGACAATGAAGAGCACACGAGCCCTGTCAGGCACTGGCCCTGCTTCCTCCCAGGTTGCCTCCAGGAACACATGGTTACGAGCCCCTGTGAAAGCAGTGCTGCCCGCTTTCATGGTGGTACACCTGAGGACAGTCCTTTTTTGCCTGTGAGCCCCATATAGTCAACTCTTGCTGCCGCAGTGAACTTTAGTGAGTTCATGTTTTTCTTGTAAGTTTGCTCTCAACTTATAAAGTGTCAAGCAAAATTTCAGTCATTAGTTATTTGAACTTTCAGCTGTACCTGGTTTTCCTTTACGTTTCTTTGCCTGTTACATAAACACACCCCAGAAAACACTGCAAGTTTCTTTAACTGTCTGTTGCTAATAAATAATTCTTGCTAGTCACAAAATTAGATTTGTAGATTTTTGTATTGTTAAAACCTACATATAATTCACATACATCATCCAGACTGCAGATCAGCTTGGACCCCTCCCACCTATTTGATGTTTCTGAACAAATGAAATACAATTGTCAAAAAATGGTGTCAAGTGACCTACAGCATTTAATGTTAGCTTGCAATGAAAACAATTCCTTGTTGTTGATGACTATATGAGTTCACAGTTAAGCTTGATTTCATAAGTAATGACCATTTACAACCACTGAAGTGAGAAATTGCTCAGAGCTCCTGACGTTTAAGTCAACTGAGTTACATAACCTCACTTAAAGGTATATGGTGTACATTGGCATCTCTTGGCAATCCTTGCCCCTAGTTACAGAAGAGCCACTCCTTTCTGTCACCTAGTAACTTTTTAATACTCAACATTAACTCAGCATTTCTAAGCTAGAGTTGTATTTGTCAGTGTGTGTGGAATACAGTACTTTAAAAAATTATGTTCAGGCTATAAACACTAAACAGTGTAGTAGTCTGAACCAAGGACAACACCTCGTGGAAGTGTTTGAGCAGAAAAAAAATTGTAATAGTATATTCTGAACATAAAATGGAAATGGCTGAAGGTAAGATTACACCTGCAGGCACATCAGGCCAAGTCCTGGAAAAAATCTGGCACCTAAACTTGCTAGCAAGAGATATGCTTCTGAGAAGTGATCTGGATAATGAAGGTATAGGGGAGTATGTGCTTAGACTGATCTCTTTAACAAAACAGCTGAGCAGATCTCTTAGCCAGCAGCTGGAGAACGTTATGGAAAGTATTCAAGACACCTGCCACTTGCTGAGTGCTCTCCGTGACAAACACAAGGAATTGACTGCACGTCCAGGCAAGTATAGAGGGGCTTACCTGTAAAGATAATGGACTGGGTATATTGGATGCTGAGTTCTGCTGTGTTATGATGCTAAGGGACCTTACTTTTCATTTGTTAGTACTTCAGTATTTGGTCATTCATGAGACCAAATGAATTAATATTTCAACTGTTGTATTTTTGAGTCTATTACATGAGATTCAATGAGACTTGTAATTCTCATTATGTGAGAGGAAAATAGATATATAAAAATAAAATTAACTAAACAGGATTGTTTCCAAGTTTTATGTATATTATACTTTGGTGGATTTATCTTGACCAGACACCAGATGCTCACCCAGCAACTTACTCCCCCTCCTCAACAGGGCAGGAGGAGAAAATAAGACGACAAAGCTCATGGGTCAGTATAAAGCCAGGGAAATCGCTTGCTGCTTACCATCATGGGCAAACTGGACTCCACTGAAGGAAAAAATTAATTTATTGCCAATTGAAATAGATTTGGGTAGTGTGAAACAAAGGCAAAAAATTAAAACAACACGTTTCCCCCAGCCGTCCTTTCTTCCAGGCTCAGCTTCACTCCATTCCTGCCCCCTCTGCCGCCTCCTCGCCCAGCAGAGCCCAGGGGGATGGCGGTGGCAAGTCAATCTATAATGGTTCCCCCCTGCCACTCCTTCCTCCTCATAGTTTTCCCTGCTCCAGTGTGGGTGCTTCCCATGGCCCATAGCTCCTGTCAGGAAATCCTGGGCTTCCCACAGACTGCAGTCGCTTCAGGGAATATCCACCTGCTCTGGCACAGGGTCCTCCCTGGGCTGCAGGGTGGATATCTGCTCCAGGCTGTTCTCCCGCTGGCTGCAAGGCAATCTCCACTCCATGCCTGGAGCACCTCCCCTTCCTTCTCTGGCCTTGCTGTTTGCAGGGCTGTTTCCCCCACTTTTTTCTTCACTCCTCACTTTTCTCTGGTGTTCTTGCCCTTTCTTAAATATGTTTTCACAGAGGCAGCAGCAGCTTTGCTGACAGGCTTAGCTCAGGCCTGCTGTGGGTGCGTTGTGGAGCCAGCTGTGTGAGGCATGGGGTGGCCCTGGGCCCCTCCACACTGAGGCCCCCCCGCTGCCAGCACCTCTCCAAGTAAAACCAATGTATGTAGCCTACAGTGCTCTAAAAGTAGCAACATAAAAAGGTGACAATAAAAATAAGAAAGACTTGTGCCATCTTAGTGCACAGGTAAACATGTGGAATTCAATTTCTTGCATTTACAACAACAATGTGGATATAATAATGGTGTTATCTATTTTGAGGACCAAAACCAGATTTTATTTCTGAAAAAAATGCAGGATCATTTTGTGACAAATGAAACAAACCCTTTTCTCAGAAACAACATCTTAATGAACATTCATCAAAGGAGAAAACTAGTATTTCTGCATTTAATAATAATAATTTATTATTTAATTTTTAATAATTATTTAATAATTTAATAATTATTTAATTTTAATAATTTAATATTTATTATTTAATAATAATAATTTAATAATTTAATAAACAGCATGATGCATAACAGAGAAAGAGAGAGATTCCAGGCAGAAATCTTTAGCAATGCCCATGTTCATGAGTCTTTGTTCTAAAGACAGTTTATAAACTGTCTGCAATAATAAAAGAACATTTTTGTAAAAAAAGGACCTACTTTGAAGCTCCAAGATCAAGCCAACTTTGCCCTGTTGGCTTCATATGATTTCTTTTTTTGTAAATTTCTGAGAATTCAGTATCATTCTCCCTCCAAAAAGCTACTTTTCCTCATCTAACACTTTTCCATAAAACAGTCAGCAAAAAGGTTTTAAGACAGTTGCATATAAACTGTACTCTAAAGCTGTGTTATGAAACATCAAAAAAAGCATAGAAAGCAAAGTGTTAGAAAAGCAATAGTAGCTTATCTAATCAAAAGAGATAGTAAGCTTATTTCGAGGTTAACCTTGTAACAGAATGCAAAAAGTGTCTTTTCACATGACACAGTTGGGTAGTGTAAAGTTACAGGGCTTGGCTTTGGCTTTAAGGACTGCAGTACTAGAAAAGTCACATTCACTGTGTATGAACATGCCCTTGTTTTGAATGACCCTGTTAGCTTCAAACTTGAGTTTAGGGAAGTTGAAGGAGCTGTATGATTTGTTTTGGGGTTTTTGTTTTGTTCCAAGAATGCAAACTTCAGGCAGGAAACAGGTTAGTTTTGGCAGTTTTGCCGAGGCTTGAACTTTGCCTTGCAGACAGACTTGGAAGAGGCCTTTTACAACCCCTTATGCAAACGAAGCTATGTTATTTCCAATCCTTTTATTTTATTTCTCAGCCCTGTTAAATTATTTAGAAGTTTTTCTTCTCTATTGTAAAAGAGCCCCTGGAAAAACAGCAGAACCTTAGAACAAACTTTTTTTTTTCTTTGAACTACCAGTGGAAAAAAATATATTAAAAATGTGTTTGCTGCATCTTTTTTCTTTTTTAATATAGTCAAAATCCAATAACAAGTCATTTGGGAACTGAGGAAGTATTGCAAAGGAATAATTTTTAAACTGAGTACAACAAGAAAAAAACCTTTCTCTTGAATTGTATACTCTTTGTACGTTTAAATTAATCCGATGCAAACAGAGATGAAAGTGAAAGGCCTATCTAGATCATATAACATCACGCATTGATGTGAGGACATTCTTACTCAATGAGATTATTTTCCAAGTTGAAAACTTTGAGTTAGTTATTTAGTTCATATGAAGTTATTGAAAAAAGTGAACGTCAGCCAGTGGTTTCCCACAAGACACATATCAGCCCTTTCTATTGTCCTTCCCTTGTGTATCTGTCCCTTATAAGTGGAAAGCACACCATACTGTGTTTCATTCTGTAGAATTCTCTTATTTTTATAGACTTCCATTGGATTTAACCTGCAAAACAAAGCTTTTCAGGATCTCATGCAGCAAACAGAAATAAGCAAGACATTTTCCAAGATGTTTGCAATATACCTAACTAATGAAGACACAGTTCTAGTTGTAGAGATTGACAGCATAAGGTGAGGGGAGAACTGAAAGGAATACATCTGAAATCCTTGGAGAGAATATCTGGAAGGATTTCCAGGAAAAGGTGCAAGATAAGAAAAAATAAGGGATCATAAAATAAATAGATTAAAGATAAAATCTTACATGAATGTCACGTAGTGGCTGTGTGCTTTTCGTGCATCCTTCTTCACCAGGGGTTTTTGGTTATATGCAAGAGCAACCTCCACAATATAACTGCATGCTGCAAACTGCTGAACTTCAGTGCTGGTGTTTTTGTGTTATCCTCTATTCTCCATGGCAAAAATTCAAAGCTCCTAAGCATATTTTATGTTGAGCTCATGTATAACAGCTTTGTGAGAGACCCATGCATTAGAATCTTGCAGGATTCAATTTTAGGAAATATATATAATTAATGTTTAGCTTTAAAGCTCTTCCCAAATTGATTTGACTATTATTTACCAATTCCACACTTTAGACTGATTGTCATTAAGAATTTAGCTAGTGTCTGATCATTAGAAAGATGTTGATTAGAGTTGCCACAGCAGTTCTTTGACAAATACACAGTTGTACTGTGTTGTATTCAATTCTTCAGAAATTCACTCATATTGAATTGCAATAAATGCAAAAATACTAAATGAAAGCCAGAAAATACATTGTGCTTCATGTATTGGATGGTACTATGGAATTAGGTGGAATTCATTAGGTATGTGGATAAAAGTTTTCATATTTTTTTGCTAGCTTTTATAGCAAAATTCAATTGGTTGCCTATTTTTTTCCTCAGAGTACAATGGAATTACAGATTGTCTGCAGAAAGTGAAGGATTATTTGATAAAGACAGTGTCACACCTTAAAGAGGCAGAAAATAAACTTTGTGCTGCTAGCTGCAGACAAGACGAGGATTCTCAGATCCAGACTGAGCAAAATGCTTCTAGAGAAACAGATGTGTGTTCTTCTAGGGAAACAGATGTGTGTTGTTCTGAAGGAGAAGCAACAGAGTCTGTGCAAGCATCTTCTAGTCCCAGTCAGCAATCCCAAAGAACTCCTTCCATGAACAAGACTGAAACTCAGAATGTTAATCAAATCCAGCCAAGTGAAACTAAAACTGTGGAAAAAGACATTGTTGCATCATTAGCTGAAAACGTATCTGCTCGAGAACAGGATGTTAGCAGAGAACCTCCAATGAAAAGGGAAAATGGTGAACACAGACTACTAATGAATTCTGTTACAGAGAAAAAAGATTGCAATGGCAGGAATAAACCTCATAGACCTCCACCTAGCTCTGTTACTGAAAAGTCTCCAGAGCTGTTTTTTCAAGATGCTGTTGGGAGCAGTGAGGAAGGCATTCTGTCTGGGACAGTGAAAGACATTGATGACAGAAGTGTCATGAATCTTTTTGAACAGGAGAGAAAGGCAGTAGTCAAAGAATCTTCAAAAGGGGTAGAAAGTGAAGAATACAGACTGACAGAGCAAATGGAAGACAGCAAAATGGAAACAAATAATGACATCTGTAGGAATGACCTATTGACCTTCACATCTTCAGCACAAAGATGTGAAGTACAAAAATCCAGGCACTGGATGAACAAAGAGTGAGCACATATTCTTGTTTTTAGGAACAGATATACATAAATATTGCTTATTAGCACACATATAAACATCTGTGGGCCCAGAAACTCAGTATGCATGTATTGAACAGCTGTGCTGGTCATGCACATAATAGCAGTTTACAACTCAAGCAGGCACAATGAAGATCTTCCATTTGGTCTAAAGTAAACTGTAACTTTCTATTTGATTGCATAGATTTATCTTTTTTTAATGCCAGAGAGGGACTGAGTCCCAGACAATAAAGTCAATAATTCCCGAATTGTTAGAAATCAGTAGGAAAAGACCCCAATTAGTCACTTTTATGATAATTTGTAAGCTGTTCTGAAACAAGCTAAACGTAACATATACACTTATGAATGATCTGCTTATGCTACAATATAGCACATCATTATAGTAAAGTATTTAATTAAAAATACAAGGCACCACCCCACACAAAATACATATAATAATATTTTATATTCTTTTTCTCCAGATTTCTAGTGGAAGAGAGTGGCAAGAAAGAACGTGAAGTAGCTTGTTTCATTAAAGCCCCTGCAACTGCTCTGGAGAATCTTAAGTGTAAGATAGTCAATGATGCTAGTTCCTTGGTGGTGGCTGATTCTGAGGAGCTGGTCAGCAATGTCATCAGTATTGAATGCTCTGATTATGAGAAAACAACCCCTTTCCCTATCAACATTGCAATCCCATTTACTTCATGCTTCAGAGGAAATTATCGGGAGATTATGGTGAAGGTGACTGATGTGAACTTTCAATCAAACTACTTAACTCCTGTTTGTTTGGAAGGATATCAAGGAAACCATAAGGTTGGTAACCTCTCATCTAAGCATTGCAAAAACATCATCCCAGGTTCCCAGTTAAGCCTCTGTGGAGTTATACAAGTAAAGTTGCCATTATTAAGCCATATTGCCCAATACATAAGGTTAAATTGAACTTTTCTTCCTACTTTCTCAAGATCTAATTCTATTTGAAACCTAGTATTTAACAAGGCCCTTTTTTCACTTGTGATGTTAAGGCAAGTGCTTGTTCCCACAATACTAATGATTGAGCAATGGTTCATGATTTTTGTAAGTAAGTGTAATATGTTGCATTATTTGATAAAAGTAAAAACTTAAGGGCAATTATTTTGCATTCAGAGAAGTAACACAATTCTGTGTATAAGAATACAAATTCCATCTCAGAGAAACGCAGGATGGTTCTTTATTTTAACTGCAGAAGAATTGCATTGGGCCAGATTCAACACCCAGTTTATGCGCTTATTTCAATTGACCCCAATCATACACTATAATATTAATGACATCGCACGATGACTAGAGATCACCAGATAACTGGGCATCCAAGTGGCAATAATATTCAATCTACTTTCATTTCACACTTTGCTCTATAAATAATGTTGACTTCTCAAAAAGCTAATCTGCTGTAGAATACAGCTTCCTTTCCTTCCCATGAGCTCTAACCCCACATTCTCTTTATGCAGGAAACCTTTGCGGAAGTGAAAATTTATCAGCTGGGTGTTTTTTCTGTGTTGTCATGCTTAAAAAAAGAAACCTTTACTGTCCCTAAGGTAGGACTCTTACAAAAGCTGAGTGTGGATTCTAGAATCTCTTTCTATTACCCTCCAGAAACATTCAGTTCTCCAGCACCCATGCAGTTAAAGGTGAGCTTGAAATAACATATTTATGGAGCAAGTATTGTGTATCTGATCAGTTCTGAAGCAAGGATGCCAATAATGTTAAAAGGCAACCTGTTCTATTATTAGAAAAAGGGAAAAGTGCTTGTAGCTCTGCGACCTGCATACACAGCAAACGATTTCCTGTGAACTTTGTTAAAGCCACATGATATTGTCAGCAGTGAACATATCTCTAGCTGAAAAGAGCTGCCTACCTTTTTTTGATATACTTCAGAAAATACAGTTGTCTTCAATAATGACATAAGCATCAGCTCCAAACTTCAACTGCTTGGCCCAGTGTTTAATTTAATGGAACAATTTTTCTCACCTGACCGTCACTTGTACCAGGCAGTGCAACAGAAGGTTTTGTCACCTCTTAGTCTTAGGCTGAGAATAATCTCAAAATCTGCTTCAGTTATAATGTGTTTCTCCCTTCCCCCATAAAAATATTGATTCTGAGGTACAGAGAAGCTAAAATTAACAGTGAAAAAAATACAGATTTGAAAAATCTTAGAAAATTATCAAACTTGGGAGGGAAGTCGGGAATTTCAAAACTTGAACTCAAAGCAGGAACCAAACAGTCAAAATATTTTAGTAAAGGCTCCAGTTTTTGATGACTTTCAAGCACTCAGTTGTGCTTTGTATAAAATGCTGATATGTTGATTGGGTTGTTTCTGAGTTATAGAGAGGAGCCTAAAACTTCTGTGATAGTCTAATCCAATTCCAAAAGATAAATCAATTTGTTAAAAACAGGCATGTAAGAGAAGATTTATTAATTTGCAAATTAATTGTACAATTGCTTTCCCTATTTAGGTGCAGCCAATTGAACCATCATTGGTTTCCACATTGAAAGCAAGACACAGTATGTACCACTCAGTGGTATCTACTAGTGTACTGGTTTATGCTCAGCACCCTTCAGCCCAACCATTTAACAGTTCAGTCACTATTACTCTACCCTGTCCTCCAAACCCAGAAAAAAAAAGGCAAGGAGAAGAGGCAGAACATGTGAGAGCCATTAGTGCTACAGTAAAGAGGGCTGCTACGGCATACCAGCCTCGGTAAGAACAACTTCACTACAAATTCGGTGTTTTCAAAACATCAAAATGAATTAATTTTAACAGTTGCTGATTAATAATTTTTTGTATTAAAGATGTATTAGTTCCTTAATACAGTCTGCTATACTGAGAGACATTGTTAGAAACCCTAGAGCAAATCCCCACAATTCTCATGCTACAGCTTTACCAGGAAAATTCATATGGCATTTGATGTATTATCTTTAAATATGCTGACCACTATATTTTAACAGGAGTCAGGATGAAAAATGCATGGATTTTTTCAGCAAGAAATGTTCAGCCATTTTCACCAAAGCCAAACATTGAACATAGAGAATAACCATGTCTCAAAACTGCTACGATCATAATTTTACTAGTCAGTGGTTTGGCTACCCTGGCCTTTGAATTTTCTAATCTCTACTTCTACACAATCCAATGGCTACCTGAGTGAAAATTTATGACACAATGGTTTGGAGTAAGTCAGTTTTGTGGTCACTGCTGCACTAAATAAAGGCCTAGATTTTTCCAATGCACTCACTGCAAAATTTCTAAAACTTAGACCTTTTGGAATATCTTTAAAAAGCATTAAAACATAGGGACTCCTAAAAAAACCCTCTCCATTTCAGTTGTTAACTGTAGGTTCAAAGACATTTATCCAGCATGCATACGAGGATAGGGATAAAGATTTCTAGTGGAAAAAAAAGCCAAAGAAGACCTCATCTATTTTGATAGCAAAATAGATGGTGTTTTTACCATCTCATGCAGGAAAAAAATTAATCTGAACTTACCATTTGATTGTTGTCCTTCCAGTTCTGCTACCATGGGCAACTCCAGGTTCAGAAAGGCTTTCTGCGATTTCTTTGTAGGGACTAGCCTGGGACAAGAGTCAGCTTTCAAGTACTTCTACTTTAGGTCATTAAAGAGTTAGCTTATTCCTACTGTGCTAAACATTATCTTTTTTAAAATTCATCCACATGCCAAGATTGTGATTGTCTTGAAAATAAGCAAGGTACAGATGGAGAAGGCAGACAATCTTCTAGTTTTCCATTTTTACAAAACTTCTCAGATCATGTTTTAAAGAGCTCTACATTCACACTGGTGTCTTAGACTAAACATCCATCTTTATGACAAACTTCAGATTTGGAAAGGGTGCCCGTGTCAATTTATAAGACCTTCAAATTTCATATCCTGTACCAGAAGCATTTAATGGTGTTGCAGTACCTTCGTGGCATCTGTCCTTGTCTAAATGGCACTTTAGATTCTCAATCAAAGCACATCCATGAAAAGACCATGGCTTGATTGCTTATTTCTATACAAATTCCTTAGAAAATGATGCCAACATTGTCCTGTATTTGCACATAGGCTGAGGCTGTATGCTTGAGAAATGCTTAGGCTGTCCTGTGGAATATTTTCTTTTTTGGACTGTACATATGATGTGCATTTGAGGTGAATGGATTACTCACATCCCATTTTTAAAAATTGGTAAGGAGAGGTGTGTGTGATTGTTATGGGCTTCTGTAAAAAAAACCCTCATGTTTCATTCATTAGAAGAAATTAGCCAGAGCACGTCATGTCACAGTTGCTTCATTCTGAGTGTAATCACCTGATTTGAAGAGAAGCTACTTTTATTTTCTCTTTTGAAAGAGATAATGGATAGCAGTCATTTCTTATTTTCTAAATTCCTTTGTGGTTATTGAGTAATATTCGCTTCTGGAAGAAAAGGTTGGCTGCTGGGTTTTGTTTTGGGTTTGGTTTTGTTGGGTTTTTTTTCTTTTTTTCTCAGATATCTACTTCCAGAGAATCTAAATCTTGATGAATGACTCAGGAACAACCCATAATAATTACTGTGCATGATAGTAAACGATACATTAATACAGAGTCATTTAGGTAGAAACCTTTGTTTTTCCTTTTTGTCCCTTTCTGGAGAATTGAAAAAAAAAACCAAAAAAACTAAAACCTTTTAACAATTATATCACTGACGTACTCTGGACTATAGTTCCAGATGTAGGTTTTCAGTAAGGTGGAAAAACCACATGTAGCCATCAAGGAAAGCAAAAGAAAAAGCAGAGCTACAAATACAAGCTTACTCTTTCTAAGGATCTATTTTTCATTATATATTTTTCCTATAATTTCTTGGCTTTCCAGGGCTGTGAGTGCTTCTGTGAGAAAAAATGGGGAGAATCTCAGTGATACTTTGAAGTTATTAGGTCACAGAAACAGAGGAGAAGGGTGGAAGGTGTTTGATGATGTTATTATCCAGAATGCACGGAATGGGCTTGTATCATTTGAACTAAATGAGCATTTAGAAAGGTAATGTATGAATAATTTAATAACATTTTATTTACTAAAATATTTGCTTTCAAGTATACAATCAATGGAAATTAGTGGAGTTAAGAAATCATTCACTATTAATTATTAACTTGCCAGCATCTCTTTCTTCCACTTTGCAATATAAGATCATTTAGTTTTGTTACTCCTAATTACAGGAAGTATAAATTTGTTTAAATATTTTTTGATCTATAGACTGTACACAATGTAATATATACAAAACTTGAAACAGAAAATGCAGATATTAATCTTAATTTTAAAATGTAATTTTGCTCTCTAACTAAAAACCAATTATTTTTTATTCCTTATTAGGAAATTTTCTCTTACTTTCATCTAAAATTTGTGTATATTTGAAATCATAGAGAGTCAATATACTCTACACTACGGAAGCATACAAATTTCTACCCTTTCATGTGCTGGAAACAAGAAAAAAAAGGAGGTAGCAAAAGGTCCATTGGAGACTGAGCCCTGTATTATTTTACATAATAAACTGTTAGCAGTTGATAAAATGATTTAAGCTAGAGCTATTTATTTTCTTGCTTTCTTTTTTTTTAATACAGCTTTGTGGTCATTCGCTTTTCATTCCTCTTGGAAAACACGTATCTCCTCCTCTTTGCTCAGGCTCTGGAAGAAGCTGTTTGTAGCACAATGGCTAATGTGATACTATATCGGAAAAGAGAAAACCCATATAAAATAGTAGTTTTGCTATCTCCATCCAAAGAATTGAGCTGCGAACTTCAAAATCTCCATGAGGAGGGCTACATTGGTCCCCCAGAACCTACGCAGCAGTTCCCATTAAGAGAAGGAGAGCAGATTCATTTTACATTTAGAGGCAATATTTTTGCTTCAGGTAAGGTAATTAATTCATGCATCTGGGATGAACATTATCAATCACCTCAGCTATTCAGATACACTGTATGTGAGCATTAGTAGATTGTGGTTAGTCACAGCACATTTAGTTCAGTGTTTTATTTCTTTTAAAAGATACGTGCATGGAGCTACATGTGAAACTGCTCCAACTGAAAAATAAAATGCACTATTTGAACAAGGTCCTGAGCAACCTGCTGTAGGTGACCCTGCTTTGAGCAGAACAAGATGGTCTTCAGAGATCTCTTCCAACCTCTGCCATTCTGTGAAACCCGGTCCCTTGGTATTTTATTTTTCACTTCAAAAGGGCAGGATTCCATCAATGGCTTTTTAACATAAAGCATATTTCATAGAATTAAACAGATTCCTAACAAAATGAAACAGTCTGCTATTTTATCTGTGTAGATTCACTTAAAGTGATCAACATTAAACATTGAAATCCAGTGCAAAATGTTGCTTTTGTGAGCTGCATTGTGAATTGAGTTGATGAGACAGTTGTTATGCAGTTTCCATCAGCAGCCTCAAAAATTCCATGCGGTGGCCGCCATCATTCAGAGATTTGCTTAAAGGGAAAAGAGATAAGAAGCCTCAGGAAAGTTTAATCCAAAATTAGATATATTCTTTCTGTCAGTTTTGGAAAGAACATATAAAAATATATTTGGCCCTCTGAACATTTTGTACATAAACTCTCCCATTGAAAACTCCTAAAGAAAGGATTATTCTTTACAAAGAGAAGTCTCTAGCCCCTAAGGACTGCCTGCTCGTATATGCAAAGGATAGTGTTACATCAATCAAAATTGAAATACAAATCCTAAAAATTCACCTACTTCTCCACCTCCATTCATTTTGTTGTTACAGATAGACAGATATCCATTCTGAATAAATGGAAAGCATATACTTCCATTCACAGCAACGTGGTTTTTTTTTTTCTCTCCTTGTTATGTACTTTATCCCCTTGTGTGTTCCTTACTTTTAAACTTGTAGCACAGCCACACCACTTAGACCTTATGCCAACAATTCAGGGGCTAAGAAAGGTAACTATGAAGACATTACAACTACTGAAGCAGGCTGGCAGGAATGTTTGAACTTCAGATGTTCAATATAAAGTAATAATAATGATAAAGAACAATGAAATGTTATGTGATTAGCTCTATTTGACTCACCCTAATGAATTATTTTAGATGCCAAGCATCTAAATACAGCCTAAAAATTTTTCTTTTTTAATGTACTGCAGAGAATGGAAAAGATTTTGGAAAAGTCTACAGGCTGATTTTTCATTCACAAAGAAAACCCAGGCTGGAGCTCCAAATTAAAGAAGTGGATGAATTTGGTAACTACAGTTCACCTCATTACAAAGGAACAGCAGTGTTTTATAAAATTACCAGAGAGATGATAACCAAGAAATGGGAACAACCCTTGCCATATGGTGAATATCACCATCAGTCTCCACTATGTAAATTAGCACTAACGTTGCCTAAGGTAGGTTTCTCATTTGATAATGTTAGAGATCCCTCCCTTTTTTCCTTACGACATATTTATTAGGCAAAAGGATCTTGGTATGATTTTTGCTTTACAGATACACACAGGAGTCTCTGATGGAGCAGTTCTGATCCATCAGCAATGTACAAACACCCTCAGAATATCTTTTAGTGGGTGGGAGGGACCCTCATCCAAGCACGAGCAGAAAAAAATGTTGAGTAGAACCCACCTGCTCTCACCCATTTGCTCTCCCCAAATGGTATGGCCCTGAGAAATTATTGGTTAAATTTCAGTTATGTACTTCTTATGTCCTTGTCTTGGAAGTGCAGAATTGCAAACTATAGGACCATTAAATGGTTCATGTAACCTATCTTTCTCCTATCACCTGAGTCGTCTCCTATTATGCCTGATAAGCCTCTGCAATACAGCCATACGGGCAATTATGTCCATCTCTGGTGAAAGGTATTGCTACCTAAATTAATCTTTAATATTCCTGCAATGAAATCTCATTGTAATATTTTCAAAGAGCCTAGGTATCAGTACCCTATATTGTACAAAATGCTGCTGCTAGACTGCTGCTATCAGATTTGCATACATTTTAATGTCAACTTATGTACAGTAGCACTTGGTCTAAATCTCTAGTAACAAGCAGTAGCATCTCTCTCTTTTTGAATTTAATTGACTTCACTCTTCCTTAACCTATGACCTGCAAATACATGTTTTATTTTGTAAGCATACCTCTTGATTTCTGTCTCATCTCCATTCTCTCAAGTAAAAATTAAGAACAATTAACTGCAGAAGATTTTAGGAGGAGATCTCTCTTAGTGACAAACTCCATATCAAGTGTAAGTTTTCTTTTAAGAATCACATGCTTTCAAGCACTTTGCTTTTCCACAGGTCTAGTATTCTGTGTGGAGTATTCACAGAGAGGGAAATGCAAACTCTTGAGGTCCAGTGGGATGATTTAAAAAAAGAAAAATCTGTGGCACACCCTAGGCATCAGTTAGTTTTCTTCCATCCACCTGCCTAGCTTCCATCCCGTTTTTCCACTTTATTTAATATTACCGTGCAATAAGAACAAGATTTAAAGGATTGAACTGCATTTATATTAAACCAGAAAAGTAATTATAAAGTGTCTTAGATTTGGGTTGGCATATATGGCCTACTGCTATACATATTCATCCTTAAATGTTCTATTTGGACTTTTCAAAACAAATATTTCTGACTACCCCTTTTCTCATACTAAATTTAAGGCCGTGTTTCGTCTTTCCCAGTGTGGCTGAGATCTTGAAGTCTGGTCAGTCTGTATAAGTGTGTGAGAATATATAATATATATGGGTACACAGTAGCACACAGGCAGCCTCCTCATTTAAATGGAATTAGATGGAGGAACTGTATAACAAGATCATTGCTGATAAATTAGAAATTAAATCAAACCTCAGGAATGGTGATAGCCTTTGGGAATATTTTCTCTAAATCTATTTTTTGAATAGTGGCTTTACTTTTAACAGAATCAGTTCAAGCACAGAGGACCCAAGGTCGATGCACAAAAAGTCTGCTTAGAGAGACTGAGTTATTATATCACTTCAGAAAACCTGTGTTGCAGCATCTTGCAAATAATTTTTCTTTTGCTTCTGGTAAACGTATTTTAAAGGGTGCATTTCAAAGGAGTCAGAATCTTCATTAAATGCAAATATTAGACCAAAATGCTTGAAAACATTTGCATTTTGATAACTTTTTCATTACATGACTTGTATTTTCTGTTGTACACAGAATGAAATGTCTCCCTCTAGGATGAAGAATAGCATCAAAATAACATCATCCCTTACGTTGCAATTCATCTTAGTAAAAAAAATTTATACCTTGCTGTATTTGGTGAACCTTCCTACATTTTGATCTATCTTCCATCCATCCAGTGTAATAATTTAAAATTCATAATGATTAAAGTCAGATTTTTTTAGTAGAGAAGAAATATTCCTTAATAATTTAGCTAGTTCAGTTATCATCCTTTTGAAGCATTATAAAACATCAATGAAGCTTATTATTTCACTTTAGTGTATAATTAATAAATTAAATACAATGTACCTTCCTATTGGTATATAAATACAGGAGGCAAATGGGAATTTCACCCACACCATCATCTAGTGGTATGTAACATCAATTAACACAGTTATAATGTTCTTCACTCTTTTGCTCTTCCTACCTTCTTCCAGCCAAGCATATCTTGAATTCTGTACTGAACAAACTCACAGAGACTTTAAGAACAAAAAATATTGTCTTTTTTCTTTTTCTTGGCTGAAAGATAGGGAAAGAAGAGTAGGGAAAAGCGGTTGGTTTTCTCAATGAAAAATTATTACTAGTAAAGTCCCACACAGATCCATGCTAACATATTCTCAGAAACTTGTGAATAATTAAATGGAAAGTCTGATGACAGTACAAAATATTCAGAGTACTAAAGCTGTCTGTGAAGAATCACAAAATATAATGATACTGAATGACTAGAAAATAAACTAGATAATGTAGATGCCAGTAAGTGTTTTCTTGGGGTGGAAGTACCTATCTAATTGTATACTGGTAGACTCTAAATTACCTATTACCACTTAAAAAAGAAATATTTTGTCATTTTGCTCTCTGAAAACTTCCAGAGTGTTCAGCAGCAAAAGGTAAATGGAATGTTCTAAATGATTAGACAACAAAATGGAAACAAGATTATGCCATGTAACTATAAGGCATCCATATCATGAGTGCACTCTGCAGTCCTGGTCATAGAGCTTAGAAAGAGGACTTGGAAGAGGACAGAGAGAAGGTGGTCAGAAACATGGAGTGGTTCCAGGCAGAGAGACCATACATTGAAGACAACAATTCAGGCAGTTTTTGTAAAAGTTGAAATATTGTGTACACTTATGAATATTATGGAGGAGCTGAAAAAGGAATAATTATATCCCCTTTTGCAGGATATAAGAACAATTATATTGGTTAGTCACGGGTGTAATCAATAATATAAAACAATGTACTTTTTACATACAAAAATAATCAAAAGGTGAACTCATTTTCACAGGATATTTGCAGTTTGAGCTAGAAAAGGAATTGACTGGCAGAGAGACAGACCATATATTAAACATAATGATCCAGATGCAATTAAATGCTAGAGTAATGACAAGGAAATTCTAACTACTTACCATATCTTACAGTGTGTTCTAAAATTATTAACAGTGATGAAAGCACTGACAGCAAAAACTAATATAAGAACTTTATCCTGGTTTTACTGTCTATGATCTGATCAACAAATTTTAATCAGATATGTCTTCACATTTAGATGGGCTTTCTAATGAATACAACGAATAGAAGGAAATAGTTAAAATTGGATAAGAAAACACAGTCTTGGAGAAATTTAATGCACTAATTATACAAACAACTACACCAACCATCTGTCAAATGCAACTGCTATTTACCACTTCATTAAAGTACAAGTCTTGTGTTAATATTCATATAATATGAACCGAGACTGGCACTGTCCATAATTAGTCATATGCTGATGCTATTAATATATATTGCCAAAGCATCCAGAACTATCTGACCACATTCCTGTGTGTAGACATACACCCAAGCAATGACCCTTCAATTTTGCTAGTTTCTATCACATGTATACTGCTACAGTACAGCAATTAAGCTGCCACAAATCTCAAAAGTATATTAAATTATAATGCTTAGGTTTGTCTCTGGCCTATTGATAATGCTGTGCTGTGTACAGTGTTGCTCACACTAACACAGCTGCTTACAGAGTTCCAGTTGTCACAGTAAGGCTCTCCTGTCTTAACTGTGAATTAGGCGACTCTAAACTAGCATTGTTGATGGACTTCTCACTTGCTCCCAGTATGCTGGGGGAGCCTTTCGTGGTTTGGGAATAAAATCCCTGAAATAGCAGTAAATGCAGGGTAAGAACAGCAAAGACTATTTACATTTCTACTACTTTGTTGAGTTAACAAGTATCTTCAGTTTAATTTAAACATGTTAAGGGATTAGTTTTAATACACATGAGATCACAAATACTCAGTGTTGGCAGTAACAATAAAAATTTTCTCTACAAAACGAAATGAAGTTTGGGCTTTTTCTTTTTTTTTTTTTCTTTTTTTTTTTTTTCCCTTTTGCCAGATGATGGAGTTAGTACCATCCACAATGCCTGATCTTGATTGTGACAAAGACAGATGGGATCTTTTTAAGGCAACCATTCTGACTACATTTTTACATTTTCACTCATTTCTTTAAAATTCCTGCCTAAATTTCTCTTGAACTGTGGATGTGTGTTATATGTACATGCCATATTATCTACTGTCTGACAAATATATTTCTGACAGTGGTCAAAGCAGTGGTTGTTTACTTTGTATGTAACCCGTCACATCAGTTTTTAGTTTAAGCATGCTACCTTTGTACAGAAGTAAGCTGATCTTCACTAACAATTCCTGTTATGGAGCTTTCATTTCCTCAGCATGGAAAACACTGGTTGGTCAAACCTGTTATTTTCAGCACAAGTTGAATACAGTGGATTAGGTTCTGATGTCAAGTATGTGAGTGCGTATCAGTAATATTTCTACTGATTTCAAAGCAGTTGTATTTATGTGAAACTGGGCTAAAGAGTTTAAAAGGTTAATTTCTCCTTTTCTGTCTGTCCTGTTTGATATGCTAGTAGAGTCTGGTCATGTCTCAGAGGTCCATTTGACAGAGCACTTCAGTATTGCTGGCTGAAATCAGAGCGCTTTGCAAAAAGACATTGTTGTAATACATACAAGCATTATCAAATTACTATTCTGCTGAAGTTTTATGTCTAATGACTGTCTAACAGCAAAATAGCATGTGATCCTCTGCTTCAGAAAGGCAGTTGCTTAGCTAATTGAAGGGCCTTCCAGACTAGAAAACTGCTTTGACTGCTAAGAGTATTTTACTTATGCTGTCAACCAGAACAGTGGTGCCACATGCCAGTGCAGCTGAACCGTGGGTGAATTTAGCGCTTCACCACAGATATTTAATCTTTAAAGGCAGGTTTAATGTTTTGGATCTAATGCATTGTATATTATTACACTGTTTCTAGACAATATTCATTTTCAATTCTTCTCATTTTTACTACTATTTTAACATTAAGTAGCATAAAGTGGTTCAGATTAAAGTCAATGCACGGGTAATTGAGTTCATCTACAATAACTTTGAAAATCTCATACAGACCTTTGAGGTGCTAAATTCTCATTAATGAATGAAAATAAGTTTAAATATAAATGCATAATTAAACGAAGCCAAAGGAGGCTGAGTCTTGGAAGAAAAACAATGCCCCCTTCTGGAAGAGCTTTATATTTCTCTTGTTTTGAGGGCTTTTTTTAGCCATGTTATGCCATCTTCACACTAGGGCACGTCCAAGACAAGGCAGATTCAGATCTCAAGATGAGTACAGCACAGGATGGTTTTGCACTGCCAAGCAGTGCATACAGTGTGCATCCTGTGCACACTGAAACCCCCTACCAAGATGGCTGCCTGATGAAAAGTTGTTTATTTCACAGGTGAATTGGTAACAGTTATGATTATATTGACCTTTTGGATGTGTAGTTCAGTACGTATGAAGCACTCCAAATATTGAACAATATATGAAGTCTGTATTATAAAAGTATTTAAGATAAGCTCAGCAAGGCTCAGTATGCCCAGCAGTAAAAGGAGAGTAATTTGTCCAGCCAGCGTTTCATGCTCTTAATTCACAAATGGAAAAAGAAGCTCAGAGAATAAATCTGGAACACGTCTCACAGGGAAAGCTGTGCATAAACAGCCAGGTAATAAAACTGACTGTGTGTGACAAAAGTAACATTAGCACTAAAAGAGGACAATTACAGCTTTTAACAAAAAAAAAAAGAGCTGAACTTCACTTGATACAAATTAATATCTTATTGTGCTCAGGGCTTATGTAAGTAATTTCTTGTTCTATATGGAGTAGGAAACAAGAGTAAAGCCCACAAGACTGTCCTCCTTCTCAGTCATAGGGAAAAAGGACAAAGTATTTTTTTTCTTTCTCTCCAGTGTTCAGAGGAAGAAACAGGAAGAACTCCACTTTCTAATGGAACTTGACTTGTGAATTCTGATTATTATTAGTGATTTATAATTAAAAGTTGAACCATGTAAACCAAATAACTATAGCTACAAACATAGTATGATTTCTAGACCTTACTATAGCTCTGCATACCTACAAACCTATAAATTTTCCTTGAAAGAGTCTGGTATGCCCACAGCTGTAATAAGAACACAGAGACAGCAAGGCAAAGCTACTGCAGTATTCGAAATTTCGAAATTATAATCCACTTCATGTACGAAGGTTCTATACAGATTTTCTATACACCCAGTTTATATACACCAGTCATGCCATAATGCTTCTAATCAAACATTTATAAAATTGCATAGATTATAAACTTTTTAATAAGATGCAATAAACATCCATTTGGTGTAAAGAGACTTAGTTTCATTATTTTAAAGCTGTATACTGATTTTTACCTGCTGATGGTGTTAACTGGTTTTTAATAATGACACAAATCATCTATGTAGGTAGGACCTGTCTTAAATGCTGATTTACTGCAATCCACTCCATCCTCCCTTAGTGATTTAGTAATTTCTCTTTCCTTCACACATTTTCTTTGATAGTATGAAAAGTTGATCAACCGTCCACGAAGCACAAAAAGAATTTCTTCTGAGTCATCGGGTAAGAGCGCATACATAATATATTAACGTCAATATAAATAATAGTTATATTTGCTATTTACTTTTTTTAAATGCCAAGATTTGTTTCAGCTGTAACTGACATTTTAAAATGCCATATTCATGAACCGAAGTAGTTAATGTGTTAAAAGATATTATTCAAAGGAAAAAAAAAGTGATCTGTTTACCATGAAATGCAAAAGCTCTTGTAAGTTAATGTTGTGGTGGGGTGTTTGAGCAGCATAAATTTTTCTGTATAAGGAGATTCACTTTGTACTGGAAAGCTCCAGTATAAGTTATGTATTAGTCATAGGAAATGCCCAAACGGTTTTATTTTATTGCTAGCTTTCCCCATGCAGTTCCAAAAGTTATAGATCATTGATGAATCTCCTCTTGACTAAATTGACTTCATGTCTCAGTGCAGTTACCAAAAATTACATCAGAAATAAGAAGTGATGATGTTTTCATTAAAGACCAAGCCATATTTAGTTGGGGAGTTCACCTACTGAGCCTCCAGCTTTAGAAAGCTTTTCAAAAAAAAGAAAGATTTACACAGCAGAAGAATAATGCTCTTAATTTACTGATTTTTGCCCTTCAGAGGCCCTATGGGACAACTTGCTATATTGGCTTGCAGAAGAGCTTGCAGAAGATAATACATCATTGCTTGCTTTATGCTTACCTGTTCGGCGGAGCATGCTTCAGCTTGTTAAGCTGAAGTGCCCTGATAATTTAACACAACAGATCTATGAGCTGCTTTGCTGCTGGAAAAAGACCCTTCCAAGGTCAGCTGATAAACAGCAGCTCCTGTCTCACTATTTGCGGAAGAGTGGCAGAAGTGATCTTTCAGAAGAACTTCATTTTAAGTGGCAAAATAAAGTGTTCACTTGACAGAATCACTGGCAACTAACAGCCCATTTCTCGTCTTTTTTTGTTGAAAGGTGTGAATATTACTGTGATATCTTTGGATGAATGAGTGACAGGGATACCAGTCAGGGATCATACTGCTTATTTATATGTTATTTTGAACCCCTTTACTAAAGCAAAGTAAAATAGCAATGTCCTTGCTTGCTAAAAGTGAACATTTCTCCTGTGGAAAAGTGAGATACTGAAAATATAGGTATGAAGGATTATGGACTGGTCTGCATAGGTTTCTAAGGATTTTAATTGTTTGCACATACCATACTCAGTTGACATAGAATCATATTTCTACATTCTTTAAACACTAGGAATTATTCACTACACTTTCTCAAACTTTTATGAATCATTCCATGATACATGGAATACTTTACATCCAGTAGTAATAGCTATCAGATTCTTCAGAGAAAAGCATAACAGATCATTATAATGCACAGACAGAGGAAATTTTTTCTTACTTTCAAGTTTGTTAGTAATTAATCTTGACTTTTATATTCTTAGTGAATGTTTTTTATCCTTGTGAATGTCATATCAGATTTCAGTGTTACCATATGCAAATATCTAATCTGTTTCCAGAATTTACCAGATTTGATGCCTCACTTTTATCTGTCCTGGTACTGTGTTTTCTTTTTCAGGTTACCATCAAATTTGGAAATAGGGGTATTTCTTCATGTAAGTTTTAAGATGTAGTGCCTTGAAATTTGCTTGCTTATACTGGGTTCTTGTACTGAAGGTACAGATAGTATACCAGGCGTATTTGTAACATTCCTTAGCCATGTATTTTAATCTTTAAAAACTCATTTCTTTCTAGAATGCTAAGTAAAACTAACCTGATTTTTAGAAGTCAGAGCAATAGCAGGGTTGGACTTTTATAAATGTGTTTCTACTGAAATAATATTCTAATTAAGAGTCTTCTGTTAGTTGCTGCTATATTGCAATCCACCTCATACAACACACCACAAATTTCTCTAAAAGGTGAACTTTGAAATGTCTGTTAAAGGCTCAACATAGCTGGAAAGTGACAGTGAATCACAAAATTCTGGGAGAAAGCTGACTGCTTGGTATTTACACATACAAGTATCAATTTGTGACTACACAGGCTGTCACATCTGTGCGGTTTCCCTACTGCTCTAACCATGAGCAATAGATGCAGCTCTTTCTTCAAGTCCACCTGTGCATAATTATTTTTTATTTACTGTTATTGTTCTGGATTCAATGCACCAATTATTTTCCTCTTTTAAACCCACCACCATCACTTTAATAATATAATATAAACTTTAAATGTTAATTAAATCTAAAAGTTATTAATATAAACTTTATTAATATTTAGACTACATAGAATCCCTGTATGTCTTGCTGACAAATCTTAATTGTGCTGCAGGCTTAGCAGGTACTGTCACAATGTATGTATATTATGATCATGCTTCTATGTATGATGGTACTACAAATAATACTGGAAATATTGCAACAAATTGGACTTCATTTTTCCATCTAAATTAGTATTTTAATACAACTACCAACATTCTGCCACAAGATGGCCTCTGTGTCTAAGAAAAACATAATGCCTTTATTTTACATGCTGAAAAATATGTGAAATATGTGAAATATTTTCACTGCTAAAACTAGAAGCCATCTATAAAGAGCTATTGTACAGTATCATTAACTTTAGTGCAAAGCAGCAAGAATTGTGGGCTTTTCAGTAGCATCTATACAATAGGAACAACTGCATTCAGCCTCCTCCTAGGAATTTGAGATTATTTTTTACATTAACTGAATGGTAAAATTATATTAAATTTGCTCATGTTAAAAGCTCATTTTTATGAGTGGCAAACACTAATCAAGGGACTAAACAAATTATTTTATTAAAGAGTGGGAAAAGTCTAATAAGTTAGATTAAAAAATTATCAATTTTTAATATAACAATTCATGTTGTTCTTCTCTAAGGAGTAACCATTAGGCCCGCTAGTTATTTTTCTCTTCTATCAGTAACACTCACAGTCTAAAACCAGTAACTTGTCTTGCTGTGGCCCAGCAGAGCTGAGCTGGCCACTGATGTGCTTTTGCTCTGTTCCTCCCCCTCCTCATCTCTGCCACCAGTTCTGCCTTGTGCTGGCGCTTTCCCTGTTAACTGTTCTTGGTAACCTTCACAGCTTTTGTTCCCACTTTTTTGTTATATCAGCTCCTGGAAGAGCATGGGTAGCATTGAGCACACACTTTCTCAGCTCACAACAACATTTTAACAGAAAAGCATGTTTAAAATGCACATTTTAACAAAAATTTATATAAACAAGTCTTGCAAAGCAAACATGCTTATGCCTGCCCACTTTGTTTCTTTTGCTCTACCAGGTGTCCACAGAAGCACCCTCTTTCTCTAGGTCTCCCTGACCCCAGGGACTCCTAGCAGGAAAAGGGACTATGGGGGGTTTCCCTTGGTGGTAGGCCTCAACCAACAGGTTTATATACAGATAAATTTTTTATTCCAATTTTTTTGTCAGAGAAGAGGTTCTTCCCCCTCTGAAGTTCACAGTCTGTAAATAAAACAGGTTTTAGACCAAAATATGGCCTTCTATGCAACAAAACAATGACAACGGCAGCAACTAGACCCCAAATTATAGCTCTTTCTGGCTAAAGTAAATTAAAATTAAGTTGTAGCAGAATCCAGAGACCTTGTTGAAAAGAGAGGAGCAATGGAACATCAACAGAGACAGCTCTCAGTCCTTATGGAAGGATGTGTATCTGACTATTCTGCTTCTTTCCAAACAGCAAATGCCAGTCACAGACTGATATGACTGGACTATTGCTGTAGAAAATCCAATTTCTTATCTAGCATCAAAGCTGTCATTTGCTTTTCATTCAATCAAATATTGTCTCCTAATGAAAGGGTTCCCTTGGTGAGATTCAGACTCTCTGAACTGAAATCAAAATGTAGAGAAGAATGCAGTCTATATGGGACAAATCTGCTCTGTGCTACATGTTTTTATTGGCTGTAAAAAATACGCAGCACTGAGAGCAAAATACGAGCTTTATTGCTTAGAATGGGTATGTTTTCTAGCCCTAAATACAAGGTGATGCTGCATATTTCTGCTAAACGGTGAAGGCAACTGAACAGAAAATGAGTTAAGATGGGAAGCCAGTTGCTCATAAAGAAACCACCTAAACAACTATAATTTGGCTGACTGAATACAAAAGCTAATTACTTAAACACTGAACAGTTAAGCAGAAAAGAAGGGAAGGAACACATATATATTCCTTTTGTGGCATTGTTACAGGGTGTGTTGCCAACTGTATCTGAGACTGATGAAGTGCAAAGGTATAAAAGCAGACTTTGCATATTCAACATTTAAAATACAAATTCTCTTTACTTAGTGAAACAGCACTCCATAAGCAGGATCAGTAAGCTGTTGAATACAACAGATGGTTTTAATGAAAATTGAAGATGGCATTTAATCAATATCCCATCCAAGCCCTTTGCAAAAATGAGTTGTTTTATCCTTTCAGTAGTCCTGGGATAAGTACTGTTTTCATAGAAAAAACTATCTGTAGCAAAGTCACCTTCAAGCACGAGAATCTCGGCTTCAAAGCTGCTCCCAAGCGAAGTGGGAGGGAGCTGACATGCAGAGCTGTTTGGTGAGAGAGCCCCAGTAGAGGCTCCTTCCAGCTCTTAACAACTCATTTCAGTGAGCTGGTCTTAAGTGCAGTAAGCTAAAGCCCTGAGAAAGGGCAGGGGCACTCAGGAACCACTCCTTTATTTCCATATAATCTTTACTCTAGGACAAAAAGTCCTTGAGCATCTCTGGTGCATCTCAAAAGAGTTGTCAACCAAGGAAACACATTACTGGCAACTCCTTTGGTTTTAAACAGTAAAGGAGCTTCACTGTATGCCTGAATACTGAATACCAGGTACCAGCCTGTTGTGAGACTCCTTCCAAGTCTCCTTTTTCATTAAGATGCTAGAATATTTTCTCTGACGACTCTGCCTACGCATGAATTACGCAATCATTATTAATATATCAGTAGAAACAAGGTCTTTGCATGATGCTCTGAAAATACATTTAGGAGGTCTAATAGTTCTAGATAGCGTAGAGATTTGGAAAAGTGCAAGCACACCTATTCCAGCTGATCAAAATTGAGTTGAATCATATCGTACACAATGAATGTTATGGAACTGAAAAAATTTAACGGCAAGTGGAAATTTGGAATTGTGAATAGACATACTTTTTTTCTTCAGAAAAGGAGAATCATTAATATGATTACTAGATAAACTCTAAAACAGAAGGTGTAACTTTAAGATTGATTCCTCATATTGTATTTCATATTCTTCCAGGAAACTGTGAAGAGTCTTTGTCAGTCATCACAACAACATAATCTACAGGAAAAAAAAAATTAAAAAGATTTCCCAGTCACCCCCTTCCCAAATACCCAACTCAGTTTTTGCAACAGCCTGCATCATTACAATATTCTGATAAACTGAAAAACATTGCCTTAGCACTTCTATTACTTTATTAATGTCTTATTTTAATAAAAACTGATTTATAATCTGGCAATTTGAAGAGCTCCCATTGTTAATACAGACTGATACGAAAACAATTTTCTCATATACTATCAGAGGTTAACAAAAGGCTCGTTATGAATTAGTAATCTACTGTAATATTGTAATAAATCATAGTAAAGCTTTCAAGAATAGAAAAGCAGAGTCCATGTTTCATCCTTTCTCCCTGAACAATGAAAGTATCATAAATATAAGAAAAACCATTCTATGATAAAACATGCTAGTATAAGACTTTGTCCTTATCTATAGTCTAAGTGAAACACAGCCCTTTGTCATTACTGTTGTAACCATATTCTTAATCTTAATCAAAAAAATTAATATGCTTTTGAACTCCCCATTGTATGTATAAATTCTTTATGTCACAGCGGGTATACCCCCTTGACAGAAGATTTTCCAAAGCCATACATGGGGTCTTGCATGCCTATATCTCACTGACCATTTTTGTCCGTTGAGCACCTACCACATCATTGTTCCCATTAAGATATTTTGTGCTGTAGCTTCTCAAATGAAAAAATGGTGGTTCTTCAACTTGTTAAAATACTTAAAAATTCATACATAACATTTACCCTCATTGCACTCTGTTTAGGAGTCCAATTTTGACAGTATGACTTCCAGAAATGTTATCACCCATTTTAATTTTGGCCTTTGGTCAGACTATGGCCGGAGCAGACTAATTACATACCAGAAACTGAAAGAGCTTAATAGAACTGGAAGGATTCCAGCCGGGATCATTATTACTACATACCAGCCTTATGTGCCAAGCGCCAATTTAACCAGCAGATGTCGCAGAAGAGCTTCTACAAAGATACTATTGCTAGTATTTTCAAACCTGAAATCAATATCTAAAGAGTCACTTCAGTAAGATAATGGAAGAGAAATTCCTGAAAGGTTGTGCATAATTCACTGGTGTCTTAATGAGTTACCCCATTTTAGAGTCTTTTGAAGTGAAGGGATGCAAATTATTTAAGATGGAGATATTATGCGATCAGAAATAGGAATGCTTTCTAAGTGTTAACAGTAATACTTTGTTAAGATCCATGTCCATGCCTAAGGAATTAAGGAAAGGAATAAAAAAATTTTGAAGTGGTATAGAATCAAATGTGCAAAAATATTTTGGAGCATTTTTTTCTAGAAAGAAAGAGGAAATTACTCTGTACTGAAGAAACGCAATATCAGAAGAGTTTACTGTTTCATATACATCTGAACATTTTAAAAAACTAGCAGATTTTTGAGGGAAAATGAATAATTACTAATTGAGATAACAAATTTATGTTCCCCTTTTTTTTTCTTATGGAGTTTTGATGAAATGTCATTCCTCAGAGAAAACAAGATGCTACAAAAGATCTTGAAGTTTTTCTGAGAATGTCTGTCAAGCATTAAATTAAGCTGATACAATAACAGATTTTATGGTACTTATAAAACTAAATCCAAATGGTTTCAAGAATACTTTAGCTCATCTTTCTGTTTACACACACAGAAACCGCTAAAAGTCTTATATTTTTGCACATCTACAAGTAAAACAGTGAAAGTTTTCGGCTATTTTGTTTTTTAATAAGTGGACATCTTCCAAAATCTTCCAGAAACAAATGCTACCAAGAGCTGTGCACAGAGTGGAATGGTTTAGAACAAAACAAGGAGGGACACAAGGTAAAACTACATTGACTCAGCATGCAAAGTCAGCAAAGCTACTGTGAGTTTACAGTACATTCCTACTGTACATTTCTACTCAATTTATTCTGCCCTTAAGCTTTGCTTGGGAGTCTTTTTGATTAATTTGTTACATAGCATGTAAGTACTGTGAGTTTTAATCAAGAGCTTCATATTTTTCTTATAATTGCCATGCCAAATGTAAGTGCAATCCCAGTATATACTCCTATTTCTAGGAGGGTCAATGCCAGTCTAGAAGAGGTTGAGGAGACCTCCTCTGCAAGTTGGTGCATTGTTCCACTCGTGTATGTTCAAAAAGAATTATGGTGAATCTCTTTGCTGAGCCCTTGTGCAGAGAAGGAATTGTTAAAAGACCATGGAAAAGGAGAAGGAATCTTGAAAGGAAACTAATATCAGCTTGTCTAGCCAGAGAAAAGGAAAAATAGAAAAACTATTTTCAGTTAGATAAACACAGTACTTATTCCTGAAGATAAATATAAATACAGATTGGGAATTAGAAGTACTTCCCTAACCATCAGAACCTTCTGGCAGGATTAATAGGAGAAAATACCTAAAGCATTTTAAAATGAAGTTTTTAAAGTTCATGAAAGGTTTTACAACAGCAGTCCTCAACAGCAGAGAACTGAATTCACAAGGAGAGCAATCCTCTGTCCATTTTTGTGTTCCTAGATTATACAGACAGATATAGACTGGACAGGAATTATCAACATATCCTTTATACCAGTTGCTCAATCCACCTCATCTTGCAAGCGGGCTCCTGCCATTTCTTGTCATATTACACACCGTGTACACACACAGACACACATATACACGCATATACACACCTAAATAGGCTCAGTTCATGTCTAAAAAGGTATAAAATTAATCTGACGTATGGTTTCCTGGCTGACAATAAACTGCTGTCAAGTCTTTGTCTCTTTTCTTTTTCAGTGACTGGTAACCATGGCTACACAATGTAATAAAGTTAAGTGATCCACAATGCTGTGATCAGGGTGTGTATATTGTAACCGACTTTGTTTTGAAACACCAAGAAGATAAAACTAGTAATTCAGGGTGAAATGGAAATTAGCTACTAGTTAAATTTTTTCTTGTATTTTAATAAAAAATGCATGCTTTGTTGAATGGCATAATTTCTTTTCCTGAATAATTTATGGCAGCCACTCTGTCCCATTGAAATGTTCATATTAATTTTAATGAGCTTGTCAAAGCTATTCTAGCCATTTTGTGTTTAATAGATTTAGCTGGAGCAATATTTTAACCCCTTGCTTCTTTTAACTGACATAAAAATCTGTTTTATACAAAATAGCTTATTTATTTTTTAATTTATAGATTACCATCCATGGTTCATTCAAATAGTAGTAATATTATGACTCTCTTTACTACAGTTTATATTTCCATATCAATTTAAAGTTTTTCTCCGCAGGAAAAATGAATAGAAATTTGGAAAAAAGATAGATTTTTAGTTAATTGCCTGGGGACAGGGAGGTATTTGGAGGTAGTATTTACATTTATATTAATGGTTTTTTCCACTTTATTCTGAAAAGGCTGGGACGCATTTGATGTGCGTATTTTTGTTCGGTTTCCCATTCTGTAGCTGTTTATGATGCCATCCAATAATTTTCTACTTTCAACTGCTTTACGTCATTAAAATTAATTTGAACTATTGACCAGAAGCACTATAGAAACTGATGTTATAGGTACCATCATTTCAATTTCACCTCTTCCCTGAGTGCCTTCTTCACTGCACTCATGCTGGGTCTCTTGGAACATCAGTATTTACCTGCAAACCTTTTGTTATCTCTACTTACCTGGATCAGGGCCAGGACCAAACTCTGGTGTAAAAGATAGGAAAACTCTGTTTAAGAAACAACCACAGCAGTTTTGTGTAGAAATGTAAGGAGCAGAAACCAAAAATACTATTACTGGTACATCCAAAGGGATAGGAACATGCATCCTTTGGCTGAAACATGATCCAGTCTGGATTAGGTGACTCAATACTTTTCTGTGAGAACGGATCCATTTCTGTCAACTGTTTCTGAACCACAGAAACATTTTAACAACTTATTTGTATAGTCATCATTCTGATCATGAATGGAAATAATTATCTTCAAAAGCCCACAAAACTCACCAGATGTTTCTGTATGGCCTGGCTGAAATAAACTTCCATATCTAACACCCTAATAAATGGACAAGAAGCTAATTTCTACTAATTCCTATTTTATCTATAAGAAATTAATTCAAAATCTTCTATCTGTACCTCTATCTGTACTAGCCTCAGATCTGCAGTCTTAAAATCTGAGGCCAAGTTTTGTTGACGGTATCTACCTCTAGCTTATTCTTCTACTGCTAGCTTTTAATTTTTTTTTTAACACAACACATAAATTTATTATGTTAGTCCATGACGATGATAAACAAATATGTCTGATGTGAAGACTTGTTCGGCAAATGGATGTGCTGTTACTTAAAAATAGACAGGTGAGCAAGAACTCTATTCGAAAGTTATATTATATAGAATATTAGCCTGAAGTTTTTAAAGATTAAAAAAAATGGGTAAGAAGATTACATTAAGTACAAGGATCAAGTACATTTTTAAATTAATTAATACTGGAAAATGATCACATAATTATTTAATGATACTTCAGTTTTAATAGGTTTGGTAACAGCTTGGTACAGGCTCAAATATCAGAAATAGAAAAAAACTTCAGCTCTTTCTTACAGTAGTCGTCCAATGTTGTGCTCAGCAGTGGAATGTTCAATAAGGGGAGGTTCTTAAGAGGAAGAGAAGACTTTCCATCACCCATGGTTAGAGAAACTAATCTAGAAATAGCTATGGTAGAAGTAGGACAGGATGTGCTTATACTACCATACATCTGCAATCACCAGTAGTCATGAGGACAGTTGTTGTTACAGTACAAGCCCTAAGTACTTGATTTTTTAACTTTTTAAAATTTATGTAATAGTGGGAATAGCTCTCAAAACCTGCTTCCACTTGTGCTGAAGTTCAGCTACTCTGAGCTGTGAAACAGGACAGAATCTCTTAGTGACACCAAAAAAAAATGCTGATTCCCTGACAGATAATTTATTACAGTCTTCTAGATGCTTGCGTCACGGAGAATAGAGATTACATGTAACATTCAAAAATGCCTTGAGAACATGCTTTCATGAGATGCTTCAAATATGCCTGTGCTGTTAGAATGATTTTAAAATAAAAAAAGAAAGAATGATAGCATGCAATGGGATGGAAAGTTATTTTTTTTTCCTCTTTGCCATGACACTATCACACTGCAATGAGTTTAAAAGTGTTGTATCTCCACAGGCCTCTAAGTCCAACCCTGGGCTACAGGAAGGTTTCTTATTATAGGAAGAAGTACAAGAGGAAAAAGCATAGTTGCACAATAAGTTACCATAAAAGTCTGTATGACATGAAAGAAGGTGAATTTAAAACTCCACAAGAATTTTAAACTCTGAATGAAGAAAAAAAATAAATCACTTAGAGCATGCAGTTCTTCCCTTTTCTCTGAAAAATTTAATTTACATCTTAGCATGTAACCTCTAAGACAAAAAAGTTCAAGTTAAGTATTTCAAATGAGCTTGTAAACCAAAGCAGAAGGCTTATTCTGGCAATTTTTATACTTGCAATATTTTTTGCAGTCTGCTAAAGTACAATTCTGATTTATTTTTTGTGCTCATAATTGATGCTGGGGCTTCAAAATCTGTTGCAGACTTCCTTCTTTTACTAGACTCAAAACTGTGATAGGATTGCAGCCAACTTTATTTTCTGCAACAGGTTTCTTTTTGTAAACGACATTTGCGATTTAACCACCAGCATTCGATGGATCTCAAATACTACAAAAACTCTTTAAGTCTTACTAGATAGCCAGAATTACAGCAACTGTGAAGCTGTAAAGTAAGAAAGCGGTTTTGTGACTTGCTTTAAAAAAATAACAAAACCAAAACCAAAACACCACAACAAAACCCAACCCAAACAAAAAACACTTATCACCTAAGAAAAGTGATATCTAGAGATTCTGGAATTTGATTTTCCAATGAGCTGAAGACACATGATACCCGGAGTTCAGGTGCACATTTCCGGTCACTCTCTGTCCATCCAAACCTCCTGTTCACAGGAGAGCGGTAATGCTGTGGAGCATGATCTCAGTTTGTAACAGTAACCGGGAGCCTGGGCAAACTCTATGTGCCTATGCAAGTTGGAATCATATTAGTCTGCACTCCCATGATGTTGCTCAGAAGCTTGAAAAATTTAGCATCTACAAGAAGTAAACCAGCATTTTTATTTCTTTTATGTACTCATGGCACTAGTGATGGTAAGAAGGGAGCATTTTAGGACAGATATTTTTCATTAAGGGGAAGACAGGAAAAAATGAAAAAAACAATAAGACTCTGCCAGAGACAACAGTGAAGTTCTACAGGCCTAAGATGTCCACATAAATAAGAACATCATCCAGAGCTACATTAGGATAAAAGAAAATAGCCTAGAACACAGCTACACCGTGCTTCAGAGCATAAACTCTACCACTAACAGCTTTGCATTAGGAAAATATGTCATCAAAGCATGCCACAGCAATTATTTCCTGGAACAACAGATTATGGCCACTGTCAAATTAAACTAGAGGGACATTGGTCCTATGTTGCGTGTCTGACATTCCTGAGTTCCAGAAAAAACTTAGCAAACCTATAGGTTCAAACAGTCAAAACACAAAGCTGAACTACACTATATTTTGTACATCCTCTTACATAGCCAGGTAAATCCTATCATTCAATTCAATGTATCCCTCAGGGAAGTGGATCTTACTTATGGAATAAACTGATGTATAGTATCTGCCATGCTGACAGATCTGTCCTTTAGCATTTGGTCCCTAACATGTGCACGGAACGATTTTTTTTTTTCCCCTGAACATTTTGCCCACGTTGCACTTCACAGAACCAATAAGAAAAAACCAGTATGGTTTTGCACATCGGGATTGCATAATAGTGGATATGCTTTAAAACAGTAAAGGCTGACAGTAAAACCTTAGCTTTGTTATCTTCTGGCTTGAAAGCTTGTCCCAAAATGCTAAATATACCATATAAAAAAATAGCTGTAATTAAAGAAAGTGGAGCAAGAAGCACCCACTGTAGAGTGTTAATGTAAAGGTAGCCAGTCAGTTAATGTTTAGGAGGGCTCAGAAAAAAGAGAAGAAGAGTCCCCAGGAGAAAAGGGACTGCCTAAGGGGTAATAACAGACTTGGAAAAAGTCCCTAAGGCACGAAGGAAACTAAAGGAGCATAAATACAAATCAAGATGATGAAGCAAATGGAATGTGACAGGGAGCAAGAGGAGAAAACAACCAAGGACCCAATTCTTTTAAACACTTCCATTAATGTTATAAAATACATAGTAAAAAATACACTCTAAAAATAGTACATGACACCAAGACAGGAAAGGTTATAAGCACAGCAACAGAATAAAAAAAAAATGACCTTAGAACAGATATGATGGAATTCAATGCTCAAGTATGATATTTGGGAAAAAGAAATAAAATGCAAAACTTTAAGAATGGGGGGATTAGCTGATTAGGCATAAAAATTTAAATACATATTTTTTCAATTGCTATATTAATCTTTGAATGTTGAAAGGAAGACTTTTAAATTTCAAATCTTATCTATTGTATTTTTATTCTGAACAACTTAAAGTGTTCTCTTTTGAGAGAGATGAAAAAAGCAGTTAGGGTAGTAAATTTCCTTGTTCATGCAGAAAAGAATCTGCTTTATGGAAAATTCCATGAGCAAGTCTAATTCTGCCTCTTTCTGATGGTAACGGTGACTTCAGCCTTATTTTCAGATCTCCAAATTCTCTTGTTCAAGCCAATCTCACAAACTAGCTGAAAGCTGCATTTAAACATACCTGTTTACACGGCAGACCACTGTAAGCAGGTCATCATATGACACTGCTGTAGACTACAAATGTTGTGCCTCTGAAACTAATTCCTCCTTCCTGGAATTTTCTCTTTGAAAACACATCATCTTTACTGAAAAATGTGGTGACAAAGACTTCTCCAGAGGGCAGTCTCATCCATGTACAATATCTCTTCCTACAGTGTTGCGCTTAACTTTGTACCACCGCTACTTAAGGGTATAAACTAAAGCATGTGTCGGGAGAACTGATTACCCACTATTCTGCAGTATAAACTCAGAATATTTCCGTTTTGAACACTCCTCCCAGTGCTATCCCGATTACCCTGGATGCCAAGACTGGCATTGGAAAATACTCACTGAGCAGCTCAACCTTCTGCTACTTTTTAAGAGTGATACACCCTAGAAGCCCTACTTCTACACATAGGGAAGTTTAACATCGTTGTTGACATACAGATATTTTCCATGGCATGATGCTGTCACTTGGCCAGTTCAACTTGTTTTCTACTCCAGCTGAATTTAGTAAGACGAATGAACCACTATGACTCAGCAGCAGTTGCAGTGTTCTAACACTTGGTATGGAAATGAATCCTCCCTGTACACCAAATTCTGCCACCCTACTGAAGGGATCTTCAAGGTGCATATGAAGGATGATTCAAGATGTTTCATGGATTATTCAATGACATACAGTTCAGCTTGAAGTGAAGTATTAGATTTTACAGCCATTTCAAAAATGCAGTGAATATTTTCTTTCTTCCTACCAGTCATTTTCCCTTTAGAAGTTTTGCAGGGAAAAAAATATGAAAAATAATGTGTTAACCACTACATAGTTCTTTTTCTATACAAAACATTCTAGTAGGCATAGACACTTTTTTCCCCCTTTTGGAATCATCCCAGATAGATGTGCTGCTCTGGATTCAGAATTTAGAAAGATTAACACCCCTCCCTACCACCTTCTGAAAACAATTACATGAAAAAAAACTTTCCAAATAATATCTGAGAGAATATAAGACCACATGGTTATCAGATTTATATATGGGGATTTTTATCTAGGACCATGATCCTACCTGATATCAATCAATGTGCTCCACTAGTAGCTAAGGATGTAACCCACAGCTCTTTTTCTTTGCAATATGTTCTATGTTTTGCTTCCTACATAAAACTGTAGGTCTTTTGCATCTACAACCTGACAGGAGTTCTGCCTTTGCATGCGAGAAGCTTAGCTATCAACTTAATTTCCTATGACACCAAAGCACTAAAGATCAAGGAAGATTAACCATTAAAACATGAATATATTACATTCTTATTCAAAATCTTTAAGCATCATTATCTTAGAGCACTCTCATATTTCTCACCTTCACCCCAGGGTCCCGTTCACATGTATCTCTCAAAGATTTCACTGAAATACAGAATGCTAAAAAAAGTTCTCATTCAGTGAATACAAAGGCGATACAAAATATTGCATTTATTTCTTCCATTTAAAAATCCAGCAAATAATTCCCCAGATAGCAGTACCAGAAAACCACTAATTTTCTTCATTTGAGAAAATCATTATCATTAAAACAGTAGCAGCTTGGCCAGCGGTAACCACATGACAGAAATATGGATGTTCTTCATTCCTTTAATTACGTACTTGAGACCTATCTCAGGAAAAAAGATCGCTTTTCAAGAGAATCTTCCAAAGGAAAGAAACTACTTAGAAAAGGATATTAAATATTCACGGATCTTTAAACAAAAAACTTTAAACAAAGCTGTTGTTCAGAAAAATTAAAAAGTATTCCAGAAACAGCAGCAAAGTTCCTGATAAGCTGATATACATTCAAGTAAATTCAGATACTTCTTTCAAAAAGTCAGCGCACATCAGTCTGTAAGCTCAGTATTAAGCATTTTACATTTATTTTGGTCTTTCAGATCTTACGAATCATGTGTAAGAGCCAACACCACTTAGGGAAAGAGGTATATTAGATTCAATCTTCTAATTAGAGCCTCTGAACTTTGCAAAGATTTTTGTTTGTCCTACAGATGCTGATTTTTCACTGGGTTCAAAGGCTCCTTACTATTAAAAATGCCATGACCTCATTAATTAAAATTAATGAAGGAATGTGGTAAACAAAGCAAAATTGATCATATTGTATTCTTAAAATAAAACCATAGCAAAACAAAATCAGAAGCAGAAGTATAAATTCACTTGAATATCAGTTCTAGGCTATTGCAAACTGTTTTACTAATTGGAAACAAAACAGTACAATTGTTGGACCAAATTAATCCCAGTAAGCACATGGAGGATAAAAATGTCCGGTTGACGTTGTTCTTTAATATATGAATTTGTTCTTCATTGTGTTATTTACACAGGTGTGTCTTTGGTATTTTGAATGCCAGAAATGGATGTCTGCTTACAAAAAGATATAGAAAAATATTTTCCTGTCTATTGTGGGTGTGAAAATATAGGTAATTCTTGTTTTTAAATGTATAGCTAATACAACTATATTCACTTAACTACACTGTCTAGGCAAAACGTACCAGGGACCTGACACTTTTTAGACAAATAAAATCAAATTTTCAAAGTACGTTCTAGCTACTGAATGCATGAAGATATTAAACTATGTATGAAGTCCAATAGTGAAAGTATAATAAGCCTTGAATTCTTAGGAAAAAAGATAGAAGGAGATGATAGGTAACCAAAATTCCCTCCATCTGCCATCCTCCCCTTCCCGCCCTGCTTTAAGGCCAGTTGCTTCTTCTGGGAGGTGCATCTGAAAAACATTCACAAAGGGTCAGTTTGATTTCTAGTCCTTGCAGTAAGTGGGGCTTTTTTGTTCCTTATGTAATATGTGCTTGCATAAATGCTATTCAAAACCTAGTCATCAAGTCTTTCAGATTGTAACTTCTAATACAACAATGTAAGAATCCTCAGGAATAAAGAGTAAGGCCTAGAATGTATTCCTTTGTTAGGAAAAAATGTTTAATGTACTGAAATCTTGTAGAAAGATTTTTGAATATGAAAAGCCCCAAGTTTCCAGGGAAGTGACAACTCATACTAAAGTAATTCTGAAACTTCTGGTCAAACCTTTCACCAAATAAAACATGAGACAAGGTATTATTCAGTTCATTATTTTGTTCACACTATCATAACATTTTAGTGAATGGTATAAATAGGTATTTAAGCATCTATCTGGGATAATTAGAGGAAAAAAACCCACCTTGCATTACCATGGGGAAAACAATCTAAGTGTCACCAATGAAAGGTCTCATGCTGCCAGTGTTAAGAGATTGTTGTAATTATGTAAAGCCTGATATGGGATTCAGGTAATAAGCAACTAAAGGAGGGTAATATAATTACTACTAATCAACATGGGTACATAGAAAATAGATCTTGTCAAATTTAGTTGGTATCGTTCTTGTGAAATTATAAATTCAGTTGATAAAAATCATCAAGGCACATACTAATGGGATTAAAAGCTGAGTAACAAATAGATCTCAACATGCAATATAAATAGGAAATATCACCAAGTGGCTATTTATTTTCATCACACTTTTCCAGGACTGATTTTACATTTATTTATATTTTTACAGAGTTGAGGACAAATATAATTCAGCCAATGCTGACAAATTTTGTTGTTGACTCAATGAGCGATCAAGGAAAGCAGGTTTAATCAATGAAGGAAGAATGCTATATAGTAATATGTGCATTCAGGAGCAAAGGATGGAGCCCATTCTTACAGAATGAAAGAAAAAGTTTGAGATTTCCCCAGCAGGATTCAGATAAAGGAGACACAGCTCAGTCTCATCTCCTTTGCCATCAGCCTGAACATCTGAATATTTCCCCAGAGGTCTTGACGCATGATGCACAAGAGCCTTTCACAGAAACACGCCTGGTCCCTAGGCCCAGTGATAACAGCAGCGAGTGCAATGGTGAGTGCCAAGGAAAAGAGCTGACCCACCAGTGCTGTGGGGCAGTTCCGTGGGCTGAGAGGCTGGAAACATGCAATTGTAATGCTCCCATATCCAGTGGGAGAAGCTGCTATAGTACTAAGCTGAGCCCAAAGCCCTGATTCTGAGTAAGCTACAGTTATAAGGTTGACGGATGAAAGAAGCACTAAAAGAATTACTCAAAGCAGTAGAAGACATAAAACATGTTACAAAAAAAACCTTAAAGAAGCTTTGTCTGTTTATCTTAAAGAATGGAGATGAGTTGAGCAGCTAGAAGGGTGCTTATATGGCTCTTCAGTTTAATTCACTACAGATGAACACAGAAATTCAGAGAACAAAAAAAAACACAAATGTCTTTGCAAGTGAGGTTGGTTAACCACAGGAACAATTGCTGGGAGAACACTGCAGAGGAATGTCATAGTGGGCTCTGAATGTTGCCTATACACAGGGAACTGTTACTTATCTTCAAGTTAACTATTGTACCTGAAGGAGTATGTTCTGGAATCCTAATTCCAACATTACGTAGAAAGTTATGAAGCCACAGTCTCTTCTGGCTAGGAGCCTGTTTCAGCCAAAAGAGCCTTTTTGTCACCCAAAGAAATATATTGCTTTATATGCATTTTTTAGGTACATTTGTCATATTCTAGATGAGAAAATATCTTATCCTCTCCAATCTATTCCAGCTCATTTATGTGAGGTGATCCCATCCTAGATTGTCAAAATCTGCTTTAACCTTTAGGCATAAGAATTAACAGAATAATAATTATGTCCACAAAAATATTTTATTAACTGTTTCATTGCAAGTTACTGCAACGCAATCTGAATGTATTGCTTTAGACTACATAAAGTGTGTTTGCTTCAGCATATAATCTGGACTCAACACGATTTCAGACTTTGCAAGTTCTTGGGAACAGTCAGCTATACAAAGATTTTTTTCTCTTAGTTTTCTATGTATATTGTAGACATATTTGTCATAGAAATAACAAACAACTCAGACAATTTTAGAGGTTTGTGGAGTATTTCCAGGTTACAAAGTAATGCCAGATCCCAGGAGGCAAATGTCTCACTAATAAATAAAAATAGAGTTTTAAAAGAACTTTTTTCAATACTTCATTTTCAGTTTTATATAGTTATCTTCCATTGAGTCTAAAAGGGAGTAAAACTTCCTTAAGGAAACAGGACTGGAAGGGACCTTCTGAAAGTGTGACATGCATCCTGTTGCCTGCAAGGACTCCTAAAGGGCTGAAACATCTCAGTAGAAAAGAGACAATTTTCAGTTCTACAGCCACATCTGTATTTTTGAATTGGAGATGGAAACATATCAAGGAAATTCTCTTCTTCAAGGAAGGGAATATTAATTTTCTTTTGTAGATATTATCTGTGATAGATAACTTTCTCTGTATGATCGGATTTTACCTCCCCTTTCTGTTTCACCACCACTCAGTCCCTAGAACAGAGCTGAGCTAACAGCTTATTTTTCTCTGTAATGGCACTTCCCAGACATTCCTCCTCCTGTGGGAGTTGTCCTTGAGGATGTCCAAAAGCTGTACCCACGAATACAATCTGAATCTATTTTTAAGGGGAATTAGGCAAATACACTCTTTTATACAAACTCTTTGGCTTTTCTTAAACCATTAGAATTATTATCTGTGAATTAGGAAATAGAATTACAGTACAAGCCAATATGTGGAGTGGAAGACAGCATTGAAAGATGGGCATACTAGCACAGGAATTGTGGAATTTTCCAGCCATATGAACAGTACAGAAACAACTTTATCAAGAGCTTGGAAACATGCTAGGAAGTGAACCTACCACCAGGCTGATTCTGAGCCATGAGCCGACAAAACTGGTTGTACAGCTTCTACAACTTTGGGAGAGGCTCAGCAATATATCCCACCAGTAATTTTGCAGCAGTGAGTTAATATGTTGTTATTATTATTGAAATTGATGTAATAGAAATACCTAAAGGAACTGGAACAAAAAACTTTTTTTTCAAGTGTGCTTGGAAAGCACATCTTGCTTAGCAAACGATACCACAATGTGATATCAGAACTGTGAAGAAAAATAAGAACTGCAAAGAGTTTTATCATCACTGAGATTCTGAGCGTCCACAGTAGTAAAGGCTTTCCAGTAAAATGACAAACACCCCTCTGATCCTACACTTTCTCCCAAAGACGCATGCCCACACACAGAGAGCCGCACTAGCACGGCAGGATCTTGCCCGCCAGGGCCTGTCCCACCACCCCCAGCGAGGGAGCAGGGCCAGGGCGGGGAGCCCACGGCCCTTCTTGTCAGGGATGCTTGTGGTGACAGAGCAGGACCAAGCTCCAGCTGGGACATCAAGTCGGTGGGTCAGGATCTGGATCAACAGGGCACAGGCACAACATGGCTGCAGTACAGCTCAGCAGGGATCAACCACAAGAGCCTCAGCAGCCCCAAGTGAAGAAGGAGGGCCCCCCAGCTCAGTCTTCCTAGCAGAGCTGCTTGAAGCAAGCCTCCAAGGATGTGATCGCTTGCTCTTTCTTTCAAGGCCCAACCCCCAGGAAGGTCAGGGGGAAAATCACCCAGTGCCATGACACCAATCTCCTGAAGTGACTCACAACTCAGCACAAATGGTGTCTTAGGTTTTACAAAGGGCTGAGCAGCTCTGCTGCCATTTTGCAATCTTTACCTTAGGCAGCTTGCCTGAGTAAGGATTGTGTGGGGATTGCAGCATTCAGCTGTACCTGCCTCCTGTAAAGGATTTCCATTAATTTCTTAACTCCTTCTTACCTTATTTTCCAGGTAATAGTATTTTTCTGAGGTCCTGAGACTGATGACAGCAGTAAGATATTGGAAGTTTAGAGCCACACACAGGAGGGTGAGTTGATTTATCAGCTGTCATTTACTTGTCATCAAGGCTCCTAGTTTAGAAACTGTTTCCATTAGCAGGTGGGATCTGAATACTAGGTGTAACTTTGAATAGTTACAGCTGGGACTGGTACCACTGTTAGTCATTAAGATTCTCTTAGGTCTCTCCGTTAAAAAAGCTCATCTCCTCACTTGCCAAACTTCAAATATCAGTGTGAGCTGATATTTTGCTTGTTAGATTTCTGCCACTGACGTACTACTTGAAGGTATTCTATGTTTTCTGTCCAAGTTATCTGAGAGTTTCTTTGCTCTTGCAAAACTGTAATTTTGAAAAATTTAGAGAATAAAACAAATTCTGATGACCTTTTCTTTGAAGTCTGGAATCACTTTGCTTTGGAGGAGGGAAGTCAACTGTTTGGAGTTCTGTCTTGGACACCAAAATGTAAATTTCTGTTCCAACAATGTGGTAATGTTGTATGAAATTCCATGTGGTATA
Organism: Phalacrocorax aristotelis; assembly: GCF_949628215.1. Classification (NCBI taxonomy): domain Eukaryota; kingdom Metazoa; phylum Chordata; class Aves; order Suliformes; family Phalacrocoracidae; genus Phalacrocorax; species Phalacrocorax aristotelis. The sequence goes on along the minus strand of NC_134279.1, from coordinate 59,512,488 downwards.
AAATGTGTGAGAAATGAAATCATGAAGGGAAACACATGTGCTTAACTTGCAGCTGGAATCAACGTTTAAAGCTGTGGGGAGCCCAAGAGCAGACCCAAATCACCCATTTTAGCTGAGTATGCTTAGCTGCAAGGAAGATACTGTCTACTGTTGTTTAGTGGTACTTAGCTGATATAGTAATATCACATTAAAACTTAAAGTGTGGAATTGTGAACATCAACGCAGCGAGACAAATTGTTGAAGTTGTTTGGGAGAAGGAATAGACTGGAGCCTAGACTGGAGCTCTTCTGGCAATTAAGTAAATATTTTTGTTGCAGTATTAGGTATAGGGGATCCCCTATGAGGTGGGAGTTTGCTGGAAAATAACAATAAACCCATTGGTTAAAATGTTTTACTGGCAGTTTTGGAATCTGCTTGCATCTAAGAGTGGTTCTCACATGATACTAGGCAGTTTATTTAGACTAGACTATTCTAGGTTGTGTTTGTTCCATGTTGCCTGAGTAACACCCATAGTTAAGTTTGCAGACTTGCTCAAAAGCCAGAAAACCACCTGAAGCCAAAGAGGTCTCCATTTTGGACTTACAAAATACACATACTCTGAAAAAAAATTTTTTTCAGACATCTCAAGTTAAGTATTCCTTTGCCAAGTAGATTTGACACTAATGCCTTTCTGTCATTGACTGAGAGCCATAAAATACCTTCTTCCTTTACCATTGGATATGATCATTTAAGAAATACACAATCTGTAGGGAAGTTGTTCATAGAAAAGGAAGCTAACAATAACCATTTTAGAGGCAGATGTTGAGTAATGCATGCTAAATAAAGTATGGGATCATGGGCTGTAGAATGATAAGCTGAAATATAGAATAGCAAAAATAGCAAGCCTTAATTTAAAACAATATTGTAATGCACACTTTCAGTGTTGGCTTGTGCTAAGGTTTTAGTGCTGGAACTTGCCAATTTTGGCAGGGCTTTACTTTGCAGACTCCTAACTGTTTGTTTAATGCAAATGCTATTTGAACAAGACGCAGCACACTTACAGCTTTATTCTAGCTGTTGTGATTATTTTAATTAAGTTAATACACTGGGGGAGGAGGAAATGAAGCAATCAGTGAATTTTGATCACATTTCTGTTTTGACAGACAGCTCAGCTGTTGGCAGCTCTATTGTCTCAGGCTCAAATAGTCCAGTGTAACTTAAGACAGCAGGTCTTGCTGTTGAGCCAGATTGATGCCAAACAGGGTATGCTCAAGTACAATAATTAGGAAAATACAAGGAACTAAAAGATTAAGTTACAGAGAAGGTACTACGAAGCACCAGACATATGCCTTCTCTGTTTAGCAGGATATTACCAGTGATTTATAGCTGGATTTTGAGTTTCACAGTACTGTTTACTCCTCCCTACCCCATTTTACAGGGTTTACAATTAAACTACCTACACATGCACATTTGCCAAGATTATTAATTTTTTTAAAAATCTTTATGATACTTGTCTAAAAATCAGATTTGAAAAAGACTTGTTTATAAATGCTCTGAACAGCACCCCGGGGAAGAACTTTTACAGTAGTGTGCACACTGTTTTATAGAGCAGCCAAACCTCCAAGAGCAAAAGCACAAAGAAGTAGAAAGTGCCTTGAACAAAAGAAGTTTAATACATTTAATCAATATTTTCCAATGTTCTTTTCTCTCAAATGACTAACCATGTTCCTTTGAAGTTGCTGGAAATCATGCAGAAGATGAATCCTAGACTGATCTACCAGTATCTTGAGCTTCAACCTACATGTTTACCATCTACCTGAACACAAACATAGATGAAGAATTTTTCCTAGGAGCAAATACAAATGTATTTGAAGACTATTTCTAACTCTAATCTTGTAGCAGAAAAACATATAATAGCACACCTCTAAGCGTCTAAACAAGCATCTGCTATGCTCTATGAACAAATGGTACACAGATGCTGGAAATCATCTGGGAGGCATGAATCACTGTTGATAAACAAAAATAAAAATCAGCCCATAGGGAAAAATAGAAAAGTGTGCTTTCTCTTGAGAAACCTCTTAGAAACTACAGTGAAAAGGGGTTGTCTTCTGAGTCCCAGAGAGCACTGATGTCTAAATCGAAATTATCAGTGTCTTTAAGATGGAATATGTAGTTACTTCTATTCAAGAAGAGAAAACATGGTTTCCCAGACAAAATATTCAAGGGCTGCCAAAGCCACATTTGTTACCTGGACTAAAAAATAGCCAAAAGATATTTGATTCAGTTGCTCAGTAAACCTGTTAATCTATCACAAAAAGTTGCTAGATTGTCATAATTTGTACCTGAAAATTAACATGGATCTGCTACCTATAGAATTCTTGAGGCTAATAAATTTTGGTCATTTTGTTGTTTTCCAACAGCTAGAATCCAAACATAATCCCTATTTCTTCTACCCAACCACGACCACACTCACTTTTTAAGGAGGACATGATGTCTTCAGTCTTTGATACATTTCCCAGGCTGCAGAGATTCTCACGGATATCCTCTAAATGCATTAAAGCACTGCATCCATTCTCTAAGCACCCTGCAGTAAATTTCATCAGGCCAAGACTATTTAAAACTGTCTAACTTTAATTAAATTTTTCCTGGCACTACTAAATACTTCACCAGTTTGAAATATCTAAGCTTTCTTTTTTGCAGCTGCATCTCAGCAGTACTCACTCCATGACTAATTAGTGCACAGAGATGCTTCCAGCTACTGCGCTTATCTGGGAGGTTTCGATGGCAAGGCTGCTCCTCATTGATCTGCTAGGGCACCACTTCATACTTTGAAATTCTATACTTATTACCTCAATTGTATTATTTCTGTCTTCTCCAGTTCTTCTTGACAGTGTGGTTTTATTAGTGGTATTTGTCATTAGTCCACTACTAATTTTTCTGTTCTATTCTAGAGCCATCAGTAGAAATGTTAAGATCATTATTCAGAATGGATGCTGGTGACTGCTGTTGTGATGGCGACAGGATAGTGTAAGAAGTGTCTGTGTTCTCAGGAATTTACATTTGTTTGATTTGTGTGTAAGTGCGTGTGTATGTGTTAGCCTGTGCTATTATCCACAGCACAACCAGTCTATTCAGTTTCCTGCCTGCCAGCTGCACAGTTGGCCAGGCTTGATGTGCGAGAGTCACTGAATCAGACAGTCAAATGCTTGAAGTCAATACAAAATGTGCCTTAAGATCTGCCTCATGACAGTGTTATATCACTATTTACTTACTGACCTTCAAAGAGGTTAAGATTTGATGCTGCTTTGCTCCTCTGCGCCCATGGCTGCAGCCACTAGGGGTTCTTGTAAATTGTGCCATTTACTCAATTTCTTTGTTGTACTGGATCAGAGAAGCCTTTCTGAAATGGACTGGAAGTTCATATAAGCAAAGGCCAGTAGCAGATGTGCAGACTACTTTTGTGGATGTGCTGGCTCTCCTATAAATGTGTGGCTGGATTTTTTTCTTTGAAAAGTAGATTTCAGGCACTAAGTCCATTCACTGGAGAAAAAGAAGATGATAGCAGCCTTGCACTCTATCCCTATCGCAGAATTTACAGCTTCACAATGAGGTTAATGCTCTGCTACCCCAAGGTGTTAGGAAGCTGACTTATTTGTCTTTGTCTATACAACACCTGCCAGTTTTGACACTCCTTGGGTAGCAGGAATAGGACTCTGGCACTGGGTGTGAACAGCCTATATTTACTTTAAAATAAAACAGAGAAGCCTTCTTTATTTTAGTATCTGGCAAGATGCAATTCTCCTTGAATCTTGGCAATTCTCATACTACCCTTACATATGACCTCTGAGATAGAGTATTTTTTATCTGATCACATGATTTTTCTGTTCCATGTAGGTTATCAGCTTGTTTAGCACAACACAGAACCTTTCCTAAAAGTATATTAACCTTAAAAAGTTTTTTTTTCTTTATCCCTTTCTGTATTATTTCTTCAGTAGGCTGTTACAGTGCTCTTAACATCACCTTTACTTTTCATCTTTCCTCCCAGTGGAACAAAGTCTTTAAAAGTAAGAACAATGATTATCATTCTGTCTCATTTTAGCTACTCTTTTAATGAATTTCTTGATATCATGCAATATTTCAAATTCTTCCATGTCATTTCCTGAGTGAACTCTTTCATTAAGTTGGAATCCATTTAACTACTGCTTTCACCAATATTAATACCCTTTTGGCTGATACTTGGCCACTTACTCAGGGAAATTCATAACACAGTCCTTAATTTTTTTTACCAACTTTTCTCTCACACTAACCCTCAATTTCTTTAATATCTGAGCCTAATGAGGGAAAGGCAGTTCATAGAATCATAGAATAATAGAACTGTTGAGGTTGGAAAACACCTTTAAGATCACCAAGTCCAACTATTAACCTAGCACTGCCAAATCCACCACTAAGCCATGTCCCTAAGCAACACATTTACATGCCTTTTAAATACCTCCAGGGATGGTGACTCAACCACCTCTCTGGGCAGCCTGTTCCTGTGCTTTACAACCCTTTTCATGAAGAAATTTTTCCTAATATTCAATCTAAACCTCCCCTGATGCAAACTGAGGCCATTTCCTCTTGTCCTATCACAAGCTACTTGGGAGAAGAGACCAACACCCACCTACCTACAACCTACTTTCAAGTAGTTGTAGAGAACTGTACGGTCTCCCCTCAGCCTCCTCTCCTCCAGGCTAAACAAACCCACTTCCTCAGCCGCTCCTCATAGGACTTGTGCTCTAAATACTTCAACAGTTTCATTGCCCTTCTTTGGACACATGGTCCAGCAACTCAACGTCCTTCTTGTAGTAAGGGGCCCAAAACTGAACACATTATTCAAGGTGCGGCCTCACCAGTGCCGAGTACAGGGGCACCATCACTGCCCTACTCCTGCTGGCCACACTATTCCTGATACAAGCCAGGATGCCACTGGCCTTCTTGACCACCTGGGCACACTGCTGGCTCATGTTCAGACAGCTGTCAACCAGCACCCCCAGGTTCTTTTCCTCCAGGCAGCTCTCCAGCCACTCCTCCCCAAGCCTGTAGCATTGCATGGGGTTGTTGTGACCCAAGTGCAGGACCCAGCACTTAACCTTGTTGAACCTCATACAGCTGGCCTCAGCCCATCGATCCAGCCTATGCATATCCCTCTGCAGAGCCTTCCTACTCTCAAGCAGATCAACACTCCCACCCAACTTGGTGTTGTCTGCAAACTTACTGAAGATGCATTCAAACCCCTCATCCAGATCATTGATAAAGATATTAAACAGACTAACCCCAATACTGAGCCCTGGGGAACCCCACTTGTGACCGGCCACAAACTGGATTTAGCTCCGTTCACCACAACTCTTTGGGCCTGGACATCCAGCCAGTTATTTGTCAAACAAAGAGTATGCCCATCCAAGCCATGAGCAGCCAGTTTCTCCAGGAGAATGCTGCGGGAAAGGGCATCAAAGTCTTTACTAAAGTCTAGGTAGGCAACATCCACAGCCTTTCTCTTATCCACTAAGAGGGCCACTTTCTCACAGAAGGAGATCAGATTAGTCAAGCAGGATCTGCCTTTCATAAACCCATGCAGACTGGGCCTAATCACCTGGTTGTCCTGTACATACTACACGGTGGCACTCAAGATGATCTGCTCCATACCTTCCCCGGCACCAAGGTCAGACTGGAATTTGCTTCTTAGTTCACAGAATCATAGAATGGTTTGGGTTGAAAGGGACCTTTTAAAGGTCACCTAGTCCAACCCCCCTGCAGTGAGCAGGAACATCTTTAGATCAGGTTGCTCAGAGCTGGGTCCAACCTGACCTTGAATGTTTCTAGGGATGGGGCCTCCACAACCTCTCTGGGCAACCTGTTCCAGTGTTTCACTACCCTCACTGTAAATTTTTTTTTCCTTATATCCAGTCTAAATGTACCCTCCTTTAGTTTAAAACCATTACCCCTTGTTCTGTCACAACAGGCCTTGCCAAAGAGGTTGTCCCCATCCTTCCTATAGTCCCCCGTTAGGTACTGAAACAGCCTCCCTGCAGCCTTCTTTTCTCCAGTCTGAAGAACCCCAACTCTCTCAGCCTGTCCTTCTGGGAGAGGTGCTCCATCCCTCTGATAATTTTTGTGGCCCTCCTCTGGACCCATTCCAACATTTCCATGTCTTTCCTGCGTTGAGGGCTCCAGAGCTAGTGTTCATACCTCTTACAATTTATGCAGGACAGTGAATGCACATCCAATGGTAAATATGATCCCAACATATCATTTAAGCACACTACTAAGACTGAAGGGAATAAGAAAAACTTCAGCTTACATGATCACTCCTGCCCACTCATATCAGGATGAGAGACCTCATCTGTTCAGGCTCAGCGCTGTGCATCTGTAATGATCAAGCTGCTAGTAGAGCAGCTTTAAACATGCAATAGTTTGGCTACCCCTTTTCCCAACATCATTTAAGACCACTGAACTATCCTTTTAGCCTGTGCATAGACAAAAAAGGAAGGTGGCAGGCACACAGATACCACTGTATAGCCCTTGGGTATATTACAGATGTAGTTACATGATCTGTGCTCTGTAATGCCTTTCAGGGGCATATTTGTGCACATGGTATTTATATAAAGAAGGTGCAATTAATCTGATTCTCAGATTTTCTGTGCTTTTGGTGTTCATCTAAATGACGAGCAAGTGTAACATTAAGCTGAACCTGAGAAGCAGTGTTCAAATCCACTTAGTACTGTGAAGATATAAAATTATTACAAAAACCCCAGAGCAAGGTAAAAAAAAAGGTCAAAGTGAAGACTGCTTAATTATTTAAAATTGAGACACTTTGAATCTAAAATAGTATTAACATGATGTATAATTAGTATCTTTCAGAGATAAAGATTACTGGCCAAATCTGTGATTCAATTATAACATTATTCTGTTTGTATATGTAGAAAAGGCATTTTAAAATACCCTTTCAGTGGCTAGTAAATACTGCAGCAATATTCTTTATTACCACACGGTGTCACCTTCATAATTCTTGAAGAAGCAACAAATTTAACACTAAGTTTAAAAGGAAACTACTAGATAGGATCATTCCCTACTTTTCCTGAACTTTCTATGTTAATTTCTCTAGTTAATTTATTTAATTTGATGTGAAAATTGAATTCATTGCGTATTAGATCTGACCAGACATCTCATAAATAAGAATCTGTTTTGTTTAGCTGCTGTTTCTGCTTTTGAAATTTTAGTAACAAATTACAATTTCTTTCCATTTGCTAGCTACTTGAATTTGCACAATAGTTGTCATATAAAAATTCTGAATAATTACAGTGACCCAAAATTGAAATATTGCATACTGGATATTGACTAGGTAATACTGCTAATATTTTTTGCTTTTTGGCTGAGCACCTGCACATTTATAGAAACATAACTCAGAATATTTTTATACATAGCTTTGAATACTATTTTTTTAATTAACATCTTAGCAGTAATCTTTCTTTCAGTGCACTCACTGTACAAATTCAGAGACTCAAATGCTGAGATTCACTGCAAGCTGGACCAGGGAACACAGAGCTGCAGCAGCCTCACCCCAGTAAAGCTACTGAATTCGGCAACCCCTAGCAATTACAATACCACAAAAACTTTGCTGACTGAAGTCCTAAGCCTGTGCAGGTCCATAGAAACATTCCAATGAGCTTCAATAGACTTTAAACAAACCATACCCAAACTAAAAAATAATTTTCATTTATTTGTGTTCATGGAAGAGCCTAAGTAATTTCTTAAGAAAAGCTATCTAAACAGATGCATACTTTAAAAGTTGAGATCTTGGTCTAAACCAGAAAGACAAGTATAACAGCTATTGCTGGTGTTAGAAAACTGTTAGAGGAAATGTGAAATATGCAGAACTATTTTCAGGGAAGGCCTTGATCTTAAGTGGTCCTGTTACTATAACTCTAGTGGAAAAAAAACAGATTAATTGTAAGGTCTTTCCTGTTATTTCTCAGTCAAAAAAATGCAAGCAAGAAATGTTTTGAAGGATTTAAATGTGCCTGTTTTTCCTATAAGCATAACTTGTTAATTTTTTCACTGCGTACTTTGTAAAATTATCAGCTACAGTGATACTTTTAACAAATCACGTATAGGTATAACATTTCTCATCAATTTTAATAAGCTGGTGTGATTTTATAATCGCCTTGTAATCACTGATGTGGTAAATACCACTGCTGCAGTGCATTTCTACCTCGTAAATGAAGTTCAATTACTTATGGAAACATTTACTGTGACTTCCTCTTTTCTAAACCAGAAAGGACTGTCTTTTCAAAGATATAGAAGTAAAACCAGTTCATTACAATAGAACATTTTAAAAAATCCCACAATCATTTATCTCAGGTGCCACTTCATAAAAATTTGCCCTCAAATTTGACTGAAATCTCTGAGGGAAAATGAGGACTAAACAGTACTTATCATAAAATAGTTATGCGTTAATAGTGCACAGTTTTGAGTAAAACAAGTCAAGGAGCAACTCTCAAACAAGAGGAGGCAACAGGGACCATGAAAGAGGAAACTAGTCAAGTTTGTCTGGTTAATCACATCATCAAGGCATTTTAGCATTTTTTTTAAACAACTATGTCAAAATATTCAATTATAAGCTCTCCTTAATTATTCATGTACCTTGGGTAACACTCCAGGGTGACTGGGATCCTTAAATGTACTAAAAAATCTTTGAGGAAATTAAATGAAACTGACAGTTTTTCCTTAAGTGATCATCTAAATTTAACCACAAAGGTCATTTAGCAATATGCATGTTTGCATAGTGATACATAGCCTCAGACAACAGGCAGCTAATTCATAGATTAGTACCAAGTTTTAAAATTTGGCTGACAAAACAACTAATTCTAGTTGATAAAGCTATGCCTTCTAGAAGAAAAATAAATCCTTTTATTCTGATGATATTAATTCTTTGTTGTTTAATAGTAGAGTTAAAAATTCAGTGCACAGGAAGACATTTTTGTAAAGCATGATGGTTTGTATGGAGGTGCTGCTTGTGAGAAACTGCTAGTAAATCTCAGAGTGCACTGTGTGAAACTCTGTCATTAAAAGGACACAGCCCTTTAATTTTCCCCAAATACGTATGCACTGTGTTCCTGTAGGCTTCAACATACACGGTTAATATGTTATACGTTACCAATCAATGTAAGAAGAGCAAATTGGTGGATTAAAACAGTGTGTGCTGAATTTGCTTACATTTGTATTTTACATATTTCACAGGGTTATTTTGGAATAGATGGAGTCTGGTTCTTGGACCAAATGTCTCTATCACACTTGTCGTTTGAAAATTTCAAAAGCCACAGACCTTGATCTTGTGACTGCAGGCCACTGGGGGTGGAGATACCCTGTCCTTTTTCCCCCTCAGATGTTATTGTCCACACCTGTGCATTCCCCATGACTCATATGAAGCCTCACATGTGAAAACTGTCATAGAGTGACTTCATTTCCAATAGCTGATATATTTTAATCATTGGTCAACCCATCACACTGATGTCTCCTTAGGCTTAAAAGCTCAATTATCCTCCTCTCCACGTCCTCATTAATGAACATGGGACTCAGCTGCAAACCATAGATTAAGGTCTTTTATGGGTTAACTAAGGGAAGATAAAAATGAAAGTTTTCTACTCAGCAAACTTTCAAAATTTCTTTGAATTAATAGAAAATGCTATTTTTTCACATCATACATTGACTGAAAAGGTAGAAATATTTTGTTGGGTTTTTTCATTACATTGTGAATGATTAATATCAATTCAGACTACATGTAATGGCAGTAGCAACTGATGAACTCACACTTTTAGTCAGATAAAACATGTCTGCCATAATACAGAGCACTTGTTGGCTTAGGGGAGTTGGTCTTTTTAATCCTAAGCTTTGTGTTGGAGAGCTAACATACGGAGCAGTCAGAGCAACGACTCTGTGACTGAGATATTCATTTGGGAATCTTACATCTTTTCCAATCTTCTGATAAGCATCTGCATTCAGTGAAGTGCTTATATACATGTATATTCTCAAATCCCACTACAGTCAATGGAACTTCAGTGTGCAATTGCAAGTGCCTACTTCATAAGGGCTACCAGGTTCACTGTCCCCTTGAAATACATAGAAGTCTCTGTACTGATGGCAATTAGACTTTGTCAACATCTGCTCCTGCTAACAACAATTTTATTTGTATTTCACAGAGGTATTATAAGCATAAACATGCTGTTTATAAGGAATTCATCTATAATGGTGCTAAACACATTAGAAGAGCTCCTGGAAAAATAATTCATATTTAAAGAGAAAAAATATGGCCACCTGATGGTAGTTATAGCAAATCTACCTTGAGATAGTAATAGATAAAAATGGATTTTTGAATGCTATGCTGTCATGAGTCTACTACGCATGTGGATAGAAAAATAATTATGATGGGCAACTAGAACACTAGATTGTGTCTGTGTGTACTCAGCTGTAGTGTGTGCTTTCTGTTGCCTATGTGTTACTGATTGCAATGAGCACCTTTGTTCTGAAAACATGTGTGTGTGTTTGCATTTATTTTGTTCTACCCCATGGGGCTTTCCTTCTGCAAAAAAAGATTTTCTTCTCTGTGCAGATAGGGAAGGGATGGGAGAAAAGATAGGAGGACCGAGGTAAATCATAGAATCATAGAATCGTTAAGGTTGGAAAAGATCCTTAAGATCATTGAGTCCAACCGCTAACCTATCACTGCCAAGTCCACCACTAAACCATATCCTCAAGCACCGCATCTACCCGTCTTTTACCTCCAGGGATGGAGACTCAACCACCTCCCTGGGCAGCCTGTTCCAATTCCTGACAACCCTTTCGGTGAAGAAGTTTTTCCTAATGTCCAACCTAAACTTCCCCTGGCGCAGCTTGAGGCCATTTCCTCTCATCCTACTACTTGTTACTAGGGAGAAGAGACCGACCCCCGCCTCGCTACAACCTCCTTTCAGGTAGTTGTAGAGAGCAATAAGGTCTCCACTCTGTCTCCTCTTCTGCAGACTAAACAACCCCAGCTCCCTCAGCCGCTCCTCATAAGACTTATTCTCTAGACCCTTCACCAACTTTGTCACCCTTCTCTGGACACGCTCCAGCACCTCAATGTCCTTCTTGTAGTGAGGGGCCCAAAACTGAACACAGTACTCGAGGTGCAGCCTCACCAGTGCCGAGTACAGGGGCACTATCACCTCCCTGCTCCTGCTGGCCACACTATTCCTGGTACAAGCCAGGATGGTTGTGGTCACACCACATCTGTAAACATTCTTGAATTTTGTAAGTTGTTCCATTGTATAATTCCTGCTAATCTCAGTTATATTGTTAAAATAGATTTTTATATCAATTTGGTCATCTGACGGTAGGAAATTCCATTTATTAGCCTGAGGATGTGATTAATCTCTCAGAATCAAATTCTCTAAAAGTTACACATCCTGTCTAAATTCAACATCTGGATACTCTAAAATCAATGGAAAGAGGCAGGAACACTTAGGAGATTTACAACAATTATGTTGGCCTTTGGAAGATGGTTAATTGTTCTTTGGGACCACTGAGTTCTGTCCACTGACTCTAGAAGGAGCTTCACCTAGATATCTAATATATCGATTTAAAAGACAGGTGAAATTAAATTGACTGGATAAAAGCCTTTTTTTCCCCCCCTTAATTATCTGATCCTTGAAAAAATATTATGGACAGAACATAGGGAAAATAGGTAGAATTTCCATGCAGTACATTATCAGTGTCAACTGATAATGTATTTAAACAAAATTATGTTCACTGTTAAGTAAGGAATCTTTTTGTTTTCACATGTTGGCAAAATCAGGTCCTCTTACCTTCGAGGATGACACATAACATATAATTTTAGAACTATGAAACCACCAGGCATTAAGGTACAAAGTACCAATGAAATTATAACAAATTGTCTTAGCTTATTAAAATTCAGAAAAGTGCTGGTTGTATGTTATATTTGATGAAGCTCACTGGAGAAATATAGGACATATGCATTGAAATTCAAGCATGCTTGTCAATTTTTCACAGACTGAAACTGTTCAGGTCCTTGGTTGTAATTCAGACCCATCTACACTACGAATAATGGACAGTTGTCAGGCAGGGAAGAGATAACTGAATGCTTTCATGTAAAATGTTCGTATATTAAATTTTCTAAATTAAATTTTTATTATTGTGTTCTATCTTTGTGAATAGAACTGTCCAATGAACCTTTTTTCTTTAAACAAAAGGCAAATAAAAAGAGCGACAACTCCCTCTGTCAATGGGTAGCAGTGGAAATTGCTATTGTATAAAAAAAGTCATGAAAGATTTTGGATTCATTTGTTTCTGTTTGGTTTACTAAGTGCAAACATGAATAGGACTATATAATTTAGATTGCCATTTTTAACTTCCGATAGCAAACAATATAAAATCAGGACATCTTGGAAGGATATTGGATCATAAAATACATACCAACTCCAGTTCTTTCAAGTGTGAAGAAAGGACAGCCTGTATTTGAACACTGACATTGTCCATAGCTTTACATCAGTGTGTACGTTGGGGAAAAAAGGGGCAGGACATCTCACTAACTCTAAATTGTGGAGGGAATTCAGGAAAACGAGTTAAACCATGGAAGGGCTGGAGGATTTGATTTGGATATTTAGGGACATACAATAAGCATGTGTGTCTTTGCTTAACAGCTACAAAGGACGAGGTAGGAGAGACTGCATTGAATATCTTTAAAGCTCAGGACCTCAAGACATTTTATTATTACTTAGGGTATATCACTAGGTTTAGATTTAATAGCTCAAAACTTCAGAGCTAAGTTTTGATTCACTAGATGTATAAAAATAATCTGTCAATAAAATATCCAATAAATGACTTTTTAAGCCCAAGTATCCGCTCATATAGTCAGCTGGAAGACTAGCAGCTAAGACTTGCTTATATTTCCCAGTGAACACCATATCCATCATCTGAGACATTTTTAAACCATGATTTGCTACTGACACTGGGAGCTGTACTTCAGGGCAGCCTTTTGCCCTTCAAAGGATGAATTCATGCTAGCCCTCTTTCCCACTTAATTTTAATATTTAAGTCTATCCTTTTTCCTTTCTTAGGATAAGTTCTATCCATGCTACTGCCAGGAAAGATTGAAAGGATTCTATAATGGCTTGCTACCTTCTCAAGCAGACGTGTCCAACCAATAAAGCTCTCTGCATCTGTACACCCGTCAAACAGTGGAATTAGATAGAAGCCAAGTACAGGCTGATGGTTGACATCTACCTGTCTACTACTTAGTCTAAATAGCAACCCAATACTATCATCTGCTGCTTCTCTTCCTCCCCTTCATGCACAGAAATCAGTCAGGCTTTGTTGTACTTCAGGGGTGAAGGACAGAGTAATTTTTTTTTAAATTATAAAACCTATAAATTAAAATAGCCTCTTTAAAATCCAATCATTAATTTAGCTGAATTTGTTCTTAAATAATTCTTGAAACTGGGGTTACAACTCTAATGAATCCAAGTTAGCAGAGTCAAAGCATGCCAGCATTTCTAACGTACAGAGCAGTCACTTATATTCAGTTCCCCACTGTAAGGATAAGGTTTTCTTACATTCACGGGCACAAGCTACACAGACCCTACACAGGGAAGCATATAGAAGGAGGCATAACACTTAAATCTATATCAAGATGAGTTAGTCACTACAGCTTCAGGTTACTTTTCCCTTCAAATATAAACTTAGATCCTCATCTCCTCCCATAATTAGTTTCTTGCAGCAAGTATCAAATAGGTTTTACAAGAGTGTTGCGAATATAAAATATTATCCACTAAACCATAACGATTGCTTATGTGTAGGACATAAAGACTTCCAACTAAATGATTAATTCAGCCTCAAGATCTTTTCTTGCTCATCCAACAAGTGATTTACACAGGGCTTTACACACTAGTCTGTGGCTTTTTTGGCACTGCTGAGATAAGGCACTTCTAAAAGTTGGTATACTGGCATATAAACACTGCAAACAGGGATCAGCTGATTGAAAAATGCAGGCTTTTCCTCAAATTAGGATGGTAGCAGGTGCCTTCCTTTCAGGCTTGTTGAGTGTCACAGCACAGAGACAGATTCCTGGTTATGAGCAAACTGGGACATCTGAACTTGAGCAAGTAAAACAGTTTTATTAACAGATCTATTGATTCCATCAAATGTAAAAATAATTTTAGTGTATACTAAAAATAATATTACAGATTGTAAATGCTGATTTTACTCCATTAAATTCTACAGAGGCAGACCTATATGCATTTAATCTTATGTAGGCAGCATGAAAAAATAAACATAAGCTTTAAAAGGAAAGATAAGGCTTTTACAGTTACTAAATCTCTTAAAGCATTTTAGAGGCATCCAGGTATTTGTATTGCAAAAAGCCTTTAATATCACTAGATAAGAAAATGCTCTTCTGAAATATAATAAAAAGCTATTATAAGAATAGAGTATATGAATATGCAGGCAGGAAACTCTACCTTGAAAAATATAAAATAGGTCAAAATATATATTAAGGGGTAAGTTATATCTATTTAATCCTAAAGAGCAAGCAAGAGATTTTCTAGCCTCCTACCTCATCTTTTAAAAACAATTTAGGGAAAACAATTTTATAACACCCCAAAGTTCTTTTTTATTTTTGAATATAGAAAACATTTCATCATAGTATTATTATAAGACTAAATTCACTGATAATGTATTCATAACATAAAACATGCACTTACATTGTGTAACATGGCATTCAGTGATAAGTGAATGAAATAATATCAATGAGAAGAAAAGAAAGAGGAGTATAATGCCACTTGTTCCATTTCAAATCCCATTAACTGTGCCTGTAGCATTCACTGAAGTCAACAGCAACACTCAGATGTTCATTTGTAGCTCAGTATCTTTGAATTTGACCGCTATCTTGCTTGCTCATGTTGTGATTCTGCCATCAGTAAAATTAAACTTGTGAAGTGTTCATATTTTTATGATAAATATTTCTGTTCATCTTCTGCTTCACTCCCAAAGGTAACATTTCCATCTGCCTCCTTCTAGAGGCAACAGAAAAACCCATCTTTTTTCCACAGATGGTCAAGAAGTAATGCAATTTGCATCTGAAATCGTGGAATTCTGCATCTTCATACTTCATATAAAGAGTCTTCAAATCTCTCATTAGCTTCAAAAGATTCAGACTCCTACTCCACTATTTAATTTCTAGCCAAGTATCCTATCACTAGTGGTGCTGCTACTTCAAGGCTCCTGTCCAGCTGAGAACATGGGTTTGGTTGTCCAGTCTTGTTGAGACTATAGATATTTTTCAGCTTTAGTTGATCTGGTAAACTAACTGCACTCAATAATTCTTCATCTGGTACCCTTTTTGGCCAGCATATCATCTGAATCATCTTGTACATAAGTATTCAAACCATGTTATCGAACACAGAGGAGCTTGTAGATCCTCAAGAGCAAAACCAAATTAACCCTTTTCTTGTAGCTTTGACATTTGTTTCATTCCAAAATAAGCATGGGTGACTTATAATAGCTGAAAATTTGTCCTGTAGCATCTATTAAAAGCTGTACAGAAATTTAGTGCACGTTACTTATGCTTTTTACAGTAAGCAATATTTAGATAAGATGTAGAAACGGTCCTTGGAAGACAGATTTCAGATCATAGACTTGAAGTTAGGAGTGACCTATCCAGCAGGCTACTAGCTGGAGCTCCGTTCTCCAAGCTCTCATGTTGGCCCCATGTCTTTGCTGCACCATGTTATATTGACTGCCACAAGCCAGCCACTGTCGTACTTCAAGCAAGAAACAAGTCCACTATTTGCAAGTCCAACACAGACAGAATATTTAACAAAAAGAAAGGATAAAAGTATAACAGTTCTCCATCTCCAGCTGGAGCCTCTACCTTCCTTTTTCCATACTGATGTTTCCCTAAGTTTTAGACTTGGGGGGGGGGGGAGTAAAAACCCATCTGTTTTGCATAGAAACAGACTGTTCGCACTTTCAAAAGATGAGTGAACAGTAAAATGAACAAAGTAAATAATTTAAAAAAAAAGCCAGAGCTCCTAGAAACACTTTTGCATTTCTCTTTTACAGTAACTTCAATTACATTGTGCATGTTCGATTTAGTATAGATGTTTTCATTTTAATCCTCTACAGCTAGAATTTTTACTTTGCATTTGAAATGCTTCATCACCATGCACTTAAGCCAATATTCTCTTGTGTCTCTGATTCTACAAGAGTTAGAAATTTTCGAAATATTTTTTTTTGTTTCTTCCATCACTCTATCTTTTATCACTGGATTTTACACTGAGGAACTAATGTTAATTATTTTAAACTGAAAATATTTACTGTGGCTGGAGCGGGATGTTAACCACTTCTATGCTTTATGGTTGTGATTCTGCATCTATCGAACTTCCTAACTTTTGTCAGTACAACAGCAATGAATATGTTTGAAGTCAACTTACAGGACGTATAATCCTTTCATTTTGTGCTTGGATATATAAACTGAAACATTCTGCGTGAAAAGAAGACAATGTGTAGAAAATACTTCAGTGTTGCCTAAACATGCAAGACAACTTTGAAATGCATTATAAATTTCATGTCACAATCTGCATATAACAGTGTAAATTTATTAAAGACAACAGATTTTTGCTGTATTGAAACAGAGCTGGAGTTTGAGCAATATGATTGCACGTATGAGTTGCTTAAAGCCTCCGACAGAGACTAGCAACTGTGTGCTTCAGATGTGTGAGGCATCTGAAAATTATTCTAACGCTGCATTTGCTGGCACCTGACTAAACCTAATTGAAGTCAATGGCAAAATGTGACACTTTTGAATTTACTCAGAGCTACTTTTAGAAGTTTTTCAGTACTTCTTCCCTGTAGAAAACATTAGCACCTACTAGAAGGAACACCTTCCCAAAGCTTACCACATGGCTGTATCAGCCCTCATACATGATTGTTTAAAGTACTGTTAATAAGAAGACCAGCATTTTAATCTCTAAGGCACAGCTTCCATGGCATTCCTGAACTGGATTCACCTACTGAGAAACCTTCAATTGACCAATTAAAGATCTACCCTTCCTTCAGCTACAGCTAAGATTAGCAGCTGAACATAGATAAGCCCGTACTTAGTAGCATTCAAAGGCTAGCATTCAGGCTAAGCACTCTTTTTCTGATAAGTTTTCCAAATAGAAAAAAACAAGCAGAGCCTTTCACTGGAAACCTGTCCCAGAAGTCAGCATCAGGGATCTAGCATTTCAGGACAGAGAGAGCCCTCAGCTGTGCTGCAAGTTCTGAATCTGGTGTATCTTCCCAAGGCACGTGTCAGCTTTCAGATCCCATGACCTAATTTCCGTTGGTCAGTTCTGCCATACCCACTACCTCTTCCTCGGTGACTTTTACCTCTTCCTAATCCTGCTTCTTTGTTTTCAGTGCTCAGACAACCATGCAAATGTTCTTGACAGTTTTTTTGTTCTGAATCTAGGTGCTATTCATGCTTAAGGGTCATTCATTTATCACTCTGTTTCACATCTAGTTAGTGATCATCAAATATCTTTGATGAGTGCCACTGATGGACACACCTTGTATTCTTACTCCCTTTTTTTCTTTGTTGCACCTGCTTCTCATCAAATGTACTCAAAATAAAGCTGTTAAATAACACAAATGTATTCTATTAAACTTCTGATTCCTGATGTCTTACTGGCTCTCTAGAGAAACTACACAGAGGCTGTATTGCTCATAAAGATAAGAGGCTCTGCAATTTTCTATGTCTACATCCGAAATAAGATGCTGAACCAATCTAATAGCTTGCTGCTAACCAAAAGGACTTTGGGGTCCCTCCTCTTTTCCAGGTACCCTGCCCTGGTGTTCATCCACCCCCCAATCTGATGCTGTTACCTGCTAGTTTATCTGGGCGCCTGAAAACTGCCTCCAAAAAAGAAAAAGGTCCAGGCAGCTGCCAGTGGGATGGAAGGAGACTGGCATGAGCTTGCCTTTTTGTTGTCAGTGAACTCTTACATCAGTTCAGCCAATCTTAGTTACTCACACCAAGAAAAAAAAGTTTCTTTTTCGGCTTCTCCTTGGCTCCTGTATTTCAATCTGTCCCTGTTGCCTTTTGACCTGGCACTGGGCACCAAGATTTTACATCTTCCCATCATGTATATACACACATTGATAGCATCCATTTTGTTGATTACAAAATCTGTCTTGCCTGCATCATCCTGCACACTTTTCTTGCCAACTCAGCCCACCTCTGTTTCTTTTTACTCTTGATTTTTAATTCTCAGAAGCCTTACCCGTAAAAATTGTTATGTAATTTTACTCTGGAAAAAAATTATCATGACTTTGTATTCTTGCTTCTTAAATGACCATTCATAATGGATATAAAGGTTTGTGCATTTTGGGACTGAAATAACACTGTTGCCAAAGGCATAGGCCATTTAAACTTGACAGAAATACCTCACAAGCCTGAATAAAACAAATTCTACTTTGCATGCTTGGTCTGATACCTCCTTTACAAGTTGTTCTCCTATGTGTTCCCATTATAGCCAGCTGTTTATCAAAACTTTCTATACAGTTATTTTGTCCTATGACTGCTCTACTAGTATGAATTATTTTATTCTCATAACAATTGAATTTTATCAGATGTTTTTGGTTATGCCACTTTTTTTCTGAACTGTGTATGTGACTGCAACTGTATTTCATGAGATGTTTGCTCTGTACAAGAGGTCATATGCTTATTTTCCTACTACACATTGAAGACAGAAACATAAATCATAGAATCATTAAGGTTGGAGAAGACCTTTAAGATAATCAAGTCCAAATGTCAACCCAATACCACCATGCCTCTGAAACCATGTCCCCAAGTGCCACGTCTACATGTTTTTTAAATACCTCCAGGGATGGTGACTCAACCACCTCTCTGGGCAGCCTGTTCCAATGCCTGAGCACACCTTCAGTAAAGAAATTTTCCTCATATCCAACTGAAACCTCCCTTGATGCAAACTGAGGCCATTTCCTCTTGTCCTATCACAAGCTACTTGGGAGAAGAGACCAACACCCACCTACCTACAACCTACTTTCAAGTAGTTGTAGAGAACTGTACGGTCTCCCCTCAGCCTCCTCTCCTCCAGGCTAAACAACCCCACTTCCTCCGCCGCTCCTCATAGGACTTGTGCTCTAAATACTTCAACAGTTTCACTGCCCTTCTTTGGACACACGGTCCAGCAACTCAACGTCCTTCTTGTAGTAAGGGGCCCAAAACTGAACACATTATTCAAGGTGCGGCCTCACCAGTGCCGAGTACAGGGGCACCATCACTGCCCTACTCCTGCTGGCCACACTATTCCTGATACAAGCCAGGATGCCACTGGCCTTCTTGACCACCTGGGCACACTGCTGGCTCATGTTCAGACAGCTGTCAACCAGCACCCCCAGGTTCTTTTCCTCCAGGCAGCTCTCCAGCCACTCCTCCCCAAGCCTGTAGCATTGCATGGGGTTGTTGTGACCCAAGTGCAGGACCCAGCACTTAACCTTGTTGAACCTCATACAGCTGGCCTCAGCCCATCGATCCAGCCTATGCATATCCCTCTGCAGAGCCTTCCTACTCTCAAGCAGATCAACACTCCCACCCAACTTGGTGTTGTCTGCAAACTTACTGAAGGTGCATTCAAACCCCTCATCCAGATCATTGATAAAGATATTAAACAGACTAACCCCAATACTGAGCCCTGGGGAACCCCACTTGTGACCGGCCACAAACTGGATTTAGCTCCGTTCACCACAACTCTTTGGGCTCAGCCATCCAGCCAGTTTTTTACCCAGTGAAGAGTACACCCGTCCAAGTCATGAGCCGCCAGCTTCTCTGGGAGGACACTGGAGGATAGATTGGAGATAGGCAGACGGACAAATACACATAGATGTATCAACAGAATTTAACAACTGTATGAATGCTGCTCATGAATTACACCATTCTGTAACAGAGCAGAAAATTAAAAGATCTTCACAATAACTATTATAACCTTCCAAAAGGACAGTTTTAGACATGAGATGAAGTAGGTCAGATGCCAGACATGAAAACAGGACAGTAAATTACACAGGGGCATGGTTTGTTAAGCTACCTGGATCTCACACTCAAAAGAGATCAGTCCCTTATACAAATTCAGCTTCTCCTATGTGTATTTACAATAGATAATTGAAATTTTTGCACGGATGCATCCGCATCAGGAAAAAAAAAAAAAACCACAACAAAAAAGAGAGTTGTAATAACAGCACATAGTCAGCTTAACCACAGACACTGAGCAATTTGTTTTGTTTCCTCTATATTTTTGATCATTGCTCTTCACTGGTACAGCTCCCTAGCAAAATGACACTGAAGTCCAAAGCCATGAACTGACAGAACCTGTAACAGTAATAGAAGACAGTGATAAGATAGCAGAGGGTCAGATGATAATGGAAAATCATCTAAGATACCATCTAATGGTAATCCCTTCTCCTAGGAGTCACAGAAGAAAAGTATTTGCTGGAAAGGCAAAATCAAGTTTTTGCAAACAAAAGGATAAGAGCAAAATAATTTATAAGTTAATGCAATGCATGAACCAAACCTGTAAGGGTTACTGGTAATACATTATCTTAGACCTCTGCAATTTTAGTTACCCATATAGGTGATGATCTCATGTGGCATAGCGAAGAGCAAGCTTCCTTCATTCTGCTCTCCTCTTTCTCTTTAACATCCACTTTACAATTCTGAGCTGTCACCTTTCTTGTTCCCCTCTTAGGATAACACAACTGCTATCCAAGACAAAGAGCATTTGTATGGAATACATAAAAGAAACACTATCTCAACCTGTTGGTTGAGATAATGAATATGAATGCACAACCAGCAACAATGATATTATTTTAAATTAATTTGATATGAACTGCACCTTACACTTTACATGTTACCCCAAAGATTCAGGAATTAAAATATTTTGTACTTCTTATCAGCAAAGAAAAGAAGAACAAATGCAAGCACATCATTTCATCCAGTGACATTTATATCCCAAAGATACTCTAGGTTTAGATTTTAATTAGAGGAATTTCTTCTCATACCTGTAGTTTTCTCAAGCTCAACCTAAATTATGATTTTCATGTTGCCCATTCTATGCAAATGTAACCAACATTTTTCCAGCTAGGAAGGGAAACAAGGTGTGGAATCCAGCTTCTTTGTAAAGCTGGGTAAATGATAATGTTTGAACTCAAAGACCATTTTCTAGTCTTTTTCCAGACAACACAGTGGCACTAATAGGTAATGTATCAAGAATACCGTATATTTTTAGCTATGTGCAAAGTTGTGCTCTTCATGCAAACATACATATACAGATTTATGCAAAGCAATAATAAACCTCTATTAACTAGAATGCTCAAACATCTGAGAAACTTTGCATTTCACGATATTTACTGAATTAATTATATTCATATACACACTATCAACTGCTCAGTTTCTAATAAATTGTCCGTGTCTTGTAGAACTGGTTAGAAAGCCACCCACATATGTGCCATCCACATATGTACCACCCAATTTGCTAAATTAAAGAGGTGATGTGAAATAACCTCAGGACTCCTAGTTTATAATAACGCAAGTACAATTTAAGAGAGGCCAGACAGAAGCTTTGTTAGCTGTGATAGTAGCGAGTGATCCTTCGGGCAGGGTTCCCCCGTCTGTGCCCTTGTTCTCTGCCAAGTGGTTCCAGAGACCCCTCTTACTTGCTGTTTCAAAGAAAGGAAAGAGGTAAGGAAAATCATTCTAACGTTAACAAAGCCTGGTGTGAATTCATGGGGCGGATTGACTCCAGACAATCATTTATATGATAATAAGGCCAAGTGCCCATGCCTGGGAAGGTTGGACTCCTTAGGGAGGTGGTTAAGTGCCACAATTGACACTATAAAGAGGTGGCTCCTGGTGGAGCCCGCGGGAGTGGTGCATCCAGCATTACCTTAGCTGGGAACTGGGGGTTGGAAACCATCACAGACTGCTAGCTTTTAGATGAAAGGAATCTTCCCTTTGTTAGTATAAACTTAGCCAGAGTCCTCAAAAAATATTAATAATTTTTCAGCGCACCTGTAAAATTAGCTTTTAGTGGAAGATTCCTGACAAATTGCAAGGGTGTTTTTATCATGAAAAAGAGACAGATGTAAGGAAAGAGGTATCTAATTGCATAACAAAAGGTTTACAAAGTTTGAACGAGCTGGTCTTACTAGCTCTTCCTGAACAGCATGTTAAGTGAAGATTTTTTTAACAAAAATCTTGCATATTTTATCTTATTTGAGAACAGTATTAAAATGTGGAATGAACTTGGTTGTAAGTGTTAAAGCTTGGACATTTTTGTATTCTATTTTTGTATTATGCTGACTGTAGAATAAATCTTTATACTGTGATAAGAAATATTCGTATCAACTGATCCTGAGAGATCAGCTGCAGCCTCCATTGCATGAATGATGGCAATATTTGTTAGCAGCTTGTTTCATTTTCCAATACAGTTCCTTGCTCTCTCTACAGTTGTTTTAGGTAATTAGAATGAAGAGATAAAAAAGTGAAGCACTGAAAAAAATCCCTTATTGTAATCCTGACATTCCAGGTGTGTACAGTTAAGTCTCTTTTAACTTTACGTCTAAACAATCCATGCAGTTGTGCTAACGATTTTACTTATGTTTGCTCTAACAGGAATATATATGAAAAGTTCACTGGCACATTTATGCCCTAAGTTTTATAGGATTGAACCTGACAAGTAAGCATGGCATGATGGTGCTCTGTTGGTTTTTTTTCTTCTTTTTTCATTAGTGACAGAATGACTGCTTATTACTGTGGGTTGCAAAACCAGGCTCAGGGCTATTAGTAGAACACACATGTCTACAAACAGCTGCCCTTTAAGCCTTTTATTATTATTTGGTGTGTTGGAATGGGTATTAATAATACTTTAAAAAATGTATTTATTTAGGCAGATATCAACCTGTATGAACAATCTGGTGGCTTTCTACTTAAAATGAACAGATTTAGTTTGTTCTGCATTATGGTACTAGAACGAATCCCATTTGAAAACCAATGTGGCACTTTGCCGAGACTGCGGTAGAATTGGTTAGAGTTTAGAGATTACTCAGTCAGAACATTTTATTTAAAGTTTACATATAAATCTACTAATGTAATTTTTCACACACACATTTTGACTGTTTCAAACACAAGATCTGGAATACTTTGAAACCCCTCGTACAAGCTGATGAACACTTAGTTACTGTTATACGCCGGTCAGTATTCCAAGGCAGACAAGCTGAAATATGTGAATATACTTTTCAGTTCCTTTCTCTGTGTGTGTGTGACAAGAACTTTTTCAAAAAATTTCTATGAAACACCATATTCCCACCTCACTATCCTCATGAAAGTATACACAAATTTGTCTCGCAGTTGAGAGGGAATCATTATCTGCAACTGATGTATTTTGGATTTTATTACAGGTCCTCTTCCCTGCCTCACTTGCAGCCTTTATTATGGCTGTGAGAACTATGAGGCTTGTCTCTGTTTTTCACCAGCTTGCAGCCTACACATCTATTGCTTTTCCTGTGTTGAAGACAAGTAGCTGCAGTGATTTTTATTTCTTATTCATTGTAATCTCCTCCAAAGGAGTAGCAGTTTCACCTGTGACACAGAGCTATAAAGCAACTACAATTTCTGTCCTGCTCAAGATTTTTACTTATATCATAATGACCTAAGTAAGAGGGTGAAGAGAGAGAAAAGCACTGTCTGGTAAAAAGGAACTTCTTAGAAAAATTCCTTTCAAAACTTTCATTTAGAAAATTTGGAAAAGGAATCTGTTGCCAGAAAAAAGCTGGGAAACTGAGGGAGAGGGACTGTTGGGAGCTACCCCAGATGACTGCTCTAACTGGTCCAAGAGAACCACATACCTTGAATCAAGTCTTTTTATTAGAGAGTGGAATTTATACTATCTGACTTCTCTGAGAACACAGAAAAAATCAGCTATATTAAAATTTTACCAGTTCGAGGGAAGGGAGCAGCCAGAAACAAGTGCATAATGTATATCAACTCCTGCCTACATGGTTGGTGCCATCGTGAGGGGTTTGGCTTTTATGACAATGGGGTGTTCTTCAATGATAACAACATGCTAGGGAAGGATGGAATCCACCTGTCTAAAAGGGGTAGGGGAATCTTCAGCAGTAGGCTGGCTAATTTGGTGAGGTGGGCTTTAAACTGAAGGACTTGCGGGGTGGGATCCATGGAGAAAACGCTCACACCGGCACATCCAACAGGGGAGTAAGTCAGGCCAAGCAGTGTGGTGACAAAGGTTCCTTAGCTGTCTCCCAAGAGGTGAAACAAAAGAGTAAACACCTCAAGTGTATGTACACGAATGCACGCAGTCTAGGTAACAAACAGGAGGAACTGGAGCTCCGTGCCCACTCAGAAGGGTACGACATCATACGAGTGACACAGTGGGACACCTCAAACGACTGGGGCATCGCAATGGATGGTTACAAGCTCTTTCGTAAAGACAGGCAAGGTAGAAGAGGTGGAGGAGTTGCACTCTACATCAAGGAACACCTTGAATGTATCAAAGTCAACTATGATGATTGCGACTGCTCTATCAAATGCCTCTGGGTTAAAGTCAAAGGGGTCATATCCAAGCAGGAACTCACAGTGGGCATCTGCTATCGACCTCCTAACCACGGTGACAAAGCGGTATTTGGGGCACTAAAGCAAGCTTCTGGCCAACAGAACATGGTCCTGATGGGTGACTTCAACTACTCAGACATCTCCTGGAAGAACAATACAGCAGCTCGCATACCCACCAAGTTCATGGAATGCATAGAGGACTGTTTCCTGATACAAATGATAGATGTGCCAACCAGGAAGGAGGCGCTGCTGGACTTGCCATTCACAAACAGAGAAAACCTGCTTTGTAATGTCTTGGTTAGTGATAGCCTTGGCTGCAGTGACCACATTATTGTGGAGTTCGGGATCCTGCTGAGTGTGCTGAAGGTCAGCTCTAAGACAAGGGTTCTGGATTTTAGAAGAGCAAACTTCAGTGCAGTCAGGGCTCAGCTGGGAGGGATTCAATGGGAGGCTTCCATGGAATACAAAGAAGCTAGTGAGAGCTGGGAATTCTTCAAGAACTCTCTATGGGAAGCACAAAAACAGTTTATCCCCTACAAAGGAAAAGGAAGTAAGCAGAGGAAGAGGCCCCCATGGCTCAACCGTGACCTCCTGGGTCTACTCAAATCCAAAAGGGAAGCACACCAGAGCTGGAGAAGTGGAGGATTATCTGCCGAGAACTACAAGGGCATAGCCAGAGAGTGCAGAGATGCAGTCAGAAAAGCAAAAGCCCAATATGAATTGATACTGGCTGTAGACATAAAAAATAACAAGAGATGGTTCCTCAGACATGTCAACCACAAGCAGAAAAAGAAGGAAAACATAGGCCCACTGTTAAACAGAAAAGGAGAATCAGTCACCAATGATGCAGAAAAGGCAGAGGTCCTCAACACCTTCTTCACCTCAGTCTTTACCAGCACTGTAGGGTCCCAGGCTTTGGGAACGAAATTGCCAATTGAACCAAACACCAACCTACCATCAGTGAAGGAAGAGTTCATATATGAAATACTACAGCAGCTTGACCCCCACAAATCAATGGGCCCTGACGCCATCCACCCGAGGGTGCTGAGAGAGCTGGCTGACATCATCGTAAGGCCGCTCTCCATAATGTTTGAGAAGTCATGGAGAACGGGGGATGTCCCAGAGGACTGGAAGAAGGCAAGCGTTACCCCTATCTACAAGAAAGGCTCGAGGGAGGATCCCGGTAACTATAGGCCCATCAGCCTTACTTCAACCCCTGGGAAAGTTATGGAATGAATCCTCCTGGGGGCCATCACAAGTCAATTGAAGCACGTGACTGGGAAAAGCCAACATGGCTTCACTAAGGGCAGATCGTGCTTGACAAACCTGGTGGCCTTCTATGACAAAGTGACTTGCCTGGTTGACATGGGGCAAGCGGTGGACATTGTCTACCTGGACTTATCCAAGGCCTTTGATACAGTCCCCCATAGTCTCCTCCTGGAGAAATTGATGTGTTATGGCCTAGACAAGTGGTCTCTGCAGTGGGTGGGGAACTGGCTGACAGGCTGCACCCAAAGGGTGGTGGTAAATAGCTCTTTTTCAAAGTGGCAACCTGTCACTAGTGGAGTCCCCCAGGGATCGATATTGGGCCCAATGTTATTCAACATCTTTATAAGTGATCTGGATACCGGCATCAAGTGTAGCCTGATGAAGTTTGCGGATGACACCAAGTTGAGTGGGGAAGTAGACACTCCAGAAGGAAAAGCTGCTCTGCAGGGATGTCTAGATAGGCTGGAAGAGTGGGCCAGCAAGAACCTTATGAAGTTCAACAAGGAAAAGTGTAAGGTCTTGCACCTGGGAAAACATAATCCAGGAGTGCAGTACACACTGGGATCCACCTGGCTGGAGAGCAGCTCTGTGGAAAGGGACCTGGGGGTCCTGGTGGACAGGAAGCTCAACATGAGCGAACAGCGTGCTGCTGCGGCCAAGGCGGCCAACAGGATGCTGGGTTGCATCAAAAAGGGCATCACCAGCAGGGAGAAAGAAGTCATTATCCCACTCTACTCAGCGCTTGTCAGGCCACACCTGGAGTACGGTGTATAGTTCTGGTCCCCGCTATACAAAAAGGATGTGGACAGGCTGGAAGGGGTCCAGAGAAGGGCCACCAGGACGATCAGAGGACTGGGAAGCCTGCCATACGAGGATAGGCTGAGAGAACTGGGTTTGTTCAGCCTTGAGAAAAGGAGGCTTAGAGGGGATCTCATTACAATGTACCAGTACTTAAGGGGCAGCTACAAAGAAGATGGAGACTCCCTTTTTACATGGAGTCACGTGGAGAGGACAAGGGGGAACAGACACAAGTTGCTCTTGGGAAGATTCCGATTGGACACCAGAGGAAAATTTTTCACAGTGAGGACAGTCAACCATTGGAACAATCTCCAAAGGGAAGTGGTTGACTTGGCCACGTTGGACACCTTCAAGAGTCGTCTGGACAGGGTGCTGGGCCATCTTGTTTAGACTCTGGTCCTCCTAGAAAGGTTGGACTAGATGATCCCTGAGGTCCCTTCCAACCTGTGATTCTGTGATTCTGTGAAATTTGATTCTCCCAAAAGAGGCTACGGGTACAATTACATTAGTGGTTTTGTTTGCATCAGCAGTGTTCTTTTAAATGTACTAATCACCTACACTTACTGTGTTTTTAATTTACATTGTGGAATGGCCTTGCAGCAAATAAATGTTTTTCTTTCAGATGAAACTGGATGAGAAGATATGATCCAGGAGCTTGCTTACTGCATTCCAACCATTCAGTCCAGATCAGACTAAGGCTAGTCCAAAATAAACCCTTTTGTCTGAATACAAGGCCCTCAGTACCAACTGCTTCACTCTGCAAATCTCTTCTAGGCAGAATTATTGTTAATGCAGACATAACTAAGGTGAGAAATGTCAGTTCAACTCAGCAAAAAATTCTCTAAAAAGCTTTGTTAGTCATGTGTACTTTTGGAAAAAAAAGCAACTCCAGATCTCGTGGCAGTTTAAAATTCTTACTGAATCTGAGATGGGCCATTAATATTCTATTCTACAAATTTGGAAACAAGCTCAGTAACTTAAGTGGCTCATTAACATCGTAGCTGAGAATTAACCTACTTCTTTAAACTCCCACTTGTATAGACAAGGAAAAAGTTGTAGGTGGTTTTACCACAACATTAGAGAATTGAAACTCTGGTATGCAAAACATACTATCTTGGATTAGTAAGGCAAATGCATTTCTTCTCCACATACAAAAGACAGAAAGATATAATATATATAGCCTTAAATATACATACACACCTCCAAAAATTAGAAAAAACGACCACTAGATATCATGACATAGTCATATTTAATACTCCAGGAAGGGAGAAAGTCATAAGTAGAGCTCTTACTTTTGCAGCCCCAGAGACATTTGGCTGTTTGGCATTTGGAGTCTGATTCAGACTGGTTTAATATATATCTGAAGTACTAGCTTCTGTTCCAAGTAGTGAAGAGGTATGGAAAGGAGAATGCATGAGAAAATCATTATAACCTGAGAAGATCCACAAAGCCCAGTCAAAATACTCCCTCTGGGCAGATTTTAGCCTGTTGGAAATAATCTCTTTACAGAGTAAATGTTTAAATGTACTGTATTCTATGCAACCAAATTGATAGCAGCTTTCAGTTCCTAAAAATAAGAATACATAGAAACTGATATGCTTCGATAAAAAGATCTTAGATTCACCTGTAACACCAAAGTTGATGCCCTTATGACTTTAGCTAGGAAGGTACCAAATGAAGAAAGACTTGCTCTGAGAAAGAGTGCAGTGATGACACATACCTGAATGTATTCTTCAGTCAGTGAGCAGGTGTTTTAATATTCATAGTGAAAATTCCTATTCAGAACACGGGTTAATAATGTAGTTTACCTAGAAATAATGACCCATGATAAAAAGAGCCATGCTAACAGTTATTCTTTAAGAAGTCATTTCTCCCACTAAAAGCAATCCTAAAAATGTGGAATATGCCCATTTCGCAAATTATGCCAGAAACTACTAACTAAATATAGCAGTACAGTATGAACATACATGAATGCATGTTAGGTGCACAACCATGCCCTGAAAGAATTAGATCGACTGACACTGTGCACAGCAATAGAAAAAATCATTTGTAAGGAGGATGACTTCTCAGGGAGCATCTATGCTAGAGACCATGTACTGCACAGTAGCGTGACATTCACACCTTGGACATTTTCTTGGGGTTTTTTGCCATTAACCTCCCAAAAAATGTAATTCATGCAAGCACACAAATCTCTTAAATTCTACCCAAGTAAGATTGTCTACACAGGCTTTGAGACTGAACAAAGGTGATACACATGGAGAAAAACCAAGTGACACTTCAGGAATTACTATATAAGTAAGTACCATTCTTTAAGCAACCTTCAGAGAGTTCCCTTTGGCTCAGCTGAAAAATTCAGAGTGGTGAAAATAACAAAGAGAAAATCAGTAGCTACATATGAAAATAATTTTGCAGCAGAGACAAAGATAGACTCCAGTTCTGTGGGCAATTCATAGGGTTCTTCATCCTGACAATCCTCTTCTTCTTCCATACCTTTCCAAGTTTTCTAAATATCTATA
The DNA here is from genome assembly GCF_949628215.1 of Phalacrocorax aristotelis. Taxonomy (NCBI): domain Eukaryota; kingdom Metazoa; phylum Chordata; class Aves; order Suliformes; family Phalacrocoracidae; genus Phalacrocorax; species Phalacrocorax aristotelis. Next base: position 59,483,208 of record NC_134279.1, on the reverse strand, counting down.
TTTAGATATAATAGGATCTATATTTAGTAAAGCAATAGGAAGAAACCTCCTTCATTACCACTACCCAGGACCATTTCTTCCTGCCTTTGAAACTGCTTTGAGCAGTGGACAGTAAGTGAGGAATAGGGACTCAGCTAACAATGTAGTAAAACAGAAGGCTGAAAAGCATCTCCGTGAGAGAGCACCATCTGTCCGGTACTTTGAAAAAGGGGCCCTGTCAAAGAAAAGTTATGGCATTATGTTACAAAGGACCAATATCATGGGAGCTCAGACCACACAACAGAGGAAAAAGTTTTGTATCCCCTCCATACTAAAGAGTATTGAGGAACAGGTACGTCTACAGAGAGTGCTCAGAAGAGAGGAGCAATCTAGAAGATGAGGTATAACTGCTTGAAAACACTCTATAAGAAAGGAAATGAGAAGAGTCAGGAATCTGGGAGAGCGAACATCATTTTCTCACTATCAGAGCTCCTGGGAGCAAGCATGGCATCTGGAGTAAATGTAATCAAGGTTCAGCACACCTGAAGGAGTACTTGGAACCTTCCCATCCTCATTCATGGAAGATATTTTTCTTCTACACAACCTTATTGGCTAAAAGCAAGAGTCAGCAATTTACTGCATTGCAGCACAACTGATATTTGATAACAAAAGATTAAATTAAGGTCATATGATTTTTATTATATGTCTCTGAAATCATACTAACATTCTTTTCAAAAACAGGAGAAAACCTCATTCATTTCCTTTTTGTAAATATTCTGTATTTAAGTATGTGGAACTTGATTTAGGCTATTGATTCTATGGCAGTCATATAGTTTATAGTTATTTCAATGCATTGCAGAAGATCCTGAATTTTCCTGTTCAGGTCTCCCATTCAGAGAAATAGAGGTGTCTGTCTAGAAGGCATCCACTCCATTTCCATACACCCCGCTACTTTTGTATCTGTATTAATGTTATAAAGAAAAAAGAACGAATTCCTGAGACTGCATTTGAAACTACTTTCTAATAACATTTTTTCACATACACTTAACCAAATACTGTGATGTTCAGCCTTGAGGCTAACATGTAAAATCGATTTCTTCTATGCTCAGGGCTCCCCCAAGCAAACACATGATCATAATAAGAAGATACTAACCCTGAGGTACTTGAACTGTGCTTACACTTAAATTATTCTGTCTGGAAAGGAAGAACTTGTAGAACTCAAAGTGATAGGGAAAATGTATTTTAGGTGTCAAAATACACAAGCAAAAAGGATGGAAAATGATTTACCAACAGATAAATTACTCTTTTTTTAAGTTAGCTACAGAAGATACAGATATGAGTCTTCAAAGACAATGAAGTCTTTGCTTTAATACCTGTCTATGTTTAATTTCAAATACAAGTTATTCACCAGAGATAAGTTCATCTCTAGGCAGCTGCACGAATTATTTGTTGTAGCATTTGAATTCTGACAACCTGTGAAGCACTGCAATCTCAGTATCACAGTATCAGAGACAAGAAAACAAACCTTCTAACTCTGAGTCAGCAGAGATACAGAAAAGAGACGGCAGTAAGAAACAAGCATTTTGGAGTCAGCCTTCAAAGACAGTAGAGTTGGAAAGTACATTCTTTATCTCCATAGAAATGTGACTGCAGATCAAATAGCAAAAAGTTCCTAGAACTTTGTTAAATTCAATTCACTGTTTTATGAATTTCTATAGCTGGCTTCCTGGTATGGAAATGTAAAAAAGTTAAAAGCCTTACAACAATCATTGTAAGCTTTCAAAAATACTGTCAAAGTATTCTTACACAGTAAAGATTTATTAATATTAATCTATTTCTGAGATACCTTAAATCTAGGAAATATTGTCTTCATGCTGTGCTGCAGTCATTTCTGCAGGATTAATAAATAGGTAATAAATAGGTAAAAGTTGAGGCCTCAACTGCCAGCAAGACCTCAACTCTGGACATCAGGAGAGCAGACTTCAGGCTGCTCAGGGAACTACTTAGTAAAGTCCCCTGGGAAAAAGCTTTTAAAGGTGCTGGGGTCCATCAGTGATGGTTGCTTTCTAAGTACCACCTCCTAAAAGCAAAAGAGAAGGCAATCCCTAAGCGTAGGAAGTCAAGGAGGTGAGGCAAAAGGCTGGCTTAGCTGAGGAAGCTTCTCCTAGAAACAAGGAGAAAAAAGAAAGTATATGGCCAGTGGAAGCAAGGTCAGGCGACATGGGAGGACTACAGGGATGCTGTTCGCCACTGCAGGGAGGAAATACTTGCGGCCAAAGCTCAGTTAGAGTTGAAGCTGGCCAGTACCATGAAGGACAATAAGAAGGGCTTTTTCAAATACATTAATGGCAAAAGGCAGGCCAGAAATAACATTGGCCCGTTGCTTGATGAGAATGGTCACCTCACAAGCAGGGCATAGACAAGGCAGAGGTGTTTAATGCTTTCTTTGCTTTGGTCTTCAACACCGATGGTGGGCTCAGGGATCCCTAGAGCCCTGGTCTAGAGAACTATGACTGCGGGAAAGATAAACTCCTAATAAACCCTGAACTTGTACAGGACTTGCTGCTCCAGCTAGATCCCCATGAGTCAATGAGGCCTCATGGGACTCATCCAATGGTACTTAAAGAGCTGGCTAATGTCATAGGGAGGCGTGTCTCAATTTTTCAGTGCTCTTGGGAATCTGGAGAGGTCCCAGTTGACTGGAAGCTGGCAAACATTGTTCCAGTCTTCAAGAAGGGCAACAGGGATAACCCCAGTAACTACAGGCCCATCAGTCTCACTTCTGTGCCTGGCAAAATTATGGAGAGGGTTATTCTGGGAGTTATTTAAAAACACCTGAAAGACAACGCAGTCATTGGTCCCAGCCAGCACAGGTTCATGAGGGGAAAGTCCTGCTTAACAAATTTCATTTCCTCCTATGACCAGGTTACCCACCTAGCTGACCAAGGAAAGCCAGTTGATGTGGCCTTTTTGGATTTCAGCAAAGCTTTCAATGCTGTCTCTCACAGTATTGCCATGGACAAAATGTCCAGCATACAGCTGGATAAACACGTAATGAAGTGGGAGAGCAATTGGTTGATGGGTCGGGCTCAAAGGGTCATAGTAAATGGGGTTACATCGTGCTGGCAGCCAGTCACTAGTGGGGTTCCACAGGGATCCATCTGGGAGCTGGTACTCTTTTAATGTCTTTGTAAATGACTTGGATGCAGGCCTTGAAGGAATACTAATTGTTTGCTGATGACACAAAACTGGGAGGAGCTCTTGACACTCGTGAGGGCAGAGTGTCTCTAGAGACATCTAGACAAATTAGAGAGCTGGGCAATCACCCACAATATGAAGTTTAACACGGGCAAGTGCCAGATTTTACACCTGGGTCATGACAACCCTGGCTATACATACAGACTGGGGAACGAGAGGCTGGAGAGCAGCCCTGAGGAGAGGGATCTGGGGGTTCTGGTCAATGGGAAGTTGAACATGAGCCAACAGTGTGCCCTGGCAGCCAAGAGGGACAACTGTGTCCTGGGGTGCATCAAGCCCTGCAATGCAGCCAGTCGAGGGAGGTGATTGTCCCACTCTACTCTGCAGTGGTGCGGCCTCACCTCGAGTACTGCGTCCAGTTTTGGGTGCCACAGTACATCAAGGATATAAAGCTACTAGAGAGTGTCCAGAGGAGGGCCACAAAGTTAGTGAAAGGTTTAGAGGAGAAAACATACAAGGAGTGGCTAAAGTCACTTGGTTTGTTCAGCCTGGAGGAGGCTGAGGGGAGACCTCATTGCAGGCTACAGCTTCCTCACACGGGGAGGAGGAGGGGCAGGTGCTGATCTCTTCTCTCTGCTGATCAATGACAGGACCCGAGGGAATGGCAGGAAGATGTACCGGGGAGGTTTAGGTTGGATATTAGGAAAAGGTTCTTCACCCAGAGTTTGGTGGAGCGCCGGAACAGGCTCCCCAGGGATGCAGACATGGCACCAAGCCTGATGCTATTCAAGAAGCGCTTGGACAACACCCACAGAGACATGGTGTGAATTTGGGGTTGTCCTGTGCAGGGAAAGGAGTTGGACTTGATGATGTTTGTGGGTGCCTTCCAACTCAGGACATTCTATGACTCTATGAATCCTCTGTACCCACTGAGAAATCTGTGTAGACTGAACTTGTTTAAGACAGTTTCACACAGTCATTTATTTTTGAACCAGTCTGTAGATATCCCATAAGTATTAGCTCCAGCTTGGAGTTCTGAATTAATATTTTGGTCTTCTGTTCAAAATAAGTTAAGAAAAGCTTTCCCCTCACTCACTGCCTCCTCCTGAAAACTTTAGAACTTTAGCCCACCAGGGCAGATGGCAAAACTATTTGCTTCCTAAGCTATAGTTTTAGCTTACGTTATCAGCATTCAATCAAACAGCTATAGTCAAGTATCTAGATCCAGGAGAAGATGTAGCAATATCCATAAGCACCTAATGAATGCCTTCAGCATACTATCAACCCTCCTCTGTGCTCTTCAATTTAATGCCAGGTTAACAGACTGCTTAATGAGTACAAGGGTCAGCACAATTGGGTATGGCTGAGTCATCTATGTGGAGGAAAGAGAGAACTTGTGAGTTTTCAACCAGCCTTTGTTAAAGAGAAAGGTGATTCTCTTTGTCTTTTGCTACATAGCCAGCACTTTACTATCCATTTTATATAAAAGTCATTTCAAGTTTAAGGAGATTGCTTTTTCAGCGCTTTTAGGGACATTTGAAAGTATATGAAGAGATGGACAAGTACTGGAAGACTGAAAACTCTTTGCTGCCTTGTAAATGAGTTTGGTAGGAAAGAGGAGACAATTTGCAGAAAAAAATAAATCTAGTAACTGTCTGAGAACAAAAGCACCTAGATTAAGTAGCCCTTGGGCTAGCTTGTTCGTGGACATTTGTGTTGCTGTAGGACCCATCTTTAGGATCCATCTGAATTTGGGTGGGTTGGTGGTTTTCAGAGCTTATACGCTCAAGCCTAGGCTTCAGTTAAAAGATGTAAAAAACAAAAGCTTAAAGATTGAATGCAGGTTCATTCTGAGGTTTAACATGCAAATACACACCCTGATACTTTTCACAATGTTTAGTCAATTCAGCACCTCCTGTTTAAATTGTTGATTTTTACTTGCTTCATTCAGTATCCTGGTCTTTGCTGCTAGATTTATATTCTAGAATATCTTTTATTTCTGATGTTTTCCAGCATGGTTGGGTATTTCTTGCTAGTTATAACTTCAATAGCCAAATACCACTGAAATATATTTTAACATACAGATCAAGTTCCAATATATACTGCTTTTAGTTAACATCCAACAGTTACCAGAGAGGAAAAATACAAGTATGCAGAAAGTATCTTCTTTTTTCCTAAATTTTTCTAAACCCTGACCTTTCATTTTCTGTTCTCCCTCAGCACCTGCACAAGTAAGCACAATGTAAAAAGCAGCTGCAGTCACTAACTTTCAAAAAGACCTCATCCTAATAATTAAAGTGCCCTCCAGAAAGTGTTGGTCTTAGATTCTCCACAGCCTGAGGATATTAACACACATCCATTGCCAAGTAGATGTCTTACCCTCAGAGCTGCATGCTAAACATTGTCATCCAAGAGGGAAGAAAAGGAACCATAGGAACTAAGTTGTCCTGGTTTCAGCCAGGATAGAGTTAATTTTATTCCTAGTAGCTGGTACAAGTGCTGTGTTTTGGATTTAGTGTGAGAATAATGTTGGTAAAACACTGTTGTTTTAGTTGTTGCTAAGTAGTGAAGGACTTTTTCAGCTTCCCATGCTCTGGTGTGTGCACCAGAAGTTGGGAGGGGACACAGCTGGGACAGCTGACCCCAACTGACCAACGGAATATTCCATACCATATGACGTCATGCTTAGCATATAAAGCTGGGGAAGAGGAAGGAAAGGGGGGGACATTTGGAGTGATGGCGTTTGTCTTCCCAAGTAACTGTTACGTGTGATGGAGCCCTGCTTTCCTGGAGATGGCTGAACACCTGCCTGTCCATGGGAAGTGGTGAATGGATTCCTTGTTTTGCTTTGCTTCCACACGCAGCTTTTGCTTTACTTATTAAACTGTCTCTATCTCAACCCACCGGTTTTCTCACTTTTCTGATTCTCTCCTCCATCCCACCAGGGGAGAGTGGGTGAGTGGCACTGTGGGGCTTAGTTGCCAGCTGGGGTTAAACCACAACATAAGTTTACCTCCTGTCTGACAAGTGCTTTACCCACAAAATATAACAGCACCACCACTACTCTTTCCTTTCACAACATTTTAAAACAAAACAGCAAGCCCTGTTCACGTTTGTAAGAATGGCTGCAGATGCCCACTCTAAGGAGCGACTTTGGGATCTCAAAGGTGTGGAGGTGCTTTCTCAAAAGCCCTTCTGCTCTGCAGAGAATAGTAGGGTTTCAAACACATCTTTTTGTGCTTTTTTTTTTTGACTAGCTTTAAGGACTTGACATGAATATTTTCTCTTCTGCCCAGAGCCCATCCCTAGGTGCTTAGCTCACCATATATAACCTTCATCTTTTAACAGAGGGAATAAATAATTTGAAAGGTCAAAAGCCTGAAAAGTAAACCTTGTACTGTATAAATCATAGCTAAGGCTTTCCTTCAGGATTTTCAGGAATCAGACCAGTTACCTTTTCGGCTCTACTTTATGTGTTGAAATGATGACAAAAGGATTTCAAATAGCAGTTACCTACTGGGAATTTAATATCTCTTGGTGTAATACTGAAAAACTGATATTATGGCTTCACAAGTAAACAACAAGCTCGTTTCACTTACAATTGTGTCAGAGGTGAAATAAAAATTACCCAAGGCAATGAGGTACTACAAATTACTGAGTCTTTGCCTCCACTAGCATTCAGAAACCATATCAGTCTTTTCTCAAAGTATACCATTTTTCTTCTGTACTCAAAGATTGTTTATATAAATGTCCGTTCACTGATTTACAGATTTATTTGAACCTGCTGTGTTATAAGATCTGCTAGCATGATGTTAGGGTATCAACATTTCATATGAAACACTTCTTCATATTTCTTTCAGAAATTATTAGAACAGAAAACCTGACTGGTTAAAATTCCCTAGTGTTTCCTAAGAGTCACAGGATATAAGATCTTCAACAGCACAATATGAAGTTCAGAAGTAGAGAAAAAAGACTTTAATTTCTGAGATTCTTTTAACATTATTTTCATCATTATAATGAAGATAGACTGGACATATATTTTCTAGCTTAGTACACTGACATTAGTGTAACAAAGACAGACCAATGATATTAGAAAAGAAAGTGATCTTTTTCATATTGGAACAGAGAGGAATAAAATCTCAACAGTAGCACTAGGTACAGTATAGCACAGATGTTAGAGATGTATTTTATAGAGCATAGGAACCTCATTTCACAGTATTTGAACTTAATTCATTCACAAATTTGGTTTAGAACTTTCTTTTTAGATAGTGTCAAACACATGTAATGAATGAAGTGACCTCTGAAGTACATGTGGTTTGCACCAAGATCAGGTCTGGTTGATTCCTCTAGATCATTTAACATTTACTTTAAAGTTACTACTCAGGTCACTAACGGTTTTAAATAAAAAGTACGATACAAGTCTACTCCATTTATATCACCTACTGTGCCAAAACAACAGTGATCTACACTCTTCAACTTCATACCATAATATCTAACATATGAAAATACTCCATTAGAAATATACACATGCTAAAAAAACTCAACCTTTTCATTAAAACTTATTTACATTATCAAGTTATACAAAAACTGTCAGCGGCAAACAGTTTACAGATTTGTAGCTGCCTGAAAACATTAATTTGTGTATACTTATTTTGCATTATTGTTGTGTATACTTATGTGTGTATAGTCATACTTACAACATTACGTAGCAGGGCAGTTCAGACTTAATTTGTTACTATTATCCACAGATTTTTCTACTTGTCAGATACCGTCTATATCAGTACATACAAATCTTCTATATTTTTAGAACATATTTTGAATAGCATTTAACTGTAGAATTGTAGAAAATAGGGCTAGAAAGGACCTTAGGCAATCATAAAGTGTGCCCCAAAGAGAAATAACTATACACAGACTCTTAAAAATCACCAGTGATACTCTCTAACTCATCGCATTCCCTGTAATTATTGTAGCAGCAACTTGATTTTGGATTTTAATGCATGTATATGAGAAAAGTGTAAACATGCGTATGTGCCTGTGCACAGCTGCTGGAGAAAGATTCTAATGGAAATACTCTTAATTTCATAGCGTTCCCCGTTCCCCTATCTACTAGAGAGAGAATCCTCTTTCCCAGTCCATGGGATGATGGTTTGAGTTCCCGGTGAGGATTTTGCTGGGATTCATTCATATGAAATTTATTGCACACACAGAGACATGTCTTATCACCCTTACCTGTCCTCTTCTATTCGGTTTTTTTTTTTCCAGGCGTTATTCAGTTTTATCAGTTAAATCTGGAAAAAAGTAACAGGATTTTAAAACTTAAGGAAACCTCTTTTTCTGTGCGTGATTTCTTTTTTGTTTTTACATTAAAGTTCGCTAGGAATCCAAAGTTATTCTTCTGTACATCCCCTATACTTTTGTACAACCCCAGGGCTACCTCAGTCATCACAGGTGCTTAGATGCACAAGGATCTCTTAAGCCAATCCAGTATGTTCTCTGAGCATGAACCCTACAAAAATAGCACCAGGTATGTCCTCATAATTAAATGGTGGCAGCACAGCTCTCTTTATAAGATAGTCACTTACCAAGATTTTAATAAGCCAAAACCAATTTCCTTCCAGCCTAGATAGAAACCAACCCACAACTCTAACACCTCAAAAAAGTGCAAGGGTAATGGGTCAGCACTCTTCTGTACTTGACAGAAAAGGCACTGAAAAATCTGACCATTTATTTTTGGTGCCTAAGTAACAGATCTGTTTTAATAGCTTGACTGAGCTAATTTTAACTTGCTTTTATAAAACTGGTTTTAGATTCACATGTCTAGAGAAAGGATTGTGCATTTAAGTTTTAGGGTTTAGTCAGTATAGGCATTTCATCCCCCAGAAGAAATTTCATGTTCCCTGCAAGAAGCCTTCTTGAGTGGATGTACAGTATTTCAGTACTATATAATACCTCATTGCAGGGGTTCTTGGAAGAGTCTGTAAAAGTTATGTTTCATCCTCAAAACTTATTCTTTACACCAAAACCTTATGAAAAATATTGCATTCATAGTAGCTCAGCTAATGATTTTTACAGCACGAGGAAGTTCAAAACAACTAGGATGCTGGGTTGCATCAAAAAGGGCATCACCAGCAGGGAGAAAGAAGTCATTATCCCACTCTACTCAGCGCTTGTCAGGCCACACCTGGAGTACGGTGTATAGTTCTGGCCCCCGCTGTACAAAAAGGATGTGGACAGGCTGGAAGGGGTCCAGAGAAGGGCCACCAGGATGATCAGAGGACTGGGAAGCCTGCCATACGAGGATAGGCTGAGAGAACTGGGTTTGTTCAGCCTTGAGAAAAGGAGGCTTAGAGGGGATCTCATTACAATGTACCAGTACTTAAGGGGCAGCTACAAAGAAGATGGAGACTCCCTTTTTCCATGGAGTCACGTGGAGAGGACAAGGGGGAACAGACACAAGTTGCTCTTGGGGAGATTCCGATTGGACACCAGAGGGAAATTTTTCACAGTGAGGACAGTCAACCATTGGAACAATCTCCGAAGGGAAGTGGTTGACTTGGCCACATTGGACACCTTTAAGATTGAGCTGGACAGGCTGCTGGGCCATCTTGTCTAGAATGTGCTCTTACCTAGAAAGGTTGGACTAGATGATCCCTGAGGTCCCTTCCAACCTGTGATTCTGTGAACTATATCCTGAAGCAATTCCTTATTCCTGTTAAATTTTGCTTAACAATAACAAAAAATAATTATGCCTATTAAAAAATTGATTTATTGAGTGCTTTTTACAGGATCTTCTACAAAGAGATAGGCTTCTAAACTCAAACACCAAAAATGTATCTGAGCTAAAATCATAATCATTAAAGTCTTCCAGTCTGTTAATGGAAAGAGAGAAGCATTTCTGAATCACCTTCATTTGGTGATCCAGAATTTATGGAACGTAAAGTGTTTGTGCTCTTAAGTTTGACTCCTATTTTAGTGGAGTTGGTTTGGCTTCTGGATCAACAAGTGCACTCCATAACCCTAAGTGTCCTATGTGTATACCTTAAAATACATCATATATTAGCTGAGGAAGCCAATATTGATGCTGAGGACATACATCTTAAATCTTGCAATTTTCTGGGGATGTCTTGGTTATGTCTATCTCTGTGCAGGTCTTAAAGCCTTTTTACTCAGGTAAATAAAAATCAAAGGCCAGATTCTTCAAAATATGGTCTCTTGCAGAAATCAATGTCAGTGTGGCTAGACCATTCACCTAAGATGAAGATTGTCCAACTTCATCTCCTTACAAGAAATTATTTCAGACAACGAAGCAGATTTCCAGTCTTCTTGTAAGGTTTGCTAATTATCTTGGCTCAATCCCAAAGAAAAAGTGCAGATTTTGGGGCTGAAGCAGGAGGAAGGTTTAAACACAATCTGTATAAACAGCAGCTGACGTGAAAGGTAAAATCCAGCCTCTCTGCCCAAGATCAGGGGCAGCGTTTACCTTGGGGCCAACCCAACATAACAGTTCGAACCTCACTGACATTTTTGTCATTTTGTGCTACTAGTGTTGTGAACAACGCAGCAAAGATAACACAACATGAACATAAGATGTAGAAGCGGTAGCAATGTGCAACAGCTTTTAACATGTAACAGGTTTCCATACCCCTCTTTCCATTAATGCTCATATTAATACTGTTTTCACTAATACATTACAGAGCTTTTGTGCAGAGTAAATCTTAGTGGGAATTTCTCTGGCAATACAAGCTAAACAGCAACAACAAAAAAAGGCAGGGGGGACATGTAGGAAAAATTTACATGCACTTTCAGTTTTATGAAGAACAGCAAGATTTTTTTGTTTTCTTAGTACTGTCTTGATAGCAAATACCCTAAACGGTTCATGTTTTCTATGATATTGCTCTCCTAAACCTCTGGTGCATTATACACAGACATGCATAAACACAAGCTTACTGCAAAGTACTCCATGGAGATCCCCAGAAACTAAGCAGCATTAGAGCTGCTATTGGTTTAGTCCCTGGACAGAGCAGGGAATATGACCAATGGCTCAGCCTATAGTTAGGTGGTGAAAGAAAGAAAAAGCTCCCAGCTACAGATGTAATATAGCCAGAGAGGTGCTGTGAGAGGAAAGTACACAAGAATGACTCTTCTCTGTGAGGAAGTGAGGAAGACAAAGGGTGTCCTGTCTGAGTCTCAGCTTAGGGTCGAGAAAAAGGGAAAGCTCAGAGCTACAAAGGAAATAACGATAGAGAAGAGCCGTTAAAGGAAATTGGGGATTTTTAAATAACTAGCATTTTGCTTCTGTATGAATCAAAGGGCCCTGGCTCCCAATGGCTTAGCCTAGGGTGAGGATGAAGACTAAAAAGAGGGAATGCTTGAAGACATATGCATGGCTGGGGACTGGAAATAATTATGTACAAACAGCCAAGGGCTGATGCTAGAACTCTGCAGTGGAGAATATTTGGTTCCTGGAGGGAGAGGGATCCCCTGGGGTGTGTTAACCTACATATGGTGGAGATGGGGTCCAGAGCAAGACAGTTGCCAGAAGAAATATCCCAGAGGAATTTTTAGCCTTAGAAAGGGCAAAGGTACCTTGCCCAAGGCTCAGCATAGCATTTGGGCTGACGAAAGAATAAGCTGAGAGCTACATTTGCAGGGGTGTTATAGAGTGCCTTTCAACATAAAGTAAGGGTTGATTCTCATATTCTTTTGTGACTATATCTTCCCCAGACAAGATAATGTAACAAGGACATATTGATGCTGTGCCACTGGGGAAAGGGAACTGCCACAAATATCTGAAAACTTTCATAATAGCAGATGATGTACATCCTACTGAGATCAGATATTAAATTGAGGAGGCACATTTTCCAATTAATAACTTTAGGAGGATGCTATTCCTGCTGAAAGTAGAGTTAACATTAGCAGAAAAAAAATCATATATACAATTAATGCTTCTTTCCTGGTTAAACTGTTGGACTGTCAAGACTCCCACAGATGTTTCTGGGCCTTCAAATTATACTTCTATAGAAATACAGTAAGATTGGGAAGCAAGAAAGCCAAGCAACAGAATAACGTCAGTAACTGAAGAACACTTTGTTAATACAGTGGCGTGAAAGAAAGAGTCATCTTGTAGTCACGTCATGGCAGGATCTTACAGGCTTATTCTGCTACCCTTGGCAGTAAGATAGATGGGAACATAAAGGAAGGAGAAATTACATAGGCTTCCTCCATGGTAGAGCGAGATTGGTGAAAATAACACAGTGGATCTGACCGTTGCCTAATTAATCTAAAACCATTCCTGAGAAATGAGAAACTCTTTAGGTAACTATACATTTTGTCAATGAAGATACTATTTTAACTTAACTGAACAGTACACCGTGTCTGGGACTGATCCAGTTTCAGTTTTTTCTTCAACCATAATATGATTTGTAATACTGCAGATGAATCACCAATTAAAATCTATTCTCCCTAGTAATTTTAGATAAAACACATAAAAATTTTCAACAGGTTTCAACATACCTGCTTCTTACATATTGTGTTCCTGAAAAAAGCTTTGCTATTGTCATCTGAACATCACTGGATTTCTAATTAATTTCCTTCTCTCTCTTAAAAGTGATGTTTTGCAATATAAAGACAGTGATAAATTTTAGACCATGATTGCTAGGATTTTAGGAAATTACTTTATTGGTAGCAACTTGGCAGCCCCAATCCCTGAATCAATAGTAAAGTGACTCATGCATCTCGACTTCCTCTTTGAAAAGGCAGTGCAGACTATTAATTTGTTGGTGCTGCAAGTTGTGAGCACTCATACATATGGAAAGGACATTTAGGCACACATGAGGCGATTATATTCTTTGGGAAAGCATAACATTTTAGCCTTATTCAGAGCACAGAAGTGATCTGAATTAAATTTAGCTCATAAAACATATACATATTCTTTTAATAGTAAATAAGTCAATAATTGAGTAGGATGGACTGCTCTTTGTTACTCTTTCTGTACCTGAATTCAAAAGGGTACAAAATGTACTACATTTGAGCATTTATTTTATTTTATTTTATTTTATTTTACTTTCAGTTCAACTGAAGAAAGGAAATTTATGAGAAAAAGTTTTAAGCATTTTTCTATTTCTTACCAGGAATACCAGCTGAGTACTAGTATTCAGAAATAGAGAGAGGAAAACTATAATCCTTTGTATCCTCAAAATGGCTACAGCTTAACTTTCCCTACAATTTAAGAAGTAGTTACCATTATCCTTTGGATTTGGCTTCAACGGTTTTGGGATAAAAATACAATGTTTTATTCTCTGCATTTTTAACATGCTTTAACTGACTACTAAAAGCATTTGTGCATATCCAACTCTGGAAGGCACAGATGTACATAAATAAAGTTACATAAACCAAATACATTATTCTTAGCATCTATTATACTCATCTACTTATAATGATTACACTTTCAACAATTTTGATTAAAATGGGGCAGGTTCTCAAGTTTTACCATTGAAGTCAAAGGAGATTCAGGCAGATAAAGGAAATTCCACTTCAGGGTCAAACTATGTACTAGAAAAATACTATATTAGACTCTGGATCCTTAGGTGACTTAGATCATTCACCACTTTGGAACTGATTTTTAACATTTTGATAATATGGAAAACATACAACTAATATTTTCTAAAGGGACAAATATCTGTCTGTAATTCAATGACAGAACTCTTTTCAGACTGGAAACCAAGAATAAAGAAACAAATTAATCTGTTCTCATTCATTACATTTTGACTTTTCAACTGGAAGAATATTTCTAAAAGCTTTTAAATCTGCATCTTTTGGCTTCCAACTGAATTTTCTTCAAGTCATAAAGATGAAGGTTGGTAGAACTTTGTAACATATTTTGTTAATACTTGCACACCTTCTGATTTGATGAAAGTGAAGAAAATCTTTGGTTAAAATAATCCATAGATACCAGGTATTTTTCAAACTCAGTCAAAGTGACAGTGCAAAAGCAAGTGGGAAAAAAATTGATCTAAGTTTAAAAAAAAGTACCCAGTAACTTTAGTTGGATGATTAATAGGTCCTCACAGAACTCGAACAACAGACATTTATTAATGATGAGAGAAACGGAAAAGCCAAACAGAAAAGTGAAAGGAATTCTAACTCTTGAAAGCTGAGCTGTGCCAGGAGACGGGGGGGACATGAGGGAGCCCTGCCAGGAGAGAGGAAGGACATATGGAAGCTGCTGAAGTAGTGGCACATCTGTCATTATAAATTTTAGAGGACATTTGGAGTTATGGGTAAGGAGAGATTAATGTTCAGAACAGAAAAAGCTGTTGGACTAACGTAAGACAGGGCAACCTGGGAGCTCTCTATTCAGAGGATTTTGGCCCATGAAATATAACAAAAAACGCATTAAAAGTCAGAAATGTCCTTGGGCTGGATCCTGCATTTAATTTCTCAATCAGTAAGGCCTCAGGTAATCCACTTAGAGATGCTCTAAGCAGGGCCAAACTTAAGTTTGGCAAAGGCAGAGAGAAAGTACAGTCTTCCCTCCTTTTTCGGACTGGAGGACCTGTTCCCTCCAGTCTTTTCCTCCCTTGTCACAATCAGACACTGGAAGGAATAATTAAGTTTCACCAAAAGATACAAACCTATAAAAGAAAAGTGCAAGGTTCACTCAGGTTGTGCCCTGGTTCCTGGTAGCACAGGGCAGAACTGCAGGATTCAGAGAGGAAAGGTGCCTGTGTCCAGAAAGCCTTTAGCTCATCCACACAGCTCCAAAAGTCACGAACGGATGAAAGTTGGGTTCAACACAGGACTTTCTACCACAGCTTTCCTGGCATAGCATGTATCCAGCACAGTGCTGAGGCTGAGCAGACACATTACCCAATGCCAGTTACGACCAACTCCCTACAATTTCTAAATCTTCTATTAGTGTTCAATATCCTCAAGTTTGATGGCAAAAGTATTATAGAAAGTTCTTGTAGACAGGAAGTAACATTCATTGTATGTACATATTTCATAAAGTTTTAGGGGCTTTTGCATGTTGTGTCCTTCATGTTTGGGAAGTCCAGTGTGAAGTCAGTGGGTTGATTTTGTATGTTAGTAATTGGTTTGTGCAGACCCACTGCCATTTCTTCATGGTTCATAAAGGAAGTACTCCAGTCTTATCCCTGGAGACCACTTTAATTGTTACTACCACTTGAAAACAGGCTGATACCTATGCAACCAAGACTAACAGATTCTGCTGGCTCACCACACACTAAGTCCCATAAAAAAATTTTGGCCTTCACGTCACTGTTTCTTTGCTTTTGCCAAAGACTTCACAATTCTGTGATTTGTTTAAACCTGAAATTATGCAGATCAGTAAGAACCTATGCCTCTGCAATTCCAGTTACCTACAAATGTAGTAATAGCTTAGGTAATGTAGTCATTTAACAGACTGTCTCGGCATACCTGCATGCAGGGATGAGATAATTCTGTATTCACCTGCTTATAAAGTACAAAGCAGAAGTCTTGGTCAACTTGCTCACCAGAGACACTTAAGTAAAGCCACTTCAGACCTCAGTCATCTTAACTGCAATTTTAATTCATTTCAAGCAGTCTCTTCTGTGATGGAAAAAATACAAAATGCCATTCTTTGGAGTGCTGGAATTTATATTAAAGTACGTTTTGTGTACACAACAGTTTTAGACTTCAGATAGTTTGAACCTTCTGGGTATTTGTGAGAATAAAGCAATCGCTTAACCCTTTATCATTATCAGTGTTCTTTTACCAAAACTGGGATGGATAGTCAAAATTTATCATTGTATACTAAATACAAAAAGTTACTGATGACTCAGACTGCTTCAAGAAAAGGAGCAACAGACTGATATTATTCTTTAGCATTGCTTCAGGGAGTTTTAGTCTAAGCAGGTAAGATATACAAAGGTGAGGGAAGGCCACACAACAGAGTTTTTCAAATATGATGGCAGCATACGCAATGTTAGAGGAAAAGGAAAGAAAATACAGTATAAATGATCTGGGTTTTCTCCATCAACAGTTCTTTCGTCAGGTCTCTCACACTGATTACCCTGATGAAGGGTTTGTGTCCTTTTTATGTGTCTGACTCCTAAAATAATTTTGATTGCTTAACAAACACACAAATAATAAAAATAGAAGGGAAACTACTATTTGGACTTTTCTATAATTATGATGCAAAGGAAGTGTCAAATGACTCTCAGTACAGAATAGAAAATTTATGAGAAAGGAGTAAATAAACTACTAGAGGTGAGCTGGAAGGTGAGAGCTTTGCCTGCAGGATGTTTTGGTTATTAGAGCTAAATAATCCTACATCTAAAGAACAGAGCCAGATGGGAACAACGGCACCATAAAGCATGCTGTGATGGCCAGAGGCAGACACTAACCAGCGTCTTCTTAGATCCAACTGCCTTGGAAGCACCTTGGGTCCAGGAGTCAGCTTTCATTCAAAAAATCAGGTGGGCAGTGACATAAAGAACAGGTCTGGAAGAGCTATTCTACAGAAGCTGACATACTGAAATGCTGTGCAGTATTACTGGGTCATTACAGTGATCCAAACCCATCCATTTGAATTATGAAATCTCATATGCTTGAACTTCAAGGATTCTCTGCCCTTTTTCCCCCTTCTTAAGAGTTTGTTTCAGTTTGCTTGACCTCTCTCATTAGTGAATTTGTAACTTGTTTCCTAGCATGGATGTTGCTATAGTCTTCACTGATACATATAATTGTAATGAGCTTTGGGGAGGTTTTTAATCCTGACAGAAGCTGGAGCTAGGTATACTAAAGCTCACTACAGTAACAAAATACCAAAGAGGATAAAAAGATCCTTAAAAATTACTAAGATATTAGAGTTTTCTTAGTGTCATCCTCAACATATAAATCCACAGTAAATTCTCTATGAGCTAAATCATACCAGCTAAGATCTACTAGTATTTTTATAATCTATTGCCAATTTAACATTTAGATTTCCAGCAATCCGTGTGTACAGTATTTTGTGCAGTAACGTTAGATCAATCCTGCAGTCCTTCTACCAGAGGCGCTGTATGAATCCTTGGTGTGAGGAGATGGTTTTTCCAAGTAAAACTAACTGTACTATCAGATGTATGGATACATTCACTGTAGGAGTTTTTTGTTGAAACTATTTTATAATAATGCCTGCAGCAATAAAGTGCTCTTAATAGGCACTCCTGAAGGTTTCAGGGATAGTAATTCTGTTTTAATCACAATTCAAACACTTTACTGTTCAATTAGAAAATAGTAAGAACAACTTTGCCAGTGTAATTGCTTGCCCTTCATGAGAGAACAACTGATGATATTATGTTTTTTCTTGGTGATTCTTTAGTACAAATACTGATATTTCAGTGTTCTTGGCATTTCAAGTTACAGTTTTTATCACTTGCACTGATTAAAGATCCCATTATGCTTTCATAACAGAATATTTTTTTGCTTAAGAGACTGTTGGCCAACAATAGAGTCTTTCCAGGTCTCCTATATAAGCTTGGGTGTAAACCAAGGCCATATGAAGCTGACCAAATATTTTCTTTTCTCAATGGATTTTAATTTGGATCCTATGTTTCTCAGTGTCTCAGTTCTGCTTTTGCATAATAAAGTTAATCATACTACCATATCTCAATGGTATTATGAAGTTAAATCCATTAATGTCCAGTGAAGCACTCGGATACTACAAAGCAGTAGGAACAAATTAAGCATATGATTGAGTGGCCCTATCCACTTAAGGTGTATAATTACACATTATCTACCCAAAAAATCACATTGGAAATTGCATTTAATGCAGTACACTACAGTATCTGCTTCAAACATTTTTACAGAGTTATTCTATATGGATAAGCACCCTATTTCTCTACAAAGAAGCTATGTATTGATGGAATAAAAGTGTATGATTTGTGAAGCAGTTTGCAAATTTTCTGGATGGAGAGAACTAGAGTCATGACAGATTCTCCTATTTTTCTTTTCAACTAATGTTTTAATTGTGGAAGCAAAAAACGCCAAATATTTGTAACAAGAAAAGGATAGTCAATTTTTTACATTGTTTTTACATGTGTTTACATGTTTTTACATTGTTTACAAAGTTTTACATTGTTATTACCCATTTTTTCAAAGTAAAGGCCCATATCTTTACAAAGAGTTTGTAGGAGGAGGTTTTTTGGCTTCCTATCACTCAATTTTCCATATTATTTTATGGATTATGTGTCATAATCACAACTAAAGAAACTAATACCTATTAAGCTGTAGATAAAGTAAGAGAATAATGCAAATTCAATAATTTTTTTTCTGTGAATGTGCAAATATACAATACTGAATTTTTTGTCAAGTTTCTTTCTCTAGGATACATCTGTACCATTATGTAGTGCCAGTGATTTTTGTAGAGATAGCCTCCCAGACCCTTTGACTTTATCTTTGACTAGGAAACAGTCTTACTATGCAGCGTGAAGAAAAGGAGCGGTGTGGCACCAGAACAAGCAAAATACATTGTTAATGAGAAATGCACTACCTGTCAGGTTCGCAGTTGCAGAAGCAAAGAGTTTGAACAATTAATTCAGAAGACCATTATGGCCAGAAGAAAAAGAAAGGAAATGTCCTGCTTCATTTAGGAGACTAGTCAGGTTTGAATATGGGGTTTGACAGGCTCATGCAAATGTGAGTGATTTTATGCAAGCTAATAGAATAACATACTGAAACAGTTTGCCTTTAATTAGAGCTGGCAAGCTGGAAGGAAAGCCCATTAAGCCTGGAAGCTTGTAAGGTTCATAGTGTGTTAGACCACCCTAGAAAGAATTAAATTTTCAAATACTTTCTACTCTACTAGGAGCTCTCCCACATCAAGAACAAAACTGCTCAATTATCAACTATTTAGAATCTAATTGAAAAAAAATAGAAATTCACATTGTATCATGATTGATTAACCCTCTGGAAAATAACATAATCTTTCATTGTCATTCATTGTCCCTGGCCATCCACATGAAAAAATTGTGCCCCACAGAGGTCTGCTTAAGTTACCCATCAGTAGCCTTCAGGACTGTGGGAATGAATATCAAATCAGACCATAGAGTTAATCGGCAACAATTTAGAAAGGAATAGCACAAACCTATAGATAGACTACTCCTTCACAGTGGAACTACACAAATGCAAGTGAATCACATCTGAAAGTAATTCCTGTAACGACTGAGAATTTGAAGGTAAATCTTGGAAATCTCTGCTTAACTCTTTTATACTAAGTAGTGAAAATGGAAAAACCGAAACATAAATGGAACAGATGGTTAAAGAGCAGATAGCATATCTCTCCAAAGATAAGGGGATAGATAATGTTTCCATTAAGCTTAGCAGTTTTCAATTCAGAAACTGGAAAAGGAAGGAGGAATATAGACATTCTCTATAGCCTATCTAGACTATTTTGCTGCTCAGCAAACAAAAGGAAGACTATTCTAGCACTCAAACTTCAGCTGTCCAGCAAAGCACAGCCCTCCAGCAATGCTAGAAACTGTATGCAATGTATACATTTGACAAGAACATAGACATCCCTAAACATCCACAGGTGACTCATGTAAATAGCACAGATCCTCTGGCATGGTGTCAGTTTAAAAATGACCTTCATTTGCTCCATGTGGAAAACAAACTGAAACCTTGTAAGTCAGTCTGCTGGCAGGACTGCTGCTTTCTGTAGAAATCAAATTGATTATGGATGTGGTTTACTGAGGGACTTCTCTGATTCTGCCTCTTCCCATGCCTGCCTGAATTCACAGGCTCTGGACATTACACAGGCCCTCTCCTACACCCCAAGGTTTTACTGCACCCATTGTGCAAGCACTCTCTGGTACACCTCTCAGTCCATAGACAGGGATGGGACCAGTAGAGTGAATAAAGAGCTGGAAGTCCAGCAAGGGAAATGACAGCTTCAACCTACCATCAGCGAAGAACAAGACAAAGACTAGTGAGTAGGCACAGAGCAGGCTCCATAGGCACTGTTAGCAGATCGGCCATGGTCACATGTTAGGGATCACATTACCAGCATCTCCCACTGCTGCTTAGTACTTGAAGCTCCTACTCTTACACTGCCAACCAGAAGCAAAGCTATTCGAGATGGGAGCTGTAAGCAAATGTCCCATACAAAAGTCACTCTGGTCAGTTCTGGAGATGTCAAACTGACAGTCTGTAGTCATCATTATACACCTGCTGTCCATGATGTAAGTCTACCCTTGGGTCTGACCAGCCAAGAGCATGTCATAAGGGAGCTGTACTGCAGAATTAGGTAGCATAGCCTCAGTGATTATTCCCCTGTTCCTTAAACACCCAGAGTCTCTAAATCTACTTGCAACATACAGGAGACTACTAGAGAGACCAGGCCAGCTCTGCTGCTCCCTCTCCCTGTATGTCCCTTTGTAGCCTGACTTAAAAACTTCAGAGGTGCACAAACCACTACAGCCCAACTCAGCCTTTATATGCTTCCCTAAACTTCTGAAAAATGCCCAGTGCCAGCCAGTCAATCTTCCTCAGGCAATGCTTCAGAGATACTATCAATAAAAGAATTAGCCTGGCCTAGTTATCTATACATAAGCTTATTGTTTAGGACTCAGGAGTCTCAGTATGATAAAAGAAGACTAGAAGTTCCACTGGTTCTTGAGGCACTCATGTTGAGAACAGATGAAGTAAAGAACCGAGTTTCACTGTTTTACTTAATATCTTGCTTCTCTCCTTTATATCCTCATGACAAATTTTATTCCTCTCCTCATGCTCACTTTCTACTGACACCATTTGGCATAGCCAGGTTTCATAAAATGATGCCTATTTCTTGCCTCAGGGATGCAATTCCTTGAAGGAGGTGTGTTGCGTTATATACTTGAGTGCAACCCATCCTAAACATATGTAACCCATTTTGCTGTGAGGATGAGCAGAAACAAGCAGCCTGGCTCATCAGAAAGTATGTGCTCTTCCCTCAGGGCAGATCAGGAGACAATATATTTTGTTTAGCTACCAGGAGTTGAAAACAGCCTGTAGCAGGCCTCCTGGCCACAGATGGTCTACACTGACAACAGCAGCAACAGGCAGCACAAATGCTGTGTACACTCAGAACAGAGGTTGTGGGTGAAGGGTGCCCCCTTTATAGAAGGCAGTGGGTGCATAAGGCACTCTTCCCCTTTTCATGAAAAAAGGCTTGATTTGCTGAGGTGAAAAGGTACTTGCTATAGGGTAAGGAACCACAGACACTCTGGATATAACTCTTGCACTTGTTTCATGGAGGATCAGAACCTGAGCAGGAGTTCAACCAGTACTGGGACCTGATACCACAGATGTTCCTACTAGTACATCCTTAGATCAGCAAGTCCCTCTGTTATCTCTTTAACAGGTGAATGCATATTCACATATGCAAATGCCAACCAGTTATTAATCACTTCTAATGAATCATGAAGCATTCAAAAACAATATCACAGCATCAATCAACTACAGAATTTACATTTAAATATACCTATTTGAGGAGATAATTTTCCATGTACCTTGAGAAATTAAACCAGCAACCAAACATTTTGCTATTAAAAGAAAGGCAATATCAAATAACATAGTTGCACTGTAAAAAGTAACTCTTTCCTTTGATGACCCACACATCAATATCACTGTGTCATTATTTTCATCCAACATCAATTAACACTTTCAATTTTGTGCCTTGCACCACCATACATGGTTTCAGGGTACCATAGGAGATGCATAGAAGATATCCATGACACTATATATTTATATTATGTCTATATTTACACATATATATCTATAGTTATGCACAGCACAGTATTTTACACATACACTCCAGCTAACAAAAGAAATAAAATAGAGTAAGTTATATGGAATATTAGAGGAACAATTGTGAAACCATGAAAATAGAATCTATTGTCAGATTACATATCAGGTAGAAAAAAATTAAAAGTAATACTTATAAATATGCCATGACTTTAAATCAAAACTAGCATGAAAATATAAATAAACATTTGCGGGGAAAATATCAGACTGGAATCATCTTTCAAATGTCATTGCAAGGTTTATTACCTGGTTCATGGCAGAGTGTGTTCATCAGTGCCAGAAAAAAATCCAAATCCCTGGGAATTTAGGCTCTTAAGTGAACATTTTGAAATTCAGTATTTGAAAATGATGGCAATTAAACGGGGGACAGAATCAGCTGTCATCTTTGCTTGAGGAAAAAAAAGCAAATTTAATCCCTCTTCATCATATGGCTGGCTAAGTGTTTAGATTTAAAGAATGTAACCCCTCATCTAGGTAATATAAAGCCGCATGAAAAGTTTTGGTTAACAGGAGAAAATATTTTTTAAAAAAATTTACAGAAAATTAAAATTAATAAATAGCTTTCTTATCTGAGTGCATTACCTTATAAATCCCAGAATGCCTAATTTCAGAGAGAACTTTCTGTATTTATCTCAGATTACGAAATGCTAATTTGTTAGGAAAGGAAAATGTAAAGAATTTATTTAAGCCAAGAAATGCTTAAAATATTTTAAATGCATTCTGGTTTAGATAGAATTATTTCTTAAACCATCTGGCTGGCCTTCTTTATGTTGAGGTCTTATCAAATGGAAATTGTTATGAATTTTATATGTGAAAAATTGCAAGCATTTGACTTTCTGCCAACAATAATTTTGGTTAAATAGACTGGATCATACAACACAGAGACAGCTAGTATTCTGTACGTTTTTGTTTATGAAAAGGGTACAAGATATTTGTTAAAACATTTAAAAAATCTCATTTGGGCCTTAAGAAATTCACATCATGTTCATGGAGAACATGATCATTTTATAGTTAAGGTTCTAAGAAATTAATATGCTCCAGAACATTTACCTAAATTAGATCAACCAGAGTCAATTACACAAAGTAACTAACAGGCAATTTACATGTGAGAAACCAAATGCTATTTGTTGACAGAAGTAGCTGCCAAAACAGCGGCTGGGAAGAGCTGGGACTCAGAAGTTCTGCTGACATTTAGAAGAGAACAAATCTATGCTTTCACCCTCCCTTTCAAAAACTAGCTTAACCTGTCTGTTTTGGTACAATTCCTCTGTGGCTGGGATCCCTAGAAAACTAGTAGCTAAGTCACTTTGAAAATATTCTTTAAGAAAGCTGTGATGGTTGCATTACCTTTGCTTGTTTTCAGTGTTTCATAAGCTGCATGCTTTATTAAAAAAGGTGTAGGTGAGGTCCTTTGTCTTGCTAGTTTTGCCCGGGGTCAGATGAGAATCTCTAGAAGAAAAGTTTCTCTTCCTGGGGGAAAGCATGCATGCTTGTTGGGAGCAGCTTCAATAATAAACTGGGAGACGATGGAGAAAAGCTGAGTAGGGAGAAGAATATGGTATAGTTAGGGGAAAAAAATAATAGGCAGTAACCTATAGAGGGCTGCAACAGTGGAGCTTATTTATGGCAAGGTGCAGATCCAAAACCAGGCCTCAGAAGTGATGCAAAACATAACTTTCAAAGGAATCCCAGTAAGACGATGTGGAGTTTGTGCAGCTAGGAAAGCCTTTTAAAATTTTACTTGAAACAAACAGGTGAAGAAGATGCTGCCCTAGAAAAACCACAGGTGCAAGCAGAAAGTAAGTTTTCAGGCCTTCTGTTACTGTTTACCTTTCTCACCTTTTTGTCACATTAGAATCAGTGCAACGTTAGGCCTTGAGCCACCTGATTTAACTTTGTAGTTGGTCCTGCCTTGGAGCAAGGACTAGAGGACCTCCAAAGGTCCCTAAGAATAAGCCTGACTTATTCTACAGTCCATGACCTTGGAGGGGAAGGTTTGTATTTTCATTGATAGCACGGATGTAGCACAAGAAATTTAGTGGAAATAAACAAATAGGATTAATTTGAATATGTGGCAGGTTTCTAATGGATAAGGAGCCCACGACTCTGCTTGTTGGCTCATGCCTGATGCCTCCCATCTCCTACTGCCTCTATCAGTGCGGATCTCATAACACCTGCAAATTTAGGTTACATTCCCTACCACTGAAAGGACAGACAGACTCAATCTTCTTCACCGAATAACGTTGGAAAAAATCCCACCCAAACCTTCACAAACTGTATTATATTGGTACACTACAACCTTTTGTGCAAATACTTTCTGTCCACAGATGCACAGACAAAATCTTTCTCTTAAAGTCTTTGGAACAAAAAAAAAAAAAAAAAAAGCAAGACACTGTTAGACAGATTTCCCCAATTAATTTCACTAAACATGCCCATGAAATTTTGCATACTGAATATACACTTCTATTATTAGAAATATAATTGAGACATTCAAGACTCTCTATTTTTAATCTGAAAAACAGTCATGCCCTGAAATCTATTATGGAAAAGTTTCTGAGAAAACCACTGGGTCAACAAGAAGGAGAGACAAATTAAGCAAAATTGTTACACAAACTGTCAATGCAGTGATGGAATGTTTTGCCTAGTATCATTTTAAGTGACTGAAGATATGGAGATTTATTTGCTTCCATTAAAAGTCTACTCTAACCTGCTTGATCTGACTGTAAAGACTTTTTCCTGGTGCCAAGTTAAATTCAGATGGTTTCTTCCCACGTCAGAAGTTACATCATTGAAATAGCAGGTAGAAGTATTGGAATAGCTAGCAGTGAAACATTAAATTACTTCTCAAGCAAGCATAGGTGTTTTCACAAATATTAGAAAGGAAATATCGTGAAGCTTTAATAATATGCATGTGAAATAAGCATAGCTTTGTTTGAGGTTTACTTCCACTATATTTTTCCCCAGAGAATAATGTCACTAGCTAGCTCTGAGGAACATACTGGAAGGGTAGGATCAGGTCCATTTTGTGGACTAATCATTTCCAAGGTCAGTCTGTGGTCTTGGTAAATGCTCATCTGTAGGGAGCTGAGAAGTCCCACTGAAATGACTACACATAGAAGCAATATCTTACATGGAAAGTAAAGCATGTAAAAACAAGCCCACCAGCAGTGAACTATGAGCTGTATCCATAAAACTCAGTGACACTGACAGTGTTAGGTACATATTGCCTAAGATCCTAGATGCCTGGCCTCCACAGTAGATTCCAGATCTCTGGGCCAAGTGCATTGGCTCCCTACTTTGTTTATGTAGCTAGGACACTCCAAGAGGGAAACATAACAAGTATGTTCAGTGATGACTTGCCAAGATACAGACATAGAACAGAAAAATAATCTGAGCAGAAGTATTAGATCTTAAGTCTGCCTTATTGTAAAACTTTCTGACTTCGTGGTTCAGAATAAAAATAAGCATCAGTTTATTCTATTGGGCAGCACTTGTAGCACTGGGACAGGAACTTCTGCAGAGAAATGGTATTTAAAACCTATTTCTGTCTTCAGTTCTTTACTGATCAATTTATCCTGTCCTTGAAACACACACAGGAACACAGAATTCCTCCAACCACTCAATAAAGTCAGGAGTTTTTTTCACTTCCCCACTCTGCTGAAGAATGTAAGTACTTCAAAAGGGAGGCTTGAGAGTAAGTACTGCTTAAAGGCAGAATATGATCTGGAAGTTACAGCATCATCTAGGGAGGTACGGATGTGGGTCTGAAGCCTTTTGAGGCAAACGGTATTCTACCCGGGTATCCCGCAAGCTAAGGGGCTATTTGAAGTAAAAGGATAATAGTTTGCGATCTCCACATTTTTAAGAAGGGAAATGCCTGTGTAGACTGAGTTTGCTTGCTTTTCTTAGCTTTTGCAGGTATCTGAAGGGTGTAGAAATAGTCCTCCTAGACTTGAAGTTAGGTGCCTGCAATGTATCGCGAGCCCAGGTCAGAGACTGTAGAACTGTTATCTTCAGAGCACATTTGCTTGTGTGAGTCTTTCAAGAGAGAGATCAAGAACTACCCAGTTTTTAGATTCAGATTTGTCTTATGAGGAGGCAAAATGATATTCAGTCATGTCACGGCTGACAACGCTGTCACAGCATTTATGTTTCTGACATAGTTGTGCACTGTCTGAGAAGCAAGGTAAAGTCTCTGCACAAAATCCTTTATTCTGCAACTAGTTTGCCAATAGAGATTAAGAGCAGCTTTAATTCACAGCTTGCTCATAGACCTCTCTATCACACTGCAGTTACTTGTATGCCTGTACTGTTGATGCCTGCACACCTGCACAACCTTGCAGCACATGTGGATGGCGATCTTATGGTTCTTCAGAAACTCTCTCCTGTGTGATCCTCAAGAGCACTGTGCTGTTTACATGCCTGCAGGACTTGGCAGCTATTAATCAGGATTTTCAGGCTCTCCACTTGGGATTGAGAGATCTCAGGTCTGTTATCTAACCTTTAGCAAAGTCCTTTTTGGGGATCTGGCTCTGTGTAATACTGAAGCTGAGTAAATGTCAGATACTCTCAGTAAATCATAGAATAATAGAAATTTCTAATAAGAGAGTTGAAAGGGAATGGGAAAGATCATATAGTCCATCCCATTCTTTCAAACCAGGACCAAGTCTAAATACACCATTCCAAACATTTGTCATGTGTATTTTTAAAGTGCATCTGTTGCTGAAATTCCACATTTGTGTGCAGTCCTGTTTCGGTCCTCGGCTGTTCTCACTATAAGAAAATGTTCATTATGCTAAACCTCATCCTTAATGTGACTAGAGACCATACTAGGTAAATTATATAATTCATATACTTTTTCATGCAGATAATTGGGTCTTCAGAATAAGGATTTTTTCCTTAAAAATCCTTCAATTACTTTATTTTTTGTGTGTTTTGTTCATACAGGTTTTTTTTTATGTGATCCAGATTATTTTTTTCTAGAAAGTTGCTTTGAAGATTTATTTTCTACTACATCATTTTATTACTGAAATGTTCTCAATAAAAATTACTGGTTTATGCAAGTTTATTCTCATAATGCCCAGGGTGGGTTTGCATAAGAAAAATAACAATCCTTGTCCTAAAATAGACAAATACCTAGCAGGGGTTTTAATAATGTTTTGGTATATTTCTGAAAGCATGATTTAACATTTCCACTTCTTTTAGGATTAGCTGTTATCTAATAGCTGTCATAAGAGATCAGAACTAAGGTCTGATTTACTCATTGTGCCATCTTTTACAGTAGCAGGTGAAAAACATATTTCTCCTATATTATCAATGGCATGACATGTATGTATGACTTTCACTCCCATCATCTCCCTTCCAAACTGAAGGAACTTAGTGCTGTAATCTCCCTTTTTATGAAAACTACTTAAGTCTGGACAGAGACTTCTAGTTTCTTATTTCCCAGGTAGTCCAACAACAGTAATGATACATCCAAACATTCCCATGTCTTGTTTCTGAAGAAAGCCAGTAGCAAATAACTGCAAGGGAAGTACATGAAATAGGAAAAGTATTTTTTTGAATTCTATGTCCTTCCAGATTCCAGAAATAAGACTATAGCTGTGCCTGGCCTGACCTAGTTAATTAATTTGCTTAATCCCTCTACTCTTCTTTACTATTTTAGCCACCGCAACTTTACAAATAAGTTCCACAGTGTAAGTATAAATTTTGCAAAAACAGTTTCTCTTGTTTACTTAAAATATTCTGCCTGGCACAATCCTGAGTCACAACTAGCTCTTCCATTTTAAGAAGCAATAAATAAATCTTCCATGTAAACCCTTCACCATAACATTTTTTTTATTTCAGAGTCCTTTATTGTATCTCCTCCCAATCCTGTCTTTCCAAGCCAAAGTGCCTTAGTTCTTGTAGTACAACTATTACTAATTAGAAGACCTAATTAGCAGAATGCACAAGCAGATAATTTCACTCATTATATTGTTATTGCAGTGTCCTTTTTGTACTGCCACAGTTTGTTGAAGTGAAGTCATACTCGCTTCTTGTAGTCTCATGTTGTGTTTTGTGTTGTTGTATTTTCATAGAATCACGGAAACATGGAATCATTAAGGTTGGAAAAGACCTCCAGGATCATCAAGTTAACCTATCAACCCAACACCACCATGCCTCTGAAACCATGTCCTGAAGTGCCACATCTATACCTCCAGGGTTTGGTTTTTGTTCTTCTTAACACCTCCAGGGATGGTGACTCCACCGCCTCTCTGGGCAATGCCTGACCGCTCCTTCAGTAAGGATATTTTTTCTAATATCCAATCTAAACTTCCCCTGATGCAACCTGAGGCCAGTTCCTCTTGTCCTATTACAAGTTACTTGGGAGAAGAGACCAACACCCACCTACCTACAGCCTACTTTCAAGTAGTTGTAGAGAACTGTACAGTCTCCCCCCAGCCTCTTCTCCAGGCTAAACAACCCCACTTCCTCAGCCGCTCCTCATAAGACTTGTGCTCTAGACCCTTCACCAGCTTCATTGCCCTTCTCTGCACACGTTCCAGCAACTTGATGTCCTTCTTGTAGTGAAGGGCCCAAAACTGAACACATTATTCAAGGTGCGGCCTCACCAGTGCCAAGTACAGGGGCACCATCACTGCCCTACTCCTGCTGGCCACACTATTCCTGATACAAGCCAGGATGCTGTTGGCTGCCTTGGCCACCTGGGCACACTGCTGGCTCATGTTCAGCCGGCTGTCAACCAGCACCCCCAGGTTCTTTTCCTCCAGGCAGCTCTCCAGCCACTCCTCCCCAAGCCTGTAGCATTGCATGGGGTTGTTGTGACCCAAGTGCAGGACCCGGCACTTCGCCTTCTTAAACCACATACAGCTGGCCTTGGCCCATTGATCCAGCCTGTCCAGGTCCCTCTGCAGAGCCTTCCTACTCTCAAGCAGATCAACACTCCCACCCAACTTGGTGTTGTCTGCAAACTTACTGAGGGTGCATTCGATCCCCTCATCCAGATAAAGATATTAAACAGATCTGGCCATTAAACTGAGCCCTGGGGAACCCTGCTTGTGACAAACCACCAACTCTATTTAGCTCCATTCACCACAAGCGGATGTTTTAGTTTAGTTAGGAATCAAAATAAGTAAGGGAAGAAATAATTTCTGTTGTTGCCATGTTGAAAATTCTGTAAATGGAAGTATTTGGCCATGTTTCTAGATTTTTTGCCACCTTAGAAAATGTTATTGCAGCAACTGATTGAAAATTTTAAATCTGAAAATTGATGTTGTGGCAGAAGGATAAGAGACATATTTTGGCTGGTATTTGCATTAGCTGCTGAAATAAGAACAGTTATTTCCTTCAAGAAAGAATTTCATGACTTGGCAAAACAACAAGTTCCAACAAAAACATCAGGTTTTGGTCATTTGAAAACCATCTATTTCCCTATTATCTATAACTTTTTAATAGTTACAGCTCTAACTATAACTTACCTATTAGCTGTAACTACATTTAAAATGTTACCCACATTGAAAAACTCAGTTTCCCACAGAGTCAAGAAAATATGAAAATGCTCATCACCTGTACTGAATCTTAAGGAGAATGGTTTTGGTATTCTCATGAGTTTGTTTTAAAAGTGTATGTTTAACTTCCTTTGAAAAAGCTTATTTTTTGAAAAACCGGTGCATGGGTAAGCCAATGGGTCTATAACCAAGCAAGTATACATTAGTTTGTGTGTGTGAATATGTGCAAGTGTGATACACTTTCAGGCAGAAGATCTAGTGAATTCATAAATCATTCTAAGCCTGAGCATATGAGGACACCTTAACAGGGCACCAGATAAAACCCCACACCAGAGTGAGTACCAATGCCTCTGGCTCCAGCAGTGTCCGCTTTTTGCAGTTTTGGAGAAGGGCAAGATAAACTAAACCACAGAGGACACTATGTTTTTCAGGAAAGGTGATTCCTGAGTTAACAAAAATCACTTTTACAGTATTAGTTATTATAGTATCTCCTTCCCAGCAACTTTCCTTCAAATGAGTGTGTGGTACAGGCCTTCTGAGAACTTTCTAAGCTCTTGGGGTAATTTAGATGACCAGATTAGTTGCTTACATTTAAATGGATAAATTTAGGAGAAACAAATCTGGGCTATTCAGATGCAACATAGTAACAACAATAACAAAAGACAGTCTCTGATCACTTCGTACAGAATAAAATCTAGTTGAGGGTTAGGAAGCTCTTGGGAGAGAAACTGAGATGTTCACTCTATTTTATCTACAACGTTGTTGGTTTGTTCCTAACGTAAAGGTGAAACTTGGCTTCAGAAATCCTCCAGCAGCCTCCAGATTCTGTTTCTCTCATTCCTCTAATTTCATTCTTCACTTGGCTTCAATCCAGATATACAGGGAATCTTGTACAATGGGAGTTTATACTATTCATTTCCTAAATGGCATAAGAAACTAATTCAGAACAGTATATCTCTTCCAAAGAAACCTTTCTCACTATTAATATATCAAAAAGGTAAGTGTCTGTCTTGGTGGGGGTGTAGTTTGTCTAGGCAGGTGTTGCAGTAAATTTGGAAGACTGGGTATAAATTAACTCCACAGAATTATTTCAGAAGTGCCAGGATATGTATTTAATATTAGGAGATCAGCTAGTGTAGAGTAAGTTCAGCTACTGGACCATTTTAATCATGACTTATAATGGAATGTTTATGTATAGGGATCTATTTTTATAAAATAATGCTTCAGAGGCTATGATAATCTCTGCATTACCTAGCACAGTATTATCTTGAAGGCTTAATTTTAACAATCTCAAATAGGAAAAGCTTTTTTCCTAAGAATACACAAGTAGAAAAATATGATTCCTGCATTTTTTATCTCAAGAAGTCTTTTTCCTAAATCTAATCCAAAATACAGGATGCATTAGACATGTTCAGAGAAAAGAACTCTCTAAAAGCAGCAGGTAATAAGGGTCTTCCATCTATACTTTCTACTGTTCACAGGTTGTTGAGTATGCTGATAAAATGATCTCATCAAATTTGAGGAGATTTGTATTAGATTTTAATGGCCTCTTTTTAAAACAATCATGAACTAACAGACACTTTTCTTTCTAAATATTTGCACAATGGACTAAATCACCAGAGTACCATTGGTCAATTATTTTGCATTCTACTATCCACAAAACAGTAAGTCATTTTGAGGAACAGAGTATATATTGTTTTCATGGGAAACTGATAAGAAGAAAAAGTATTTTTAGAACCATTTCTAGGCTAATTAATTTGGTTTGAGCAATCTACTTACATAAGTTGGAGGCAGCTAATCGTCCTTCTGAAGCAAAAAGTGCAAGTTTAGTAACAGGCATCCACTTGTCAAAAGCAACCGCTCACCTTTGAAACAGGGCCTTCTTTTCAAAGCTGACAAGATGGACAGTCCTGAGCTAAGTGAAATAAATGAAATTGAAAATAAATCCGAACACAGTTCACCCAAATAGTCTCCAAATCTCTGGAACACCACTCAACATTTTCTACATCTCTAGTATTCTGAAAACTTCCAATTTAAGGAGAGCAAACCAGAAATATTTGCTGTTTTATTAAGGAATGGAAATGTCCATAGTTCATTGCCTAATTTACCATGTAACAGGATTAATGTATCCTTTTGTACTGCATAATATTGATACGGACAAAAATAGTACATAGATGTGTTTATTAGGATTTGAGGAAAATCTCTGAAAATACAAGTGGCATCTGCCTTCAAGGGATGGGTGGATTATATTTACAAAAATCAGTCATATTCAAGTAAATAAAAATCAGGTTTCACATAAGCTTCTGACTTAAAAGTTTTGCTTTTTTAGCTTTCGTGAATGTCTGTACAAAATCCTATTATCACTATGAAAAAAAACTCCAACACTATCTTTATTCAGAAGGTTTCATGTCTCCTATGTAAAGACTGTGAGCACATACATACCTCCAACAAGGCAGCTGTTTAAGATAATGTGGAACTGGCCAAATAGGTAAAAAAGTAGTATGAAGTTTAGAATTTGAAAAGCAGAGAGAAATGCTCAGCTACCATAGATTTTTAAATGTGATCAGACATAATTTATTGTTTATCAAATAACATCCAGAATACAGCTGAAACGTAAGGAAGATTAGGGTATTGCAGTTTTGAGGAGGAATATTGAGACAAATGAACCAATGTATCTGACTTCTCATCTACAGCAACTGACACTGCAATACCTCTTGCAAATTTAAAATAGAAGAAAAGACTAATTACTCAAAACCCAAGTGTATGGGTAAAGAGAGTGTCTGTCATCTTACAGGGATTCAATGTTGGAGAAGAAACAAGATTGAAAATGCTGACTAGAGTAGCTGATTCTCAATCCTATTAGAGGTTTGCAAATACTGAATAATGAAGATGATTTCTGTAGTGACTACATGGCAGCTTTCCTATCCATTTTTCATTAAAAAGTGCTATATGGAACTATTTCAGGGGTACTGATTACCACAATGCCTGTAGCCACCAAGTGCTAAAAAACAGCAAGGGAAATTTTTATCTAAACAGATGACTTACGTTGTTTTTCTTAGTGGCCATATCTGATGACTCCACTGGTATATGTCTTAAACTACTTAATTTCAGTCTTCTTAAGACTACCGAATTATTCAGGCACTGAAGCAAGCTTAGTTGTGCAATTACTAATAAACTCCAGGCATTGCCTGGAAGATTTCCTAAAGAAGTCTACTAATTATTTGTCCTTGATTATATTGGGTTTATTCTTCTTTGGCTTTGAAAGGGTTTGTGTACAAATCATTTTTACACACTGCCACAAAACACCTCATTTTCTTTGGACTGGATTTGCTTCTGTGATACACTCAGTGGAATTTGAGCAAGTCATGCATACCAATCTTAAACTTCAATCTTCTTTGTTACAATGACTGCAGGTTTTGGGGATGAGTAGCAACTACTTTACTAGTGTAAGTATTGTATTTGGTTGCACTGCAAAGTAATATCTGTCAATGACAGGCTTCGGTTTGTTGGTCCTGTGGTAGCATGTTCTGCATCAGTAACACCTTCAGTTAAGACCTGGCATGCTCCAAAAATACAAATTAGTGAAAATATACATTTTAACAATGATTCAATCCTCATAAATTCAATTCTTCAACAAATGTTGAATGCCTAAAATTTCCCTAGCCTCTGATATCACTGTATGATATTCATGCCTTTGTTGTTCTTTTTTTTTAATTTGGTAATGCAGGAGGCCTCTTTATTACAAAAACAACAACTGATTTAACTTTCAGAACTTGCAAAATTTGATATCAATATTGGAGTGCGGAAAGGCGATCACGCCGCAACAAGTGCAAGTGGGATATAGTGAATTGATATGGAAAAAGGGGCAAGAAAGCTCAAACATCAGAATCATGTTTCAGACAACTCTACTCTGAGTCTTATGTAATGTTTTTTTAGTTAAATAATATAGGATTAAATAACAATCTCTTTAAAGATTTCTGTTCCTAAATTGTGGGGAAAAATCAACTAAACCAAAATCTAAAAAATTCTTCCCTCTTTCTTCTAAACATGAGTAACGACAATTTCCTAAAACTGTGAATATATGTATAGCTGAATGAAGAACAATGACATTCTGATAGGTTCCCCACTAAAATATCAGTAAGAATTTTTCCCAAAGGGAAGGTATGAGTTACTATTATGAATTTGCATTTGTCCCCAAAAACCTGAGAATGTCTACCAGGAACAAAAAATAAAATCCTTTTGGAAAAATTAAAACCAATCTTACAGAATCACAGAATCACAGAATGTCCTGAGTTGGAAGGGACTTACAAGCATCATCAAGTCCAACTCCTTTCCCTGCATAGGACAACCCCAAATTTATATTGTATCTCTGAGGGCATTGTCCAAGTGCTTCCTAAATATTGTCAGGCTTGGTGCCGTGACTGCCTCCCTGGGGAGCCTCTTCCAGTGCTCCACCAAACTCTGGGTGAAGAGCCTTTTCCTAATATCCAACCTAAACCTCCCTGACACATATTCCTGCCATTCCCTCGGCTCCCATCATCGGTCGCTGATGAGAAGAGATCAGTACCTGCCCCTCCTTCTCCCCTTGTGAGGAAGTTGTAGACCACAATGAGGTATATGACTTGTTAAAGCAAATCAAAGCACTTTTTCATCCAATTCAACTTTAACTGTTGTGTTCTGCCACGGTGAGTTTCATTTACATGTGCTGCAATGGAAGGCCTGTCATCATACATCCTGTACTAGATGCTTACTGCTGGAGCAGGTACAACACCCAGTGACATAATTTTCTTCTGCCCCTTTCCCAGCAGAAAGGATAGAGATCACTTCTCTTGTAGCTGCTTTTATTTATCAGAAATGGCTGCTTATCCAATTAATAGATATTCCCAGTGTATTTTCCCTAGAAGCAAGTTCCCTCACTGCAACTTAGATGATCCAGACTGAAGTCTCATTACATATATTTTTACAGAATAACCTCCAAATGCCACTAAGCTAAGCTACAATGTTCTTGTGCACTGTTTCCTTATGGCAAATTCCAGCCCACCGCCTTCTAAATAAGCAGGGAAGCATGGACTGCAGAGATTTTTCAATTTATTATTGCCTATTTCCTTCTTCAACAGCTAATAGTAATGGCTAAAGTAAAAATTTAAAAGAAGCTGATAGAAGTCTTTTAGTTTTACTTTCAAACTGGAAGTTTAATCACTACAACCTATGTATCAAGGTTGCACTATGGTTTTACTCAGGAGGAAGACTAAAACAGTTGTTCTGTCTCAATGAATGGATGACAGTAGTTTCAAAAATACAGTTATTTAAACATCAAAAAGTAAAAATAAAAGTAAATTCTATGTATAGGAAAGGGATCAAATGTACTTTAATGTCTAGCTGTCCCCTCTTCTCTCCTTGTCTAGTTATTGAAGGAAGAGAGAAAATTATTTCTATTGCTTCCATCTGCACTGATGAAGTAGGGATACTAGCAAGCAAGTTGGATGGTCATAGTCCAAACAAAAAGTCTCTTCTTTTCAACATACTAAAAAGTAAGCATCCATAATGCTTTGTAACTTACAAAGAAGGCAAATGTCTCTAAGGAAAAAAATCCTGTGTTTTCATTCAAAAGCTCCATGACCTTCCCCACACAGAAGGGCGCCAAACTGGGAAGCCTCAACTCCCTATCGAAGCTAACTCCAGATCAATGGCTTAATTGGTTGGTACCTCAGAGCTGTTCCTCAAACCACTGTAAAGCAAAACAAGATATATAAAAGATTAAGTAATCTAACTTAAAAAGTAGTATTTTCTGAAGTATAAGCACATTGACCAATTATGCAGTTTAATGAATCTGCCACCTTGCATCAACAGTATTTTCAAAATTAAGTCATATTCAGTATAAAAGCCTTATTGTTATTCAGAACACTTCTCAGCTACAGCTGTAAGATTTGATTAAATCAGTATGTGCCCCCTAGGAACAGCTTGTTGAAGGAAAGCAGTGTGAAAAAAACATGCAATGTTCGCAGTGCAAGAGGAACAAAATGATGGGCTAAATTCCACTGATAAAGTCAGAGTATGTACTAAAATCTACCTTTCTGAGACTTTGCCTCTATTACAACAAGGTTTTTACAACTATAAACCACCAAAGCTAGAAAAATTAATCTAAACGTGAGATTACTGTGCATACAGTCCTGCAATGGTGTCTCTGGATGGTTTTGCTTCTTGCATACTAAAGCATGTAAGGTGGCATAAAATTAAAACAACATGATACAGAACAAATCGAGGTCATAAAATCACAGAATGGTTGAGGTTGGAAGAGACCTCTGGAGGTCATCTTGCCCAAACCCCCTGCTCAGTCAGGGCCATTTTGAACAGGGTGTTCAGGACCACATCCAGCCAGCTCTTGAATATCTCCAAGGATGGAGACTCCACAATCTCCTTGGGCAATCTGTGCCAGTGTCCAGTCACCATCACAGTGAAAAAGTGTTTCCTGAGGTTCACAGGGAACCTCCTGGCTTACAGCTGGTGCTCATTGCCTCTGGTCCTGTCACAGGACACTACTGAAAAGTGCCTGGCTCTCTCTTCTTTTCACTTCCCCTTCAGATATTCGTACATATTGACGAGACTCCCCCCAGGCCTTCTCTAGGCTAAACAGTCCCAGCTGTCTCAGCCTTTCCTCATACGAGATATGCTCCAGGCCATTCATCATCTTTGTGGCCCTTCGCTGGACTGTCTCCTGTATGCCCATGTCTCTCTTGTACCGGAGAGCCCAGAACTGGACACAGCACTCCACGTGTGGTCTCACCAGTGCTGAGTAAAGGGGCAGGATCACCATTCTCGACTTACTGGCAACACTCCTAACAAAGCCCAGGATACTATTAGCCTTTCTTGTCACAAGGGCACATTGCTGGCTCATGTTCAATTTCACGTCCACCAGGACTCCCAGGTCCTGGCGCAAAGCTGCTTACTCAGCTGGCCAGCTGCTAGCATGTAGGAACACCTGGGTTTATTCCTCCCCCGGTGCACAACTTTCCACTTCCCCTGGTTGAACTTCCTGAGTTTCCTGTCAGCCCATTTCTCCAAACTGTTGAGGTCCCTCTGGATGGCAACATGACTCTGTGGCATATCAGCCACTCCATCCCATTTTGTTTCATCTGCAAAAGGTCAATGCTCATTCATGACTGTAAAAGGACAGCAAATGAGCATGAATTTAGTATGAAGAGGCAGAAGTTTCAGTAAGCACTGTTAGAAGTTTATATTGATCTGCAGAAGTCTTCTTATCGTTTATGTCACACTTGTTGGGAAGGTACAGCTTCTGACGTTTGCTATACAAACTACTTTCAGGAATGGCCACTAGTAATTAAAAATACCTACTACTAGGTGCAGGTCAACAGGAATTACAACATGCAGTCCTACAAGACTGGCACCCACAAAATGTTTGTTGTAGTTTGTTGTAACAATTACGATTATTGAAGAGCCTTACAGTGAGCTTTGAGAAAGATTCTGGAGGGTGGAAGAAAATAGTGGAACAGTTAGGATTTTGCTAAGAATAAGTTGTCAAAGTACTATTCTAATATGCCTTAGAATCTCTTCCAAAATTTGTATGTATTTTTCCAATTATAATGGACTTGTTATTATGAAATTGAAGTATGTATTTTTCATGTTCAGGAGGCAGGATTCAAGGTTTGTACACAACTTTGGTGACTCCTCTATTTTACTGTTAAGTTGCCCTACCCACTACAAATTGAAGTCAAACACAAAAGAAACATGGGATGGACATTACAAATGTCACATGAAAAAGCTGCATCAAATTAGCTATAACCTTGAAAGAAATTCCATATATGTAGATAAGTATGTATTTGCAAATATATTTTTGTGCAGACTGAAAGATTTAAAAAAAAAAAATGTGAAGGAAACTGGCATGATTCAATAATAACATGAAGTATACATCACATCAACAGTTTTTGCTTAGTACTTCCAAAGACACCATGAAATCCAAAAGGGATTACAACAACAAACAGTTTAGAGTGTTTCTAATGAGCAGAGGTTGCTGAGCTTTGGGAAGTTACCCACAGTAACAGTACAAGTATTAATAAGATAGATGCTTATTGCTTTCCTGTCCCAGCACTAGAGCAAGAGGGTTCTGCCTCAGGAAAAGGAGGTCTTTGGAAATCAGTTCATGATGCAGGATGACACTTTGGCATGGCCTGCTGATACAATGGGAGGAGCAGAGCAACTCAGATGCACAAATAGAAACCACTACACACACCGTTTTACATCATGGTTCTATAAATGCTTCACCCTGTTCCTCAGGACATATTATCTGGAGCATTATAAATTCAATAAAGTCAATTAATGTGAACTATTTCTAGGTAGACTGCTCTTAAAAATCATGGATTTAAGTCTCAGATGAACTAATGTCTACTTTTCCAGATCATGATCTCTTTTGTATCAGAGATAAATAACAGAATCTGACGCAAATCAGGGAGTTAGTATACTATTTTTAAATTCAAGTCTAATTTAAAAAATATAACCTCCAGCAACTCTACTGTCACTACAAATGAAAGTGATAGCCTTGGAACCGCAAACTGTTTCCTCAGTCACATCTGCTACTGCAATATTTATGAATTCCTTTCCTTATCATAATAATTTAACTGCTACTGTTATTACAGAGACAATAGGGCAAGAGTATGTCTGGTACCTGTTATCATAATTAGCACACAAAATTATTAATCAAATTGACTGTACACATGTGAAAACTATATTGAACATAAGCAATCACTGTCTGGAAAAAAAGCTATTAAAACCATTTTCATTGTCCCTGAATTATAAAACTTATGGTCTATTTTTTAAGTATATTACCACAATAGATTAAACACATACACGCATGTCCATGCAAATATATATGCTAACATATGTATATATTTCTACTATCAGCTTAAGGTCCATACCATTTTCAAGCTAAAAATGCTCCACAGTCCTCTCTAATTAAGGAGGACATGTGCAATGTTGTCTCTCCGTTTACATGTTAGAACTGATGAGAAGGACTGTGTCATAAACATGACATTTGTATTAACTCTACAATACTATCCAGAAGATTGGGCTGCCTTCCAGGAGTGACTCAATTGCCTCCAAGACCCGGGATGCAAATCCTAAATGCTTCATGACTCATCCTTAGAGAGGGTTTCAAAGCCTGAACAGAGCCTCCCTCTAAAACACACAAACAGGCCACAAGGACCAGGCCCCCCCTACATCTGGCCAGCAGGAAGTACACAGGGCTGCTCAGAGGCTCCATCCTTGCATACGTGCCTGACAAGAGCTGTAAACTAAGATATGACTAGAACACATTCTGAGCTCAGAATCCACTCCCAGGATAAGCAATTGACAGCTTGGATGTTTTGAGCCTAGTCATCTAAATTCTATCTAGGTCTAATCTTAGATATGTCCTTCTTTTTTCATTTCTTGAATCTGTCCATCATTTCTTTGCAGGTTTCAAAAAAGTGAGAGAAATCCCACACCGATCTTAGAGCCATTCATGATTTCCAGTGAGAACAGTTTGCATTATTTATAAGCCATCTGTGGAAGTATTTACATACAGTTAGCAGAATTTCACTGCCTCCTGCACCTTCTTGTTGGATGCTATTAGTTAAACATACATAAATAAAACAAAGACTGATCTATAGTTTAGGATTCAATGAAAAAATAAATCATGATTAATTTTCAGAGTCACTGCAGTTGTTGGATATCTCAGAAAGAACCCAGACAAAGAATGGGGATTGCAGCTCCCTCGTGATTAATTTCACTTTGTCAGACTTTCATAGGATATCGCATCGGGATCCTATACCTGGTTTGAACAAATTAAAACTTCTCTCAACATACTACAGACTTCAGGCATCGTTGTTTCCTTTTTTCATTTACACATTTCTTTGGAATTAACTTACAGCTATGCAGACAGCTTGACTGAAATCCAAAAGGGTCAGTAAAAGTCTTTGGTACATACATAAGTGTTTCTGGCTCTCTAAAAATTTGATTCCATTGCTTTAGCTCCAGCCTAACACAAGAAATAATGTTGTGGAATTCAAACGAGAGCCAGGCTATAACTCCAAAACTGCAGTGCCTCCTGATTATGCTCTGTTCATATGAATATCATACAGGCAGAGACACAAGGCTCCCCATCAGATTGGCTGTGGCATCTGAAGTTTAAACTTAAAAACCTAAACTTAAGTAAGATTCAACAGTTCCACTCTTCCTTCTGGGACTAAGCATAAGGGACACTGATGACTGTCCCTTTGAGAGCAGCCCCTGAAGTATAAGTCTTTTTTCATTTGCCATAAGTAATTTGATATGTAATGTGATACGTAAATACTGCCCTGATATAACCATTTAGTTATTAAAGTTGATTTGTATTATCTGCTTGTACATAGGCAAGATCCCACTACCCCCAACTTCATATGCACTTGCTTTTTTCAATAGATGTTGAAAAGATGGCAACTTGAAAACCTCATTAGTGCACTACTGATAGGGCCTGAAGGAAGCTGTCCGACAGATTTACTGGATCATTTCCCTCCCAAGCCCTTGTTGAACATAGGAGAAAAATACTCCTCTTTTTGAAATTATACAATTCACAGTTCAACCAACACAGTAGCTCCTACTTTGCTCCTACTTTCACAGAATCACAGGTTGGAAGGGACCTCAGGGATCATCTAGTCCAACCTTTCTAGGAGGACCAGAGTCTAAACAAGATGGCCCAGCACCCTGTCCAGACGACTCTTGAAGGTGTCCAACGTGGCCAAGTCAACCACTTCCCTTTGGAGATTGTTCCAATGGTTGACTGTCCTCACTGTGAAAAATTTTCCTCTGGTGTCCAATCGGAATCTTCCCAAGAGCAACTTGTGTCTGTTCCCCCTTGTCCTCTCCGTGTGACTCCATGTAAAAAGGGAGTCTCCATCTTCTTTGTAGCTGCCCCTTAAGTACTGGTACATTGTAATGAGATCCCCTCTAAGCCTCCTTTTCTCAAGGCTGAACAAACCCAGTTCTCTCAGCCTATCCTTGTATGGCAGGCTTCCCAGTCCTCTGATCGTCCTGGTGGCCCTTCTCTGGACCCCTTCCAGCCTGTCCACATCCTTTTTGTACAGCGGGGGCCAGAACTATACACCGTACTCCAGGTGTGGCCTGACAAGCGCTGAGTAGAGTGGGATAATGACTTCTTTCTCCCTGCTGGTGATGCCCTTTTTGAAGCAACCCAGCATCCTGTTGGCCGCCTTGGCTGCAGCAGCACACTGTTCGCTCATGTTGAGCTTCCTGTCCACCAGGACCCCCAGGTCCCTTTCCACAGAGCTGCTCTCCAGCCAGGTGGATCCCAGTGTGTACTGCACTCCTGGATTATGTTTTCCCAGGTGCAAGACCTTACACTTTTCCTTGTTGAACTTCATAAGGTTCTTGCTGGCCCACTCCTCCAGCCTATCTAGACATCCCTGCAGAGCAGCTTTTCCTTCTGGAGTGTCTACTTCCCCACTCAACTTGGTGTCATCCGCAAACTTCATCAGGCTACACTTGATGCCGGTATCCAGATCACTTATAAAGATGTTGAATAACATTGGGCCCAATATCGATCCCTGGGGGACTCCACTAGTGACAGGTTGCCACTTTGAAAAAGAGCTATTTACCACCACCCTTTGGGTGCAGCCTGTCAGCCAGTTCCCCACCCACTGCAGAGACCACTTGTCTAGGCCATAACACATCAATTTCTCCAGGAGGAGACTATGGGGGACCGTATCAAAGGCCTTGGATAAGTCCAGGTAGACAATGTCCACCGCTTGCCCCATGTCAACCAGGCAAGTCACTTTGTCATAGAAGGCCACC
This sequence comes from Phalacrocorax aristotelis, assembly GCF_949628215.1. NCBI lineage: Eukaryota > Metazoa > Chordata > Aves > Suliformes > Phalacrocoracidae > Phalacrocorax > Phalacrocorax aristotelis. Next base: position 59,441,872 of record NC_134279.1, on the reverse strand, counting down.
AGGTTTGTCAAGCACGATCTGCCCTTAGTGAAGCCATGTTGGCTTTTCCCAGTCACGTGCTTCAATTGACTTGTGATGGCCCCCAGGAGGATTCATTCCATAACTTTCCCAGGGGTTGAAGTAAGGCTGATGGGCCTATAGTTACCGGGATCCTCCCTCGAGCCTTTCTTGTAGATAGGGGTAACGCTTGCCTTCTTCCAGTCCTCTGGGACATCCCCCGTTCTCCATGACTTCTCAAACATTATGGAGAGCGGCCTTACGATGATGTCAGCCAGCTCTCTCAGCACCCTCGGGTGGATGGCGTCAGGGCCCATTGATTTGTGGGGGTCAAGCTGCTGTAGTATTTCATATATGAACTCTTCCTTCACTGATGGTAGGTTGGTGTTTGGTTCAATTGGCAATTTCGTTCCCAAAGCCTGGGACCCTACAGTGCTGGTAAAGACTGAGGTGAAGAAGGTGTTGAGGACCTCTGCCTTTTCTGCATCATTGGTGATTGATTCTCCTTTTCCGTTTAACAGTGGGCCTATGTTTTCCTTCTTTTTCTGCTTGTGGTTGACATGTCTGAGGAACCATCTCTTGTTATTTTTTATGTCTACAGCCAGTTTCAATTCAAACTGGCTTTTGCTTTTCTGACTGCATCTCTGCACTCTCTGGCTATGCCCTTGTAGTTCTCGGCTTTTATAAATTCTCTTTGCTTTTATAAACAATAGAATATTATTTAGCCTAGCCTCGGTACATAAAAATCATGAGCAGCCATAAGCAGAAAACTATCTCCTTGCTTTCTTCAAGCAGGGAAGCTTATGGTTATTACAAAATTTAAGTTATGAAATCAGAATGATCTATTTTATCAATGACATCAAGTGCACATGGAGTATCTCATATAATTACAACTTTACCATTGAATTGTAAGTTGTTTTGTCTTGCATTTGGGGAAAATAAAAGGAAGTTGATATGTTTCAAAATTTGCTCCTGGAAGATTATTTACTGCTTTTTGAAAGAATTGGAAATGCATTAAACATTACTGGACAGAGAACAACTAGTTCTCTGTATAATGTACTGTTCAAGACATAGGCCAGGATATTTTAAGAAACCTAGGGGAGTTAACTGTACTGTTAAGCTTCCCTTGGAGTTTGTATTTCCACAAATTTTCTACAGCTTATATGCTTTTCCTAAATTTCATTTGTTATTGACTCTAAAGGTGATAACAGAAAGGTCCTCTGACTGATCTATGTGCTTTCTAGAATCCTACGGTTAGGGAGAATGTGGTTTAAAGTCAAATTTATATAGATAAACCTGGAGATTATTCAAATCTTGCTGTAGTTTAAAGATCCCTCTCAATTTCTTTATGCCAGCTGCAACAGTCTGATCTGTACAAGATGTTCCATTTGCTGGTTTGCAATGGCAGGATTCTGTGAAATTTTCTACAGTATTTCAATTTCACATTTTCTTATGTTCCTCTAATTCAAGAAGATTTGTATGGGGTCTGCACAAAATGAGCAAAATGGATCATTTAACTTCTGGAAGAAAAGTATACATATTAAGCGGTTAGTGCTGTAAAGCCAACATTGATGTTTCGCTACCAAGCACTTACCTATACTAGTCATTATAGTGGTGGCAATTTTTATGAGAAGATACAATTTTCTAATCTCTAGAGACAGATAAGCTTACTGGAAAGCTTTGGAAATCTGCTCTTCATATATTGTGTAGTCATATCACACAGCAGACACTACAAAGAAAAGAACCCATTTCTCCTCAGTTCTGCTTCAGTGCTCCACAAGTCTATTTGCTGTAGACTCTTATATAATAATAACCTTTTGCTCAACTCATTTGACACTGTTGTTAAGTTTCAGCCCTTGAAGAAAGTGATGCCCTAAGCCTATTCTGAAAAAAAAACCCAAACCAAAAAACCCCAAAACCCCAAAAACCCCAAACCCAAAGGAATGTCAAGTATGATTCCAGGGAAGAAAAATATCAATTGTTATAGACAGGAACATCATTGACAGTCAGTATCACTTAAATATCCAACCTTTAAACACATTTATTATCAGAATTTCCAGTGAAGTAACTAGCTGTTCTGCCCAAGACTGTATTAGTTATTTGTTCCTCTGATAGTTAATAATTATCTTAATCAATTGTGCTTAATGAAAAGGGGGCTTGTTTCCATACCTGCCATTTTGCATATGCTCAGTTTGGTTATGATTTGGCAAAGCACTTCAGCACTAGTTTGTGAACATATCCATATCGTTCAATATGATCTTTGGCATTGCATCAAATATCTCTTATTTTTAACCTTATCCTGTAAAACAGTTACAAAGTGACACTTGACAGAGTGGCTAATCTAATTTAATGTAATTTTTTTTTTTTTAGTAATAGGAAGCTAATATTAATTTCCTACATAGTTTCAAAAAAATGGTTAACTTCAGAGTTCTTGTACATCTAGCTGTCAGCTATTTTGTCCATCTTGAAGTATAAATGTCTCAGGAGCTCCAAAAAGATGAGTGACCATGCTAGATTTACTAATGTATTTCCCATACTGCTAAATATGGTATAATAAAGTCAGATAAATGTAATAGGTCATCTAAAATACATGCTGAATATAGAAAATATATCACCAATGCAAAGACCTCAAGCTTTTGCTTTCTGTCACAAATGCTTCAAAGGGGAAAAAATAGTTTTATAAAGAAAGAGGTTATCTGTGTTACACAAAGCTAGAAAATACCTGAAAAAACAGTGTGGGACTGAAGGAAAAAAAATTAAAATTTAGTTCCATTTCTATTTTCTGTTCATCACTTTTTCAGTTCTTATATTGAATAGTCGCTCCCCAGTTGCCGGCGTCTAATGCTTTGACACACTGTTCTGAGTTTTGTCTTCCTAGTATCACAGCCCATTGAAAGCAGCAATTCTGACAATTTTTGTAGCTCCAGAAAAAGAAATATAATTTTTTTGTATGCACAGGTAAAAGCAAAAGGTTTTTGTACTTCACCCTTACTCTTTACTGTTTGCTATGTACACATAAATAGGTACCTGCAGGCAAAACATACAGAAATACAGAAGAACAAAATATGTGACTTTTTGCTTTTATTGTGCAACTTTTATCTCTTTGCAATATGGAATATCATACACACGTGCACATATACACATGTAAAAGAAGGAACAAAGAATTTCAGTGAAATCAGGAAGTTTCAGTTCTGCCAAGGAGAGACAAGATATTCTGTGGCAGTAGCGTATTTCTGAACGTACATCCTTCAACATTTCTGTATCAGTATTCCCGGAAAATTTACTGCTAGAGAAGTTAATGCAATACAGACTTAAGGTTGAATCCAAAGACCCTTTTCCTTCTTCCAGTGTTTATAGGGCACCTAACAAAACACAAGACATGTTCAGGTCCACCAGATGCTGCCATAATATTAAACAGAAACAAATGCTTGTACTGTACAATACAACCTACGAACAGACAATCTGTGAAGCAATTTAGAAAATTATACAGCGCTATTCCCACCTGACATCTATTTTTATAAAGTAAACTTAAAAAACACTGACATTTTCTAATGAACTTCATCTAGCCATAATTTTTAGTTCCCTTTGTTGAGCAAGTGTTAAAACTGTAATGCTAAATTTTCAGCTTCAGGCTATTCCATGTGAATTGAAATACGCATGACTGAAAAAAATGAGTCATTGTGCTAAATTCGTCTATCTGATTTCCCCCTGGGTTCAGAGTTCCCAAAACTTGAGAGTGCTCCTGTCTCAGCAATATCTAAATTTAAATGAGTTTAATTCTGAGAGATATGTAAATTATGAAACATGGAGGTTATTCTTAGGTTTTCAGCCTTTTTAAACTTTTCTTTACTGTGAAAGACTAGTCTGAATGGTCATCATAGAATGTACAATGATAACAGATGATCTCAGTCTTGGAAGATCTGTGGTCATTTTGCCTTCCTCATTTTCCTACTTTCTCCCAAAACTTTTCAGCAGTGACATCTGGGATACTTTCTTTATCTTCCAGAATTAACTTATATAGTGAGTACACTGAACTTGAATCATACATCCTTCAGTTGTGAGATGACTTTTCCACCAATGCAAAAGCTTGCATATTCCATTAGCAGATTAGGACTCATTTACCTACCAAACATAAGACAATTTTCAGTCCCATTTCATGTACTAGTACTTACATATTCAGTATCACCTGTCATAACAAGACACAGATGAATGGGATGCCTGTGAGTTACAGCTTTTTGCACAAAGAAATATAAACTTATGTTTTTCTGCCTTCCATGTCAGACTGCTTAAAGAAGTATCAAAATTTATTCCTGGTAAATAAATAAGTGAAGCTCATATACAATAGCAATAAAATGCAATAGAACCCAGAAAGAGACACCTTCTTTTGCATCAGGACATCTAATTGGAAATCACACAATAAAGCCGAGCTGTCAAGTCAATTAAGTTTATAATAATTTGAAAATTATTATTACCTATCAATTCTTGACTAACAATAAGTACAGAATAGAAGAATCAGTATCTAGCATATTATTATAAAAATATCTCACACATTATTGTGTGGAATCTTAATGAAATTTAATGAACATTTTCATAACTATTTTCATGGAAATTTTTTTTTTTAAGTGCAATTAATACTACAAATGAAACCCCTTATATTTATTTACTTTTTGCACTCTAATTCAAAAATATAAACATATGAAAATATTTCCTTCCTGAATTATGGCATACAAAATATGTATTAGCCTGGTAAGAATCCTATTTGGGCAGTTCACTAATTGTGTTTGAAATAAAAACAGGATGTGTTGGTTACCAGAGAGGTTAGTCTTTAAACTGTGGTTTGGCTATCCAAATGCCAAAATTACATTACTTTTTCAAAGGTATAGGGGAAAAATTAATCAGTCATGGCAGGTAGACAATTTGCCTCAGCAGCAGATTCTTCTTTAGTTACTAAATGCTGTCATAAATCACTGGAAAGATTTCCCTTTCTTCACAGAAAATCAAAAAACTACAACTACATCTAAGAATTAGGCTATACTTGACTTTTCAGAAAACTGTCATACTCTTTTATTTGCCTTACAACCTGAAGTGAAGCAGGAGGGATTTGTATCTTTTCCTAGCTATAAAGTGTTTCTACGTACTACTTTACCACAGGCTTTGCCACAGGGGAAAGAGACATGAACGTCAAAGAAATCCCAGCAATGAAACACCTGCTTAACCAAATAAATCACTGAATGCTTTTTTAACCTTTAACAGCATTACACAACTGTTACAAAGACTACTCCTTAGTAACCCAGATCCATCATTTGGCCTCCAGTGGGTGACAGCAAAAGAAGTGATAGACTAGCTAAACAAACACAGAATTGACTGATAATGGAGATACGTGGTTTGATCAATTTATGAGAAGACAGAGTGCTTGAGGTATCACAAAAAGAAAGATTTTGTGCAAGAAATCTCCAAGAGGCTTACAGAACTGTGAATACCGGGGGGTTGTTCCTACTGTATCATACAGTGGACTTTACAGGCATTTTACTGGAAATAGGTAAGGTACGGACACAGAGCAGAAGCCAATAAAGAAGGATGCTTTGGAAACAGCATATATGAGGGTTTTAAAGCTCCTTTCCCCTGTTTTCATAGCTACACCATTAATTAAAACATTAAAAATTATCTGTTCAAAACTATACCTTCAGGAAAATTATACAACCATTTTCCCTATCTCAATACTTCCTTTACATCTCTATTAACACCTATTGTTGATTCAGCTCCTTAATCATTCAGTAATTTATGAGCTAGTTCCTACGTTCTTTAACTTCAGAGTAATTTCCTCATGTGTCATTACAGTATATATTTTATTATTCAGACATAGTACTACCTACCACATAAACTGCCTAGCTGTCTTTACCAAAGAAAGTGATGATGATAGATATTCTATCATATCCCATTTGCCAGTTCCCTATTTCTTTAAGTATTTTTCTTCCAAGTTTAGTTATAGCACCTGGCAAGCTGACCTTTCAACCTCCTAAATAAATACTTGCGAACAGCTTCTTCCAACAAAACAGATCAATGAACTACAGAAAGAAGTGATTGTTTTCAAACCCATCCTTATGTTTCATTCATTTTCCTGCATTCCAAGTTATGACTACCGCAACAGTAGTGTGGGGATACTGCCAAGTGACTAGAATTATGCTGTGGTTCTTGTCTGTCCCAAAAAAAGCAGATGCTCCTCTGTACCTCTACCTTTGGCCATAGTACAATTCCTATTTCTGATCTAGCTTTGAAGGACTTCATTGGAAACAAGTGGAGGGGGAAGAGAATAAAAACTAAACAAGGATAGTATAAAAGCAAAAATAAAAATCTAACACAAATGCTTCCTTGCATATCAAATTCTTAATTTACCTAGCCTAGCTGAAATGCTATTTCATTAATAAATCTGATGTGTGAAAATATGTTCTTATAACCCTCATCAATATGATATGTGGTTGGTTTTTTGGAAGTGTTTTTTAATCCTTATTTTATGTCTGAGAGTTTGATATATCTCCTTTTACTTGTTTGACATGTGTGACATTAAATCAAAGAGGGCTGCTAGCCACAACAAGCAGAAAACAAAGTAATGTAATCATTAGGATCTCTTCCGTCAGAGTACTAGAAGGGCTGGGGGGAAATAATTGGTGAGCCATTCAGTAAGAAATATCTTTCACCAGCCCACTTCTCAAGGTTAGAAAGACCACTGAACTGTTAAGGATCTTGGCCTGGAGGAAAATAGAGGGGAATGTGCAGCTGAAAGAGTTGCAGTATTCAGGAAAGCTTGTCTCTCTGTGCCAGGTTAGACAGAAGCCATTGCAATGCTGTGGTATGGAGCTAAGGTAATTTCCCAAGACCTCAGATCCCAAATAAACGTTGCAATAGGTGAGCCTCAGGCTGTATGCATCCTATGCGCGTTTGGATTAATAAACACTACATCAATTTAAAAGATCTTATTCTATGTCTCTGTAATTAGTCGCATGCCCAGGGCTCCTGAAAAAAACTGTCTTCTAACATCAACTGCATTGCACTCCCTTGCAATCAGAGCATTTCAAACACATGAATGAGCTCCATGTTAAGACTGAAAGATTTGTGAGGATCCACACAGAATGATTGGAGTATAGTCAAGATTGGTATCTACAGATTGTTACTTCTCTTAACAAACCACAAAGAATGAGTACAAAGCCTTTTTCACCCCTAATCAGACTGTGAGGACAAGCAGTCTTATCATCAGCTTATCTACCTGGGTTACAAAGCTAATCCTGGTAAAAGAACCCACAGGACAGTCTAGGAGAGAGCTCACAGGTACAATTTACCCATAAGCAGTCATAGCAAGAAGAGTGAAAAGTGAATGATTTGATATGAAATATTTTGACACCACTGAAATGAAATACAAAGGTAAAACAATTAATTTTGGCACATTCCTGTCAAAAATGGTGTTAGAATTGATAGTGTCCCACAAGATGGTTCAGTTTTCTTTAGAAAAATGCAGTTTTGTCAAAATTGTTCAGTGTGATACTTTTTGTCCAGATTTACAGCTGTGGCAGTAACTCCTTCTTGCTATTAATATTCTTCTATAGCACCTATCAATCTCAAGATGCTTCACTGAGATAGTGAATATCATCACTAAATATCGTCATTGGTGCCATTGATTTACTGATGGAAAAAGAGATATATAGGTGGGGGTTCAGGATAACTTACTTAATACCAGGGTACTTTGTCAGTGGAAACAGGTATGAAACCACAAAGTATGTGCCATACCTGGGGGACTAGGCCATGGAGGACTGCCACAGGTGTCCCATGGTCAAGCAGCCTACACTACTGAGGCTGTTCACTCTGCAGGCACCTACTTACTACTGTATTCTTCCTGTATACTTCCATACTCACCAGGAACTTAAAGGTCTCTGGCTACAACCCTTGCTGCACCAGCCAGCTACTCCCTTGCTGCATAGGGGAGGGTATAAATATAAACTATTAGTAAGTTTTGTTTTACAAAATAAACAACCTGTTTTCACAACGAGGAAAAAGGAGAAGCCATCCTTACCAATAACAGCAAAGGTCATCCAGAGCCATATATCATTCCACTTGGTCCTGTAAATTAAACACAGCAGAGGAAGTATAGCCAGGATACGTAAAACACAGCATCTTCTACTAGCCATCTTCCAATCCATCCAACACTATAATACCCCAAAGGTCAAAGCTCCCAGTCACACTTGAGGAGTTCATGCAAGTGCTGTTGGTCAGAGTTTGGAACCACACTAAGGCCTGGACCACATTTAATTTCTAACAATTTAACTGTGTGGAAAACCATATAGCAGACGGAGGTACATCTCCCAACACTATTTGCTAGTGCAAAGTACAAGCAGCATGAGTTTATTTTATTTCCATACTTATTTTCTGTTAGAAAAATTCTCCAAAATCCTTACTTTTCTAAAACACAGTTTATTTGTGGACACATCTCAGCTTTCAAGGCTGAAAATCCCAAGATGGGCATAATATATCACTGCTTTTATTCCACGTTATTCTATTTAGACTGAACCATGGCATGTACTTAATGGTGCACTGAGCTATGCAACCCCAAACGCAGCAAAGCCCAACAGAGTTACTTGATGTAGGGGAATAGACAGGGATCGGCGACCGGAAGATCACGGGCTGTGACGGAAAGATAGACTCCTCCCCATAGGAGTGGCAGGAACAGGAAGCGCAAGAGCTATACAAGCGTGTGACGCAGTTAAATAAACGGACATTTTGTATCCATCATTTTGATGTCTGTGCATCACTGTCCCCAGGGTGGGTAGAGCCCTGTGTCCCGGAGGTATGCGGCCCAAGATAAGTTCTCCCATAGAAGCGTACAGCAACACTTATAATACTGTTAGCTATTACTTTGATGACTTTGTGTCTTAATGGACTGTATTAAATTAGATATTTCATTTTTTCTATAAGAAAATTACTTTTGTGAGCCTTGTCCCAAGGCCCAAGAGATACTTTTATCTATTTCACAGATTTTATGTGCACTATCCAAACTAGATCAAGATATTGCTTTGAGGAATTCCAGATTTGTTTTCCTCATGATAACATTTTTTGGTTCACCTGTAAATAAATGTTCTAGAACAGCTCTTCTCTTTGGAAGAAACAAGCTAAAGTTTAAACCATATCAGAATTTTAAAAACGTAAAATTAAGAGTACTATATTAGGGTAGCTAAGAATTCTGTTAAAATCAAGATCATGTTTCAAATTGTTCTAGAACACACAATTTTACTACTTCACTTCTCACTGAGGAAAGGCTGATATGCCATTACTGGAGACAGCAGGAAGTACCAGGTACTGCAGAGTAAAAAATGTGAAACATCAAATAGTGAGCCTTCAAATAGCACAGGGCAAACATGTATAGAAGTGTCAAATGAAACCCCAGGGAATACTGTATTGAGTTCTGAAGTCTTTAATAGCATACTACCTATAAGACAACATAAAAAACCACAGGAAAGCTAGAAAAGCTAAAACCTTCTGGGAAGTGAGGGAGTAAGGAAGATCAGACACTAGATATATTTGACTACCCTTTTCATCCTTCTTGATAATATTCATATCTGAAAGCCTAGTAATTCTCTTCATTTTATGCAATAGTAAATAAAATCTGTTGCAGTAGTCATCTTCAGTGAGAACTCTGATTCATTGTCTTTTTGGATGGTGCTGTTACTGTTGGTCTCCTTTGTGTCTAGCAATGTTTTGGTTGCTAAGGAATACAATGTATTAATTAGAAATTATGCTCCCAATTAAAGATGTGGTTTTTACTACAATAATTCACAAAAGAACGGGGGAACGAACAAACCAACCAAAAAGCAATTAAAAATGAAACAAAATCCAGCATTTCTCAAACTGCAGTTCCTTAGGATCTGCTTTACTAAACTGACTGCTTTATTTTGAAAGGCTTTTCTAGAAGGGCTCAATGCCACATACAGCAAGGGAGGTGGTGCCAGTTCAGTCACTGTCTGCTTCTCCCTTGCCAGAGTCAGGTACAGGCAGTGAAGAAACTGCACAAAAGCTGGCCTTTGCATCAAGGATACTGGAATCTGGTACATCTAGGTATCTAAAAAGAAGTTTAGCTGCTTGAAGCTGAGTTTCAGGAGGAGGTTCCTAAGCAGAAGCTGTGGTCTGAAAGCCCCTGTTCATGAACGTCTCCAATGCTTATCATGTGGTCACAGCAGACATCAGAAACTGTTTCCCTCATGTGAGCTGGAGAAAAGATCAGAAACTAGGTCTGTCTTTCTGTTTAGAAATTGGACTAATCACTAGGCTTTAGTGTCATGTTCCATCTCTGAAATATCAAATTATTTGTTGCGAATGGCTTAGTCCAACCAGGATAGCCCAAATTTTCTGGGTTAGGTTACTCTCCTGAAAGAGAAAACATGAGGTTTACCTCAGTCAGAGAAGGCACTGAATATTAATCTTCCACACCTGTGGCCAATTATGGGGCTAAAACAAAAAAGTGAGCTCTGGTCAGTTATTTGAAAAATTAGCAGAGGCCTCAATCTGCAACCCTGAGCAGTGTATCTAAGAACAAAAGCAAGATCTGGGGCCCATCAGGACAGTCAGCCTGTCTCACCAGCTACTCACAGTTGTTACCTATCCTAGTACTAACTCCACTGGGCCCCATTCTGAGAAGCCTGAGAATCTGCCTACATGGGTGAACAGAAGGGAGCTTTGGCTGTACTCTGAGCTCCTCAGACATTGATTGATTCAGGAGGGCTTCATTTTTCCAGTGCTGTGCTCTGTTCACTTTCCTAAGGCTGAACCAGGACCCAGATCAATGACTGAAAGGTTTCAGCACAGTCAGACTCAAAGCCAGCATGTCCTTTCTTCACCTCTTACTGTTGTGTGTAAGGTCAAGGCACAATCAGACCATTCCTATGCACTATTCTGCATTCTGTTACAGGATGTTACCGTTCTATTTAATTTAATTTAATTAAAGAAATGGAGGGATATATTACAGTCATTCTTACCTTGGCCGAAGTCCCATTACGTAACAACAGTAATAGCCTTGCTTTTTACATAACTTCTAGGTTAATTGACAAAGCAAATCTAATAATTTTAATCAAGAATAAAAATAATACCTTGTTGAAAGTAGTAACTGAAGAGTTACCATATTTGCCATTTCTCAAATAATTGAAATATTTTTTTTTTCATCACCTTCTTACAGAAGCAAGGTTTCTATTTCATCCCTATGTATATGCACAGGCAAGTGGGAATATTCATCTGTTTGTCTGTTGGTCCCCTCATAAACTTTCAAACCTGTTGGAAAACTTAACCAAACTGGGCAAACAACAATTGGCTGAACAGTTACTGGAATTTTACAATCAGCAGCACAGCAGAAGAGAGTGAGCCTCGTGGGGGCTAAGCACAGCATGGAATCACCTTCTCTTACATCACTTAACATCTGTACAGAGGGAAACATTCTGAGTGTCCCAAACACAAGGAGAGCTTTGATCAACTGTAACAGACTGTTAAGAGTCTGACTGCAAGACACACATCTGTAGCAAACTACACCTTGTTATTCCATTTCTGATGAATACACAAGCAGACATAGAAGACTTGACAGCATGACTGGTTTCTCTCTCTTTCTCTGTCTTCCCCAACCACCACCCCACTCAGGCATAGGCTGTAATTCCTGAGCTGAGGAGGACTGATGGGAGACAGGGTTATCTGGCTCACTGGGATTTCTGGGAGATTTCCACAGTCACTGGATCAGGTTTCTTCGTGGGATTTCTCAGCCTGGACACAGCATTGGGCTGATACACCAGGTAGTGAAAGTGGACTAAAAGATATCAGATCTGCTTTCTCATAGATGCATGGGCAGAAAGAGCAGGAGGTATGACAGATAAGGCCTTCTGACGCCCAGTTCCATAGCAAGAACACAGAGAACCAGGTTTCTAATGTACTATCTATACCAGCAGTTCAGAAAACGCAAAATTCTGAAAATATAGCTAGTTTACCAGGCTAACAACTTTTTTTTTGTAAATTTAAACAGTTTTTTAAAAAAATACATATTCTTTCTAGCAACACCATTTTAAGGGCTATGAGGAATATGTGGCTTTCCTTCCCCTTCCTGTCACCTGTCACCACTTGCTTTAAGTAACAGAAGTTTAAATGATGCTAAAGGGTGAAACCCACAAGCCATACTTGCACAGAGTGCCTTTTGGTATGATTCAATACTTTGCACTCACAAACCATCTCCAAGGAGAAATTCAGATGCTTACTCTAAAGAACTTCAAGAACATAATTACAGGTAGAGTAAAAAATTGGTTTTTAACATGAAAACTCAATCTGTATAACTGCAGTAGAAAACTTCAAAACAGGAAACAGAAAAGAAATTAAAAGAATGAAAGATTTGTATTTTCTTCCTGGCACAGCTGATAATTTCAAGTGCTGCCTCTGTGGTTGGAAATGGGCAATTACAGTAGTGTTAGAGAAAAATATCACTGTTAGCCTTCTCACAGAATACTTACAACTGCCCAAAATGACTATGAAAAAATCTCAGTCATAACTAAGAATTGCTGTTTCAATGTTAACCACTAATGTTGTAACCAGCAACTATACAAGACAGACAAAAAAGCAATATTTCAAAGACCATTTATGGCCAAGTATAAGATTATCCTTATGGAAGAAAAATCCTAAAAGGTCAAAGTGACTTCCCTCTCACCTCTGGATTCTATAGCTTGAGGAAACCTGATCAGATTTTCCAGCAGGACAACTACTTCAATCATCCCATCCATTAGACCTGAATGCCCTCCAAATTCTTAAGGGAACTCTTTATCATCAGTAGGTGATCATCAGTAGATATTTTATATCATCCCATTTGCACAAATCTTCCTCTGAAATCTGTGGGGATTTGGCCATGGTTTCACCAAAATAATAACTAGGCAAAGCAGGGTTTAACCATCCCCTTATTCCCTTCCTGTTTTCACTTGGGTGTTTTCTCCCAGTCTAATCCATTTCTCCACACATTCTGTATCATTGTTTCCTGTGCAAATTTTTTAATAAACTTGCTCGGGGTCATATCCAATTCTGTCTGCATCTTAATAATATCCTGGACATCTCTCTTTTTGGCTGCTGTTCAAAAATAAATGTCACTAATGGTTTTAGGTCTATTAGGTACAGGCCTGAGCTGCAGAGTCTGTAGCAGGAAGTTCTGCGCAATTTGGTGCAGGAAGACAGTAGCTCTCTGTATTTGAGGATTAGTTAATTTTTATTATGTTACACTCAGGAATAATCTCTGAATCAATAAATCCTTCTCAGCAGCAATGAAATACTCCTCTAAGGCATGTTCTAAACATGTTTCTTTAACTTCCTATGTGCTAGAGGTAGCTGGGCTTATTAGAAATGACATCAGACATTTCAGTTTAGCTGGGGTAACAGCCTGCTGCCTCTGAAAGAGGAGGTTCACCCTCCTCACCTACTCTTGCTTCTAGATCAGTTTCAGGAAAACAATAGAAAACTGACAAATTAACCTGGCAGTTAAAAACAGAAATTGAATAGCTGATTTACATGCACACAAGAGAAGCAGGAGAATCAGCACCTGGAAGTGGGAGTGGAAGAGAAGACAGCAAGGGAAAGACAACTGAAAATTCTCTTGATCTGTTATCTGAGCCTATACCATGAAGTTATGTTGTGCAACTTCATCCTGAATCAGCAAAAATTATTTTACTGGGACCATACTGAACAGGGCACCATGGGCAGCAGCTGCCTTTCTTCCTGAAATTCTGAATTAATCTGTCCCAGCTTTCATATCTTTCAATTTAGAAAGGCAGTAGAGAAGATTGTAAAATAACATGAACTCACAATCTGATAAATTTACAGGTCCTTTATATCAGAAGAAAAACACTAGCAAAAGCCACAAAATCTTCATAAACATGTAACTTTTTCTTCCTTTTCACTTTAAATTTTCAAAAATTTATATTGGCAGTGTCAAGGCAATGTATATTGCAAACTATAGCTGCATTTTCACGATTCTAAATCAAATAAAATGAACCTTGAAATAGCGGAATCTTTTCATAATCTCTCAAACAATAAAAAAAAAAAAAACCAGCAAATTCACCAGTGACACTATTACTGTTCTCTCATATCTCCCAAGATTGATTTTCAGAACCATAAATGTTTATCTGGAATTTATTTCTGCTTGTAAACAATGCTCTGTCAGAAAGGCTGCACAGTAAAAAATGCACAAGCAGCAAAGAACCATTAATTAAACAACACATTACAATTTCTAAAGTCTGAGGAAAGTGTTTTATATTGTACTTTCTCAGTTTTAAAACTCTGTCATTCTCGTGTAACCTTGACATTAAGTATACCAGCATTATATATATATATATATATATATATATATATATGAGAAAAAAAGAATAGATTGATGGTACCATGGCTGAAAAGCAGAATAATGCATGACAGAGAAAAGACTTGGAAGCTCTTATGCACTGAATCACATCCACTGGACGCAGTAAAATATGGATATCAAGCTTTAGAAAAACACTGCTGTGCATTGGCCTCCTTTAAATAACACCCGTGATGACCTTTGTTGATTTTACAAGCAATGTACACCTTAGTAGTTTCCATGGACTGCTTAGACGCAAGAACAGAACGCATTTGTTTTTAAGACGAAACTTGACTAAAAAGAATGGTAGGGCCAGTTAAAATTTCAGCAATGTATTGCTTCACTCCATGTCCCAATTATACCTTAGATGAATTTCAGCAAAGACGCCACTTGTTGCCATGACAACAGCTGAGGCAAGAGGTATCGACAAAAGAGAATTCTGCATTCCACATAAAGGATGATTTATGTGTTAGAACAGACAAAAGAGTAGTAAATGGCCTCTGTCTTCTGAGCTTCATGAATACAAACACCTCAGAGCCAGACTAGAAAGGATATTTCTTCTGTTCAGAAAAGAGAACAATATCTATGACAAGTCTTTGACATTGCAGATCTCCTGTTCTTGAATAGCTCACCCCTTACATTGGATCTATAAACACCATCTGTGTACGCTGAAGAAACATTTCCAGAAATAAATTAGTCATATACCAGATCTCTTATCAGTAACACAGGAGACAGATTTGTAGAAAATTATAAATAAAAGAACAATAACCTAATATCCTAGAAGCTATCCCAAGACTTATAAAGTAATTGCTTATATAAAATGGATAAAACATGTAAGTTTATTTTCATGCTGACAACCAGTACATCTAGGTTTTTAATAAACCCTGCTTGTTTCTTACTTTAGTACTAACTACGGTTAAATTGACAACTGTCAGCGTATGCCATTCTTGGATTTCAGGCAAAGTCTCATCGTTTGAACATATATTAGAAGACTTGAAAGTTACTTTTTAATAAATGATCTGCCATGGCTTACAAACTGAACAGAGGAAGAAGAAACAGGACAGGGAATGCCCAAGAATCCATGCCAAATCAGAGATTTTTCTGGTTTGCATAGGTCAAGAGGTTTCAGGACCTAGGGAACATGAGTGACGTGCAAGAGCACATGTAGTTCTTACAGCTCATGGTATCTCCTATGACAAAATCACAGCTGAGATGGAAACACCATTGGCAAAGCCCCGCACACGCACATTCTATGAGACAAACACTGTCCAAAAGACCTTACAAAGGCATGAACAAAACAGATAAAAGGTGCCATGACGAAGAGACCTAGAGGAATAATTTGCCTGACTGAAGCCATCATTCCTTAAACAGGTCAATCACTTCCTAGTCCCAAAGTAAATGGTCAAATGCTCAAAGGACCTTTCTGCAAGGAAGCAGTTATGAGCCCAGTGTCCTGGCTAAATCTCAGATGACTCATTCTTCCACACCCTGAATTTACTGAGCTGAGGTCAGTTGAAATCTGAGCTTAATATATTTATTTTGCTTTCGTATTTCCTTTAATTGTTTTCTTTGCATGAGACTTTTTTTTCCCAATAAATATTTCCATCAATAACTGACATGCAAGGAATTACATATAATGAATAAAAGGGACAGAATGTAACGGCTATTTAAGACTATGCTACACATGTTGAGTGTACTTTCCAAATACTGAAGTAGGACCAGCTTCTGCCTCTAAACTGAATAAGATTAGTGGAGAAGAGAGTACAAGCTGATCAAAGAGTACAAGAGTTAACCTCTATTTCTGAGAGTAACAGACTGTAAAATTCCAGAATAGGGAGTGGCCTTATAAACCAACTCAGAAAAAGGTTTGTGAACATGGAGACAGAAGAACGCATGGAGATTACTCTATCAGGAACAAAGAATGAATTGATGAGAAATACATATTTTGCAAATAAGGTATAGTAGCAATATGAGAAAAAAGAGCTAGGCAGAAAATTGGAGGTGCAAAGTTATGCAAGACTGTTGGGAAGAAAGATTAACAAAGGATAGCATTTTCTGCAGTATGAGAAAGGGGAAGGGAAGGTGCAGGGAAAAAAAATACATAGTCAATCTGGCACCACGGGGAGATGATCCATGAATCTCTGTGTGAATAAATGCCTATCCATGTGAATACTATCTGCAAAACCAACAGTCCTTCTCATGAAAGATTCTGCTCATGCCTCACCCCAAGGACAATGTCCTATTTTCCAGGATAAAGGTTATTCTTGGATGAGAAAAACTTTGGTGCTGTTTGCTGTGTTAGCAGAATTCACCTGGAATCAGAAAGCTGTGAATTTGGGATCTGAAGTGAAGTCAGAGAGAGAGAAATGAATTCAGGGAGAAATAAGCATTCACAATAATCATGGTGGCAAGAATGAAGTGATCAGCAGAAGCGGGTAAAACAAATTTAGACATGTTTTGAACAGTACAAAAGTAGAGAAGATAGATGACTGGAATACAAGTCACAGACTCAAGAGAAAGGCCTATAATGTTGCCTATTCTGGAAGAAGGCATGGCAAAGGGTTCAAGAGGAAAATAAGGAATTCCATTTTATAAAGGTAAGATTTTATAAATCATTTTATAAAGGTTTGTAAGGTGTGAGGTAACACTATTACCTGACATACTATAAGCAGAACTAAATACATGACCCAAAGTGAAAACATGTTCCTCCACAAAATACCAAAAAATGCTAGGCAATCACAAGCTACTTTTAAAGACCAGACTTCAGTATCCAAGTCAAAGACTGCCCTCATCAAATTCAAAAGTTTATCTTCATCTCTCAGAAAGTACTATATTCAGAACGTACAATCTCAGAGTGAGAAACACTGTAACTTTACAATATAAGGCTTTATTAATGGGATCTCCTTTGCTGTGCATAATTATATCTTTCATTGGCTTGTATGATGTTGAGCTTTTAAACCCTGCTTTTATTTTTTTTAGCTTTGATCTAGGAATGTTATTTTCTGTGCTTCAATTTGATTTTTGTCATTTTTATTACCAGCCTATCAAAAAAGGATGTTCACATTGTACTGACTGAGCACTTAAAAGGAAACCCATTAGTGAGGTGTTGGATTTGCATTTATTCTTCATGTGGAAAACAGAGATCTAAAATACCACCCTTATCTTCCAGTTTTCTCCTTTAGTAACAACAAGCCTTCTACTTTTGAAAGTTCAACAACCAAGCATTGGAAAAATGGGAAAACCCTAAGTTTTCAAATCGTAGCACAGTTTTCTTGATATGGAAGATTTAGAGTCTAGTATTTTCTCTCTCAAATGATCACTTAACACCTTAAATTCTTACTCTGTCCTCTCCTAGTATCCTTCATCATTTGTTATCTCCACCTATTTTTGTATGACTGGAAAGCTTAATTTAAGAAGATTTCTGCAAGACTGTGAAATATGCAGCACCATTAGAAGCTGTTACACAGACCACATGGATTTAAACATGTCTCATCTTGATGGGGACTGCTCTAATCAACAAGCCTGGAGCTAGCCTAAGGGGGCTTGACAAAATGTTTTATTAAAAAATGGAAAAAAATTTGAAGATGGATGAGTCATGATTGCCAGTCCCTCTTCAAATAATTGTTTATATTTGAATTAATGGCTTGCTAATACCAATTATAAAAAATACATAAATTACGGAAATATCTTGCGAGGCCTGAAACCTAAGCTTTTTTTAATCAGATGGATATTCTCAGCACTTTGACTTATTCTTTCTCCTTCGCATGACAAATGTTTCAACATTTCATGGTAAATGTCTCCCTGAAGATGAAAGATATGGGCCTGAGCCCGCCTCAGGGAAAGGGACTTACTCTTCTATACCTCCCTCTGAACTGCTTAATAAGAAAGAAGATACCCTCCCTCCTGTAGCTATGTTTTGTGGGATCCTGATCTACCGGGGCCCATGCAGAAAATGTTTCATTTTGAACCCCAAGATAGGTTAGGTGTGGAGCAGATGTTTAACCCTGTCAAAATGGAAGTGTTTCTTGACATGTCAAGAAAAAAACCCACCTCAGTTGCTGAGGAACTCTACACTGAAACTGAGCACCTGCAGACTATCTAGCAACTAACTGGTAAGTGTGGTCCTGAGGGTCGCAGTTTTGGATACAGACACTGAAATGATTATTGATGATGGAGCCACTTGGAACCATTTACCACTCCAGAAACATGTTCTATTTTTACAAACAGCCGTAATATATATATGTATTACAATTAAAAGTATACGTATTTATGGCTATTAAAACTATGGCTTATATGCCTGTGTTTTCTCATTTGTTTCTTCATTCCACATACATAGAATAGAAAAAAAAACAACCCTGCATCACTGTACAGCATTGTTACTCCTTGTCTAGCCAAAAGGAAACTCTTTTGACTCACCTTATAGAAATGCAGTCTAGGAGTTATGGGCATCCTAGTTCAATTTGTGATTAATAATGTTCAGCCTCTGCACACACACCAGAGTTAAATCTCCAGATGGGAAGGATGGAGGCTTTACTAATTAGTTAATTCTGCTCTCATATCAGTCCATCACTTGGCAGATGTGCAATGTTCTGCTCTAAGCTATTCTGTGGTTTCTCAGCTCCTGCAGAATTTTCTGATTCTGCAGTTGGCTGTTTCCCAGACACTCTTCATTATCTTTACCTGGTGAATCCAGGAACATTTTCAGGCTCTATCCTCTGGAGGCAATCATCACACAGATTAATTACATTGATCAGTCACCTCAGACCTGGAGAATTTAAGCTGATGAATCTGTCCTTAACCCTAAATCTAAAAAGTATCTTGTAATTCATGTAACAATATCAATTACATAAACCTCATTATTGCATATATCAAAGTAATTTAATCCTGTGCTATTATAATCAATCAGTTCACCTTCAGATCAAGCCACTTATCACTCTTCTTTGACTTCACCTAGATGAAAAAATTTGCAGCTTTATTCTGTCAAAAATGAAACGATCATTTCTTTAGTTCAACAGAAGCACTTTGTGAGGTTTAGTCGCAGTGCCATTAAGCGAAGTCTGGATTTAGGTCTCACACATGCAACTATCTGTAATTATGTTTAGAGTTTTCCAGTTGTTTTTTAATATCCATAGTAAATGTTTACTCAGTCAGCAATTGAGATTGTTATCACAGCACTTGAGCCTTTGAATTGTAGAAACAGGAACAAACTGTCAGTACTGATGCTATCCTATCTTTATACATTTTAAGAATTTTCAAAGCGTATATCTGAAAAAGAAATAAAACAATAAAGATAAAAAGGCTATTTTATGTTTTCCTCCTTGGATTTGTCCATTGACAAAAACCACTTCCAGAATCTGAACCTCTAGCAACACATAAACTGTTACACTAACCTTATCAGACACTATTCTATAGAGTATGGATTTCTATATTGCATCATTCTCTTGTTTACATGATAAAATACATTTTTAAGCTTAGAAAACAGTACTGCCTGGAACCACTAAGACTTTTGCTATAATTATAACATGACTGGATGCAGCAATAGCCCTTATAGCTAGAGTCAGTGCTTGCCAGAAATTGTAGCACAAAACAGCATAGGAGATGCTAGAGCTTCCCCTGTATAAACTAAAAAGTGTGAGATGTTGAGAGCCACTCCTAGCAGGCCCTGGAAAATACTTACTTTCATTGCTCTAAGTGCACTAATAAATGCAAACATATCTGGCTCTGAATCTTCTGCTAAAATATTCTCAGACACTGGAATCTAAAGGATACCATCCTGATTACATAAAGCCGCATCCACTTAAAACAGAATTGTTTACCTCCATTATGTCTTCCCCAGTGTTTCATAAAAGCAGAAATGAATACTAATTATGAAGAAGTTCAGCAGTTAAGTTCAATCCTCAATGAACACCATAATTTCTACAACATGAACCTGTACAGGTATTCTACAGAACTGTAGGTGTTTATTTATTTCACTGTTATATCATTACTTCGTTTTACTTCAGATACTTTTTTTGGCCTTTTCTCCTCTTCAGTTACAGTAAGGGTCATAGCTACAACACAGGGTAAAGCACCACTGGTGACAGATGGTTGATTAAAATCACAGGCACAGATTAGGCAAGAAAAAAGTTGGAGGGCTGAAAGAGGCAACTGAAATGGCAGCGTGCTCAAGAAAGCAGAAGAGAAGTCATTTTTGCCCTTAAGAAATTTATTAAGCTATGCTACAGTAATCAAGATTACCAACTGCTCAGTGGTTAGTGACAAAAAATCCACTCTGCATGTGAGCATTTCTCATCAAAATCAGTTCTCAGATTTGATTCCTGATATGCACTGTTCTTTTTTCCAAACTTAGAGGAGCAGCTCAGTCAGCTCTTCTAGAAAGACCATACAATTCCTAAAGTGCTTGTTGCTGCTGTGGTAATCCATTTTAACTACAGGGACAATTGCCAAAATTTTCCATCCTTAGTACTCAAAGGGCACTGTAGTGATCCTGTTTTCTATTTTATACAGAGCAAAATAACACCTTACTGAGAATCTTCAGAAGCAAACTTACATGGTTATACTTCCAATGACCACATGATGGGATATACCAACAAAATATCTTTGAATGTAACTTCATTTTGCCTTCTAGAAACATAAACATTTTGAAGTCTCCACCATAAAATATCTTGCTTGCTTACAGGAAATAGGGAAAAAAATAACAAAAGAAAGAACTAGGTACATTGCTGTTGATAGTTATTGTCTCATTTCTTTTCATATTACATTATTTTTTTATAATTATTTCCCCAGAATCACAGAATGGTTGAAGGTTGAAGACCTCCCTCAAGGCCATCTAGCCCAATGCCCCTGCTTAAGTAGGGCCACCTAGAGCCAGTTGCCTAGGACCACGTCCAGATGGCTTTTGAATATCTTCAAGGAAGGAGACTCCACAACCTCCCTGGGCAACCTGTGCCAGTGCTTAGTCACCCTCACAGTGAAAAAGTGTTTCCTGATGTCCATCTGGAGCCTTCAATGTTTCAGTTTGTGTCCACTGCCTCTTGTTTGTTACTGAGCACCACTGAAGAGAGCCTGGCTCCATCCTCTTTGCACCCTTCCTTCAGATATTTGTAGATATTGACAAGATCTCCCAGAGCCTTTTCTTTTTCAGGCTCTTTTCTCACAGACTTTTCACACATGAGAGATGCTCCAAGTCCTTCAACGTCTTAGCGGCTCTTCGCTGGACACTCTCCCCAATATGTCCATGTCCCTCTTGTACTTGGGAGCCCAGAACTGGATGCAGTACTCCACGTGTGGACTCAGCAGTGCTGAGTAGAGAAGGGTCACCTCCCTTGGCCTGCTGTCAACTCTTCTCCTGATGCAGCCCAAGATGCCTTCCTTCCCATAAGGGCACACTGATGGCTCATGTTCAACCTCTAGGACCTCCATGTTCTTTTTTCCAAAGCTGCTTTCAAGCCACGTGGCCCCCAGCATATTCTGGTACATGGGGGTTGATTGTCCCCAGCTACAGTAATTTGCACTTCACTTAAATAAGAGTCCCTTAAATAATATTCACTTAAGTAAAATATACTTGCCTTAAATTTTAAATAATTGGGTTTTGTTCAGTTATAAACATAAAATTTCATTATCATTCATATAGTGAGTGGCAGAGGAGTTTGTGAAACTATGTAGTTTTAACTGGAAATGTAGAGACATGTATGGATTTAACCATCCGTTTGAGTTGGATTCCACCATAAGCATGTTTTTCCTGAACTTAGGTGATCCGCTTACACCTTTTCTTGGCTTCTCGCTTCCTAAGTTCTGCAGTGAAAGAAGAAAACCAACAGCTTATTTTCACCTGAAGAAGATGCAAAGTAGGATAACTGGAGAGTAGAGCTTCTGAAATTTGAATTTTACTTTTACTGTTTTACTTAATACACAGTAAAGTACCATGTATTTAAAGAAAAAAACAACACTGAAACCTGTACGGTCCTGCCAGATGGATTCAGTTAGAGTGAAGAAAAATTATAATAAGTACTTTTGGGTTAAATATATTCCAGAAATCTCAATAAAAATAAATTTAATTTGCATTTGGGCTGATTCGGGAAAACAATCACTTAGTTAAACCCCCATCCAAAAAACTCTTCTCATCCTGGACACCTGGTGATCTCAGTATTCGTTGTCCCTTGTCATTCATGTAAATAAGCAAATCCCTTCCTTTCCCAGATTCTATCTCAGGACTTAAATTTAAGTCTTTACTGGATCTTCCAGAGTCCAACATGTTCTAGCAGTTCTCACGTCTACAGGAAAGACCTTTTGTAAACTGTGAAAAGAAACACCACTTGCTTTCATGGAGCGATTTCCACACTACCAAAATAATTATTTCCACTTACAAGATGAGATGTCCTTTATTTCACAGGTCTTTTTAACTTAACTATTTCACCCTTTTAACTATGCTTGTTGCACTGTGCCTGGGCTCAGGTGGAGCAAATTGACATGACCCAGTTCAAATCAGTTTCTAGTTGGAGTATAAAAATGAAACTGTTCTCCTGTGTGCATTTCCATCAATCTTTATCCAAAATATTGATTGGATAAAAGATTGCTGAAAGGCATGTGTGAACACACAGATAAGTTCAGATGTGGTAGAAAAAAGATTCTTCTCTACCACAAAAAATGAGGAATAGGGAGGATAGGAAGGCTGTGAAAAAGGTATCAAATTCAGCCTCCCAAGCAGAAAGCCTAGCTAGTATTAATCGCCAATTTGTTTTACAAAATTCAGCAAACGTTTAAACAAGCATAACAGCTCACCTACAGTTCATCAGTTTTAAGAGGCTTTCCCTAATGACGCTCTGTGCTGCACCACAGTAGCATAGCAATAGGCACTTCAGTGCAAAATGCTTTCACTCACCCTTTTAACACCAGAAAAAGATCAAGACAGATAGGGTAGATTTCAAATAAGATGGACCTACCTATACACTTACTGTTTGCTGAGTGTTTATGTAAAGATCTCTCTTATGAGGAATTCAAGATAAAATTAAGGCACCCCTCAAAATAGATTAAGGACAATAGAAGCTGATTATATCTAAAGTCAAGCATGTCAAGCTAGCACCTATTCCCAGAGTGAGCTAATACAGGTAGGGATCAATATAACAGTTTTGGGGACAGAAACAGCACCAACTCAAGCAATATTTATTGGCAGATCTGTTGCCATTCTTTCAACACCTCATTATTAATATGCTGCCATTTGAAATTAAGTAAAAGTAAAGAAAAAAAGCAGCCTTGTAATTCAAAAGTGAAAGAATACAGCCTGTGTGAAACATCAGCTAGATGTTATAATTAGAGACATTGTCAGGTGTCACCTAGCAATCTGTGCACAGTGTAGGCTAGCTGTCAAGATACACATAATGAATTGACCCCTGGTATCAACAGAAAGACTGACTCACCAGACACAAGAAAATTTTAAGTTCAAATTGTTTTGTAGCCTGAAACACAGTAATTGTAGAGAGTGCATGAAAAAGCAGGTTCAGCATTGCTTGCCTGAGATTCCCCTGCCCAGAACTGATGCTGATAAAACACATCGCCCTAAAGCAGCGCATGTGGGAAGGCAGGTGAAGGCAGCAGACTCCCCTCTCTTTTTGGACATAAAGGGCAGTGCTGTGAGTGTGCCTGCTGGACCTTTCATACAGCAGGAGAAACATCACAGTTTGAAACATTTCTTCAGTGTTCAACCCTTCCCTATTGCCTCTTGTTCCCTGGAATGAAACAGACGAAGAAAGAGCAGATGCCCATGCCTCATGTCTGCATCTTTCACCTCTCTAGGTCTTTATGTTTTAGAGCACTTCCAGTAAAATCCAGTGCATTTTAGAGCACTTAAAATGATTGTCTTTTAAGCAATAAGCAATATTCAATCACCATGGTAACACAGCTGCTGACAATCTATAAAATAAGGATGGAGAGTCTATCTGAAGTGTCCATAAAAGTGACTTTGAGGAAGGCACACACTGTGTCTTTGTAACACAGGTCTAAGAAAGGCCTGTTTAAATAGATACGTTAATGGAAAAAAATTCCTTTAAAACTTTAATTGTTATTTGCACATCCACCCCTCCTTAAGGTGTTACAGAAAGACCAGAATAACCTATGATTTCACTTCACGTGAACAGCAAGACATTTGCTGGAAGATGACTAAAAATAGACAGTCCAGTCACATGAGTAACGAACTACATTCTGGAGTATGTTTTACACTTATCTTTTTTGTATTAAAAAAATATTGTAAGTAGAAATTCATAGAAATTATTTACCTCTGACCCATTTAAGACTGATGAAGGGAACAAGTTATAACTGAAAACAGAGAGAAGGGGCTCATACAAAAAATGCAAAATATAGGAAAATGAATAGAATAAGACAAAGTTACAAAGGGTGAAAAAACAAATTCATTTAAAGTCTGATATCCATTAGGTTGATTTTGATCTGGGTTCAAAATTCCTCTTTGGACATATACAAGTTATGGGAAATAAGGTAGTATTAAAAAGACGACATTTTGG
Organism: Phalacrocorax aristotelis; assembly: GCF_949628215.1. Classification (NCBI taxonomy): domain Eukaryota; kingdom Metazoa; phylum Chordata; class Aves; order Suliformes; family Phalacrocoracidae; genus Phalacrocorax; species Phalacrocorax aristotelis. The sequence goes on along the minus strand of NC_134279.1, from coordinate 59,416,981 downwards.
AGACACTCAACTTTACACGATCACTTCCCTACCCCTCCTGGCCACACCCACTCTGATACAAGTCAATGTAATGGCTTCCTTATTTATTTCAAATTAAATGTTGGTATGACTTTTCTTAATTTTTCAGCAACTTTATCACACATAGATTGCTCTCTGTCAATGATTCATTCATTTGTGCCTGCTGTGCTGCACCACACATATTTCATGCTAACACTTTTTTCTCTGTTTTCTGTGGTTAAGTTTAATGAATAATTTGTTTAGAATGTCTAAGATTTTTTTCTTCAATATATATGAAGAGAACTCATGTAATTAATAATTTTTAAGATATCTGCTTTCATTTTTTTGTCTCTGTGCCAATTTTTTGAAATATCATGAATGTGCTGTGTATACCTTTTTTGGAGTTTAAATTCAGAAGCTTTTTTTTCATTCATTTTGATATTTTTTACTACTAAAGTTTATTAGTCTTTTTTCTCCCTCCTGCCATATGATAGTTTTAAATTCTGCAAATTGCTGAGCAATTTCTGGGAGATAAATTATGTTTAATGTCTTTTTTATTTATGCAGTTTGTGATACCCATTAGACCATTCAATGTTTCATTCAAATTAAGTTAATGTAAATAGAGATCAAGTTTTTAAAGCAACGTCCAAGCTTCCATTACAGTTATTACTTTGGCAAAGATATTAAAGGCTGCATTCATAAAATGTGTGCTCTATCTTACCATTAATTTTTAGTAGTGCTTCAAATGCAGGAATTCGTATCCCATAGTCAGCTCCAAAGTGTGATTCATCAAGCAGTATGATAGATGGTTGTAATGTGTTTTGCTTTAAACACTTGGTTGCAAGGGCATCAGAATCATCAGTTTAGGTGTGGCAGCTTCTAATAAATACACTCAGCATAATGGATTGCCTGCATGACTCAGCTAATTCAGGACTCCTATTGATTATAAGATACTAAAACAGCAATGCAAGGGTTTTAAAAAGAATTACTTATTGTATTTCCTTTGTGAAGTTTAACAGATTTTTCTTAACGTCTCTACTGTCCCCTGCGTGACTGAGAACCACAATGTGGGTCAGCTCAGTGACTGGAAGGCACAGCCTTATTTTGCCCTTATTGGGATCATACCACCCCCCAGGGAATCACTCTGCCATCAGCTGTGAGGACTAGCACCAGACAACATGTGTTGGGTCACTCACTGAACAATAAAAAAATGATATTTTACTTTGTCTGTTTAGAAACACAAGGTAAGAAAAATTTTTCAGTGCCTGTTCTGTGCTCCCCTGCAAAAGGCCAACTATAGAAGAGACTACGAAATCGCTGAAGCAGAAGCCCTGTTTTACAGACTGTGAAGCAGCTAGCACATTTTTGTCAGTATATCAATAATAAATAAGAATCGTGACCTAACTCATGGTCATAGTTCCTGTAAGTTGTGCAGTGTGCTGCGAATAGGTTTGGGAAAATTAGGAAATGTCTGACCCTGGAATAAACTGTGGGGTCAGAACAGAAATACAGCATGAGAAACCCATTTTCCATCTGATGAGAAATGATTCAGACTTCTCACTCACTGCCCAGAAGACATCTGTTGCCGTACACCCGACATACGTTATTGGCAAGTCTTTCCCAACAAGACAAAATTAACGAAGGTCACCACTGAAGAATAAATTTAACCCGTTTTTAGGCTGTCCAGGGTCTCTGGTAAATACCTTGAAGCTTGAAATTCAGTCCCTTTTCTATGCTTTCCTCATCAATGATACTGAAATACATTACAGCATGGTTAGAAATTGTTGAGCACGCCCAAGGTGGCCACACGGTTGCTCTCTAGGCTAAACAAACATAACAAGCTTAAAGTACTGGTCAGGAGATCTTAACCCATCACATCACAAGGATTATGTCCATCCTCATTTTATTCACAGTTAGGAAATGAAAGGGGAAACAAGACACTGGAATACTTAATTTACCAATGTTTGGTTCTGGAAGAGTGGAAGGTTTGAAAAAGGAAGTTGCTAGGCAGTGAGGTAAATGGAAGTCTTAAGGTTCAAGCTAGGTGCCTCCACAGGAAACATCCTTATTTACAGACATTATTATTTGAAAACATCTTTTCATTCATTGATTCTACAACTACCTGAAAGGAGGTTGTAGCAAGGCAGGGGTCGGTCTCTTCTCCCTAGGTTCAAGCGATAGGACAAGAGGAAATGGCCTCAAGCTGTGCCAGGGGAAGTCTAGGTTGGACATTAGGAAAAACTTCTTCACCAAAAGGGTTGTCAGGAATTGGAACAGGCTGCCTAGGAAGGTGGTTGAGTCTCCATCCCTGGAGGTATTTAAAAGAAGGGTAGACGTGGTGCTTGAGGATATGGTTTAGTGGTGGACTTAGCAGTGATAGGCTGGCGGTTGGACTTGATGATCTTAAGGATCTTTTCCAACCTTAATGATTCTATGATTCCTCAAGGAAAAGACAGACCAGGTTTTGTCTGGAAAACAACAACAAAACAAAACAAAAAGAGTATTTCACAAGAGCCAGAAATAACACATACCCAAATCATCATCTTTGGTTGGTTGTTGGGTTTTTTTAATAGGAATTAAAATGTCACATATATTCAATTGATTCCAAAATAAAAATGAAATATAGCAATCATGCCAAATATTTTGCAGGTAAAATTTAAATAGCTATATTTTAGTAGTCAGCTTGTGTCATTCTGGCTATTCAGTGATGGCATTCCACATTAGATCTCAACACAATGCAACGGACAGAACGTTAAATGAGACCAAAGAAATTGAGACAAAGTTTGAGCTGAAATAGTTAATGCAATTCAAAATGCAAACTACACTATTGAAATGGTATTGAAAAATCAGTGAAGGGTTTAAAACAATATAAGGTATGAATCTAGTTTAAGTCAGAGTTTCAGAAAATCCTACTCATATCTGACTTGAGTCTATTTACATCAAATATGAATTTTTAAAATCCCTTTATTTGCCACACAAGGTATGTCACACACTATGACAAAGGCAGCAGAGGATCTTAAATGTATGAAAGTAGCCAGTAATACTTGCAGACAGTGTAATTATTACACTGTATGACAGCAGTTTAAAGTGTCTTACTGTTTATTTTTATATGAAAGTAACTGCCCATGGTTTCATTACCTAAACTTCCTTGACCAAAGCAAAAGCATGGAGGAGTGTTTTTTATGTTAGGTCAGGACAGCAGCCCTGAAACTGTGGGCTAAATTCTGCCATAGCATTGAAACTTGTGATTCTAAAGGTGGGAACATTTGTAAATAGTTAATATCACAGTTAGCAGAGATTGTTACCAGCGCAGAAACATGAGTGTATGTGGCATTGCGGTAAAGGGTGGGGTTCCACACACTACCAATGTAATGACTGAACTTAAATAAATGAGAAAAAAAATTCAGCAAGGGGGGTGCAAAATAAAATGTTAGAAATAGATTTTAAAGCATTTTTAAAAGCTTTATATTGAATGCTCTTTCTTTGTAAACCTTTTGCTGTCTTTCAAAAAGAAGTAGAGAAGAGAACCAAGAAAGGAGATCCATGCCTAAGGACAAAATTGCATGTGAGTTTTGAGATTGATATAGGAAAAGGGATCGCCTTGGGTGCATGTAAAGAAGGTTTTGGGAAGAAAGCTAATAGCAGAGCTGGGAGAAAGTTGAGGGGTGCTATGTGGATTCTTAAAGCAATCAAAAATAATATCTAGGAGTCAGTGGAGATTCAAGGTTTAAGCAGGAGCTACATACAATCACTAGCCTTTTTTCAACAGAATTTGGCAATAGACCAAAGAAAGAACATGGAAATGCCATAGTAAAAGTGATAGTACAAGCTACACAAGTAGGCTAGGCTAGAAACTAGTTTCCTATAAGAAAATCATGAACATTGATGCATTTCTTATATATTATATTATATATAATATATTATGGAATAATATTATTCTAATTATTGTATCACTAATTAATTACAATATTCTAATATTCTAATACAGAATATTCTGTTCTGCTTGATTCCAATAGGATTTTAACTCATATGCTTCTCTGAATAATCATTTGTCCCTTTAAATTAATTTTAAAGCATTTAAAACAATTTTTAGGCTGGGTGAAAAGTCTTTCTGATGTTTTCTTTATTCAGACTTAGACCACTTTTCACTTAAATGAAAAATGTCACTGGAGTCTAAGGATGTCATATGGACCTTGAGGACTGAAAAAAAAGCCATGAGCATTTGTTTCAGTAAGGAATTAGGGAATAGAAAGATTTATAAAGGATTGAAAGTTATTTTCCTTCTTCCCACCATTTAGAGTCTCCTGAGAAAGAGCACTGTACTATAAAAATAAATGAATAAATAAGCACACCTAATATTTCCTAACTATTTTCAATACTTGACACTAAATACAAAATGGTCTATAGGGAAATTAATAAAAAACTGTGTAGAGCTTCAGACTTCTAAATGTATTTACCAGGTAAGCCCCTGCTTGTTATTTTATTACTTGGAGTAGAAAGTGTTCCTCTTTTATAGCTCTATTGAAGGTTCAGAAATTTAACCAAATTGTACTTTTTCCTTTCTATGACCATATAATTTATCAAGCCAGAACCTTGCTCAGCTTATTACACTGTTTTTCCATGCATGAAAATCCATTTGCTGCTCTGCTTCTTATTGAAAATGGTAATTTCCTGGGTGGATGCACATCTGTTATCATTTCGGGGTCCAGTATGATAAGCCTGAGTGCAAAACAGTAACACACCCACCTCTTTTCACTGACACTAGACCAATGGTAATACCCTCTTTGTTTCTGGTTTAATGAAACAAACCCAAGAAAATAAAAAAAAAAAATTAAAACCTTTCAACACTGGATGATACTGAGAATCATATTGACTCTTTTCACGTGTTTAAGTCTCTTTTCTAAGTCCTATAGTCATCCAAAGTTATTCCTGTATAGGAAAATACCTGATAAAATCTTGGTAACAAGTACTTGTAATAGTCCAAATACTGTGAGGAATAGATTCTGCTTAGCTAATAGAATCACAAAGTAATCTAGGTTGGAAGGGACCTCTGGAGACCATCCTGCCTAACCTTCTGCCCAAACAGTACCAACTCAAGCAGGCTGCACAGGGCCTTCTCCTGTGAAGTTTTGAACATCTCCAAGAAGAGAGATTTCACAGCATCTGCTGGCAGCCTTTTGCATGTCTAACAAAATCATTAAACAAAATCTGTAATGCACTTAAGAAGAAAGTCCTAAATATCTAGAGAAAATTAAAAGGATAACACTTACAGAAAGATTAATTTCTCCTAAGTGCAACCATCTAAAAGAAACTAAGTGTACTGTGATAATTGTCTAGACTACCTTAATAGCAAAGAAAAGGAGAGTGTTACCGAGTAGATGTTTCATCCTGCCTGCATTTTACTTGGATTCAAGGACAGTATGGTATAAAGAGTGTTTCTGTCCATATTCCTATCACCTTGTTAACCAAGTAAACAAGTAAAACTGCCCTTAATTTCCTGTTTTTCTCTCTGCCATCATAACACACTGTCACAATATTGTTTGAGGTTCATAACAGATCTTTTAACAGGGAGCGCTCTATGAACAGGTCCCTTAAACCTCAAACATGGAAAAAATAAAGTAATGAGCCAGACAAACACAGACAAATAGCAGGATAGTGCACCAACAAAATATCAGAAACTCAATCAAAATTTTACTGTTCACCTCATGGGCAGAAATTCCTTAGCACCAGGGAGAACATGAAAAAGAAAATTAAGACCTTTTTGCAATGAAAATTTGTGTCTACTCACATATGTTAGGTGGACAAGGCCAAACAAAACTTTTAAGATAAATTATACCTTTAATGAAACATTTGGTAAGCACCTTTCAGAGCAGAAATATTTAAAAAAAAAAAAATTTATTCTTTCTCAAGCCAAGAGAACTTCCAGATTACTGAAAATAAACACATTTGTATTTGTAGCACTGCATGAAGCGTTAATCTAATTTAAAGTATATTCTCACAAACTTTATTATTTAGTGAGAAACAATACATTCAGAAGCAAAGTCACCTTCAGTAACTTCCAGGGAAGTTTTTAAAGAATACTGACACCAAAAAGGATTTTCATTCTGTTGAATTTCCTCCTACTCCTTCAGAAAGCCAGATTGACAGGAGAGCCACTTCAAGAGGTTGCTGTACAAAGTAATATTTTGTACAGAACATCGAACTCCGAAGTATGCAAGAAATTGTAGGGATAGATAAAAACATCTAGAAAACAGGAGGTTAACTATTTTAGCTCAAGATTTTGAAGTCCTGCAGTTGCTTTCAGCAACCCACCAATTAGTCTTAAGACAGGAAGCATCCCATTGGGAAATACAGACAAGAATAATTGACAGCATGCACCTGCTTCTATAGGAAAGAGGAACACCTACCCAGATCAAGGAGAATATTAGAAAGCATGCAAGCTGGACTACTGTGTCCCCAGAGCCCATATGTGGGCTTTTGCAGTTTTTGAATCTGTACTACCTTTAATGGCTCTTTTGTGAAAATGAACAACTTTTATTTTCTGTTTGATAGCAGGTAGCAGTAACTCCCTGTGTAAACACAGAATACATTTTTAATTACTGCAAATATTCTTTAAACTAGGCTAAAAAACATCAGCTTGCTAACAAGTACAGCTTTGTCAAGTTTTGAACATATTATGTACTCTAATCCCAATCTCTTAAACAGTCAGTTTTATTCAGAATAAGGTAAACTTGTCCTATATGATAACGCTGTTTTCTCTTACAGCAGAAGTACAGGAAATCCATAAAGAGCATTGGAAAAGTTGATTTTAGACTGTATTAGCAAACTATGAGCTACCTCTTCCAAAGTGTGTGAATTTGCAAACCAACTGCTCCACAGGAGACCAAGAAACATCAAGTTGTTCTGGGGATTGTAATGCTAACAGGATGCAAAGCATCGTATGTGAAGTCAACTGCTTCTGGTTTGATCATGGTTAGTATCTGAAAAGCTACTTCCAATACATATTCTGTGTTCTTTGTGAGATGGAGTCATGTTCTCAGACCAGATTCTTTATTAGAAATAGCTCTACAAAGAGAATCACAATACCTCTTACATCCCATGACAATTATTTCAGTTATGCTAAAAAACTAAGTTCTACAACATAGTGTTTCCAAGTAAAGATAGAGTATCACTTACTATTCAACACTTGGAAACACATGACTTTGTTCTTTATATGTTCTCTGTTTGAAATCATAACTTTATTCTGACAGACTGATGTGTCTTCAGCATTATGCTGAAGTGGTATGAAGTAAAACCTGGCAGCAAAGTTTTGGTAGTATGGTTGAAAAGGTTTTAAACTATGGAAGTAGCTATGGCAGCACTCCTTCTTTTATTAGTATGTACTTCCTCATACCCCTGCAATTAATTTTTATTTCACTGCCTGTAAACATACTCCTGCGAATCAAACCTTTCTACTAAAAGACAATAATTCAGAGCGTTTTTATTGTAATATCATTTATTGCTCTTATTCTGTGCTAGAAAAGCGCCGAACTTAGTGCAGCTTCTTTTATCCTGTTTTTCAACACTTTATTTCTCCCACCAAGCGAAGTACAGATGACAATAGTATTCGAACACTTTACTGAAAGATTAATGGGCCTGTCTGTCAGTACACTTGCTCCCTAGTTACATGTTACCTTTAGTACTGGTATCCACAAAATGTCTCAATACACTGAAGTTTAACTCCACTGTACACCAAAAGCTGCCAGAGAAACTGAGGCAGGCTTAGGGTCCTAAAATTTCAGAGGTGTAAGGAAGGGGATGCTGCCATCATGCAACCAATACATATTAAAAAAATGTTAATTTCCAGCATTGTTTATTAAATTAGGAAGAAAACAGTAGAAGAAATCGGAGCAAATTAAAATATTTTATTAAGACGTTCCCCTTGAGGGGTGTTTGAAGTGCAAGAATGGACTTTCAGGGAGAGAGAAAACTAGAAAAGCTGATGCAGTGACCTGTCTGATGCATAGATACAGCTGAGATCGTGTGGTTGCACATCTCCTCACACCCAGCCCCATCTACAGAGAAAGTCAGCTGAAACCTGCTCTATTCCATTCATCAGGGGCCAGAGGCAGCAGGAAGACAGAAATCGACACCTTCAAACAAACCTGAGGCAACAAACTGTGAATTATTTTCTCAGCTGACACATGATTGTTCAGTGATTTCCGTGCCAATCCTCTGAGAGCCAGTGGGAACTGGGAGTCTAATTCCCTTTTTGCCCTCCAAAAGTTCCCTGTCTTGGGCTGTACTTCACAATTATTGCACAAAAAAAATCAGTTTCAAGTGTTTTGCTACATATAGGACAGTCAAAAAAATGAGAAGAAAATTTGGTCTTTTTTTGCTACTAGAATTAGAATATAATTTTATTATGCTCTATTATGCCATATTTCAATTACTTTCTACCACACCTAATAATGAAGTCAGACAGTTTTGCCCATATTACTTGAATTTTCTTTATGGTAGCAAATACCCTAAGAACCGCTTAAACATGATTAGTCAAAAAGAATTATAATTAAAGCATAAATATCTGCACAGAGAAAATATAAAGCTTTTAGTACAGGAAAAACAAATTTAAAAACTGTATTAAGTGGGGTTCATATTGCTACAGATTTTGCTGAAAAATATAAACTTTTGAGGGTTTGACCTTTCACTCTGAAAAAGCAACAGCTATAATCCCGTTACATATGGCCTTCCATTGCTCTTAAATGAAGCTTTTCAGAAGTGACTGGAATTAGATGTCCAGTTTGATATCCTTTCTTATATCCAATATTATGTGTTTGTGATCTGAATGGCATACACTTTAATATCTGATGCTGGATATTTAAATAACTTGCTGCATTTCACAAAATTGTAGGGCTGAAGAAAATATCAAGAGGTCAAAGTCTGTTCCTCACTAGGCGGCAGGATCACAACACTCACATGAACCTTAACTAATGCTTTTCTAATTTGCTTTTAAACACAATCAGCTCTCAAGATTCCTCTGTTTCCTCAGTCAGTTTCTTCCAGTTTTTCATCAACTGGAAAAGGTGACAGGGTAACAAACCCTCAGAGATCTTCAAAATCTGCCTGGACAGCTATTTGAACAACTGTAATTAAACTAATCAAAGATTTCTCTGCAACTATGTAAATAATTTCAGGATAAAAGGCTATACATTTTTATAATTAAACTCAGGCATGTATTTAATGCTAATAATCTGAATGTTTGAGTTTCAAGATTTTTTTTTTATTTAGAAGATAAACAATTTTTTTTAATGAAAGATTCTTTTAGTGATATCTCTGTCCAAGAATGGAAAAAAAAAATTAGGAAGTCCATATAACCAGAAGACAAGAAGAAATCAAGCAATTTTAATATGTTTAACTGGTACAGCATCCTGAAAAGGTAATTAACAGCACTCAAACCCTAATACCTAAATTCCACATAATTTGAAGACAAAAATAGTGAGAAAATAATAAAATTATCATCAACAAGTTGTTTCTACCATTGGGGATTTCTGAAGTCTGATTCTGCCTTTCCAGAGTCTGACTCCATCTCATTTCTAATGGAAATATCCAGAAATTTCTTTCTTTTGACGTAAGACTATAATATATTAAATACTGAGTTAAAGCTGGAGAGCATAGATACCATAACTATGTCAAAGCAAGCTTCCTAAGTCAAGGAAATATTGAACTCTTTCAATGTACAATCACAATGATAATAATACATTTCAGGTGCAAAGAACTTGAGTGTGAAAACACTCTAGTATAATTCTGTGTTATACTGGTGACACAAATATGCATACTATGTAATTTACAAGGCATATATTTTAACATGCAAGCTCTGATTACAGGACATTATTTTTTAAAGCATTTTGGTAAGGAGAGAGGGGAAAGTAAAGTGTTACTTTACATTTTCTCTTATAATACCCGTGCTACATTTTGAATGTAACAACTTTAATCTCCAGCCTCTCTTCAGGCAAGTAATTCATGATTAAAAATTCCAGACAGGCTTCTTGCTGAATCAGCAGGTCCATTGCTCAACTCCTGACACAAAAGCTGATAGCTCCTCTCAATCAAACGATTGCATGCAAACTGGCTACTGAGAAAGGTCAAGGGTTGACTGAATTACCTGTTATGGCACAAAAAGTCTTCCGGTAAATAGTATACAACACAGCTGAGACAAGGAGAAAGATAACTAGCATCCCAGTGTTCTGTCTGAGCTATTAATTTATATACTCTGTCTCCATAATTCTTCATTTATTGTCAGTGGAAAGTGGTAGGTTCCCCAGAGACATATCTGGGGCTTCTAAGTCCAGCTGCTGCTCCAACATGCTGCCTAGAGGAGCCTCTCTCTTTTCATTGACAGCAGGGGCAAATGAGACAACCTAACCTCCAAGCTTAGGTACCTAAAACAGATACTGAAAAAAAACTAATCAAAAACATAAAAATGAAAAATTAAGCTCCTGTGATCTCTCCTATCTGTAGATTTATTTCACTCTTACCATCAATGAACTCTCTCCCCCTTTGAACAAACTTCTTTCCAAAGTTCCACTGCTACAGTATTTTTTCCCCATAAAATGTCCTGCCCAGAGGAAGTTGTTTATGGGCACATTGCTACCAGAAATACCTTTACAATCTGGCTAGCAGCAGAGAATCTACTGGGAAACTATGCTGGAAAATTCCTTCATATCCACAAGACACAGATACAGAAAATTATCTGGATGTAATACCTAAAGCTCTGAAACGTAGTCAGACTGATTACTTTTGTTTCGGCAGCTACAAACTGTTGAACATCTTTACCTGTTCTATGTTATACTTCTTAGCCAATTCCAGATGCCTGGATAAAAACTTTGATAACAGGAAACAACAGTCCTCAATACATTAGTTTAATTACCACCATACTTCCTTGATATAGTCTACACATGTGAAATAAATGAGTTCACTTTTCAGATTTAATTCACTTTTCAGATTTACAGCAAAAAACTGCTTGGCAGATTACCATCAGATGAAATCCAGAAGTCTTGAGCTAGCCACTCATCTCCCCACAGAGATCATGAGAGCAGCAGTAGCTAAACAGAGATGCTCACAAGCTGATCGTTTCACACAAGATAGATATGAAACATCGAAGGCCGACTCTGAGAAAGGATTGGAGCTTAAGCATGTAATCCTGGTGTGCCTATCTGACAAAGAAGCTACACAGCAGAGCCACACACCTCTGCCTATACAAGACCCTCTTTTTGAGTAATATTTGATTCTTATTTAGGAATCTTAATTTGGGAGACCCAGGGCATGGGGTCCCATAGATTTTGATACAAACAGTGGGACAGAAACCTGGGTTTTCTGAGCTTCTGCAAGGCAACTTAACAGAAGTACCTAAGAGACTTAGACAACTCCATAATTTTTTTTTGCCAACAGAGGAACACCAGTATTGGAGGTGTTTAGCTGATGCAGACACCAAAATGCTTCTAAGCAGCCATCTCCACTATACAGCTTGTTCCACTCTGAGACAAGGCTATTCAACATGTGAGACAGGGAAACTTCTCTTTTCAGTGTCTGAATAAGCAATTCAACATATCTGGTAAGTCAGAAAGTATACCTGTGAGATTTCTGAAAAGTCATTCTAGAATCAAAAAGTAAGTTCACTGTATCCTTTACCTGTAAATATTGTGGTGAATTATTGTTTTGAGGGCAAAACTCGGCATTGCTATAGAACAATAAATGGCACTTAATGTACTTTAGAAAATGTTGAGGGGTATTCTGTCAAAGAAGTAGATTTATAAAACAGCTAATTTTGAAACAAAAACATGTTCACAGTGTCTCTCTAATATGACATCGTTAATCCTGAAACAGTGCAAGTTCTAAAGCAAAAGTAACTAATTAATATAGTTCTTGTAAGGGGAAGTTACGTTAAACTATTGGACAGCTTGCAAACATGGGACCACACTAATCATGCCTTCAGCTAAAGATGAGAAAAATAGAAGCAGCAAAGTTCTTGGAAGAGCTGCAGAACGCGTATATGTGAGATGTTAATAATATCACTAGTTATCAGTTCATACAGCGAAAGTCCATGCAGTATGTACCTGAGGGTCACTTATTTTGGTCCTCTCAGAACTGTGTCAAGTAAAATATAACATGCCTTCATTTACTACTTTATCACAGTTGTGATATCTCTGCAGTTAGTTTTCAACTTACAGTTTTATGAACTGTAAAAGAACCAAGGCCCCAGAAAGATTACTTTTTCACCAACATGCTTATTATATAGGCTCAAACTCTTAAACTGCAAAGGCATATTAGCACAAGCATTTAATTTTTATCATGTATGCTTGGGTGTGGTTTTCTCTTTCACTCAATAGTTTAGCGTCAGAAATACAGTGACTTTGCAAGTTGAGACCCTAATGCCACTAAGATTTACGTAATGCATAGGTATAGAAATGAGCCCTATCAAACTCTTTGCAGTTTAGAAAATGATTTTCAGTGAAGTACTTTGTCTTTAAATAAATGAATTGCTTGAAATACAACTGATTTTATGCATTAGTTCCCAGATTCTCATCTTTTTCTGGACTGTTCCAGTGCATTCAGAAAAGTTCATCACCTCAAAGATTTGTCACTGCAAGGTTGGACCTTTTAACGTAACTTTGGGACCATGTGCCCTGGGCTTCTGCATGGCTTTGGGTATATTAAGGTTGTGTTCAAGAGGCTGTCCCAGAGGCTGAAGGAATTCACAGGAGTGTTATTTTCATACTGCCAGTATTTTACAATTTGTCACAGAACTAGCACAGTAGTCCACCTCCAAAAGTAGCTCTCCCTTATATTTCACAGAAATCAAACATTTTTTTTCAATATCTTACATTAAAATCGCATCAAAGATACTGTAAAACTAGTTTGGAGTTTTCCAGTCAAAATGTTATGAAACCCCAGAACAGCAAGTTTGCTAATTATGTGGCATATTACTATGAAAGGCCGAGAATTGTTAAGAATAAATCGGATCACATTTTGTTTCTCTGCTCTGTTGGAATTCTCCTGTGGTTCATTAGTAGATAGTTACAGAAAACAGGCATCCCAGAGAATGTGCTGGAGAATATAATTTTCCTTAATTATTCCCTAACTAGTCTGCACAGATTGATCTTGCGGTGAAGGCAATAGACTTCCACAGACTGATATTTAAGTAGTTATTCTGCTTGTTTTCATTTGTAGTTACGTCCCGCTAGCACTAATAAGTATAGTGTGTTATTCATAAAATGCATTTGCATTTGGTATTAGGAGGCAACAGGCCCTTTCAGACCATCCTTTCACAATCTGGAATTTCCAAATATTCCCTTTAAGTTCTGTTCGTTTGCATTTCCAGGAAGCAGCAAGTACTAACTTAAGAAAATTACAAATGAAATAAGAGAGGACCTCAAACCTGCCTATCTGTTCTTCTGAGAAAGATTTTGGTCTAGCCATTATGAAAAAGCCTGAGTGTTCACGGATCAAATCTACAGCAGTAACAACGTTCCTAGGGGAGTGCAAGGGATCCATGACAGCTCTTCAAACTAGTAAAATATGTTAAGTATATGCTTTTAAGCTTCCAGTTCAGCACCTGGAAGGAACTGTAAAGAGAAAACAATACAAGACCAAAATAATTTTAATTACTTTTTTAGAAATTATTTTATTTAAGGAGGCAATTTTATCACATGGGAAGTGTTTTGATTATCAAAATCTGTTGAGCAAGGACCTTAGCTGTCAACAGGTTGCCCTATAGAATTGAAAAGATATTTAAGACTTATAAATTAAATATGGAACCACTTTTGTTTTCCCTCCTGATGATGTTTTCCATGATTATGAATAAGGCTGAAACAGAGACCATTCTTTTGCTGCAACAAAAACATCTAATTCCATAATGTCCATTATGCCAAACCAAGGGGAGCAGTACCTACTTAGGCGCTCAACATATGTCGAGGAACATGTTACAAACAGTTTTTATTCAGGCAATAGATGAACACCTTTCTTTCCTTACAGTTTATTTGCCTCCTTTTTTTGTCTATGAACTTACAGTTTTGAATCCATTAGCTGATATTATAGCCCTTTGAAATTAATCTATTCGGCATTGTTGGTAGAAGTCTGAGAAAGTTTTCATTTCAATGTAGTTCAGTATCTACTACAGGAAAATAATTTTACTTACTCTGTGTGCCAGTTTTGGCTGGGATAGGGTTAATTTTCTTCAGAGTAGCAAGTATGGGACTATGTTTTGTTTTGTGCTGAAAACAGTGTTGATAATTCAGGGAAGTTTTAGTCATTGCTTACACAGAGTCAAGGCCTGTTCTGCTCCTCACCCCACCCCACCAGCGAGCAAGGGTGGGGGTGCACAAGAAGCTGGGAGGGGGCACAGCCAGGACAGCTGACCCCAGCTGACCAAAGGGATGTTCCATACCATATAGCATCATGTTCAGCATATAAAGCTGGGGGAGGAAGAACGTGGGGGGGATGTTCAGAGTGATGACATTTGTCTTCCCAAGTAACTGTTACACGTGATGGAGCCCTGCTTTTCTGGCGATGGCTGAACACCTGCCTGCCCATGGGAAGTGGTGAATGAATTCCTTGTTTTGCTTTGCTTGTGTGTGTGGCTTTTGCTTTACCCATTAAACTGTCTTTATCTCAACCCATGAGTTTTCTCACTTTTACTTTTCTGATTCCTCCATCCCACTGGGGAGGAGTGAGTGAGCAGCTGTGTGGGACTTGGTTGCGGGCTGGAGTTAAACCATGACACTGTGGTGTAACCATGAGGGTAATTTCTACCTTTAGATCTTACATGGCAGCATTATAATAGTCTGGCCATAAAACTACAATTTAATAGCCCATTCCACTAGGTGATGGAGCTCTGTGATAGACAGTCTCAATTCAACATGTATTTTACAAGCTCTGGGTGCTGTATCCAGAGCAGGGATTAACTGTGCCATCGTACAGACTATGAGTCGGTTCCATAGAAAGGCATCCTGCGTCTCAAAGTATCTTCTTTTGCATGGCATGTATCCTGAACTAAATCAAAGCCGTAAGGCAAAGCCACCTCCAGGATCCCTGTGCTACTACCTCATACAAGTTGCCTCAATCTTAAATAAATGCAGTTCCAAAGTACACTTAATCAAAATCACATGTGAAATAGAAAGGATCAATGCAGAGAACAGCTGAATAATTGACTCATCCGGTACACACGTTTCAAGCAAAGCCTGTAAGGCAGGCTCTTGCCGGAAGGGGGAGGGTTGCTGTGGTGACATATGAAACTGTGATCCAGGCTACACACACCTGTTCTTTGTATGTCCTGCAGTAAAATAAATAGCACTAATACTCTTCCTCCAGCAGACCTTGTGCAAGGGTGGGCTATGCCAAGTATCCTGTTGCAGCGGAGAAATTAAATGTATTGCAAAAACAATTGCCCAAAGTACCTTGGCTATTATACAGCTGCCATATGACCAGCATAGTAGCTTGTCCTCATAGAGGTCAACAGTGGGGAGTCTAACATTTAATGTTTACTCTGGCAATTTCACAGACAAAAACTATTGGTCTTACATGAGCATCCTGGGACTGGAAAGCTTCACTTTATGGTGCAGTGGCTAATCTGCCCCCTTCAGAGCACTCGAAGTGATACAAATCTTATTCCAAACTACAGGGAAAGTAAGCAGCTCAGAATATCTGAAAAATATGAGAGAGGCACAGAGTAACTCAGATTCCCTGCCTCTTCCACTGATAAAGGCAGAAAAGGAAGGGATGCCTGTAGACTCTTCAGCATTGCCCCCCTGCACTTCCTCACCAGTCTTGTTTCCCATTCAAGACACATAGGCGGAATAGTAGCACTGAAAAAGGCTTACACAAATGAAACAATAATACACAAGAACTAAAAAAGTCTTATGCTTTGCACATAACTATTAAGCAAATTGTTTTTCATAATTTTGTTCATACAAAAGATCAGAAGAATATGTGCCAAAAGACCAATGCTATTATATTATGTTTAAAGCTCAACATTTTACCTCTCACACCTTTGTAAGCACAACAGTTGAAGACAAATAAAAGACCATATTGTGTGCCTGACAATTATATTGTCTTAGTCATAACAAGTGACAATGATCTACTTAAATTAACATTTAGTTAAAAAGCCCATCTATTAAAGAGAGAGAAATCCGAGTTTCCTGAACACAGGCTTGCAAAGCTTGCTCCTCTCCAAAACCTCCCATTCAGGATCATTCAGACAAGCTCCTCACTTCTCTGGGCCTGCGTGGCATCACTCTTCCCTGCCAATATGCCCAAGAAAGCCACTAATTAGAGCCTGTCCATTCTGGTCTATAGAGATTACTTTGTCTTCTCTCCTATCTCTGTAAATGGTGACATACCTGGATGGTTACACAGATACTGGAAATAACTGATTAATATATTGATCAGCATTTAAAAGCAGGCAAAGAACATCTGAAACACTAGCTGTGAAATCCTTTATTGTGAGTAACAACAGATTTAATTGCTCTGAGAACAGTAATTTTGGCATGAAGTATGATCTAATGGGCAAAACAAAACAAATAACAAATAATGAGGCTCACTTCCAATGATTTAATCATCATCAAAATGCCCTGAAATGAAGACCACAAAAAAGAGAAAATAACCTGGAAGAGAAAAGATAGAATGTTTTTGGTAGCAAGTAAGTACACATCCTTATTAAAAAACCAAAACCAACCAGAGTTTTTATTTATTTAAAGAAAAAGTATGTCAGCAGAACAGAAACTGGAGAACTTCTGATGTTTAGAAAAGCATAAACAGCATTTCTCAGGAACTGTGCTGTTTATATGTTATCATACCTCTGTCCACAATGTACAATGTGGATGCTCTCTACTCAGTGCTGACTGTGTTTACCCTAAATACTCCTTCCCCAAATCTCAGACTAGAATACTATGGACATTGCTCTCCTTAGAGGTGCCAGTACTTTTTCATTTCCTCTTTCATTGCCTTGCTGTGCCATCTGCCCCAGCCATTCATTCTGCATCACTCCCTCAGAAAAGGCAGAGCTGCTGTATTACCACCAATGAGCAAGATACAAAAGATCCAGAATTAAAATAATGGCACAAAACAAGAACGAGCAAACAAATTCTAAACTGCCACCAAAAAGAATATCCAGAAAACCCAAACTTTAGGTCTCTAGCACCCCACTCTCTCTTTATCCTTTTCTCCCCTGCCCTTTTTCCCCTTTTTCTGTTGTCTTTCAGTCTAGATGTCCTTCTCCCTTAACAGGCCTTGTCCAGAATATCATAATATAAATAAAATAAAACATTCTAATGTTGAGAGCTCCCTCTGTGTGTGCATGCAGCCTATAGGGTTTTCTTCCCATGTTCACTGTGGGGTAAAATCTGCAGAGGACTGTCGTCTCTTACACAAGAAGACAAGAGGTCTTCAGGGCAGGAGTGGTCTCTTATTTTTTTTGCCTCCTTACTCTCCTGAACTGGGTAGTACCAGGTTTGAAAACCCTGCAAGCTGAGCATCAACCTGGCAGAGAGCAAAGAATAGCAAAGAACAGCACAGACATGATATACTATGGTTTTCTTTATCCTCTGAGCAACTCAAACAAAGCACCTGCCTGCTTCACAGAGCACTTCATGGGTGACCCTCTCTGCTTTTAGGGTAGTCATCAGCTCTAGCTGCATTTTCTTACTGTAAGGATATTGGACCATTATTAAGGAGCTTATTACCAGTTACTGCTGTTCTAAAGTGGGCTCCATTTGAGGCAATATTCTATCTTTCATCAGGACTACTTATCCTATGAAAAGTAGGCTTGAATATGCTTATTAGTATTAAAGCTATCATATTCATCAGCTGGAAACAATACCCAAAGTCCCAAAGTCAGTATTACCAAGCCATGATTTGGGACAGGTAAGGATATAAAAAATGTGCTCCTTGATTAATTCATAAATGAAGATGGATTACTGAAGAGAAGTTGACATTAAACAAACCAATCTTCAGGGAACATCCTGAGCTCTTGTCTGCTCTACTGGGAAATATTCTGCAGGACTCAAAAAAGCTTGTTTATCAAGGTAAGTCAGTCAAGAAGGAGTTATTCAAACGTAGCCTGAAAACAATATGGCTTTAATAAACAATCTACTTAAGGTATTGTGAGGATTAGTCCCCAGAGAAAAGCATTCAGGTTGTCATACAAACAACAAATAGAAGTAATCAAGTTGTAAAACAATTTAAAAAAAAAAAAAAAAAAGAAACAGAAAAGGAAAGATACACAATTGTGTTTAGAAACAAAAACAGCAGTAAAAACTGGGTCCAACTGGCTTACCCTGGGACGTTCCTACCTACCTTCCTACCTCCCTTCTGTCTTGGCAATTCCATCCCTACTTCTACCATCATTTTGCAGCTCTGATCTCTCCTTCTCCCCCTCCCCACATATAAAGGGTCCACCTTTGCTTGCACCAGTCTTCTATCCTCTCCTACACCATAGCTGCTGTCATTGGAGGAGGGAGGGGAGGAACAACCTAAGAAATAGCCTAGAAAGTCAGGAAGGGATCTGGAAAGCTCTGGGAAGTGATGCTTACTTCTGCCAGGCTAGGGGCTGGTGGGGTGAGAAAGCTGATGCTGGCAGCAGTTACAGCCCCACCTATTCCTCCATGGCAGGAGAATTTAAACTTGCCTACCCATGTGCATGCTATCTGATAGATGGGAAGGGCTCTCGGACACCCTCTGACTCAGCCAGCCTAAAACAGAGGCAACAGTTAATCACTTCCAGCAACATCTCTTAGACTCTAAGCAGCGGCCTACTTCACCTAACAGTTAAAGCTACATGCCTCATCTGGATACTGTAAATTCCTGCATGAAGTTCAACACCCACAGCCTCGTACTTGTTACTTTACGAGGAAACCACAACAGGGAATATACTTTTTTTTTATTATTAGAAGATATAATTTTAACTGTTATGTCAACAATTGTACAACGTTGACAACATAATCAACTGCCAAGATTGAAGAGACACAATGTACAAGCACATACAGAGATTCTTGCATCTGATTTGATATGCAGTAAGTCTAGAAAATCAAAGCACGAGCATTAGATTCAATAATGAGTGTTAAAAAAAAAATTAAATTCAACATTAATTTTCCCAGTTTTTATAGAAGACAAACTGAAACACAGGACAGGCCAGAACCTTAAACTGAAGCTAACAGGCTTTTATTGAAACTTATGTTAATTGTGTGATTACTTTCCTTAGTCAAACCAGCAGCTACATCTTTCGCAAATCAGATTTTTGGTTAATCAGAGCTGAATGGTTTTTAAATAACTGCTTCATAATACTTTCATCTTCTTCACTTTAGATAGTCCTATTAGACCAGCTCAGAAGTTTGAGATAAGTATTGCAGGGTAATCAGACACAACATCTATAAAGCACACACTTACTTCTATTACTGAATGCTTTCATCAATCAAATGCCAATAAAGCTTTGAACCCAACCCCTCAGAAAGCACCAGTTTAAATCCCAACAATAAGAGAGAGAGCATGCCATGCATATCCCTAGATTTAGTACTATCATAGGATTATCCTCCAGAAAAACCTTTGCAGAAAAATTACTGGCATACAAAACCCTCCATAGAAAGCTTGAGACCTAATTGATCATAACCAGGATAATGCAATATGCTTTCTCAGAGAATGGACAGGAATCAGGACAACTTGGAATAGAATCTGTATCAGAATAGTAATGAATTTCAAAGCTACCCAAAGGATATGTGTCTGCAGTGGTTCATTAAACCTTTTTACAGCGATAAGAAAAAGACTTTAGGTTTGGCTAGAAGGGAGTGTGGGAGCCTTTTTAATATAAGACTCCTAGAACTTGTCCTCCTGAATAAAAGGATCATTAGGGCTATAAAGGCAAATCTGATTTTTAAGCTGCAGAACAATTTTTACTTCTCCTACATGAGCTACAATAAGGGTATGATCCTTTCATCATCACTTCTTCTACAGTTCAGATTTAGACTTGTAAGAATAATCTTCAGGGGTATTTATTCACCTCTGAGTTCTTCCTTTCTCCGTCTCAGACATCACACTTTAGAAGCAGCCTCATCACCTCAAATTTGGTCTGTCCAAACATGACCTTTTCTAACTTAACAATTCCTCTCTCCTGTTTACCTTTTCTAAAGCATTTAACAACTCCACTGCCCTTTCTGTCTCTCAAGATTTCCCATAAAAACAAGCAAGTAAAAGCTATACTAAAATTCCCAAGAAAACAGCTTGGAAACATGACAAAAGCAAGTTCTTTTGGTTTTCCACCATTATCAGAATAACATCAGAAAATATATCACACTACTGCAGCCCCTTATGTCCTTGAGACAGAGTGACATATTCTGGAATTTAGAAAGATTTGCACCAAGAAACTAACATTAAATTATCATCATTAGCACTCACCCCTAATTTAGCAAGCCAAAAAGATCAGGTCGTACAGAAATTTTGTCATTCTTCTGACAAAAAAAACAATGCAAAACTCATTCGCCTAATTAAAAAGCATCTAGCTGTCATTTCTCACAACAGTTTTAACAGAGAATAAACTGTTTCTTCTTCATCAGGACTTAAAGAAGTGTCTGTTCCCCACCCACAAACATGGAACAGTAGTAGCTATTGAAAAAAATCTCTATTTGATCACTACTATAGAGATTTCCACAACTTGCATCTACCAGGTGAATCAAATGGATAGATACGATTGCTATTATACTTTAGAAAGAAAGATATAGGCTTTTGCTTCACTGGTCACTGAGTGTTTTCCAGTTTGTTTCTGTTATTTTTCCTCCAACTGCCAGCTTCTAAATGAAATTTTCAGTTTATTATAATAGTGGCTCCTATCTAGTTACCCTCTCTTCTACATCATCTTCTTCTTCCTCTTCTCAGGGATTTGTTTTATAAATAAGGTTTATTCCCTGTATCAGCTATTTTCTTTTTTAAACAGCATGGCTTTCCCTTCCAGTTATGGAATTGGGGCTTTGGGGGCATCTAATTAAATGTTATTAAACTGCTCCCAATTAATATCACCTTATTTCAGTTTAAATTGCCTTCCACTCGAATGGGCTTATAATTGCTTTCTAATTGCTAGGTTAGTCCTTTCAAAATGCAGAGTAGATATTTGTTAATGATCTGAACTATAGTGTATGGAACTCAAGGTAAAACATTGCCTTCATAATGTGGGTTTTGCATGTTTCATACATTATATACAGCTGATTTTCTGGTTTGCCTCAGTGTTTTGCTGCAGAAATCATCTTGCACACCGCATTCATTGTACTATAGTTTTGTAATACTGATCAATGAACATTAATGTAAATAAACACAGTGAGTGTTATTTTCCTACTTACTTTAAATACTGGTGAAACTGTGGGTTGAATAACAATATAATCTGTATTAATAAGAAAGAAGCAATTATAGATGTTACCAGTTTGTTTTCCAGCTACTTTAGAAGGAAGACGGGAATTTAATAGCATATTGTGGCACAGGAAGAGCACCATCTTAGGGCCATTCAATCTCTAATACTTTAATTTCAGAATAGATGCTGCCTCTTCAAATCCTGACTTTATTAATTTTTTGCAAGTGACTTTTAAATTGAATGACACATAAAACCACATCATGCATTTTTATCTACATGCAAGTAAGCAGAATAACTGGAATGCTTACTGCCCAGAATGATTATGGTTACTTCTTTTCTGCATTGGAAGCTCTCTTTAGAATCAAGGGCAAGAAGTTATCCTCTACTTTTCAGAGTTTTCACTGATG
Source organism: Phalacrocorax aristotelis (assembly GCF_949628215.1). Taxonomy (NCBI): domain Eukaryota; kingdom Metazoa; phylum Chordata; class Aves; order Suliformes; family Phalacrocoracidae; genus Phalacrocorax; species Phalacrocorax aristotelis. The sequence continues at coordinate 59,395,216 of NC_134279.1, read as the reverse complement.
TAGAGAGACTATCTCACTTCTTTCTGTGCTTCCAAGACCAAATTCTCATGAAGAGGTATGAAAAGGATTCTTGAGCCTTCCTCCAGTTAAGAAGCTTAGTAAGAGTTCACATTAATACACTTTTACTAGTAATTCTTGACACTGAAATCATTCATAATTTGGACTAATATTAGAAATGGGCACACTTCAAAGGAACAGAAGATTAGTTCAGATAAGCACACAAAATCTGAAAGCTCCAGTAGCCATCTTAGTGCTGGAAAACCCACAAATATGCTGCCTCACACTAAAAAAACAGGTGTTACAGTGATACTGAAAAGCCTTAGCAAGACGAGGCATCCCTGTCATAAGAGAACACAGACTGTGGCGAAGGACAGTCCTCGTCCCCCAGTGCTTGAGATCTAGAAGAGGTAGGAAATCTCAAGAAAAAAAATTGAAGGAGGATTAAGGGAAGGAAAGGCAAGAGCTGAAATGCAAGTTAACAACCCAAGCTGAGCTCAATATTGCTATGGCTAACTTCCTTTCAATACCTTAGGTAACTCAGGTATTTCATTCTGCAACATACATAAATATCCACTGATTTATTTTGTATTATGGTCTTAGCTGGTCAATAGTAATAAACTTAGTCAGCAGCTGCGCTTTTACCTGGTAGCACTTCTCAAGGAGCATCATGGCCAGATTTGACCATGAAGGAGGGTATCCGTACATGTACAGTGAAAAACATAGAAGTTCAAGATACGGAGCTACTAGAGAGAGTCCAGCAAAGGGCCACTAAGATAATGAAGGCACTGGGGCATCTCTCATATGAGGAAAGGCTGAGAGAGCTGGGACTGTTTAGCTTGGAGAAAAGAAGGGTTGGGGGAATCTTATCAATATATGTAAATACCTGAACGGAGGATGCAAAGAAGACAGACTCTTTCCAGTGGTACCCAGTGACAGGACAAGAGGCAATTGGCACAGGAGGTTCCCTCTGAACATGAGGAAACACTTTTTCCCTGTGAGCGTCACTAAGCAATGGCACAGGTTGCCATTCACTTACATTAATTTGAAAAGAGGAATCTATAATTCAAGAGAAAATTAAACTTCTTGTTCATTACATAAGCTATTAGCCATTCCTAATTTAATACAGTAAACCTCAGTTTAGAAGACATGTTTACAAAGATGGGTAAAAGACCATTTTTTTCTTTAAAACAAAAACCAACCAAACAAAAACCCCTCTCAAATTAAGTTTCTTAGTCCAGACTTGTAATCTGAAGAGGTAGTTTTATTCAGCAATAAGACCTGCATGTCTAACACTAAGTATGTGTCTATGTCCTTTGCAGAACTACACCGTTTCTGCATTATTATTAGCACAAAAGCTTCTATTACTTTTGATACAGAATTTCAGTTTGCATCTCTTTCCTGATAACTGCACTCATTTCCTGAAGCACCAAGAATTCTTGATGCTCTCAGCATTTGAAAATGCATCTGTCAGCACTGAAGTTAGTTGCAGAATTGGTATTAAAGATGTACCTTGCATGCTGTTGAGCAAGACCACATAAATCTAACTTGGCATTTCACAGTTTCTTTAACCTTCTCTCTGACAAGACAGGCATAAAGAGAATTACTCTTATAGCTGAAGAGGTGAAGGCAGAATTGCACTCACAAAGTTTAGCAGAAAGTTAGGTAGTTATTCAGTTCTCTGGAAGGTATTATCCCAAGGCTCATCTACTGGGGAATATTTCTTCAGTCACATTCACTTCACATAGTACAGCAGCCAATTTTACTCCTTACTTAAGCAATCCTTCTCTCATTAAGCACAAGAACATAAATTCTCTTTAAAGTATGTCCTAAGGCCTCTCTTTTGGATTGATTTTTATTTCAGCGTATTACTAATTGTTTGAGGGTCTTTAGGTTTTCCAATCATGAGTTTTCCTTCACCCAAATATGAGTTTGTGAGCTTGTGACATAGCTTGTGAGCTGTGTCCCCCTAACAATGTTGCAAATTATTGTGTGCATAAAGAGGAACGGTTGAGTCCCAATAAACAATGATTACATATTCATGTTGATTTCAGATTTCATTAGATATAGGGTGTATTAAACTGAACACAAGTAGGATTTTCCAGTAACTAACTGGCACTTCCAGAAATTTTGGCACTTATCAACAAATTCTTATTATTATAGAAATACTTCAGACTTATTTCTACAGAATGATTCCCTTTACATTTTTGTTTAGTCTTCATCTTTCTGAACATTGTACACTGGTATACCTGTGTGTCTGCTACAGTTAGGAAGGGCCTTCAGCCTTTCTAGTTATGCAGCATTCACTAAAAATATTATTCAGGTTTTTCTTAACTTGTACATTCCGGAATTTAACTATCATTTCTACCTGAAAACTGAATGAAGTCATGGACCCATTTGCAGTCAACAGTTCAAAAAATCTAATTCTCTTGCAAGTAGTGAATCATCAATATAAGCTAATACAGCAAATTTTACTTGCAAATTAGTTCCTTCATTTTTCCATATGGGAACAATTTTAAAGAAATCCTGGAATTAGTTATAACTAATACCAGTTTTATTCATAATGGTGTTCCTCTGGAGACTGTTAATTTGACAGAAAGTCATGTGCTTTAAATACAACAGAAAACAAATCTGTATATTAGAAAAGTTCTGAATCTGTTAATTTGAAATCTAAATTCTGACCTGGATTCAAAATAATTTTCACTGTTATGCACCGATTTCAGCAAAATTCTGATAGGAAAAATGTGCAAGTTTTAATTGTACCTTGATCAGCTTTATTTCAAATGTGTTTAGTCATAATACGTATTTTTTCGTGCTGGTTCATTTTCATTATTAACTATTTTTAGTAAGAAATTTAAAATACAAAAAAGCCCAAACCAAACAAACAGAATCCTTGTCCAAGCCTTAAAACACCACATTTATGTATGGAACAAAGTAAACCTATTCCAAGTATTTTTCTCTCTTTATCTTTAGAACCTGACTCTCTTCAAATATCAAAACTGTATTAGTAATTTGACTTACACACATGCACAAACATACCAACATGTTGTATATCACCTAGGTAGCCAGAGTTAGCTACACCAAGCCTTCACTGAGGAAAGTCTTGGTAAAACATTTGTAAAAAAACTGTGACTCTGAATAACAGTTCACTGGTGTGATTTGGGTGTGTGCATTAAGGCACAAGTAAGGAGAACATGCGGTTCTAGGGAATGAGAGCTGACATAAACAGTAATCCACCTCTACTATTTCTAACATCCTCTCTTCACTCAAAGATCAACTTTATTCTTCATGTATTGAGAGGCAGTCAAAAAGGGGGAAGTGGAGATGCTTTTTTCCATCTTCCTTTGTTATAGGTTTCTTTGCTATTCTTTTCTATCACAAGATGGTAGAAGGCAGCAGAGATTTCTGTTGGGCACATGCAGCATGTTGCAGGCGAAGTCTGGGAGCGGAAGATGCAGGCAGGAACACCAAGAGGTTCCCACCTCCATCCCTCTGCTCTCTGCTACTGTCCCAAAGACAGAGACTCCTCCCCAAGAGTAAGCAGGAGAGGAAAGCCCTTGCTCTGCTCCACTGATGTTACTCCCAAAAGCAAAATATGCCAGTCGGGGTAACTGGACTCGTATACCACATTTCTGATGTGGAAAGGAGAAAGGAGTGCTATATTGCTGACTCAGGATGGCAAAGAATGGCTCCTTCCAGTAAAGGAAGATTTTTGAGTCAAGAAGATTGCAATGGTGGATTCAAAAGCAACCACAAGTACAAGATTTTCCCTGCACATTTCCCTTCCTGTTACTCACAAAAACCAGATGCACATTGTCACCCACTTTGCATTCAATTGCAGCGAATATTCAACAAAAAGGCGTTGAATGTTAAGAAACTTTGATGTAAAGAATTCTCCTGGGAAGAAGAGAAAAACCCATGCACTGACTGGTGAGTCCATCCCAACAGCTAGGTTTTCAAATATTGGATACAAACAAGTTTTTTTACATAAAATTTGCATACTGGAATCATTGACAGGAAGATTTGGGAAACAAGTTGAGACAGCCAATCTATATGAAAACAAAGCAAAACAAACAGCCACCTCACACACAAATAAAATGACAATATAAGTATGGTTTTTATGTCCATAACCTTCAAGGACACACTTAGGCCATTAACTGGTTCACTTTCAGTGCTAATAAATGCTACATTTACTTTGAAACTGATCATTCATTTTCACAGGCAGAAATTAAGCCTATACTTAAATACAAACATTAAATTCCCAGCTTTCAAGGAAAGTTTGAATTACCTTAGCCTTTATCTGTCAAAATCTATGATGCCAAAATATACTGATAGAACTGAATGTAATTGATCAGAAAAATTTTAGTCTTGCAGAGCAGTACAGAATGTACTCTACAGTAACATGCAAATATTACAAGTGTTAAAAGATTTTAAAAGTTACATTCAATTTGAATGTATTTTTCAATGAAACGTCAAATATGAAATTTTGAAATTTCATTGGAAATGCTAAACTAAAGTTTTCCACTGGAAATCTGAATTTCCCAAAATAAAAACAGAGGCTTGCAAAATTACTTTTGTAATTCTAGCCTTACAAATTGTAGTTATTACATGAACTATGCTTTTCTCAATAAAATTTTTCAATCTCCTCTTCAGGAAGAACAGAGACAAAAGGTTGTGTGGGAACAAAAACTACATTTCTAGTCAAAACATACTTGTTTACAACTAAAATATATGAGTCAAAGAACCTGTTGAAACAAATAAACGACGACAAAAACCCCAGCTCACAATACCTTTACAACATCCCCACCTCACTAAAGATGGGAAAAAACAGTTTCAACAAAAAATCTGTATCACCCCTGAATGATATACATTGCATGTGATTATTTTACACAACTTATATTCTTGATGGGTAGCTGAAGGGACATGTGTGCATCCTAAACAGTTAAACTCAAGGAGAACTGGTCCATAAATTACTCCAAATCACACTCTGCCAACTCGCGCTGATAGCTCTTTGCTCACACCGTGCAGAGGAGCTGACACTAGTCATCGCAGTAGGATGCATTATGGAAACTAAAAAGGGAAGTATCTTCAGTTGGTTTTCATTACATTTATCTTCCGTACATCTTTACGTAATTACATCTTATTTGAAAAGAACACACAACTGTTTTATTGTGGGATTCCGCAACATTTTAGCATTTCCTACAAACCACATGTTGCATAGTTTCACATCTTATTACATATTGGTTCCTCTTTTCCACTGGACAACATTCATATGTACTAGATATACAAACCTATGAAGTATATTTAATATCACAAAGAACAATTGTGCCTTTAAAGAAGGATCTATTAGAAAACCTGATGATTATTTCTTTAATTTGACATACTTTTATGTATTAACTACGACACAGTCACAGTAACACAAAATTATGGGAAAGCAAATTAATGATGTGCACAGGGCCCTTCATAATTAAACATTCAGTAACTATTTGCAAAGACTCCAACAGCAATATGACAAATTTATCAACTCCAGTTATTAAATGTAAATTGCTCCTTAACCTGCAAGATGCAGAGAGCCATCCGTGTGAATTAAGTCATACTTGTGAGATCCTAAGTCTGATAGCCTCACGTTTGACCCTCAGTATGAAGCTGGGGGTCTGGGATAGAAGGGGTCTTATTTTCGTGAGGGGCTCCTTTAACAATTTGATGGTCTTAATAGACCTCACATTTCAATCAAAACCTATTCTTTGTGATATACAAATATTCATGCCCACTGTTTTAAAATGCATTGAAGTTATACCGATTTACTTAGAGGGGAAAAAAATTCATTAACATGTTTCATTTCCAGTCCACCAAAGCAATATAGATATCAAATATCTTCATTTAGGTCTATGCAATAATTTCAAAAAATAGATGGAAAACATTCCAAAGATATTTCTAACCACCACTTTTATCTGTGGATGGTGAAAAACAAGAGAAAATATATACTAAGAACCACAACATTTTTACTAGATTTATCTACTATATACAGTTATGAAGTATACCAAATTTCTGTTATTATCAGGGTTTCAGAATACTCTCTGGCATTCCTGACAAGTGTATGTGCAGGATCACTAATTTAATTTTTTTCCCCAAAGAAGTAACAATTTTCTTTTGCACAGATTCACTTCAAATACATATACACATATACTCACAAAACAAAAGAACTCCAAGAATCAAAAGGCTAATTCTACTGCATTTCTCCCTTATGGTGTTGAAGGATAAATAGAAAACCTTAAACAAACAATGCCATATACTAGGAGATGAGTAACCACCATATTTGGAAATGGTGAGACTGCTATTTATCCCTTACTTTTTGTCAACAGCCTAGCTTGACAAATTAATCTTATGGTAAACTCCAATTCTTGCTCATGACCACCTGAGATGATACTAAAATTTTTTTAAAAGTGGAGGTGAATCTCGAAGCCTGCCTGCTTGCTCTTCAGATAAATGCTCTGGATAAATGGGTTTGGAATCTGCAGTGTAATAAGAAATTCCATTGCATGGATACGTTTCAAAATTTCCTAGGCTGTCTGCAGCAGATGAAAGCGTCTTTTTAACTGATGCATGGAACATAATATATGTGAGTACAGCATGATGCATTCTCCTAAGGTGCACTTTTACTTCAAAATATATTTGGTATGTTTGAATAGAGGCAATAATCCTTGCCTCCTGACAAAGGGCATTGTGCAGAACCTTGAACCTCCATGTTCCCTCTACAACCAGTGGTGCTTAGTGGAGGTTTCTGAGGGCCTTCACATGGAGACCCAAGGAAGAGATGCTCCCCTCCCTCTACTTTAACACTAAACACTTTAACACTTTAACACTGTTAAAATACTTTAACAGCACTAAATGATTCCATCATCTTTTTAATTTGAGAATATAAAGGATGTTATTTTCTTCACATGAAAAATATCCATCTTTTCCCTCAACAGCTAAAGGACAAAAAACTTTTCCTCCAATAATGAAAACACGACGTCCAGGCTGAAACCTGCCAGAAGAATGACTGAAGTCACAAGTGCCACATATTAGGTAAGGTCAACAGGTGAAAAACTTTTACTGACATCAAACTGGAGTGCTGCCAGATGGAGAGTCTTGAGGTCAAATGGAAAGTAAGCAGGAACAAACCCACTATATTGGCTAGAGCACACAGGAAACCTAACTGATTTCAGAGCGAGCTCTGTGTGTGCTTGGTCATATTATAGGAGACTCTAGTGGCACTGAAAGGCAAAAAAGGTAATGTCTAAAAATTTTAATTGAAAGACATTTGAATTTTGACTATTCCTATGTTAGATACTGGGTTTCAGAATCTTACTAAGCTGCAGAATATGTTTTTTTATTCATTCTTCTGAGGAATTGATTCCTCGTGTTTGGTTTATTTTAGGAGACTACAACCAACTTTGGTTATTTGAGAGACTATATAATTTGTGTTTTCTTGACTTAATAATTCTGCTGCCATTTCTTAAGTTGTAGGGGCTAAAAGTTTGTGCTACTTGTACGCTCATGTCAAGTGCGCTTTTCACACAAATTTTATTTATATCAGACACTATTTGTGGTCTTTGTCACAACATGCTCCTGAGCTGAATTTAAACATTTCTATTTAACTGAGCACTCCTCAATGTTATATGAATGTTACTTTCTGTTTGTTTTGCTCTTCCTCACCACAATCACTTTGCATAATGAGATGTGGCACTACTACAAGTTCAAACCCCAGTTTATGGACTGCATGAAAGAATCTGTCACTTGTAATCTTTGTCAGTAAGGGTTTTTTTTCTCTATTATGTGTAGTGATAGCATTTTATTTGCCTGTTTCTATTATTCACAGAGCTGGTAACTTAAGGTTGTGATAGTGCAATTCATGATAATGCCTAGAGAAATTTAGAGTATTCCATTCAAGGAAAACCCCATGATTATTTATTTGCCACTAATTCACTCATCTACAGAGGCAAAGAGTATGCTTAAGGAGAAAAACAATAATCGCCCTTTTTTTTTTTTCCACAGGGCTGTAGTAAGCCACATCAAATACTATCCTCAAAACCATCTAACTTAGGCTTTATGTTGCTACTAAACTATAACTTGAGATCATTAGGATATTGAAGGCATAATAAAAGAGATAAAATATATAGCTTTCAGCTCATCATGAAGTCTTTCAATATCCTGGCATTGTCTAGGACAATTACTTAAATATGCATTTAGGACTGGCAGCAAGCCAGCTATTTGTCCCTCAGGCTGAATACGCACTTTGGCAAACTCCACCCCTCACAGCAAATTATTTTTCAGAAATAGCCATTCTCCTTTGAGCAAACCAGCTGGAACAGTGCCAAACTTGATACATCCTGAAAGAGGCTGGGGGCTGGTGGAGGGGAAACGCAGTGAGGAGAAAAGCATCAAGAAAGTTATGTAAAGGAGTGTAAGCATTAAAAAAATTACTCACAGAAAGTCAGAAGATAACGCAGCAGATAAAGGAACCAGCAAGACAGTAACATAGTGCAGTACAGTGTAGTGTAGTATAGCACAAAAAATGCTCAGTTTATAAGCTGTCTACCAGGTAGAGTACTTGCACCACAATGCCTATTTCAACTTTGAGATTGAGTTTGCAGTTTCCTATACCTCTGGCAACTTTTTGCTCTTCAGACCAAAATATTCCACTTTGAACTCTTCCTTTTAAGTCTGCATCCATACTTTCACTGGGCCTCTTTTTTCTATCCTGTTGGCTGTCAGAAGAATAGCAGGTAGACAATGTTACAGTATGAGCCTTATTACGTTCAGAAACTGGGTTAAAATTAGGCTCTGAACAAGGTACGCTTCTGACCTCCTTTCTATGAAGATTTTAGCCCTCTACTGAGCAGAAAAAACCCCAGACTTTTTTTAAGTAGGGAATGGAGATATATTTGTGCCTTTATCCCTTATAAGACTTGTAAGCAACTTATAAGAAGTTTTACACTCACACATACACAGCACACACCTCTTAAGAGACCTCCGATTTTATTCCTACACAGTATGGTCCAGCTCCTCTGCATATTACTAGCGTGTGCCCACTCCATCTTATGAATGTTCCTGCCTATGCTTGTGGAGACCAAACAGGCCCTTGTCAATTGTCTGCCTTGGATCCATGGAGACCCTCACCAATCTTCTCTCTCTGCTGATGCCAAGCGCTGAACCCTAGCACTGGGCATCAGAAAAAGGATGCACCTTCCATAGTTTCACTTCATGATGCTCAGGCTACACACAAGAAGAGACTGTCTAAAGGATGAGATGGAAGAACATAGAAGAGCAAGGGCTATAGAGACAGCAACTAGTGAACTCGGGGAGAAGGAAAAGAGAAAAAATGAGGCATATACAAAAGAGTGGAAGGAAGATGATACAAATGACTGTACAATAGTAAAACCATCTCTAGCTCCACAATAAGTTCCAACTTCTAACAGAGATTGCATTCAAAATTCCTGAGAAAACCTATTCATCAACTGATAATAAACAGCTGAAGAACATGGTACATCTGCTCTAGGGTGTTGTTCCTTTTTTTTTTTCTTGTTTTTTAAATTAAAGTAACATCTATGTGCCATGGATCTAAATATCTAAATTTGTTATGCATTATATAATTCAATGGAAATATTTCTGCTTTTACCTCTCCCTACTCTTTTCTACCAGCTCATACATTATTTTTATAGCAGCCTAGAGATAAAATCCTAAAACCTATGTCTAGCAGGAAAATACTGCATCATTAAGTATCTTTTGCAAAGACATTGCAATGACTCTTATTCGGCCCATCTTAGCAGCTAGGCTAAAAGAAGTTTACATAAACATATTTTCTCCTGTCATTTTCCAAATTCAGCAGCTTAAGTTTTTTGATCTTAACAAGTTGCATATGTCATTTCTTAGACTATGAAGGTGAACAGTGATTTGGCTACAGATTCCTTTTCAACTTTGTGTTCAGAGTCCACAAAGCACAATGTCTTTGGCTCACAGTCAAACAGGCAGTCTGGAAATTGCATTAAATACCCAGCTTTCTGAAATCTGGGTTCATCCAAATTCAATTTCTGAAATCTAATATGGCCTTGTCTCTCAGTTTCTTTACAAAAATCCTAATGAAACCTTACAGTAGAAGCAGTAGAGTACTGTAGAAAGAAGTTATTACAATATTCAGGCTAAGATGCAGATTAGAAAGATTCACTCACAAACAGATTATATCTCCACCTCATTTTTACACTACGCTTAGGGATTATTACACCAACATTTTAATATATTAACTGCTGCTTTTTCTTTTTTTCCTCTGAGGACGCAGAAGAAGTGGAACTGTACTTGATGCCCAATCCTGTATATTCTTCCTGTTCAGTGGATCAGTATTCCCACTCTGCTTTCATACACCTCTTTCTTCCTTCACTAGCAAAATAGACCTTACAAGCTGGCCAATACTTATGAACATTTTCTGTTGTAGAAGGAAGGAAGCATGAAAAAACTACCTTCACATTGTTGGAACAGAGAAGGAGGGTTACCAGTCTCAAAAGAAAAATGGTAGTAGAAAGGAGGTAGGATGGTCTTGATCACTGCTGGTCCATGGCAGGGTACATGCTAGGCAGGTGCCACTGTGCTGCAGGGAAATCAGACCCAGCTCTGGGAGAAGTCTGTTGCAGGAGGAGGAATGAAACTGCATATTTCCCAGGTGAAATAGAGAATGAACGGTGAATCTGATGGCCACGTCCTTTCCCTTCCACAGGTCTATACTTAGACCTCAGCATTTTCCCTCTATGATAAAACATACAAAATCCCCAGAGAATTGTGCTGGACAATTACACACATGATCAAAACTCTTATGGATGGCCCTCCGAATTAGTGAAATGTAGGGAAGAATCCCTGTGGATGACTGAAACAGATCATTATTTAAGTTAAGCACAGCACTGAGGCTAATTAGGAAGAAACTCAAAGGGATAGAAGGTCAGTTGAGCTTGATAGACCAGTGGTGCTTTTTATTGGCTTACATCTCTCAATCACAATCTTACAGTTTCTAGGCAGCAAAATCTCATCACATGTAACAGCCATTTCCCTAGCACCTAGTCAGCCAGAAAACATAGGTAACAGGTATAGGCAGAGATTTGCTTATAAATGCCAATTTCAGCTGCTATGCAGAGCTGGTACATATAGATTATAGTTTTAAATCTGTGTCTGTTCAGGCTGGTGATCTCTTTGCTAGGTTTTTATACAATTTCCTTTATTTTGTTCCATTACTGCTATAACATTCTTTCAAAATGCTTTAAACAATCATTTAACAGCAAGGTATATTTATTAGCCTACCAGCTTACCTGCACAGCATCTACCAAAGCTATTTGTAGATGAATTTCATGTCACTGAATTGTCTGAATAACTGGTAATAACATGCCATAACTAGTAATAACATGCCAATCTACAGCGTAGCCAGAAAGAAACCACTGAAATGACATGTTCTAAATATACGCTCTAATAAAAAAAAAAGTGACAAGTCAAATAGCTAAAGACATAAAGAACAGACTAAAATGCGGCTGGCAGCACAGTTCAAATATTACACAATATGTTGCAAAATAAAAGAAAATTAAAAATAAAGTACTGTAATAACAGAAAAACAAGTCATTGTTGTAATAAAATTTGCATGTATATAAAATTCACATTGAAACTGAGAATGAGAATTTTGAATTCCTTGTAGAATATTGCACAAGAGGTGCTCTTCAGGCCCCTGCTCTTTCTGGTACCATTGGGCAAAAATCCCCCTCGTTAGTAGCTGTGATCAGGGGCAAATCAGGAGAATAAAGCTGGTTTTCTTTCAACTCGTAACAAGGTTTACTAAACGTGCCTGGCTAATTCTAACCTAAAACATGCCATTCCTTAGAGTCCCAAAGAAAAGTACAGAACTTAACAATGATGACTCAGAGGCAGAGAAACAGTAGTGGTGCTGGTTTAGGTATAATGATTGCCGAGACCCCTGCTAGTGCCAGTGGATGTGCTCCATCTTTAGAAAACAACTGACATAGCAGCAGCAACTGAGGCACTCAGCAAGCAAACCATTTAAGAGACTAAACCTCCTGCAAAGTGTTGTGGGGAAAGTCTGAATTCAGCAGCCAATGATATTTTTTGTCCTGCAGAAAGCCAAATCCAGAAGCACTGAGAGGGCTTAAATTGCAACTTCATTTTCCATTAAGGAGGTCAGCATTTGGTGGTTATTATTGCAGCTGTTTTGTCATTTGTGTTAGTGCATTCAGAGTTCTTTCCTCCCAAAAAAGGAAAAAAGTTTCTTCATCTACTGCAGAAAGCCCTGGCTGTTCGCAATACTCCAGAGCAGAATGAGGTGCAGCTCAACCCTAATGCTACTCCACAACAGAGTAACAGAGCAGCAACGCATCTATCACTTCACCTTCTGTGTAAAGTGAATTTAGCTATGCCCTTTGTATAGTCACAGGTGTCCATCATACCTCAAAACCATCAAAGTGTTTCTTAAATTCAGCCCATAGATAGAACAGCTAATGAAGACTCAGATTTTAATTCTGTAATTCCCTAATAAAAGCCAGTATCTTGTTTAGAACAACACAGAGTACCAAGCACTGTAGCCTAAAAACTAAACTAGATTGGCACACTATAACAGGATATAATCCACAAAACATTGTACTGTTAAAACGAACTCATGTCCCAGTGCCCTTCGCAACAAATGCCATACACAACAGTCACTACTGGAGTACAGTCAGGTCACCTCCGAAAACCAGGCAACCTTCTCCTAGCCATCAAAACACACAAACATATAAACAGCATCCACAATTAAAAATTCCAGTGTGACAGCTAATCATTCAAAGTGACAACGAAGAGATGTAGAATAAGCATTGGCCAAAGCTTCTATTATAAACTGCTGAATGAAATACAGATGGAGGGATAAATAACTTGGCAGCTTGTTTCTAAAAACCAGCAATATTTTGGGAGAAGTTGGTGCAGGAATATATTTCTCAAATTGAATTTTAGAGATACTAACTATACTAACTATATCTCCAGTGACCTAACTGGCAGAAGTTATTTTACAATAGCTACAATACATTGAGTATTGGGATTAATTTCTCTTCCCTTCTGTACTTAGAACCTTTACAGATCTGCAACATCAGCATGACCCAGCCTTTAAAATCTACCTGAGGAAAAAGTGAAAAAAACCTAATTTTTAACTCATCTACCTCACAATAGCATCTCTATAGACTGCCAAGACAAACCTTTGAAGATGCAGCTTTAGGAGAGTGACGATATCTTGCCAGGCAGTAAACTGAGAATCCTTTTTATCAAGTAAGGTGTCCTTAATATACACCTTAAACCCCTACTTCAGTTTTTGCTCTTTTCGCTCTGCTAAATTTGCCTAAGGATCAGCACCCACGACAAGCTCTGGGCCATGTGGTCCAGACATAGACAAGCTCTGTCTATGGTCTCAGAGCACTGAGATCCAGCGTGGTGCTCTGCTATCTGAGCACTTATACAGTCAATAGAAATAGGATCTTAATGTTGATTAGAAAGAACCATCATTAGTGTGATAATAAGTATGCATAATACAGCAACATGCATAAATAGACACATTTAAAAAAAGAATAAGAACATTTTTCCTTAAATAGTCACAAGAATGAAAATTTTAGGGAACAGACTGGATGTTTTTGTTGATGTCTCAAAAATCATTTGGAGAAAGATTTTCAGAAAAACAACTTTCTTCAGAACGCAGCATTCAAAATCCATAAACAATAATGTTGACAGATAGAAAAGGTCAAAATGTTTTTTTTGAGAACAGTTGGAAAGATACAACTGATGAAGACACAAGATTAAATTGCAGAGACACTCTCGTGCAAGCAGAGATCAATCCACCCTCTCAGAGCATATTGCCAAATTTCTGCTTTTCATATTTGAAAGCAAAAAGTCCAGCATATTTAATTAAATTGCATTTAGCCTCAGAAAGGGAGTAAAAATAAATGTAATAGCAGCTCCAAAGGATCAGCTTTATTTATGTGAAAATTTTAACAAGCAAGTAGACTGAGGTGGGCAAGAAGTTGGAAGGGGACACAGCCAGGACAGCTCACCTGATTTGGCCAAAGGGGTATTCTGTACCATGTAACATCATGCTCAAAAATAACACCATGCTCAGCTGGGGTAGAGGAAGAAGGGGTTGGGTTGCCAAGGTGGCCATTGCACAGACACTGGCAGGGCACTGCTCATTTTATGGGAGGTGGTGAGTGATTGCCTTTACGTCATTTGGTTATAATTCGCTTTCCTTCAGTTTATTAAACTGTCCTTATCTCATCCCACAGGTTTTCTCATTTTTGCCATTCCTATTCTCTCCGCTATCCTGCTGGGGATGTGAGGTAGGGAGGGGCAAATGGTTCTGCAGGTGCTTAGCAGCTGGCTGCGGTCAACCCACAACATTGGTGAACACAGGTACACCTCGTCTCCCCACATACTGTACTAAAGGTCACTGAAATAATTTTTTTAGTATGTTGTCATGCAGGAAACACAAACATCCCAAACATTCTTTACCATTTGCCTATGTTTTCTTCTTTATTTGGAGGGTAGGAATGGTGGTGGTGTTTTAAGCATTCTTGTACAATTCTGGAAGGTCATTATTAGGCAAGCACATGTGATACATTTAGGGTGAAAAAGTATGATGAAGCTGCAAATGAAAAAAAAGTTTCACCAGAAAATGCTGATTAATTGAACTACATGTACTTCTCTTCAGCCATTGCAGATGAATTTTCTGTTGCACTCTCAAAGATAGGGACTCGGGGGATTTCTGAATCTCACCTCCACTGGGTCCAGTCCTATCCTCCACCACACTCCAGACATTAGAGTTTTGAGACTGGAAACTCACAGGCAGCTGGTCAGTTAAATTGATTTGTTTTCTGGTTTAGTTTGTGCTAATAGCACAAGGATGAAATTTAGCTAAGCAGCTGTGGGATTTTGTGGGACACTATTTTGAAATGGTAAATCCTCACATTCCCCTGATGAGACTGTCAAAATTTTCAGTTTATGTGAGTGGGTAGGTAGAAATGATCTATGAATGAGTTAGGATTGAAACTAAGATTATTTTAAAAAATAAAAAATTCCCATGAAATAGAAAAATACTTTTATTCACTCATCTTTACAATTAAAGTGCTAAAATTCAAAATTCAAGACCATTTTCTGTATATAGCACAATACAACCTTTACTTATATGTGCTTATAGACATTCCAAATAAGAATCAAGCTTAATTTCTGTACGAAGAATGAACAGCTTTACAGTTCCTATATCTTTTTTTTTTAAATCAGGATTAAAAAAAATCAGAGATTGGATTTGAGCTTGGAAGAAACTGACTTTCTTTAGGAAACAGCTGGCAATTTATGCAGCCTTAACACCTATTTTGTATAGTACAAAGGAGTCTAACTGCTACTCTGCTGACTTCACTAGGAGCAGCAAACATCGTCCTGCAGGATCAGAGCTTGTGTAGCAAATGGCCAAAAATGCAAGCCCAGTCATCAGCCTTTTCACAGAAAAAGGAGAAACAGAAAAGCTTCAAGGAGTGCAATAGCATTGTTTCAGCCTGAACCACCCTGCAAGAATTGACTTAAACACTCTTTTTTATATATGTATCCTCATTAAATTAAAAGCATTAACTGTGCACAGTTTAGCTCATAATACCAATCATTTCATTGGCAGGCTTTTTCTTTCTCAGAGAAAGCAAAGATGTCCCCAGGTGTTAACTGTATTCATAGGTTAAAATGCAGTAATTTAAAAGGTAATCTTTTGTACCTTATCAGTATTCCACAATAGACACTTAATAACATGATCAGAAATGGAATTTAACCTCAGAATTAGCAAGGCTTTAAAATTCTTCCCTGAATAATTTAGGATTTTCAATTCCTTTTTTACAGCATAACAGCTATTCATGAAATAGTTGCATTTTTCACAGATAGGCATAGTATATAACGGGGTTCGGGACTCAAGAACAAAGGAAGAAAAACATTTGGGAGTCTAAATCTCACTGAACTCTACTCTTAAAGCCAAAACTGCAGCCCTCTTCTATCTCAGTTGTTTCTCAACCCCACAAGCATCCCAATCCCCATAGGCATTTAATATTTCAGCATGAAATTTCCACCAGTGCTTAGTTTTGCTGATGAGCAGTCCAGAATCACATCCATCTTGCAAGTACCAGGCAACTTGGTACTCAACCATTGGCTCAGTCCTGTCAGGACCCATGAGCACAGTGAGGGTATCACCTGGAGAGTTTTCTCTGGTAGGCGATTCCCTCATACAATAACTGATAAATCGGTCTGCTGGTGGGAGGTGAAGAGTGATTGTCTTTGCATCACTTGTGGGGTTTTTTCTTCACTTACTAAACTTAGTCTTGATCCATGAGCATTTCTTGCTTGTGCCCTTCCAATTCTCTCCCCCATCCCGCTGGGGGGAGTGAGCAAGTGACTGGGTGAGGGCTTAGCTCCTGGCTGGGTTCAACCCACCACAGCAAGGGATATTTAACATTTTCAAGTGTAATACTACAATTCTGAAGTCACCAAAGCAAAAGACAGAGGACTTTAGTCTGACTTTAGAACTTTGACTGTAGGTAACAGTAAATTTGGTCAGTGCTTACCCCAGTGCATATTCTATAGCAAAACAGCATTTTAAAAATAATAATTTCTCCAACACTGAAGCTAGCTTCAAGCTGCCTCACATCGCAGTTATTCTATCTGTCCTTGGGATACGATTTCCATTAACACATCTGACTGCAGCATTTGAAGCTCAGATGCTCACAAATAATAAGCCACCTACACCAGGGCCCAGGAAAGATTCCAGACCTTACACCAAAAAGTGCATTCCTCAAACTGCTGCCAAGCTTGTTGCCACATGCTTTTTTGCCATCCGAATTGTACTTCAGGGCAAGTCCACAACTGCTGCCACACAGGAAAGCCAAACACCTTGGTTCCCATTTAGGACTCAGGACTAAAAGACATTCTTTACAGACAGCAGTTGCCCAGCCTGTATCTCCCGAGGGGTCCAGTCTGAGAGGGAGAGTCTTTAATCATGCTGGGCAGAGATGGCTCAGCACAAAACACAGCAGCTACAGTGATCTTCAAGGAAACTCGAGCTCAGCCTAAAGACATTCAAAGCCTCTCTTCCAGCCTTCCACAATAGCACCCTAACCACCCTGAGCTGCTTAGGAAAGAGAAAAACCTCGTGTCCTGCACTGCCCTGCAGCAGAGACCTCTCTTTCAGCCTCACATATTGGCTGTGCTCAGTCCTGCACTAGTCACAGTTGTCATCACAGGGCTCTGGTGGCTCAGGATGTGGGCACAGCAATTCTTCCTGCTGCACAATACTGACACGTGTGATGGTTTTAAAGATCCATGGCTCTGGTCTATCACCAAATACTAAACTGTGCTTAATGTACAGTCTGAGCTTCTCAAGCACAGCACTAAATATTGCATATTACTGCTCTTTTCTCTCTTGCAAGTTATTAATATTTGTAATAAATGCCACTAACAGGATTAGTTCAGTTGGAAGGTCCCATTGTTTTAACTAGGACCCCAAAAGAATCTGCAACAGCGAGTATTAAAAATCACGATGCAGTTACACAACTACCAAATAATTTAAGTATATGAGAGCAACTTTGCAATGGATATAACTTTGGGCTATACACAACAACTCGTTCCAGCTCTTGCAGGGCATGAAAAGCCATACGCTTCGATTACTATAATTTCTTGAGAATTGTCTGTTCCAACATCCACAGTCTATAAGGACAGACAACAATATTTGACTCAAAATTACATGTTTTTTGAATTCTATGACTTTTTTCCTACTGATAATAGCAGAGCCCCAGCTGCCACTTGGTAATTGTGTCACACTTCTTCAAATAATGTCTTATATTTAGGTTTTGAAATCCATTTAGTTTAATGTTTTGTTTATAGTAGGATCACATTCTCACAATTCACAAAAGACAAACATTTTTATCAGGAATCTTTAAATGCATTCTTGAAAGTCATACTCACTACAGATTAAAGCTGACCTTTGAAGTTAACATTTTCATGATTTATGTTGCTGAAACAAAAATCTTGATGATAGAGTGACATCTGCAAAAATAAATACACTGAAAAAATACTAGACAATTCAGTTGTGCTCATAAATAAACATAACAACCATTTTCAGACTGATGAAGTCCAAAAAGACTTGAATCTGAGATTCCAAAATAATATTACATCCAACTTCACAGAAGTAACTTTCAGTTCCTGAAATAGTTTCCACCTGGGGACACTATAGTATGTGCTATTTTCCTTCTATTAGTTAATCTCATAGTTTCACTTTATTCTCATAAATAAAATTCTGGGATAATAGTAAGACAGTTTAAATGACTGGGATTTATTCTCTTGTAGTGACACAGTACGTGTACTAGAGATGCAGGAGCTGTCTATTTAAACCTTTATATATGGAAAGAGATTGTCAAAGATATCTAGAGCTGTAGGTTATTTTAGACTGTATACTAAAATAAGATCAGAGGCAGAATGAAAAATCTGTCTTGTATCACATATTCTAAGGTCTTCTGAGGTATAACTGCATGTTTGTTTGTTGTAGCCAATATTGTCAGACTATCTCTAGCAAAGTCATCAGGTGATTCCCAGTATCATTATCCAAAGATAAAAGCAGAGTATTTTTCAGCAGTTCCTGTAAGAAATCTTTACTGTGAATCATGTGATGGTGGGAGATATTCAAGCTAAAGAAATTCCCGAACTCCACTAATACCTAAATCACTCACCAGTCTATGTGCTATAACTGCTGCTGAAGCTTGCAAATTCTCGTGTGCAAATACGATATTCTGAACATGTTTATACAGAATCAGGTCAAATATATGTGACTCATGATGTTTACACTACTTATTTCCTTGAAGACTGGAATACACTGGGGAAACTTACAGCATTCTTGAGGTGACAGACAACAAACAGAAGGTAAGAAACGATGGAGTCGTAGGACAACCAAAGCACCTGATTAAGAGAGATTTTTGCCACTCTAAAGAGCCAGGTATAAAGCAGAAAAGCAGGTTTCTAAATATTTACATTGTATTATAGTAGCCACGCAATGCATAGTAAGTAAGGAGAAGTACAGTAATGTTCCTTCCAACTAAGTTTTCAATCATTTGAAACAGCTGAGACACTAGAAAAACATATACATAATTATCCTTCATGTCATGAAACATAATGCCAACAAGCAAGTTCAGACTTGTTGACTGCCAAGAGGTTTATTATAAGCAAAGTAAATACAGAAAAATATTGTTGATCTATGTGTCTTATACATGACAGTTCAGTCCCTTTATTTGATGGGGACATTATTACAGTCATGCAACAGAAATATTTAATTGCTAACTCATAACTAAATACAGAGTTTAAAGGGGCCAAGTTTACTTCTGGAGTGCCCTACTTCAATAAACGTGTTGGTGAAAGAAAGCAGCAGTATGCTCTGTTGGTATCAGAATATTGTGATGGGTTGATCCTGGCTGGACGCCAGGTACCCACCAAAGCTGCTTTATCACTCTCCTTCAGCTGGACAGAGGAAAGAAAATATAGCAAAGGGCTCATTGGTTGAGATAAGGACAGGGAGAGATCATTCACCAATTACTGTCACAGGCAAAAACAGACTTGACTTGGGGAAAATTAATTTAATTTATTGCCAATCAAATCAGAGCAGGATAATAAAAAATGAAACCAAATCTTAAAATGCCTCCCCGCCCCATCTTCCCAGGCACAACTTTACTCCTACTCCCAATTTTCTCTACCTTCTACCTGAGCACTGCAGGGGGATGAGGAATGGGACTTGCGATCAGTTCATCACACGTTGTCTCTGCTGCTCCTTCCCCTGCTCCAGCATGGGGTCCTTCCCTCAGGAGACAGTCCTCCACAAATTTCTCCAACATGAGGCCTTCCTATGGGCTGCAGTCCTCCACTAACTGCTCCAGTGAGGGTCCCTTCCACGGGGCACACTCCTTCAGGAACAGCCTGCTCCAGCATGGGTCCCCCACGGGGTCACAAGTCCTGCCAGCAAACCTGCTCCAGCATGGGCTCCTCTCACCACAGGGCCTGCCAGGAGCCTGCTCCAACGTGGGATCCCCCATGGGCTGCAGGTGGATATGTGCTGCACCGTTGCCCTCCACGGGCTGCAGGGGCACAGCCTGCCTCACCATGGTCTTCTGCAGGGGCTGCAGGGGAATCTCTGCTCCAGAGTCTGGAGCACCTCCTCCCGCTCCTTCTTCACTGACCTTGGTGTCTGCAGGGTTGTTTCTCTCACATGTTCTTACTCCTTTCTCTGGCTGCAATAGTGCAGGGCTTTTTCCCACTTCTTGTTACCCCAGAGGCACTACCACTGTCACTGATGGGCTCAGCCTTGGCCAGCAGCAGGTCCATCTTGGAGCCAGCTGGCACTGGCTCTGTCAGACATATGGGAAGATTCCAGCAGTTTCTCACAGAAGCCACCCCTGGTGGCCCCCCTGCTACCAAAACCTTGTCATGCAAACCCAACGCAAATACATACATAACTTTCACACAGTAGCCACTTACATTATTTTAGTCAAAAGAAATTAACCCCACAACTAGCTTTTATCCTGAAGAAATAAAAGCTATCCAAGGAAGAACCATTTTGGCCTAGGTCCAGCACAGCCCTTGGTGAGACACCAGAGAGAATCACAGCACGACACCTGCAAGTGGGCAGGACAAAGTGCTGAAGGCTAGGAGCGTGATCCTGAACATTATCCTTGTTCCTACCCCCCAATCATTTACTGCCTGGTCATAAAGAAATTAAATTCAGGAAATGCTTTGGTGTCCAAAATACAGACTTGCAGTTATGGACCAGGCCAGATGTCCCCAAGTCAGATGTGTCTGCATGCTTATAGCTCCCCTAAGCAACAGCACCTCTCACATCCACAAACCTGGGCTTTCAACCATCTCTGGCTCCACTGGACCTCCACACCATGCAAACTGCAATGCTAGTGACCATTTTCTTGTAAAAGGTGGGTGCCAATAGCAAATTCCCTTCATTCTAAAATTTACTGCTCTGGAACTTGGCCCTTCCCTGCCCTCCACAGCCTGAGAGGATTCAGCCTCCTCTCTTCACTGCACAGTGCTCAAATGACTGCCTGCAGGGCTGTTTATAGGAAGCTGATGCTTTCCCTCCAGCCAGGGCAGGCAGTCCATGCTTGCAGGTCATACAACCTGAAATGGAGAGTAGCTGGAGGGGAAAGGAAAGGTAGGGAACCCAGCCTACCCTCGCTGGCAAGAGGTACAAGGCCACAACACAGCCAGTGCTGCCTAGTGTAAAATAGAACCCAGGCCTTTAGAAGGCTCTCCAGGAAGGAGCAGAAATCCCTCTGTCAGAACTGCTCCAGCTGCTACTGCACTGCATGTAAAAAGGCACTTTCCTCAGTCTTTTAATCACCTCTCTCATGCTGTTTGACAACAACAACAAAAAAAAAATTAAGGGGGGGGGAAGGTATCCATGCTGTTTTGGGGGAAAAAAGAAATGGGGCGAGAGATACATTCCTGCCTTCACAAGAGTTTCTGGCTCCACTTTTTACAGTCTTGATAAAACCCTGGTGACTCCAGCCCAGTGATTGAGCAGAGGCTAACCGGATACTGACTGCATGCATCTGCCTCAACTCCCTGGCTCAGCATGGTGGTAATCTTGGACTCCCCATTCCCTTTGCTGTATTACCTCTTACTGAAATTGTATCAGAGATTAGTTGCTGCATGCTTTTACATTGCAAGGTCAGTTATTCTGCACCAAATATGCAGGAATCAAGCGCTCTGTCTCTATTCCATACGCTTAATACAAACCTTCCATACTGTGATGAATGTTTGTTTGCCTAGGGACAGTAGTCAGGAAAACATTCCTATTCAAATTTCAGCAAAAATCCAGGGGAAAGAATTCCTCCTTTCCTTTTTTTAGATTCCTGTTTTATCCTTCTATATCGTCTATCAATGTTTTTATCAACAGTTATTCAGAAATCTTTGCAACTAAGACTATCAAAATTCTCAGTGTCATAACAGAAACACTAATAGAAATGGATTTATAATTTCCAGTGGGGCTGTGTAGGAGTGGCTTCTGCTGCGTATGACAAAAAGCCCTGAAATATTTAACACAACCTTAAGAATTAAGTAACACAGTATCAGAAGCCTTTGTTGTATGACAGAAATGACTGCAAGCAGACTTCAGCTGGTCAGGAAAATGAGTACAAGAAGAATATAACTTTTTCTTGTTATTTTGACCCAGCTGCGAGACAAAATGTTCCTTTAAATATTTTGTATGATGAGAGACTGTGCAGTAAGGGTACATATACTGGAAGCTAGCAGTATCTGCTAGTTAGTATGTAGTGGTACCAGGCACAGCTTGAACCAATTTGGGGAGTTTGAGCATTCTGTAACTCAGGTACTGAGTGATTTTGTTCTGCCAATGGAATGAATATTTTTGTTATCTGTCATTTGTGTCTGTATCTTTCTGTAAAACTCGTGGGTTTAGAGTAGTAACTGGGTACATTTTAACAATCTCTTTACTTTTATTAAACTCCCATTACTAGAAATTGTTATTCTTGTCACAAAATGCATTAGTATTTCCTTTTAAGTCCCATACGAATCATTACACTTCCATATGGGACAGTCATAGTATTCTAGCTCTGACAATCTCTAAATATTCTGTTTATCTTGCTCAAAATGTTGAAGTGTCTTCTTCCATTTATTAAAAAATGATTCACAGAAAAAGGTTTTGCTACACAAATAGTCAGTAGATATGTCAGCTATTTGGTGTGACCTTTCAGTACCTGCTTCATTTAACCCAGTGAATCTATCCTGGCTGGGGATTCAAAATAGTAACATCTCTTGAGGATCCAAAGCACAAATATGTGCTTCAATTCTGCAAAATTTGAAAGGGAAGTAAAGGTAAATATCCACAGTATGACAATCTGACTAAAAGCATCTGACTAGTATGATTTTTCTCAGAATTCAGTGAGGAAAATAGAAACAAAAAAAAAATATTGGTACTAATACACATGTCAGAATACCAAACGAGGCCCAGTTTTTGAAAACAGAAAAATGGATTTAGGATAAGGATCCATGTACAGGCATCATATCCCTACAGATTAAGTTAGACGTAGTATAAATGCTGCTTTCATTACAGACTCGATAGTTCTTAAGATTTACAGAATTCTTCCTACTAGCAGAAATTGCTTCTTAGTTTATCTCAGAAACACATACATTGAAAATTCTGCCGAATTTTAATTAAAAAAAATATTTTTTTTTAATCCCCTCCAGAATTTCTACACTAACTCAAAAACATGAAGTAGAATATTCTTATGCCCTGCAGGGAAGCATACACTATGGGTTAAGCCTAAGTAAAAGCCCTTAAGAACATGCTAAAGTTTTACCATAAGGTTAAGTTCCAGCTGACAGAAAAAAAGCATTAGCAGTAGGAAAAATACACTGAGCATTTATCACTTGCCAGCCAGAATTCAGCATCGACCGGCATTTCTGAAAACACTTTGCATTTATGAGAACATGTACCAAAGAAATTATAGCACTCCTTGCCCTCTGTAATCCTTCCTCACCAGATACACACACAATTTGAGTTATAATAGCCATTTCCTAATTATTCTCTAACTCAGTTTCTATTTAGAGTGCTCTGAGAGGCTTTGCTCTTGCTATGAAGAACACACTCAAGCCATCTCATCACATTTACTGAGAGCTACTGTTGCCAAGAACTAGGCACATAAAGCTCTTTCCTATAAAGTCAAGAAGAGGGATCTACATTTTGAGGACTCTTTTATCTCAGTCTGCCTGAGACCATAGAAAAAGGAAATGAGAAAACACAACAGCAGCCAAACATGAGTCAAGACAATGATGGCTAAAATAGTAATTGCCGCTCAAAAAGTCTCTGAGTGATTCCCTAAATCTTAAATCTTTAGATTGAAAAGATTCTAAGTATTTTCTGAGAAGATGCTGATTCGGTTCTCAAAGTACTTTTCACAAAGAGCAGTCTAAGGCTGCAAGGGTTACATCTGGGCGTGCAAAACACATCCAACATTTGAGAGAACAAAAGGGACTTAGGTGAAGAGACTGGGCATTGCTTCCCTGGAGTGTAACAACCCTGAATGATTAAAACGGGTTTTTTAATATTCTGTTTTGAGTTAGCCATTGGTCCCAGAGCCCTAGAGAGAGGCTGCCACCAGATATCTGTTTCCAGGCTCCAGCACAGGAGCAAGTCAGAGGTCCCCAAAAATTCAAACGCAGGATAGTATATGGTTTAGGGATAACACTGCAGTTTCAAGATGTGGTGATAGGCTGCTTATTTACATAGAACGTTTGCAGCCAAAGATAAAGGTCACCACTCTGTGAAATAATTAGGAGTCTTAAAGGGACAGCACAGACAGGAGGCAGAGGCTGATGTAGCTAATATTATGGTTTGTGATTACCAGAACAAGTAGTAGAAACAGAAAAATCAGCAAGGGAAATTGCAATGCGTAAGTTTTCCAGGAACATAAGATATTATGTGTACATGTATATAAGTGTAAGGAAGAAGCTCAAAGGAAAAAAACCTGACAGATCTAAGCTAACAAGGGCAGAAAAAAAGAGTGATGGAGCGAAGAAATGAAATAAGCATGAAATCAGAAAGCCTAAGCAATGAAGAAGTGGACTAAAATAATACATATCTCTCTATATATACACATATAGTGTATACACAAAGTGATCAAGCAAAAACCCCACTGGAAATGAAAGGAATTTTGCACATAACTAAAGACCACTCATGAAAGATTTGCAAGAAGGTGTCAAAGATGGAGACAGCATCACAAATCCCTGGAGGGTTCGTAAGGTGACATAAGAAGTCAGAGCTGACTGTCTTCCCCATGTTAATATCTAGCAGTGTAGGAAAAATGAAAAAGGAATTCACAAGTTGAGAGTGAAATAAGAAAAACATGAACAAATGAAATCCATAATAGAAGTCTGGAAATAGGTCTAAAAAGTAGAAATACACTAAAATAGAAAAAGACATATGAACCCATTTATAGTAATGTGCAAATCTAATAGGCTAGTAATAATATGGAAAAGGAAGAAAAAATATTTTTAAGTGTATGTATATACATATACACACTATATATATCATCACTTTGAAATGGAGACATCTTTTATTTGATATATTTAAAATATAAAACTATAGAAGTAGAAGAATTTGTAAGTATGGCTTCATGTTTACTGTTAGGTATTACTTAGGATACTTGAGCAAGACTTGAGAAAGATTTAAATTTTACCACATACTTTAAAGAAACTGCAGAAGTCCAAAGCAGTCTGATCAAAACTAATTTCCTTAACAGAAGACAAAGTAAAAAATACTTTGATCTGAGATTGCTAATACTTTCTGCAACAAGGTTCTGCTTGCATGAACATATGAATTCAAGAAACCTGTAATAATTTACAAGCATGGGCCTGGATTCAGCGGTTCACAATCATGCTCTAAGAAGCAGATATATGCAGATAACAATAATGCCAGTACCACTATCGGGGATTTTAAGATGTAGGAGCTTTCATGTTGCCCTCCATGAGATAAGGATCTCAGTCATTCTAATGAGAAAAACCTTAAGAGGTTAGAGAACACAGAAAAAAAATACAAGTCTGCCCAGAGTGCCAAAGTCAGCCTGACAAAACACTTGAGATTGAGCATTGTTTGGAAACTCTTGTCTGCAAAGGTGCATCCCAGCCTCACAAAGATCCACCATACTGATCACCACAGGGAAATTTCTGTTATTTGTAAGGCGTTAAATGCTTGTAGAATATGTGGAAGGGCAAGCACGACTGCTCTTGGGGATTCTTCCCTTCACTAGTATGATGAGCAAGAATATTTGCAATAATCAGTGGCATTTTTCCAGCCAGAAGCAGATATACATCTCTGATACAATCAGCTTACACTTCTTTTATAGTCAACAGAGAAAAAGGGTAATTATAGTAATGTACTAACCTGTTCCTAAAGTAAACAAATGCAACAGATTAAAAGAATCAAGACCTAAAAGTAAAAATGCCTCTAAAAGGGCAACTGACATGATTGTAGAGGTCTGCACTACAAACATCCAAAATCAAATAAAGACGAAGACATGCATGGCTGTTTCTTTAGATCTTGAGTAAGCTGCAGAAAGTCCCACAGACTAATCACCTACATTAAGTAGTTTAATTAATTACTTTATCTAGAGCTCATATCACATGAAATATGGCTAACTTATTTCATCTATATCCAACCTGTCCTCTAAAAACAAGTGGTCCTAACTTTTCTCCCTAGCTTTTTATGTGGAAGTCTTTTCACGCCTCCTATTACTTTGCCTATCCTATTCAGATTTGTATTACAAACCATTTGACTTTATATTTCACCTACATGATTTATTCCCTACATTAGCACTAAAAGTCTGGGTAGAGATAAATAAGTGAATATAATGCACCTCTGTTGGTTTGACGGGAAAAAATTATTTATTTTGCATGCATATCTGTGTGTGAGTGGATTAAAATATGTTGTTTTGATAAATTTATTGATTTCAGTTTCCAACAACCTGTACTTTAAAATATAACTAGTAATTTTCAGGGCCTAATTTCAGGCTTCATAAATAGCCAAAATTTCAGCCTGTATGTGCCACACACCCCCCCACCCTCACCCCCAAATAAAATAATCAAGCTATTTTTTGTGTTTCCTAGACTAAGTAGTCAGAATATACATTTAAATTACAACTTAAATTACAGGAACATACCTTGCAGCGAACATATTGTGGGATAAGGTGCATAACAAATCAGGAAGCACAAGCAGTACATACTATGTGAGGAGATATCGAAGCAATCAAGGAACTGAGGCCAGCGAGCTGTCACCACCTGCCCATTATCACTGTCCATTGTGGCTTCTGCTTTCTTTTCCACACAACCAGGTGACACCAGTGCCCCTACCCAACCCCTCACTGGAAGAGGGCTCCATCCACCCTTGAGAGAAGATCTAAATAACAGTAATTGCAGCCGGCTTTCACAAACGTACAATTCACTTCTTACTTTCATTTTGCAATTGTGTTTTCTTCTCTCTCAGCAACTTCCCTGTTCTTAATCAGATGCTTTTACATATCATTTTAGAAAAGACATAAAATCTATATTTTTCACAAGAATTTTTTTTCCAAGTAAAACAGCACAGAAAAAAAAGTAAAAACAAAAAAAAAAAGGAAACTATTACCCTACAAAAGCAAAGAGAAGCAAGGGATGTATGCCATGGAACATGGAACATTTTGCTCTCAAGAAAAATGTAGGTACAAAAATGTAGGCAAAAAAAAACATGTAGGGGCAGGGAGGAAGAACTGGTGGCAGAAATGTTTTCAGGGAACAAAAACTCTCCAGAACAGTTTGCTATAAAGTAAGATATCACTTAAATATCTTGTTTCCAAATACTATAATTTCCCAAAATACTCTAGCAAGATTAGATTATTTTTCTTATTATGTAAAATCTGCCATTACCATCTTTCTGTCGTATTTTAAGTTGTAATACAGAAAGACACATTGTATTGTCACCATGACCCATCCAAGAGCCATTCGACTCATTCTTTTATTAAATATCACTTTTTCATCTCATGAAGCACACAGAAAAGGCAACATTCAGGTTGCAGGAATATTTTACCTCAATCTACATTTAAGTCTTACTAGGATTCATAGTTTTTTCAGGGCTGTATATATTTTGGAGGTGTTCCCATTTAATGACTCTTTCTTAAGAAATGTCCAGCTGAAAATAACTTTCCTCCTTTAACTTTGAAGGCTACTTTCTTTTACTTTATCTGCCTCATTTTCAGCACTTTGCAATGGCCAAAATCAAGTTTGGCTCAGCATGTTTCCTACTGTCGTCTTCTAGCTTTGGAGATTGTTTTCTGACAAACGTGAGGATCCTTTGACCATTTAGCTTTAGAATGCTTCGTGACAAATGATTCAAACATTCTTAAACATTCTTTTCTAACATTCTTTATACAAATACATCAAAGCTACTACTTGATGGTGAGAGTTTTATCTACAATGAAAATAAATATTCAATTTAGTGCTATTTCAAGTTTGCTACAGTATTCTTTGTGGGAGAAAATAAAAGATCAGCTATGACCTGGTTGCCAGTAGCTACCTATACACAATACACCTGTACAAAAGCTCTAGCTGTTCCTGACAAGCAGGGTTTCTTAAAGTTTTAGTAAAAAGGAATATGAAAAAAATGAGAACACTTTTAGGAAGCTGATTCTGCTCTGATTTACACCAGCAGCAGAGCTACCATAATGTATAATGCTGGAAGTTGGGGGCGTATTGGTCCCTCAGACCCATGACCCAAGGTGAACTGGGTCTCTTTTAGCAATTCGTAGGCACATTTAGAAGGCTTCATTGGGGCCAGACAGCAATTTCCTGATGAGGCAGCAAGTCTATTGCCATGATTCTCCTCTGGTGTTCCCCTCATGGTCATGCTCTGCCTTGGGATAAATTCCTGGCCTTTTTAGAGTATATTTAGAACGTGTTTTGGATTGGACTTGCACAGTTTTAGTTAAAGCAGCAACAGATTCAAGGCAACACAAACAGACTCGCTGAAGATAGGAAGATTGAATTACTTTTTTTTGCACAGTGCCTCAAAGGAAATTGTGCATTAGCCAAAGTTCATTTTTTCCCCCTCAATCCATCGCAGTTTGCCCTTTAAACTAGTCTAGAAGAAAGTAACTTTTCAGATTTTTCATCTACAGGCAGTGTTCTCACATAGAGCTTCATCTTGCAGTTCACAGATGATCCTCCATTTCCAGAAGCATCATGGCATGGCATGTGCACCAACTAAATACTGAATCAGAGACAGTGCTCATTTTGTGTCTTCATGGGCTACTGGGAATCAGTTTCACTCTTTACCAAGACCTAGAGAAACCATTGCTAAACCCACTCTCATTGCAAAATTCAGTTTCATTAGATGATGAAGTAGTATTTTCTCTGCACATTATTTCCATTGTTACAGTAACAAAAGCAGAGGAAAGACATTAGAGCAAAGGATGGTGAGGAAAACTAAATTAATATTGTTAATGATCAAAATACTATGTACCTTAGGGCTAGTGTGCAAGGCCAAAATTGTTGCCCCAACATACTCTTAAGTTTGCCTGATAAGGGAACTTGTACACCATACAAATGCCAGTAGAATTGGGTGTCAGCCACTTGGTGGTGAGAAAGCAGATAACTTGAAATTTTCTGAACGAAAAAAAATTCTAGTAATTTTGGAAACATTATCAGTGGGAACCTCCACTACAGATGATCAGCCCTTCCTCAGCTGCTTTTTAGGGCTGAAGGAAGTCTTATGCACATTCTTTCATTTTATAGACAGAAGATTCCCTGAACAGCAATAAAAAGGGAAGTCTCTTTCTCTAATCAGTTCCCCTGGTTCGCTCCAGATAGAAGCAAGACAGATACATCCAGTGTCCAGTGCCATATTTCCCTTTGCATTCCATTTTCTTTCACCTATTCCTTACACCTTACAGCCTTTTGACTGTCTCATAGTTGTTTTATGAAGTGAAGTACCCCAGGATCTGATCTTTAGCAATTGCGAATTATCTGGGAAAGCCAGTGAGTAATATTTTAAGTAATCCTACAAATAATAAAATGTATTTTAAAATGATGCCTGGAAAGAGCTACAATAGCATCTGCCTATCCTGAGTACCTGCATAAGAAATGACACACAGAAAATCTCACATCAAGGAAAAGAAATATCTCTAAAATGGCACACAGAAAATCTCACATCAAAGAAAAGAAATATCTCTGACTATACCTATTACTATCTCTCAAAAAGGAGACATAGAAAACATCGGTGATAATTCTCTGAAAGCATTAGACCAAGGTCCAGCATTAGTTAATAAATACGTTTCTATTATACTAACTACTTCTGCATCGGAAGATGTGTTAAGAATCATTCTCTTACACTTTTCCCCCCACACACATGCATGATCAGCCACAAGACAATTCCTAATTAGGTTTTGGCCTGGTCCAGTTCTCAGTGAAAAATGCAAACCCAGATTAAATGAGATGTGGAAGTGAGGGGGAAGTATGGCTGTTTGATGAGGCAGGGATGACAACAGTAACAACAAATATGATAGGGAAAAAAGACATACAGCATCTTTATGTCCTTAAGAGAAACTGCAATGTTGCCAAAGCTACCTAGTCTGGTCTTCTGACTCTCCAGAGCAGAGACAGTGCTCAGTCTCTGAGCTTTTTCCCAGACTGTGTAAGTCCATTCCCCTTGCATAGAGTAGCCTAAGAGGCTATTAGTACACATAAAAAAAATAAGCTTCCATTATGATCTTTTCCTTGAGAGTAGAAGAAAACAAGCAGAAAACATGTAGGTGACATACTTGTCAATAAAATCAATGGCTAAACCATTGTGGTGTTCAGGCAAAAAAGGGCCTGATTAGCTAAGGTAATCACATGGCTTCCTGACCTTCATTTTCTACCTGAAAAAATATGAGAGAAATTTTTCCTATGAGAGAAGTAGTCTTTCACAGGCTGACAACTAACCTATTCACATGCCTTTAAATTTCCATGCCGTTTTTAATTACCTCGTGTCCTATTTATATTCATGTTGAGGCCATGTAACAGAACAAGAAGCTGCAGAAATAAAGTAGAAATGCAGGACACCAAATAAGTATGGCTGAATTAAAACTAGATAAAAATCCCAACTTGTGTTGGTGAAAAAGTAAAAATAATCAGAAAAATTCCTGCCTCTTAAAACATTTATATAAGAAACTGCACTGAAGCCTCAGCTACATAAAGGTTATTGACAATTCTTCCACTGGTAATATTGAAAAAGAGCTAAACTTCAGACTCCTGGCTGCAACTGCCATTTTACACCTTTGGTGCTTTTAGTCTATTTTAAGTGTATTACATGATATGCAACACGAGAGACGCCACAAAATGTGTCTGGGATTTGATTTGCATTGCTTTGTGTTATTTAAAAGTTGAAATAATGAAATGCTTGCAGCTAATATTTAGAACTAAAGCTTCTTTATTGTAAAATGTTTAATTAAATTGCTGCCATTATTTCCTCTGTATTCATTGGTTACTGGTTTTCTGCAGCATAATCTGTCAGGTAAGACCATTATTCTTTTTCAGTGACTTTTCTGCTACATTAGAGCTGTTGTGATATCCTTTTCTCAGTATTTTTCTTATACGTACAGTGCTTAGCTTTGTTTCACTATGCGGAAATATGAAAGCCAAGAGAATAATCAAGTGCACAGTTAAGTGTGTTAGATGTTTTTAGGTCCTGACTTTTAGCTGGTTTAAATTAACACAGTTCTGTAGCAGTTCATAACCATAATGATTTAAATTAGCTAATAGACTTCAGAAATATTTTCTTACACATTGAAAATATTTTACAGCTTACAAATAAAGCTAAAATTCTAGTCTTCTTCCAGAATTACACTTGTCAAGTCTCATCAGACTCTTGCAGAATGCTCAGAGCACAATTCCAACAAGCAGAGGGATATTTCTTACAGATGATGGGCCACACTGCACTTTTCAGTCAGTTCCTAGTTTCCTTGCAAGTATGGGGTTTTTTGTTCCACTAAGTCCCTGGTTAAATCTCTGTGAAGGTCACCTTCAGAATTAGAATACTGGAAAGCTGAAGGGGGATCTTTCATACAGGGCTACAGAGACTTCTGAATGTTGTTTTTGGTGTGAATGGGTTCTGTCTGACCACAAGTTTTGTTCCATGTTTATTTAATTAAAGCATACAAGTGCCCAAGGAAAATAAACTGTGGACCAGTGGCCAAAATCCTGACAATACAAATTAGTAATCAGATGAAAGGCGCTTAAACTCTGGCAATCACATCAAACTGGGTGGCTGCAGATATGTCCAATTTCTTGAAGTTGTGAAAAGGGAGAAACAGACTATCATATTTTCACTCTGATTTACAGAAGCAATTTTCTCCTGAGCATTACTAATTTTTGATGAAGTGCTATTAAGTAATTATTCAAAGATATTTTAGGAAAATAAAATATACAGAAGTAACTCAGGTAACTTTTTTTTAAATGAAGCTAGAATATTCTTAAGGCAGCATGATCTAACAGTTCTAAATGCTATTTTAAATAAATTAAATGCTATTCAAATAAATTTGAATACTGCTTTTGTACTAACTTCCACAGAAGAAAATGAGATGCAGTGACTTTTGATTACATATGAAAATAATGGGAAAAGAACTACACTTATTCCTATACTAGGGAAGCCCTAGTTTTCATTATAATCAGCAAAGAAGGTGTATCTACAGACTTGATTCTTCAACAGAGAACTTGCAGGTCTTCCATCAGTGCATGGATATAAGTGCAAAATAAATCTAACGCACTATACAGTTCTGTGAGCAAGAGAAGTTCTATAAACTTTGAATTGTACTTTTTAGAACCACAGCTGCAAGGAGCCATTCTGTGGGTGTGTGCAGCTAAAAATATTCTTCACTGAAAACTGAGATAAGGAAATGGCTGATTAATAACAAAAGCTTCTTCCAGAACAGTTTGGCATGCAAGTTACACCCAAGACACTATGACTTCCTCTATACTTCTCCAAGTATAAAGTCAGATTGTAAATTCTAGGTACCAGATAATATTAAATTTTACACAAGAGGTAGTAAATGATCCTGCCAATATATAATCAGTGTAGGGGGGTGTGGGGGTGGAGGTGGGGGGTGGAAGCAAATGTAATAACAGTATAAGGTTATATCCAGACAATATAAAGTCTATCTACATTTCTACATTTCACTCCCATGCTTCAAAAGCCAATCAGGTTAGTTTACTACCATTTACTTACACACACACACAGTTTATTAAATTTTTTTTTTAATTCACCACTGCCTTGTACTGGAGTATCAACGGAGATGAAGCAGAGCAATAGCTTTCTGCAGAAGGGCAGTGGGGAGGTAAGCAGATTGTCCACCAAGCAGAATATCCTTGCCTACTTCAGAGGCATGAAAACATGAAATGGTACGTTTGAAAGAGGTCAAAGAAAGATGAAGCTGGCACGAATAGCTTCTGTGCTTATCTCAACCCATGAGTCTTCTCACTTTTCCTCTTCTCATTCTCTCCCCCATCCCACCGGGGGTGGAGCGAAGAAGTGGCTGTGTGGGGCTTGGTTGCTGAATGGGGCTAAACCAGAAGAATGACCACATCTCAAGAAGTCACACATAGCAACTGCTAGCAATGCCCACTCATATTCAAAAAGACACATCCTGCTTACTCTGCTATTATATCATCTACTGCGCAATACCCAAGATGTAGGTTCTTGCATGACTTCAGGACTGCTTACTCAAAACAACATCCTTTTGAGTGGATGCTGGAAGAAGGTGGATTTTCTTCAGAAGGCTTATTTAGATACACCACAAGTGCCCCCACATCCCCATTTCTGTAAAATTTGCAGAACTGCACCATCACATCTACTGCAAGCCTATTTCTCAGAGACAGGCCCTACTGGCTTTTTGCCAGAAGGGGGAAGAAGAAAAAAAAATCCCAGACCGAGACTGTATTGCTTCTCCACCACCACAAGTCTTACGACTTCCCAAACAACATTTAACAAATCACCATTTTCACCCAATTTGTTAAAATTTGTTGCTGTATTCTTCCTAGTGCTTTAATAAAAGACCAATAACACTTAAAAATATGTTTGTTTCCCATCCATATTAAAAGAAAACAAAATGTGTCTAGGAGTCAATACCTAAACTCCTCAAATGACAATATTTCTTCACAAAACAATGTGGTAAGTACACTCTCTTCTTCTCCCCCTTTTGTCTACCAAGAAGCTCCAGAGGTGCCACTGGCAACATGAAGTAATCCATTTCCATCAGGACTGAGAGGACATAGATGACTACTTGTGCTGTCTGCGAGACTCCTGCCCCCCTCACCTACTACAGGCAACTGCAGCCATCATGGCTCGCAAGAAACCAGAGGGGAACAGAAGAAATAGGGTTTACCAGTCTGTCGTGGGGTTCCTGACTTGAGATAAGGTTTGAGACCTCTGAATGTAACACATTGCTGCTGCTGTTGTAACTCTTGTTCTTCCATTTTTGTGCTACAACATGCAGATAGTTAAGGGGGAAGATACCTAGTCTGACTCACGCAGCCAGAGACTGAGTTAATTTTCTTTGTTTCCTTACAAAGGAAAGACACATTTCACCGTGGGGGTGGAAAGTACAATTTCTATACCTAGATTTAGCCATTAAAGAAAAGAAAAAAGGCTGCAATATTAGAATTTAATAGTTTATGAAACATAACGGGGAAGGGGGGGGAACCAACAGAAAAGCTTATGAAAGCTCTTCAGCTTATTCAGTGACACCAGTTTTTACTATGCTTAATTTAGTTCCTTTCAGCAAAGCTCTTTTTCATATATATTTTAGATACCATTCTGTATGTGTTAGATGTGCACAGATGTGTCCCATTCTGGTTTAAAACTTTCTGATAAAAATAATTTTAAAAAAGCTAAAAATCCCACGACTAAACAAAATTGGTGACACACAGAACTTAAAAGCTAAAACAGTAAAGAAAGTTTCGTAGGCAGAAGTCTAAGATTAGATGAGAACATCTGTATCTTCAGGCACATGAATAGGAAGTGTAGTAAGATCGTGGATTTGGTTGAGGAACAGTATTTTCAACATCTTTATCCCTAAAGAAAAATGCACCCCTTGAGCTGATCCTACAATATCAGCAGCATCAGGATGTAATACCATCTAAAAGACATTAACCATTTTAAAAGAATAGGGGACACAGCACATGAACTAAAAAGTTTGTCAAAGACTAAATGAACCACTGGTGTGGAAATCTCCAGAGGAAGGTGGCTTTTTAAAATTAGTAACTTCATATGGAGGCCTCAGTAAGTAATTTGCAAAGAGCAGTGCTCTGCCCAGCTGAGCAACACAGAGATAAGAAAACAGAGAGTTCACAGAATGCATCTCAGCGTGAGATTTGAAGCTCAGTTCTGGATGCAGTCTAATCATAATCATGTTAATTCAGCTTTATAATTTACAGCTATTAAGACATAACCAGTCATGGCTTGTTAACTCAGGGGCAGGATCAGGGAATGCAGGTGGACTGCACATGGACCTAGACTAGCTTGTACCAGGTACCTCCAGCAGCTCTGCGTGGAGGTTCCGGCAGAACAACCACAGCTGCAGCTGCACTTGCCACAGGGTATTATCTCCATGTGCTCCTTAGAACAAATGATTTCTTGTTACATGGAAGCAGAGAGCCTCATGCAATAAGGTTCTCTGAAACACTAATTTAATGCAGACAAAATATCATCTCCCTGAACACCGTATCTAAGATTACCAATGCCTTCCTCTTCACTTCAGTTTTTCTCATGGGTCTAAAATACCAATGCCTTCCTCTTCACTTCTTCAGTTTGTCTCATGGGTCTAAATATGTAAAACATGCATCTGCAAAGAGGTTACTAAGAAAACTAGCTATATGAGATGCCCAGTCTAGGCAGAACAGAAAAACACACTTTCTTTGAATGTGGAGAAAGAGGTTACAGAATCATAGAACAGTTTGGGTTGAAAGGGCCCTTTAAAGACTGTCTAGTCCAAACACCCCTGCCATGGGCAGGGACGACTTCTACTAGACTCAATCAGTTTGCTCAAAGCTCCATCCAAACCTGACCTTGAACACTTCCAATGATGGGGCATTCACAACTTCTCTGGGCAACCTGTTCCAGTGTCTCAACACCCTCATAGCAAAGAATTTCTTCCTTAGGTCCAATCTAAATCTCCCCTTGTGTTTGTCACTAGAGGCCCTGATAAAAAGTCTTGCTCCATCTTTCCTATAAGCCTCTTATATATTGAATGGATGCAGTAAGGTGTCTTCTCCAGGCTGAAAAAAATCACAACTCTCTCAGTCTTTCTTCACAGGAGCAGTGTTCCAGACCTGTCATCATTTTCATGGCCCTCCCCTAGATCCACTCTAACTGGTCCATGTCTGTCTTGTACAGGGGACCCCAGCACTGGATGTAGTACTCCAGGTGGGGTCCCCCAAAAGCAGAGTAGAGGGGAAGAATCACCTTCCTCGACCTGCTGGTCACACTTCTTTTTACGCAGCCCAGGATACAATTGGCTTTATGGGCTGCAAGTGCACATTGATGGCTCATGTCCAATTTTTCATCTACTGGTATCCCCAAGTCCTTCCCTGCCTGCATGCTCTCACTCCCTCCATCACCCAGTCTGTACTGATCCTGGGAATTGCCCAGACCCAGGTGCAGGACCTGGCACTTGGCCTTGTTGAACTTCATGACTTTTATCCCGTGGGCCCACTCCTCCAGCCTGCCAAGGTCTCTCTGGATGGCATCCCTTACCTCTAGCTGCAAGGAACAACTGCACCACACGGCTTGGTATCAGGTTGTGTATTCATGTTCTGCAAAACACAAAAGTTACACTAAACATTGCTTTTGTACCCGTGTGGTTTCAAATTGGTCTGGCCATGCCTTCAGCAGGTGCCAAGCAAGCTATTTTAAAAGCTTACAGGTATAGATGCAATTAAGGGGCCTGTGGACTAAGCCTAGTCATCAGGCCTCAGCAGCAGTTAGACATGCATTATCAACCTTAATTTAATGTCCTGGGGGAATAAGAGAAGGCTGATTGCTCTCCTGTGTGAATAGCCCAGGTAGCTCATTAATGGAGCTGCACTGCCTGTTTTGTCACTCTGCTCACAGTGCCTTAGGCAATAATGACAAAACAAAACTTAAGAAAAACAATTCAGAGAGCCTGCCAAAAAAACATGACTGTTATTTGCACAGGGCTGTATCTCACCACTGTCAGAGCTCACATGTGACATAAAAATAGCCAGTAAGTTGGCATGTGTCTCAGCCTGGTGAACAGTTGAGGGCATCAAAATCTTTCTGGTGCCTCACAATGCAGGTGACCCCGAGAGGAGAAAAAGGGAGATTGGATAACTAACGGTAAAGGAATAAATCTCAAAACATTAAAACAAAAATAGATGTAAAACAGTAGGTGGAATTGAGGGGATACTTCTCGAATCTTAACTCTTATGTTTTCCACACTGACACATTTATTATAGCTGAACTGTGGGAAAAATCAATGAGACCACACTGGTAGCAGCTGCTGTTAAGCTGCTGCACCAAATCTATAATCATAATCCATCAAGTAATATAAGGTAATTTATTGTACACTCAGTGCTTAGAGCTGCTACATTTTCTTCTAGAAATAGCTTTGGCTCATTTGGGCAACATATTCTGCTTTTGATGAAATGAACTGCTTGGGACCTGATTGATGTGAGAGTTTGAAAAGACAGCAATTGCCAACCTGGGCTGCTCATCAAAAGCTGACATTTAGAAAAAAGTTCATTCATTGTATGAGAAGCCTTCTGCTCTGTGAAGATCTGTGGTACCTAACACTGCAACTAGCGACGACCATCATTCAGCAAAGACACAAAGATAATATGCTAAGATGGAGGCATTTTAATTACTCCAAACTCAACTCTAAGATATCTGGTTTTTGTATTTTATCTGGGAGAGACAGAAAGAGCAAGTACTGTAAATTATGACAAAACTCTGACAATAAAACTTCTGAGGAACTTTGAAGGCCAACATTTTGTAAATTACAGCTGCTCAGAAGCAGGCCACCCCCTGACATTAATTATTTCATTTTATTGTTCACTGATACACTTGGAGGATAATTAGACCTTCTAATCAATTTGGTAATCAGTAGGATTAATTTCCCTCTCACCCCATGAACTGCTTTTGTAAAAATATTAATGACTGCCAGTGGTGGAGTCCTTCTGCTCTCATATTAAAAACTCAGGATATCGGATAGCAGCTGAGGTAGATCAGAACAGGTACATGTAATTTCATAATAATTATACATTATAATTGCAGCGCTGTTATTGCACTGTGCTAAAAATTTCCACATAGCTAAACATGACTGCGGATTACACTACAATCTCTATAGGTATGCTCATGAAAGTAACTTACTCATTCAAGTATTTTAATGTGAGCAGTTCAAGTGCTTAAATACATGCGAGCTTTTGCAGGACTGAGAGCCAAGAGCCTCATCCTATACCTACTAAGAGCGTGGAAAAGAATCTTTGTCTAGAACCTAGAGAATAGAAATAGGTCTGTCAATAATAAACAGGCTTTCCTTTTAAAAAGTGTAAATACAACAATTATAGACCAAAAGACAAAACAATGAGAGAAATTAACTCCTAAATGTGCTGTGGCAAAGATTACTTCATCATTTTACTTCTCTGTGTTCTGATCTGAGAGTTGTGTTACATATACATAATTAGAATAAGACAATATTGCAAGTATCTACTGCAACTAAATTAAGTATTTAATTCAGACGTTACCACCATTTATGCAAAAATCTAGCCTATCAATGAAGTCATCTGGATTACTGGATTTTAGTTTGTATCTCTTCTAAGAAGGGTAATGAATTTACTCAGTATCCCCTATACAATATTCAGATCTCAGTTACCTGTTTAATCCCATTAGGCAAAACCCACTAACAATCAGTTAGGATATGGACTTACAAAGGTTTAACTCAGATAAGAGCATTGATTTCTGATTTTTCCACTAAGGGTTCACTGAAAAAGGGGTTATCTATGTTTACAGAAAGAAATGGTTGGAGCAAGTCCTTATACATCAGGAAGGTAACATATGCTCTCATAGAGGAGGAATCTCTTAGCAAGGAGCAACTGCAAATTACTGAAAAATATGTACAAAGAGAGCTCAATGTCACGTAGCTATCCTTATAATAGCTGCAAATATAGCCGGTGGAAACAGGTATGGCTCCACCTACCTCAAAGACAGCATTTGCTTTAGGACCTATTAACAAAAGAGCTAGGAAACTAAGAAGACAAGGAACCACTGCCTGCCTTGCTGCCAGGTATGTTGATGACTTTTACAGAAACCAGCAGCTGTGAGAACAAGAATCCCATATCCAATTCATCAAGAGGAAGAAACACAAGAGAACAGAACACATTTTAAAAGGTTTGCTTGACCAGCATCATGTTTTAATTAAAGAAAACAAGACAGACCATAGCAACGTACAGCACTCCTTACATACCGCATAGCTCAGAGGAATTACTGAATGTGCAAATCAATACCCATCTGTCTCCACAGAACAATGCAGGTGGTTTGACAGGGAGTTAAAATGTTTTCCTTAATGAGCACATAGAGCCTTTGACACTTTACTTTGAGAGTTAAAGGTATTTCAGGAGTTCCTACCAGAAACTTCTTTGCATCAATAAATCAAAAAGAAATTGTTCATCTCGCCATTCAATAAGGATAAGGTGTAAAATTTTCCTTATCAGCCCTACAACCCCCCAGCTTCCCCAACAAAATCCGGAAGCAGAACTAACCCATTCTGAATACATGTTTTAGTTTTCCATACTCATCTCTGGAAACCTGACACAATCAAAATGCATGGGATTACTGAGCAAAATCTGTCACTCCTATGCTATGACCCCAGGGCACCTGTGGTGATCTGCCACCTACATGCTCGGTACACTCACGACAGTTCCAACCCCATTCCAGGTCAGCTGGATTCACTGTCCAGCCACACCACTCATGTTTAGTGCTCTGTTGCAGAGCTGGTTGTATCAGATAATCAGACAAATGCGCCACATTAAAAGGTAAAGATCAGAGATAAAACCTCCCTGTAAAAGTATGAAAACCTCTTTCTGAATGGACTTCTGCTACCTGTTATCTGAGCCCTGAACTCAGAGCTTATGCATGAGTCCCTGAGAACGTGGACTATACTTGTGAATTAATCTGCCCTACAAGTTTTGAGTTAATATGGTAAATAGGATATACTCTTTTAAATCACACTGTTTAGAAGAAGCATGCAAGCTAGCAAACTACTGCCCTCCAGATAAAAATAATTCCTGTTTCCCATGACTGGCAGCAGTAGGAAATGGGAGAACCGGATGATAAGTGAATGATGTAATCAAGAGGCTAGAGTTCATTTCTTAAACCCTTGCTTATAATGTAAATTAGAATTTCAGCAAACGCTAATCCATGACACTTGGATTCATTTGTTTCCTCCTAAATCTATTCTTACAGCCCCCTCTCCTTTCTTTCCTTTTTTTTTTTTTAAACAAAACAAGGAGGTCTAGCACAAATCCAAGAAAACTACAGATTAGCTATTTCAGTAAAATATACAACTGGGACTGTCTAGGACTGAGATCAGGAAAAATAATGTCCCCAGCAGCCATAGTGACTATTCAGTAGTTTGCTGAATATTGTCAGGTTCTACCATCCTGAAACGTCAGCAACAGTTGAATGATACAGGACATGTCCACAGGGTGACTTTTATATATAAGGTATATGATAATGATATAAGACAGACACATAATTTCTGTCCAGTCCTTCAGCTCATCAGATACAAGTCAGCTCTAACCTAGAAGCTACTCAACCATGCCAACACAGCAGTAAGATGAAGATAGTATGCCCTACTTCTTGGCAAGGTGCATTATTTTTACCTCCGGCTTTCCCTCATGTTGATACAACCTTTGGCTGCCTGGTTTGTCTTTTTTCATTCTGCAGGAGAGGAGGACACATAACTGCTGCTCTCAGATTGACACACACTAAGATATTTCTTGTTCTTGAGTAGTTTCTTCCAGTCAGTAACTAGCCTAGATCCACAGCCTGTGAATGACATTTGTTGTTTATGATGTCTACCAGTTTCATTGTCAGTAGCTCCAAGAACAAGCTTTAAAGTTTTGAACATTACCCTGGTATGAAGAACCAA
Organism: Phalacrocorax aristotelis; assembly: GCF_949628215.1. Classification (NCBI taxonomy): domain Eukaryota; kingdom Metazoa; phylum Chordata; class Aves; order Suliformes; family Phalacrocoracidae; genus Phalacrocorax; species Phalacrocorax aristotelis. The sequence continues at coordinate 59,354,408 of NC_134279.1, read as the reverse complement.
CTCTGTACAAGTTTTCTTGACAAGACTACCAGATACCCATGTAAAGAGAGAAAAAGAACATCTGTGTTCATAAACTTACCAAGGTACTTTTAATTAGAAAACTTGCATAAGCAATATTTTAATACAGCAAACCCCATTTAATTTCACAATTTCATTTAATTTCCTAAATTTAAGATTTTCAAAGTATAGGTGGTTGTATGTGGATAGAAGCTAGCTGATCTTTACAAAATAAACTCTGGAAAAGCTCTTGAATTTCTTTTTCATATAATGATGTTCAAAAGCTAAGAAAATCATGTACAAAAGGCATTCCAATTTGTATGTTTAAAAGAGGATTTTTTGTTTATTAACTTCTTGAGCATTACAATAGTAAAAAAAAGGTCTTTCGAAAACAGCAAAGTTTAATTTGACACATCTGGGAAAGCTATTTAATGTAAAGAATATTTTTAAAAAATAATTATTTCTTATTTGTACATTCTTAATGCTAATATAAAACTAGCATTGTTCCTTCCAGTATCTAGAAACGTCATGTATCACATTAACGATGAAGATACAAAATGATCAAAAAATTTTAAAAAATAAAAAGTGAATATGTATTGATATTGAAATTACATATTTTGTTTTGCTGCAGATTAATTTCTCTTTTTTAATTAGACCATATACAAGAGGGGAGGCAAATTAAAATTAAAAATTAAATTTAAATTAAATTTAAATTAAAGCAACATTAGGGTTCAAACCTAGGTCAGCATAAACCTCATTTGTGGGGAAACAAAATTGTCCCTACAACTGGGAACAAGGAAAAGAGAACCAGAAAAAAAAAGATAAGAAACCACAGCCACTGACGTTAGTGCAAAGTTGTTCTTTTCAAAAACCTTACTATTTTCCATGACACAAGGAAATGCACGTTCCTTTGGGTTCACTTTTAAGTCTTAGTTTGTTCACCTTAGTACATGCCACAGCAAGTATAAACATAAACAAAAAACAACATAAAATAAAGTTAAATAAAAACCTCTCTTTTTTCCCCTAAGAAGCACGGGTACGCAAAAGATTTCTGAAATATGCCTGGATAACTAGTGATAAATGCAGTACAGAGTTTGGTTAGGATTGAACACAGCATTTCCTGTCAATATTCACAGCAACGCTTCAGACTCGGCATGCTGTTAAGCTAGAAAGAATGCTATTTGCCAAAGTCATTGGCAACTGTAGTTTCAAAACGAGTGCATTTAAAAAGTCAGACCACAGAATTATCAGTGAATGGCTGAGGTTGGAAGAGACCACCTAAGATCATCTGGTCCAAGTCCCTGGCTCAAGCAGGGACACCTACAGCCAGCTGCCCAGGACCACGTCCAGACGGCTTTTGAATTTCTCCAAGGATGGAGACTCCACAACCTCCCTGGGCAACCTGTGTCAGTGGTCACTCACCTTCACGGTAAACATTGGACCAGTACCCACACAGACAAACAATACTTCCTTGCCCCATCATTTACAGCTGTGGTTGACAGATGAAAAAAATAGCACCCTTGTAAAATATATTAGTTACTTGAAATATTCCATGTTACCACAAGTCCCTGTTCATCCAGTTTAACCATGTTACCACCACGGAGAACATAATAGCCCTTTGGGAAGCATCAGCGGGGCTGCATTTAATGCTGTCACTGATCTGTGCCATTCTGTTGCACACTTCTGTTTTGTCCCTCTGTTTCTCTTGATCCTGATTTATACCCTTTAGACTTTCCTTGTGAGTTGCTTGGATATACTGATTTTTTTTTTTTAGGATTCCAGTACTAATCTTTGACATAAAGGTAGGATTCATCTTGCAAAATTCAGTCTTATGAAACACTGGTATCTGAATAGTTTCTTTAATAGCTCATCAGTTAGTAGCTGAAAAGTTTTGGCCCTTGTTATTTTCTCAATTATCACCTGATTGTTTAGATTTCTGTATCTGTATGTTTATCACTTCCTTGGTTACTTTTTATTTCTTATATACTCCGTGGTCCTTAACCAGCTAACCTAATGAAGCAGATGCTCTCACATTCCAAATCCCATTACAGATTTCACCAGAAACACACCCAGCTTAAGAACAATTTCCCTAACTTTCTGTCTGTAGTGACCCCGGATACATGAGAACTGCAGCCAAAAAGCCTGAAAGTAATAAAAAAGTAACAAAACCCAGAAGAGTATAATATTTTTAAACTAGCAAACAGAATGAAAAGGAGGGTGAGATACTTGAAACCTGAGGTAACATACAATGTTATTTCAGTTAGGATACTCTTTATAACACTGTTTTATTGCTGAATTATAACCCATTTATGTTTATTTTGATGAATCAACGGGAAAAGTATCAGACATCTCTAACACCAGGAAACAAATTTGCCAGCATATATTCTATTCAGCACTAGAATAATGTGAATATGAAAAACCAACACCAATACACTGGTTTTTGCAGAAGAGAGAGTAATTCAGTATTTACCATGCAAGAGCTTGAGAAGAATCTGGGTTACTAGACAATGGAGTTGTTAAAAAATGCAAATCAACCTCTCATTTTCTCAAAACAGATAGATGAAATTTAGACAAGATCTCAGACGCATTTTATCCATTTGTGATAAAATTACACTGTTTTTCCCCATGAAATATACCCATTTCTAACACATTGTTGCTGTCATTAACACCCGACTGTGAAACTATTTCTTATCAAATTGTAAAACATAACAATTTTCTGCCACCTTCTTCTATATGATCAAAAAAACACCTTCTGTTAAACACAAGGAGCGTTCCTATCTAGAGGAAAACAGTACTGCTTTTCTGCAAATACGTGTTAATAGAGAATTGATTTTGGAGGAGTGGATTTACAGCCTCTAACATGTGAGCTGAGACCATGTTAATGTACCAACTCACATGTTAACATACCAGTTCATCTCTCTCTGAACAGATAAGCTGCCAGTTACTAGTTCTTTTCTCTGGTTAGCTTTTTTACATTATTTTTGCCATTTTTGTCTGTTCTACAATAGATAGGATTGATGACTAAAATTTTCCCCGATCATAGCTAATTTAAGTTCTTTCTAAAGATTAAGACAAAAGCATTTACTGGTCAGTTTGAAAGAAAAATTATGAAAACACACTGATGCTAAGAGATTTTAAAAATAGCATGGGTTTAACACACATGTAGAGTTCTAGGTACATGGACTTCCTCAGCTACTTGGAGCTTTAACAGGGTAAAAGTATCTTCGCTGTCGATCAAATCACTTTTAAAGACTACTACGCTTAGGAAAAAAAATTTTTTTTATTTTTTTTTTTTTTTTTGGTGTAAAATCCTCAAGGGAAAAAGCAGCTTAAAAGGATCTGGAGAATGTCCAATCTACTGTTACTCTGCCTTAGCTGAACAACAATTTTGAAAGTTAATTTACATTCCAATAATTTTCACTTGGTACCAGGAAAGAGCTGGGTTTACAAGAGCATGGTCTCATTACTGCCCTCTTCTATTGATTTGTAACCTTCCTTCAGCAGGTAACAATGTGCCAGATACGATCATATCCAAGAGCCTATGATGGCCAGCAGTCCATAACATACAAGTCAAGAAAGATGATCAAGTTCACAAACCAGCTCCACCTAACAAAATCCTTCCAGATGTTGGTGTAATTTGTAGAAAATTATTCCAAATGCTCCTCCAATTTTAAGTCAATTAATCATTTCTGTACTAGGATAGGAATGATTTTGATGGCCAAGAGGCCTCATGCCAAAGAAAATCTTGGATTCAAACAGAAAAATCACAACACTTTAAAAGGTAATTACCAGCTACTGTGCAGTGCTAAAGCACTTCCCTTCTATTAATATCCACAAAAGCTTCACTTTCCAAGAAGTATCACACAATTGCATCTTCTATATGCTCAGTATTGATTTCAGCTGCTCTGAAATCAAACAGTCCTAACAACAATTGTTTCAAAACATCATAAGGATGAAACAGCTCAAAAGAGAAGAACATGAGAGTACTAACAAAGATGAGAAAAATACGTGAGCTCTATATATGGATATCAGTACCTTTCTTCCCCCATAATATTCTCTGAAATACCAACCCTTAAAAGTTCTTAAAATAGTAAACCCCCTTCATAAGCTGACAGTAGAGAGAAGCTGGTCCAAGCTAAGTAGAACATGTAGGTAAAAGTGCAGTTTTCAGTAGTTATTGCTCACTAGATCAGCACCATTTGCATCATTTGGGATTTCTTTTGTTTTTTTTTTTTTTTTTCCCCACCACTGCCTAATATATTTTAAAATAAGTTTGTATAACCTTAGGAGTGAGGGATGAGCTTTTCATCTTGTGTTTCTACAACTGTTGCAAAGGAAAACAAACCAAGGCCATTTTCCAAAGGCACAGTTAATTACACTGACTTCAAGGTTATTTCATTATCTTGTATTTCTTTGTTCAGCTGCTTTGTCCAAAAGAAGATAATGATTTGCACATAGAAAGATAACTCCCAATTTCTTGTCAGAATAATCAAAGTGATTGTACAATAACAGAAGACATTACATAAAATACAATACAAAAAAACCAAATTATATTGCTGTATGTGGTTGTGGTTATTCCTAATCTCATGTGCAAATCACTAGCCTTTTCTTTCCAGCTCTTTTTAAATGAATATTTTCTAGTCCATCTAGAAGACTTCTAGAAGTCATCGTCTTTTCTCTCTAGGTGTTTATTTCCTGACATCCCTCTTTTATTGGTATTCACTAAAATTTAAAAATAACAAATTGCAAGCCTGTAGTAGAAAAACTAATATTTTTTTTTTTCTAGCAGGTAAATAATGTTTCAGGGTGAAAGAGCAACTTTTAGAAGAGCAAGCACAGGTTTGATGAGATCCTGAGATGGATCTGCATCATAATTTCCTTAAATAATTTCCTTCATCAATCCAAAAATACCAAAAGATCTGGCTTCAGATTTGCTGCTGTCCTTGCTACAAGCAGTGTTTCTCTGTCCAAGCTGCACTGATGGTGTGCCTATTTGCTCACAGTAAAGGACCAATCCTTTTCATAAGTTTCACTTGATGCAGCATGCAATAATCAGGGCAAGATAGCCAAATGAATTACTAAAAAAAGGTATCACAGCAGTCAAACTAAGAAAAAAAATCAGTTATTTTTCCCTAATTATTTTTTATCTTTTAATACCAATATCTCTTTGCATGTCAAACAAAAATCAAAACTAGTTCTCTTACAAGCTACTTGCAAACTTAAAGAAGCAAACATGACTCCTGCATTTGTTCTGAAGAACTAAGGTTTGAGAACTGCCATCCCTAGCTTGTGATCAGTGCAAGTACACACCTACCATCACCTAGTCTAAATTGCAAGGTTATAGTCTAATCAGACTCAAAAGCACCTACACTTATCTGACCCTCTTGATTAGAAAACACTGTTTTCCTACAGCATTACAATATTTCTCCTCTCCCAAAAGAATTTTTAATTGCTAAGTGTTTTTACTGGCCTTTTAGGGTGGCAAGATTTGGCATTTTCCTTTTTCTTCACTGTTGTAATTGTATGGAGACTGAGTTCTTTTGTCTAGATCTTTGATGAAACTTTGAGTTACTATCTGGCATTCTGATTTACCTGAACAACTAAGACACATTCAATTTTTACTGAAGTGAGTTACCTTCGTACACCACTGCTTCCTCTAAGACTTTCCATATTATGGCATCTAAAATCGCTAATTTTAAAACTAACCCAGAAAGATGTACCATAAAAATTTCATTATTGTGTAATATTTGCTATTATCTGTTTGTCTGTAGCATTTGCCTGTAGCTCTCATTAGGGATGAGAGCTGTGCACAAAAGACAATCTGTTTTCCAAACAGTTTCACATGCATATTTTGAATTTAATCAAAATCAGTATTTTAAACTCTTGGCACAGACCACCGAGAATTTCACAAAAGCCAGAAATAAAACACATCCCAGCAGGAGAAGAAAGGCAAACAAAAGGGAAGTAGCATGGAAGCCTGAAGGAGCATCCACCAGAAAGGTAAGAGACTGGGCTGTTAAAGGGAGGATAAGAACAAGAAATCAGATTAAATGAAACAGAGAAGGAAGAATGCACAAGGCAGTGGCAACTTCTTTAACTCTGAGAAACATTCAAAATCAATAAATCTGCTGTAACTTTATTAATTTACAACAGATGGATAGGTAAAACTTGAAGTAAAGGAAGTTTTTGCATACCATGGTTCTCCGTCATTGTCCCCTGCTTACCTGAACTAGGACGCCTGTCAAAGTATGCTGTGGCTTCCTTCCCCCCCGCCCCATATTTGAACAGAAACAGTGAAGGGGAGAGGAGGATAAGACTGCTGAGAGGTGAGTAGACATCTACCCCTTGTCCTGGAATGGATCAGGCTCCTAGGTTCCCTAATACACACTGTGATAAATTCAAACAGGGCTTTACCCTTATAGGGTTAAATGGTCTCACCTCATCTGTGTCTGTCAATTTATGCCTGCTTGTGAGTTTTTCAAGGATCAGCAGTTTGGGTCTTGAGGATAGAGTGTGGAGACTCTGGTCTTGGGGACACAAGAGTTTACCCACACGTGTGACCCATCCACACATGACCATGCTCTGTTTTAAGTACTAGGCTACAGCACAATCTGAGTAAGTGACCTTGTTCACTGGCTCACTGTGCATGGGATTCTGAGACACCCTGGTGTGAAGAGTTGCCATTTCAAACAAGTCCTCCAGTGGTACCTCAAAGATTGTTGTATTTTTCTTAAAATGAACATAGCCCTCTAGTTACATGCTATTTTAGTTTTGTATGCTATGACTTGACTTTCATCTTCAAAGTTACTTCCAAGAAACAAAATACAACCTCATGTCAGGGGCAGACATTTGACACTGTACAAGCAGCAGCAGTAGACATGGTAATGTGCCTCCCACAATAGCATGAATAATTGAAATTGCCCTATGACACATCATGTGCCACTTGACTTCAGGCAGCCAGTTCCTTGATTATCAAATCATGATAATCAGTGCAAGGCCCATTCTTTTCTCTAGTACAGTTTTACATCCTTTCAGACTCTTTCAGTTGCATAAAAAGATCACTGCTATAAAGATGAAATACACTTTTGAGACTTGGCCACTGCTGGCTTTGGCACTGCTACGTAACAAGCACGACCCATTTAGAAGGAATGATCCATTACAAAGTAATGATAAATGTATGAGATCTGAAAGAAAATCTCAGTGCAGTCTTTTTCACACAGTTATGCACACATAGAAACTTTCCAAGACTTTAAAAAAGAAAATACTACACCAATAATCCTTTCAAGTGGGAGGAAAAAAAAAAGGAGGTAGGGTTAAGTCTAAATTCCACCTCTACTATATATAGTGAGACTACAAAACAATCACAGAAAGTAGAATTTTCCCTCTCTTTTTTGTTTGTTTGTTTCTGGCTACCTCTATATTCCTCTTCCTACTATTTGCCTTTGCTTCCTGCATCAGCTTGAGAGGAAAACAAAAGAAAGGTGCTATGAATCATATCCAAATAACCCTCAGGCATTTAAAGCCTTAGTAAGTTTAGCATAATATAGGTTGGCTACTCTGTAAAAAAGGCAAATTTGCCATGGCCTGTAAGGCATCTGAGGAAAAAAAATTTAAAAAAGACGAAAAAGCACCACAAAGATAATTTATAGACTGAAAACTGTGTTTAAAATTTATCTGGGGATAACTGGCAGCTTTCTTATGTCAGACATTACAGAATAATACTTACACGTAGAAAGGAGAAAACCTTATAGATCACATCTGCAAAAGGCAGAAGACCTTTAGAAAACACCACTAGCAGAATTAGTTTTGAGTTAGTAACAGCAGAAGTTTCAAATTTATGACCCTAGATTTCCCACAGTTCATTAATGATTTGATTATTCCCTTAAATGACCTCAGGCTAAATATTGTTTACTTCTTAAAACCATAGGACACATTCTCAAAAATCCAAAACTTGTGTTTAAATGCTTTTCACCTATTTTTCCGGATGGGCACTAAATGGTAAGGACACCTTGCTTGCCAAAATGGTTCTGAAACTGTTCAGCTGATATAAGTACAAGTCTACAAGGTCTTATATTTAAATAATGGCCTCAAGCACTGTGGCAGAATTATTAATCTGTCATTTAGTCATTAATTATTTATACAAATAATGTATTAGTTTTATTAGGCAACATTTTTCTCTCCCTGTAGGCCAGATAGTTAAACCAGCTTTGGCAGAAAACACATACAGGGTATGTTTTCAAAGACAGAGTACCAAAGCACGCTCCAGACCCAGACAAAAAGCAGGTGTAAAACGGTCTGCCTGTACAGGCTTGCCTGAATTTATTTACCTTCTTCCACCCCTTTTCTCTTCCTCAGCCTCAAAGGTCCTCCTCTCCTTACCCTCTCCTACACAAACGCGCATCGGTTTTCCTGTTATGAACAAGAAAATCCAGAAAATTCTTCTGTCTCTCTGAACCTTCAACATTACCTTAATACGAACTACCAGTTTAAGCTTCTGCACTGTGATAAAGCTACAATATGACAGATCAAAGACTAGACTTCCAAGATAACTATTCCCTCTATGATGTGTCTGAGTTGATGTGATTTCCACAAGAGGACTGCGTTTCATTTATTTTCTACTTCCCAGAAAAACCCAAATACTCTTGAAGTCTAGTCTGAAAAATAATTTTTTTACAATATCCCTCAGAGTTTAGGATTTAATATCATGTTTTGTTGTGATGTCAGGGAAGCTTTGTCCCGGTGCATCTATCTAAATTCCTTGCTTCATTCATTCTACAGCCAACAGAACCACAGTTTTCAGAACATTTTCTTTGTTTTCCCTGATGATTTGAAAACAGTTCATTTTCTACTCTACTGTTTCATCGAGGAAGCTTCTGATCTGCTTAAACACCATAAAAAAGACCATATAAGGAGACAAATATGCTTTCCTTTACCAATATACCTTTGACACCAATCAAAATAGATGCTTATAGAATGTTAGTACAGCTTAAGAAGTCAATTTTAATTTTGGCAAAGGAATTATCCCTATAACAATAGCATGTATCTTCCATCATTCTAATGAGCTCACATAACAGTAAAAAGCTAATATTTGTCCAAGAAGAATTTTTTTAAACTTAACTGGTTTTAGATCTTGACTTTTAAAAGGCATGCATATCAGCTGTATCTTCTGATATTATTTACACTGGCATAAGCAATTAATACTGAATGTACTCCGTCCCCTGCCAAGAATAATGTTATAGCAGATTAGCAATTAGATAAGAAGAAATTTGGAACGGTCCGACATACAAGGAAAGATGACAATTCAGAGCACCATTTTAGCTATTTCCTGGAAAAAGGCTTCATGAAAGTTAATTATATGATACACTAAGCTGTAGCATTGAGAAACACATTAAGAACAACAGACATTGGAACTAAAAAAACAAATTCCTTTACTTTTTGGCAAATAAGCCTCTGACAGGTTGGACACCTTCAAGGGTCGTCTGGACAGGGTGCTGGGCCATCTTGTCTAGACTCTGCTCTTCCTAGAAAGGTTGGAGCAGATGATCCCTGAGGTCCCCTCCAACCTGGGATTCTGTGAAATCCCCTTTTCAGTCTCCGTAGGAAGGTCCTACTGGGTAGGGAACATGAAGAGTGAGAACTTAAGGAACACATCCAACAAACTATGTTGAATTAAAGGAATGAATTCATTTGTACTCCATGCTTTATTACGATCAGCAGATCGAAAGCTATCAGGACGATACAATTCAAAACATTTAAGACTGATCTTCAGTTCCTAAGATTTCAGCGTAACCCCGCTAATGACACTATCCTACAGAAATTTTAGAAATCTCAAGTAATTTTGAGATACACTCTCAGAAGCAATGCTAAACTTGACCCAAGTTATTATTTATAATGGAACACTGTTTTCCTCAAAGTACAGAGAGTTAGGAAGTTATTAAAGTGGCAAGTGTTCTGCAGTAACAATATTTTTGTAACTCTAGTCTGTAACTATAATAACAACAGAAATACACTTTCCTCAGGGATAAATGAAGCAATGAGCTATATTTTCTTTTTTTTCTTAATCATATAAAAGCAGTGCCTTATGAGGGCACTGCAAGCACCTGCTTTTCTGTCTTCCACAATATAGGTATTACCTAGTTATAATTCCTCCCTGAGGCTGTTGAAAATTTCCCTGCTTTAGCAGATTAAAAACTCATTCAACAGAAGTAACAAGAAAAAAAGACTGCAAGCATGGCCAAAGTTTTTGGTAGGGTTTTTTGATCTGACAGGGGAGGAAAAAGTTTCCCCTTATCTATTTTGCAACCATATAGACTGTTTGAGGGCATTCTCAAGGATTTACAGCAAGAAGGCAGTAGCCTCTACAGTATCTAAAAATCTACAGAAGTTTTAAACACTCCAAAAATTTCAATTAGTGTCCACTTTGACTAACCCCTTTTGAAAAAACACTGGTGACTTGTAAGGTCAAACAGGCAAACTTCTTTCTCTTCCTCAAACCAAGGCAAATACATTGTCCCTTAAGTTTAGATGGGATAAGGAAGCAAGCAAGAACAAAGGGAACTGAATGAACCTTTAAAACATAGGTTCTTTATAGCTCCACCTAACTCCAGCTGTATACATCCAAGTTTGAATTCATTAGAAATATACATCTGAAGATTTCTTGTGATGCATTTTTTGTCATCAAATTCTGCAACCCCATACTTCAAATTCAATTCCTTATTGACATAACCACATGACAAAGGATTTGCCATTCTGAGGACATATTTGTTTTTCCTTACTTTGCTCTTCTTAATTACTTTATTAAATTTTTGTAGCTCTCCTAAATAGATCTTTTTTAGCTATCAATGGCTATATGTGCTGGTTTTGGCTGGGATAGGGTTAATTTTCTTCAGAGTAGCAAGTATGGGACTATGTTTTGTTTTGTGCTGAAAACAGTGTTGATAATTCAGGGAAGTTTTAGTCATTGCTTACACAGAGTCAAGGCCTGTTCTGCTCCTCACCCCACCCCACCAGCGAGCAAGGGTGGGGGTGCACAAGAAGCTGGGAGGGGGCACAGCCAGGACAGCTGACCCCAGCTGACCAAAGGGATGTTCCATACCATATAGCATCATGTTCAGCATATAAAGCTGGGGGAGGAAGAACGTGGGGGGGATGTTCAGAGTGATGACGTTTGTCTTCCCAAGTAACTGTTACACGTGATGGAGCCCTGCTTTTCTGGCGATGGCTGAACACCTGCCTGCCCATGGGAAGTGGTGAATGAATTCCTTGTTTTGCTTTGGTTGTGTGTGCAGCTTTTGCTTCACCCATTGAACTGTCTTTATCTCAACCCATGAGTTTTCTCACTTTTACTTTTCTGATTCTCTCCTCCATCCCACCAGGGGGGAATGAATGAGCAGCTCTGTGGTGCTTGGTTGCTGACTGGGGTTAAACCACAACAGTATATTAAAAAAAAAACCTTTCCTCTAAGAGGGAGAAAAGAACATAGGAGCAACACATACACATATACAGCACTGTCTACGTGAACATATGCATATAAACTGCAATGTAAATTATAAGCGGTTTCATTAGGAACACAAGAAAGTTAAAAGAAATCCTCAGCTTTCTGAGAGAGGAGTGGGTTGTCCACAGAATGAGAATGCAAAATATTTCTGTCAGTCCCAGTAGTCAGTATTTCTTACCACAAAAAAGATGCTACTGACTTACCATGTTCATATACTATTTGTATTCTGATCTGTGGGTAAGCAGGTAACAGCTCCAGAATCCAGCTAAGCTTTTAAACATAAAAAGATGGTAATTAATCATTACCTTATTACTTAAGCAGTAGAGACAAATACAGAATTGTTTAAGTTGCAATTTCAGTCTTTGACACCTGAATTGTGCAACATTGTCGCATAAATTTGACCAGTGCCAGACAAATACACATTGCATCTCTAATCAAGAGCATACACTCTTAAAACGCCCTCAACTTTTTACATCACCTGTGCTCACAGCAGTGAAATAAACAAGCCCCCATCCAGCAAAAAGACCACCAGTACAAAGTTAATCTGCTGGTATTTTTGGAAGTGTTTGAAACAGCAGCATATAGTTTTATTTGATCAGAGTTTTATATCATTTCGTTGTGTAAGGAATCCTAAAGCTGCAGGCACTCTATAATCACCCTGCAGCCTCACAGTGTTGCGATCTACATCACCCTGCCCAGAAACTAGGCTAAACTGAACTTGAGCTATCAAAAATAGATACATAGGTCAGAGAAGATTAACCTTTTTCCCTCCTATGATTTTTCAGCACCGTATGAGCCATGACTAGTTTGAACAACTCTTGGAAAGTAGGAGGTACTTAGGTAACTTCTCTGCAGGCTTTGTGCTGTTAAACAATTTGTGTAATAATGTGATTTTTCGCATCAACAATGGAACAATTTGTGGGATTTCTTACCGACGGAGGTAGAAGCATAGCCACTAAAAGTCAGGCCAAAAGTTTAGAATAGATACCACACAAATAGCTCCAGCCCTTGATACAACAGATGATTGGTACATTGGGGGGGGGAGGGGGAGGGTGCGCTTTGGGGTTTTTTTGTTGTTTGTTTTTTGTGTTGTTTTCTTTTTCAGAACTAAGGGCTTTCCATTTTATTTTAGTTCAACCCATGGTACTATTCTGCAAAGTCTGTTCATGAACTGATTTGGTTTGCTTTCATGAAAATCAGCAATTTAAAAAATAGCTTCTGTTCATTTAAGGTTACAAATTAGATATGTAAGGCAGCACTTCATCCACCACTGAAGTGCAGCCATCTGTTTTATAGTAGGTATTTACACAGAACAGTTTGAAAAATGAAGAAAAATATTACAGCAAACTGAGAAGAAAAATACAGACGCCTTGAACAGAATGCTGAGAACAGCTTCCCCCAAGCAATCAAGACCTGCACTTCCTGCAGCCCAAAGGCCAATAGCTACAAACTTTCGACCCTAAAAATTAGGCACACGAGTCCATAATGAGACAACTAAATAAATCATGGTATTTTTAAAGCCATTGAGCATCTTCTCTCTCTCTTTTTTTTTTTTTTAAGGAGAAAAACGTGTATGTTAGTTCCTAAACACGGACTTAAATCAGCTAACTTTGTTTCCCCAACTCTTTAAAGCTACAGCTTGGTCTGCACTAGCAGCATGCAACTATGGTCTGATGTATGTTGTCCCACCATTTAGTGGCCCACAAAATCTTGTTGCTTAAAGAGAGTGGCACTTCCAGGTGGTCTGTCATGGATCTTACGTGTGTTATCTAAAATTACGTCAGTCGTTATAGCAAACAGATGTCATGTGCTATAAAAACTGAAATATGTAGAAAACTTGCTTTTTTTTTTAATGTAATAGTCTATGATAGATGTTTCTAAATTATTTTCAATATAATTTTCCATCTAAAATGGGATTTTGCTTTCTATAGCAATATTAAATAACTATGAGCAGCTTGTCTCAGAAACAGATGCTTAGTGTAAAGCCTGATTGAAAATATTCATAAATATACCAAATATTTTTATGAGTAACTAGAATATATTTTAATAGCATATTAAAAATTATAACCCTAAAGGAAGACAGTGGGAGTTTAATTATGGAGTTATTAATCAGAAATTTAGTCTCAGTACTTTATTTATAATTTACCCTTTCCGTCTGTTGGATATTACTGTCACATATCAAAATGCCTTAGGATAGGACAACATCTCCCAGCTTTCAAAATAAGAATCAACTATCCTCTCTCAGCAGCTGAAGGGAATATTTAATCAAAGCAATAGTTTGGGCTTCACTCCACCAAGAGATACGTAGATCTTTCCAAAGAGCAAGTTATCCTCTCAAGATGACTTGATAAATACCTGCATGGTCACTGAGAGATTTTACTGGTTTAGCCAATGGGAAGAAACACACATCCCAGTAAAAATAATTAAGGGCTAAGTACAATGCATGGTATACTTGCTGTATTTTCAATATAGTATATATCGACTTAACACACTGAGTAAGACTTGTGTACGTCTCTAAATTAAGTCTCAAAGAAAATTTAGAAAGACCCTTTAAAGAGGTCACATGTCGTGCCTCAGCTGGCAACTGAACACCACGCAGCCGCTCGCTCACTCCCCCCACCCACCCCTGTGGGATGGGGAAGAGAACTGGATGAGCAAAAGAACTTGTGGGTTGAGATAAGCACAGTTTAATGATTACAATATAATAATAATTATAATTACAATAATGTTAATATAATAAAATGGAAAAGGAAGGGAAAGGAAAAGAGCCACAGAAACATGAACAATACAACCGCTCACCACCCACCGACCAACGCTGCCCGTCCCCGAGCCGCGATTGCTCCCTCCCTCCCCCGGCCAGCTCCTCCCAGTTCACATACTGGGCATGATGTTACATGATATGGAATATCCCTTTGGTCAGTTTGAATCCGCTCTCTTAGCTGTGCCCCCTCCCCTCCCGGCTTGTTGTGCACCCAGCAGAGCATGGGAAGCTAGAAATGTCCTTGACTAGTACAAGTGCTACCCAGCAACAGCCCAAAACATCTGTGTGTTATCTCAACATTTTTTTTTTTCCCTGCTAAGTTCAAAGCACAGCACTATACCAGCTAGAGTGAAGAAAATTAACTCTATCCCAGCTAAAACCATGACAGTATCAACCCCTTATTCCATATCATTTACATCATGCTCAGGTCCCATACTATTCAGTACAATTTCAATAATCCCTACCCACCTTCTCATCCTTTAACAGGATATACAGATTTTCATTTATCATTCCCCCAGTCTATGGACCACCCCTGTAAAATGTCTGTGAAATCTCCATTGAGTTCATTTAGTCCATGACTTTGGGTTTCAGCTATTGTAAGAGTCTTTCACAGAGAGGTGCTGTGTGTGGTGTTGGATTGTTGCATGCTGAAGTCAGTCCTTGTTCCATCACCGCTGCACTGGTAGTTCTTGTTCTCTCACTGCTGCACTTTGCTTGGTTCAATTGAAAGTTCATTTGCTATTATTATTAATTGGGAGATTCCCACCATGATACCATTCCATTGATATGGCATATAGCAACATAGTAGTGATGACATACAACATTATATAGCAAGTTAACAGCATACTATTCAGTTCACTGGCTGTTTTCACCCAAAATTAAATCCCCCTGAGGTACACACCGGACTCCTCCATCCTCCCACATCACCCACAAATGCACCCAGGTCCTCGAGCAAACGCAATCCCACGAGTGGGTTTGCCTCTGCCTGAAGCAGGAATAACCCAGACTGTTTTGCCCAACATATTTTTTATGTGCACTACAGGGACTCTGTCCCCTTCCACAGTACGTAAGGGTTCTGATTGGGCAGGGCTGGCTCGCCTGGCAGATCCCCTCGTGTTGACTAACCACGTGGCTTTTGCTAAATGTGTATCCCAGTGTTTAAATGTTCCACCCCCCATTGCTCGCAGTGTCGTCTTTAATAGTCCATTGTATCTTTTGATTTTCCCAGAGGCTGGTGCGTGATAGGGGATGTGATACACCCACTCAATGCCATGCTCTTTGGCCCAGGTGTCTATGAGGTTGTTTCGGAAATGAGTCCCATTGTCTGACTCAATCCTCTCTGGGGTGCCATGTCGCCACAGGACTTGTTTCTCAAGACCCAGGATAGTGTTCCGGGCAGTGGCGTGGGGGACAGTATATGTTTCCAGCCAGCCGGTGGTTGCTTCTACCATGGTGAGCACATAGCGCTTGCCTTGGTGGGTTTGTGGGAGTGTAATAGTCAATTTGTCAGGCCTCCCCATATTTGTATTTCAGCCATTGTCCCCCATACCACAGAGGCTTTACCCGCTTCGCTTGCTTGATTGCGGCACATGTGTCACATTCGTGGATAACCTGTGCAATAGCGTCCATGGTCAAGTCCACCCCTCGATCACGAGCCTACCTGTTTGTTGCATCTCTCCCTTGATGGCCTGAGGTGTCATGAGCCCATCGAGCTAGAAATAGTTCACCCTTATGCTGCCAGTCCAGATCCACCTCAGCCACTTCAATCTTGGCAGCCTGATCTACCTGCTGGTTGTTTCAATGTTCTTCAGTGGCTCGACTCTTGGGGACGTGAGCATCCACATGATGTACTTTCACAACCACGTTCTCTACCCAGGCAGCAATGTCTTGCCACAATGTGGCAGCCCAGATGGGTTTGCCTCTGCGCTGCCCTTTGCTTCCACTGCTGCAGCCAGCCCCACAGGGCGTTCGCCACCATCCATGAGTCAGTATAAAGATAGAGCACTGGCCACTTTTCCCATTCAGCAATGTCTAAGGCCAGCTGGATGGCCTTTACCTCTGCAAACTGGCTTGATTATCCTTCTCCTTCAGCAGTTTCTGCTACTTGTCATGTAGGACTCCATACAGCAGCGTTCCATTGCCGGTGCTTTCCCACAAGGCGACAGGACCCATCAGTGAACAGGGAATATTGCTTCTCCTTTTCTGGCAGTGTGTCATACAGTGGAGCTTCTTCAGCACGTGTCACCTCCTCTTCTGGTGATATTCCAAAGTCTTTGCTTTCTGGCCAGTCCATAATCACTTCCAAGATTCCTGGGCGACTGGGGTTTCCTACTCGAGCCCGCTGGGTGACCAGTGCAACGCATTTACTCCACGTAGCATCAGTTGCATGGTGTGTGGAGGGGACGTTTCCATTGAACATCCAGCCCAGCACTGGCAGTCGGGGTGCCAGGAGCAACTGTGCCTCAGTACCAACCACTTCTGAAGCAGCTCAAACCCCTTCATACACTGCCAATATCTCTTTTTCAGTTGGAGTATAGCAGGCTTCGGACCATCTGTATCCCCGACTCCAAAACCCTAGGGGTCGACCTCGGGTCTCCCCTGGTGCTTTCTGCCAGAGGCTCCAGGTAGGGCCATTCTCCCCAGCTGCAGTGTAGAGCACATTTTTTATATCTTGTCCTGCCCGGACTGGCCCAAGAGCTACTGCATGAACCATCTCCTGTTTAATTTGTTCAAAGGCTTGTTGTTGCTCAGGGCCCCATTTGAAATCATTCTTCTTCCATGTCACTTGATAGAGAGGGCTTAAAATCAGACTGTAGTGTGGAATATGCATCCTCCAAAAACCCACAACACCCAAGAAAGCTTGCGTTTCCTTTTTGCTAGTTGGTGGAGACATGGCTGCTATCTTGTTGATCACATCCATGGGGATCTGACAACGATCATCTTGCCATTTTATTCCTAAGAACTGGATTTCTCGTGCGGGTCCCTTTGTTTTATGGCAAAACCAGCTTTCAGGAGGATTTGAACTACTTTCTTCCCTTTCTCAAAAACTTCTTCTGCTGTGTTGCCCCACACAATGATGTCATCAATGAATTGTAGGTGTTCGGGAGCTCCACCTTGTTCCAAAGCATTATGGATCAGTCCATGGCAAATGGTAGGACTGCGTTTCCGCCCCTGGGGCAGTCGATTCCGGGTGTACTGGACACCCCTCCAAGTAAAAGCAAACTGTGGCCTGCACTCTGCTGCCAGAGGGATCGAGAAGAATGCATTAGTGATATTAGTTGTGGCATACCACTCGGCTGCCTTTGACTCCAGTTCATATTGAAGTTCTAGCATGCCTGGCACAGCAGCACTCAGGGGCGGCATGACTTCGTTCACGCCACGATAGTCTACTGTTAGCCTCCACTCTCCATTAGACTTCCACACTGGCCATATGGGACTGTTAAAGGGTGAGTGGGTTTTACTGATGAATCCTTGGCTCTCCAGGCAACGAATGAGCCCATGGATGGGGATCAGGGAGTCTCGGTTGGTGCGATATTGCCGCCAGTGCACTGTTGTGGTGGCAATCGGCACCTGTTGTTCTTTGACCTTCAGCAACCCCACCACAGAAGGGTCCTTCGAGAGGCCAGGCAAGGTAGACAGCTGTTTAGTTTCCTCCGTCTCCAAGGCAGCTACACCAAAAGCCCACCAGTACCCTTTTGGGTCCTTGAAATACCCTCTCCTGAGGTAGTCTATGCCAAGGATGCACGGAGCCTCTGGGCCAGTCATGATGGGGGTGCTTTTGCCACTCATTCCTGGTTAGGCTCACTTTGGCCTCCAATACAGTTAGCTCTTGGGATCCCCCTGTCACTCCAGCAATGCTGATGGGTTCTGCCCCTATATAGTCTGATGGCATTAAGGTGCACTGTGCGCCGGTGTCCACTAAAGCTTTATACTCCTGTGGGTCAGATGTGCCAGGCCATTGGATCCACACAGTCCAGTAAACCCAGTTATCCCTTTCCTCCACCTGGCTGGAGACAGGGCCCCCCTAGTCCTGATTATAGTATTCATCACTCACTTCCTGTAAATATGAATCATGAGTGTCTCTATTAAGATCAGACAGAAAATCAGCACTTCTGCTCCTCTGTCTGGAGAATTGCTTACTGGAAACTGGAGGAGCATCTCTCCTGGAGAAACTCCCCTGAGGGATTGTTCTCCCTTGCAGCTCACGTACCCATGCCTCTAAGGCTGAGGTAGGTTTTCCATCCCACTTCTTCATGTCCTCTCCGTGATCACGCAGGTAAAACCATAGGGTGCCCCGTCGTGTGTATCCCTTCTCTTGAGCCAAGGGACGCTTACTTCTAATGGCTGAGATACTGGTCCGTACTGGTGGGGAGTAGGACATATCTTCTTTGAGTTGCTGGAACTCTTGGGACAGTTTCTCAACAGCAGAGACAAGCGAGGAAGAGAGATTCGCTTCATATTCCCGGAGTCTATCAATCAACTCCACCACTGTTGGTGTCTCGTCATCTTTCCAGGACATCACTGCCAATGAGTTTGCATATGAGGATGGTGCACTCTGTACAAACTTCCGCCACATGGGTCGTGTGCACTCGGCTTCATCTGGATCTTTGGAGGACCGTTGATCGTCCAGGTCACCATAAATCACCTCAAGCACGGCTAATTCCCTTAGACACTGGATGCCTTTCTCCACGGTCATCCATTTTCCTAGGCGAAATACAATATCTTCTTTGAAGGGATACCTCTCTCTTACGGCAGACAGGAGCTGCCTCCAGAGGCTGAGGGCTTGTGTTCCTTTTCCAATTGCTTTATCAATGCCCCCTTCCCTAGAGAGGGATCCCAGTTGTTTGGCTTCCTTCCCCTCTAATTCCAGACTACTGGCCCCATTACCCCAGCATCAGAGCAGCCAGGTGATAACGTGCTCACCGGAATGACGCCTGAAATCTTTCCATATAACCCGCAACTCACTCAAGGATAGGGATTGGGTAGTTTCCGTTTCTTGTACACATTCTTCCTCTTCCTCTTCTCGTGATGGCCCTGGTTCCTCATAATCTCTTTCTAAACGAGTTGACCTTCTCTTCCATGATTTCTTCTTGCATATATGGGTGACTGATACTGGCATAGGTTGGTCCTCTGGTTTAGCTGCAACGCTTGGCACTGGGGTTTGAGTAGCTGCAGTGCCTGTCGTGGGGGTTTGGGTGGCCGCAGTGCTTGTCACTGGGGTTGGAGTAGCTGTAGTGTTTGTCGTGGGGGTTTGAGTGGCCACAGTACTGGTTGCTTTCCTTGTCTTTGTCTTTTTAGATCCAGCGACCTTCTCTTTCCCTTGGGGGTACTGAATAGTGTTAAATAGGGCTCGATAGGCATGAGCCAGACCCCAGCACATTGTAGTGATTTGTATCTCTCTGGAATTGCCAGGGTGACAACATACTTCCTCCAAATGTTCTACTAATTTTTCAGGATTCTGCACTTGTTCAGGGGTGAAGTCCCACATCACGGGGGGTGCCCACTGTCTTAGGCATTTGCCCATACTATCCCACATACCCTACCATGCATAGCTATTGAGCCTTGGGGCAGATCTCTGGATTATATTCTTAACTTGCTTATCAACCTTAGACAGAACTGACACCATCTGCCAAAGCAATATCAACAGATGTATCTTGACTACCCAAGGATGTTCAGGATACTGAAAAGTTGTTGTAATGAGGGAGGAGACATTATATAAGATGGTAGCTACGGTGCCATTCTGTATTTCCTCCGTAAAAAACTTCTCAGAGGAGGAGGTAGAATTGCCAATTGCCTCCATGAGGTGGTAGCTGAAGTATAGTAACAGCTTCCATGCAAGACCTAAATAACCGATAACAGTCAAGGCCAGTGTTTTAATAACAAGTCTCCTAGGCAAAACATCTCTAATCACTGCAGAGCACAGCAAACTGAAAAAACCAACAGCAAGTTTTAACATGTACTTTACAATCAGCATGGTAAAGACTGGACAAACTAATACCGAGAGCAGATGAATCAATGCTGTGACCAGCAACTGTTGTTATCTCAAACCCTTCAAGCCCCACGTTGGGCGCCAAAAATGGACTGTCATAGTTCAGCCTCAGCTGGCAACTGAACACTACACAGCCGCTCGCTCACTTCCCCCTTCCCCCCCCCCCCCCCATGGGATGGGGAAGAGAATTGGATGAGTAAAAGAACTTGTGGGTTGAGATAACCACAGTTTAATGATTACAATATAATAATAACAACAACAACAACAATTATGTTAATATAGTAAAATGGAAAAGGAAGGGAAAGAAAGAAAAAGGGGAAAAAACCCACAGAAACACGAACTATACAACCGCTCACCACCCGCCGACCGACGCTAAACCCATGCCTCCACAGGGGGAGTGAGCGAGCGGCTGCGTGGTGTTCAGTTGCCAGCTGAGGCTGAACCATGACATCATATTAAGCCTAAACATACGGTTAAATGCCAATACCTTGATAGTAACTCTCTACATTTTCCTGCAAGTACACCATTTAACCTTTCTGTATCAGCCTATTTCTTTTGGCATGAATACTTAAGTTCATAGATGTAAGTGTACTGTACTTACATCAAACATTCTCTCAATGTCTCATCTAGTGTTAAACATTTTCAGATAGTAACCTTACGTCAGGTCAGACACATTTAAGCAGATATATTATTTCAGTTTTGAGAAATTATAGTCAAGTATAAATGCCTGCTTTAGATTCATCTAGAAAGTGACTGCATGTTTAGGCAATCTTATTAAAAGAAGTTTACTTTCTGCATTTGCTTGTTCCTGTCTGTACAGGGAAGAATCCCAGATTTATTAAGCCATGTTAAATGTTAAAGGTATTTAAGTGACCTGAAGAGGATAAACTATATTTTTCTCTCTCTTAAAACAGAGCACTAAGGAGTATAAAAAACTATGATGTGAATATTCTTATAACTTTTAGATGGGTATTTTCTGCTCAGGACTAGAAGAAGAGTGTTCAGCTTTGATGACACTGACACTATTGTTTTTCCTTTACTGGATATAGATGAATTAGTATTACCTGAAGCTTAATATTATGCCTCCAGACTGATTTCCAGAGTCCAAGATTAAGACTCAACTCATATCTTCAGCTGTCTAGAAGGATAGTCATCAAGGTTAAGCAAGTCATCTAGTTTTCACCTGTAGTTACTGGACAATTTGGGTTTAACACCTAGTCTAAATATTTGCCTTGAACCTCTATTAAGATCAATTCATTCTGTCTAAAACAATCTCCAGAGGACAACTCTTTCACAAAGCTAGTCCAATGGCTATGAAGAAGCTTAAATAACTTTCATCCAACCTTTATGTAAAATGAATGTACACTCAGGATCCCATATGAGGCCCATATAGTCAAGTTTTCATCGTATCACATGACAATTGATGCAATTGCAGCTTGTTCTGATCCCTGATATCCTACTGATCTCCCTTATCTAACTGTATAATGTTTTATATTCTAAGAGCAATTACAAAATGCTGTACATGGTGAATATAAAATATACTGTGAAATGTGAAATACAGTCAGCCACCCCAGGAAAAAACCAGGGATTTTAACTGTAGAGATCAATTTCTTTATTACAGAACAGTAACAAAATTTACTGTTATAGAAACTGTTATTGTTCCAAGTTCAGTTTCAGAATAAAATCAAGTTTATATGCAAGTCAGATCTAAGTTAGGCATCGCAAGACCTAATTAGTATCATCTTGGTAAAGATGTGTTTGGAGTAATTTCCTTTGACTGCTCTTCTAGGCACTAAATACCTAGAAATTGGCTAAAAAGAAAGGTAATATTAGCTATGTGAAGTAACCAAAACAAGTCACTTCCATCCTAATCAATAGTAACATGGTACAGCATTAAATTATACTCATCTATAGCTACAGAATTCTGCCAAAAGCAGAAGATTGCCTGTTGCTTGTTTTCGTCTTCTGATTTGTAACTGTTAGTTTGATCTAGCAATTAAAAACTAGTTTTTCATGCTTTTCTTAGATTTTATAAATTACTACAAAAAATATAGTCAAATAGCCATTGGATCCAAAAACATCTAATAACAACATCTTCCTTCCTTAGGACCATCAATGCTGGAAGGGTGTGGTTGATTCTCCCATTCTTTGGCAAGCTTCCTTTGGGCAATCTTCTATTATAAAACGCTGGCTTAATTCAAAAGAACCTCCTTTGTAGCTTTGTAGCTCCTTGTACTTTGCTTGCTGCAGCTCTCTAAGATGACTAGAGTTTAGTTAGTGCAGCAAGTCAAATAATATTCATCCCAATATGTTATAATAGCTTTTGGTCCTCATTAGATTTATCTTAAAGACAAATATTACACATTTATTATTTATTTAGATTCTTTTTTTAATCATTATCAAAGTTCAGTGGATATAACAGACATGGAAGCTTGAACTTTTGACAGAATAGGAAAGTATGCTTTGAAAAGAACACCTTTTTTAAAAACTTCATGGTGTAAAGAAAACATTCCTCATGAAAACCTCTTCTCAACGCAGAAGCTCCATGAAATTTCAGGTAAGTCTTCCATGCCATTAAATCTTAGATTTAGATATTAAAACAAATTCCTGAACCAAAGATCTATTACCAAATATGATGAGGTACCAATTAGTTTACTTTATGCAAACGTCATGCTTAAAAAACCCCAAAGTAGCAAAAATCCAGCTCGTGTAACCACAACTGCTGATATGAAGGTATATATACACCTTTATGTATATATATAAGTGACCAGAATCCTCTACTTGTTTCTAGAGGCTCTAAACTTCAACTATAAATTAACACATAGCTATAGAAAAATCACAATATTTAAAAATAATGGTTGTATTTGTAAAAATAAAGTTAGGAAGCTCACAAAATTCAGCGCTAACATCAATTTCTGAATGATGACAAAGCATAAGTACATAAAATATATTGTGATGATGTGACATCAAGCAGTTCATATTAACTTGAATGTACAGAATGAAAACCTGGCAGCCAAGCACACTGACCTACGGTAAACAGAACTGAAGGAACAGAGGTAACCACAGACCAAGAAAGGTCACCATTTTTAAGTCTTAAG
Organism: Phalacrocorax aristotelis; assembly: GCF_949628215.1. Taxonomy (NCBI): domain Eukaryota; kingdom Metazoa; phylum Chordata; class Aves; order Suliformes; family Phalacrocoracidae; genus Phalacrocorax; species Phalacrocorax aristotelis. Next base: position 59,331,066 of record NC_134279.1, on the reverse strand, counting down.
CAGTCTTTACAGTGTTTTGCAGATATATCCACACTCATCCTAACTGCAAACCATGTTGTCATTGGCAATCACCTCCAGGATAGAAGTTAGTAACTGTATGATTGTAATATTTTGCTTGACTGAATAAGCTCATTGTCAAAAGGATTGATTGGCTCAGCCAAAATATTATTGTCAAATAGCTACGATATTCCTTACCAAAAGTGAGGGATGACTCTGTGACCTGCCTGATTATGGCCAGCTGCAAATTTAAGTCTATCTACAAATAAGGGCATAGATGTAGTTTCAGAAGCACAGGTTAACTCACTCTGGATATACCTTTGTACTGTTTGGGAAATAACTCTACCCATTGTCCAAACTGATTGAAAGTATTGTAGCCCCCGCTAACAAAGTGGTGATGTTGCTATTTGAGAATCTTACTAGCTAAGGAACAAAAAAGGCTTTATTATGTAGTATAGCTGGTGGATTTTTAGCTTGTTCCTCCCACTCGATTAGGTCATGAAAAGAGCTGACTGGGCATGCATATCAATCAGTAATGTTTCCTTTTTAGCAGGACCTGAAAGTAAGGGAACTACACTAGTTTAGACCTATTTAAAAAAATCAAATTAAAGTTACAGTCTTTAATTTATTTAAGTTTTATTTAACCTAATTCAAACAGGCAGGAAATGGAAACTTCATTTTCTCTGTTTGGCCTTGCAGTCTAGAGAAGACTTACAGTGTTACAGAAAACTCATCAGCCTGAGCTTGCAGTGAGGTGCTCCTGGCTTTGGTTTTGGCGCCGGCCCCATTAAAGTTGGGCCTACTCTCTTCTTGACCAGGAGCTGATACCATTGTAACTGTCCCCTCACTTTGCAAGCTAGGCAATATTTGAGACAGGGAAGCATGCTTCTATATCACCAGCATGTATCACCAGAGAAAACCTAGTTCACCCTGATAACTAGTATATATCCAGCATACTGACAAATGAGAAGCACATTCAGGGAAATATTTAGGTTTGGTTTTGTTTTTTTGTTGGGGGAGTGGGGTGGGGGTGTCCTCTTTTTTTAAGACAATTTTATTTTTGGAACAGTTTTTTGAAAGATAAACACTTTTCAAATTGAACAGAGTGATTCAAAGTCTTCCCCAGAGTTTGTCCCGAATCAGCCATCTATTTGTTTTTATGGTGTCACAAAAATGGCATTCTAGATCGAGACAATTTGCAATAGAATAACCCGTCGTTCTTGTTTTAAAATTCTTACAGCTAATTAAGGCCCAAAAAAGTACATAAAAGGAATAAATAGCAGAAAGTGAAATAACTGTAATTGTGGAATTTTCTTCTGAATAGTAGAAGTTCACATTTCACTTTTTCCCCTATATACTGCGCTATGATTTAATAAAAATAGAAAAACCCTATTAATTCTGTACTTTTCCTTTTTGTCCCGTAATAATTTTGCTGATTTATATAATCTTACATAGTATCAGTTCTTATGCTTTAAAGTACTAACATCTTTCTATTAAAATGATTAGTTGGCAAGAAGACACAACATCAAAAAATATACAGGCCACAAAGTGTCACCTTCACATAGGAGGAATTCCCTGCAGTGAAACTGGCAAAGCTCAGCCTGGTCATGAGTCATGTTAAAGATTCATTTAAATTATTGGAGGGCATCCAACCTATTTAAAAGTCTGGCTACAGGGAGTAACATGTTGCATTTCTGTCTTAGTCCTGCTGCATCTAAGCATAACTAGATCATCTCTTAATTTCTTTTCTTCTCCCCTCCCCCACCTTCCCCCACCCAAAGTACACTCAACTAGTATTCCACTTACCTATCAATTCCTCCTCTTCACTCATTGTTTTCTCTCTTACATCCATTAATACGCATTCCCCTGAAGATACTGCTTCTTGGAAGACTAATGACCCTAACCCCTTCGTATCAACTTTTTGAAGTGGCTTCAGATTTATGAAGATACCAGTCTCTTTTAGGAACATTCAATATTTCCTGGGCACATGTTTGAAAGAAACAACAAGAACAACAAACAAAAAACAGACCCAGCAAGATTCTCAAGGAGGCTGTTATCACAACCTAGCAGTCCTGTAAGAATCTTTTGGACAAGAGTGTCAGTAAAGAGACTATCTGCTGACTACTATATGATGTAAAACTGATTGCTCTGGAGGAAAACAGAAACCATGCTATGAACTACAATAACAAGATGACTGCAGCTCATTATCTTTATGCTGTATCTTTGAAAAGCTACAAAGGTGTTTTGGCTTGATGTTAGCTTGTTGTGGCTATTAATTTGTGTGTCCCACTGCTAAAAGAAGCAAAGCCTTGTTTACATGCCCATGATTTCTCACAGCTAAAAAATGATGAAGCTTCTGAGTTGAACAGGCCTATCTCAAAATTTCCTATTCAACAGCTGTAGTTTAACATAAAGTTTTTCCCCATGCTTCAAAAATTTCAGCCCAAGCATTATTTTTCCCCCAAAAAGAGAGCTGTTGCAAAGATTGAAGAAAAGAAGCATACCCTGCTCCCACAGGGAGGGCAATACAGAGACATTCAAAGCATGAAGTGGGAGACGAAGAGCAAAGCAATACTATCATCTGATACGATTTTCCAAAACGTACACAAGCTCTAGATTGTAAAATGAATATTAAAATTCCATCATTTTTTACCTCTGGGAATTTTTCTGTCCTCCCTTTTAGCATCTCTGGAGAGATGATAGACAAGCTCCATCTTACAGTAAGAAAAACTAACAGGATAGAGTGCAAAAGCAAGCATACATTTCTTAATTTACAGCATAAAATTGTCACCAGAAACTCAGTTTCCAGCAGTTATTCCACTAGAGTTACCAAAATATTGTTCTTAAGAAGCAAATGGAAATAGCTAAGTATGGTAGAACCCTCCTTACCTAAATTTAGTCATCTAAGAGTTAGGTGCCTGGAGTCTAGCATCTAGCCTGAGCAATCAATAGAAAACTATAGATTCATCCCCTTGCATCCAGGGGAAATACTTGTCTCTCAGCTAGCTACACTAGACACCCAGCTTGTAGGCAGCTTAAATTTGCTGGGATAAATCCCAAAAAAAGCTTTATCTACTTTTACAAACTGGGAATTGGAAAAGTGACCCCATATCTAGAATCCAGCTCTCCTGAAAGTGTTGATTTGCACCAATATTGTGGGGGGTAAAAAACAATATTCAGAATACTTATTAATAATAAGAATAAGCAAGGGAAGTACCTTTTCAGAGTTTAATTGACTGATCATTTTTTCTGTTGCAACTCACTGTTCTTGGTTCTGACCCACACATTATGTTTAAAAGGCAGAGAGTTTCAAAAGGCAAAGAGTTTTGTTATATCAACACCATGCAGTATTCTGACTAGATGAACATCGTGATGTGCCCAACTCTAAACACTCAGAAAAACATCACTGAAAAGTCACTTGACGTAAGAAGCAACATCCCTATATACTTTATCAGTAGTCCCTTTTGTACTCAGTTGCACGGTCTTACCAGTTGATTTAATAGGTTTATAGTACTTGTACTTGAATCATCCCTCTATCAATGAATTGAAATAATTTTGCAGCTCCAGCAAGTTGGACAACTAAGCTTCTTGCGGTGTTCTATTTATAATGGCCTATACTCTGAAGTATAACATATCAGGACATATTGAGAAGAGCACTCAAAACTGTCAATACTTTTGTTATATATTCAGTGTCATACAACTGAAAATCCTCTGTTTACGCATGTGCAAAGGCACACAAAGGCACTGTGTGAAGGCTGAGAAAATTTGTATTTATCTTCAGAAAAAATAAGTCTAGGCTATAGTAAAAAAAAAAAAAAGAGTCATCCTAGATAAGTCACAGAATTCTCATTTACATGACTGCTCAGTATTTAATACTTATTCTACTGCTGGTAGAAGTAGTCATAAATCCTAGTAATCCCTTGGGACCTATTAAGGCAGGCTTTTCACCTACACGGTATTTCTCTGCTGTTCATTTCATTCCCTACAAGATCAGAGACATACAACACACAATGCAATATAAATGCATATCCTAAGAGAGAGAAAATTAAAACCAAGCATAACAGATGAAGAGAGCAAAGAAGTAGAATGGAAGATGGTGTATTAAGACCAGAGAAACAAAGGCAAAAGCCCATCTAAGTAGGCCACCCACACTGTTAATGTAGATAAGTGAATAATTTTAAGGAGCAGCATAAATGTTAGCATGTTTGTGTTACAAACTGGTAAATGCTCCAGTTACTCTTCCCAAAATAGCAAGAAAGTGGCACATCTCTCCTCATGAGATCTCAGCATCACACTCTGAGCTACAAAGTAAACTAGGTTACACAGGTTTATTGGAAAATCTGCTTATTGCCATTGGGAAAAGAGTATTTAATGGACTTGGCTAATAAAGAGGCTATAATACTGCAACAGGTCATGTGAATACACATAAAACATACCTCTCCAGTGTATTTCTACCTTCAGTATGATTAAAAGGGTAAAAATTCTCAGAGTTGCCCCATAAGACTTCCAGGGGTGATCAAACAAAAAATTACAAGCAATGAAACTTCAGAAGTCTTTCAGAGATTTATTTTAAATGTGTAATACTCAATGTACATTAAGAATAAGTCCACCAGGCAACCTAAGATTTGCACTCTATTGTCTTTCTGAAGCATAAATATTTTTAAATTTTGCTGTTGTAGAACAGTTGAGTACATCTGTATTTTGAGTGTTGAACAACCACTGTAAAAATCAAGTGGTTAAGAATGTAACAACCTCTTTGATTCAGGGTTCATTTGATGAACATCAATTGTTTGGATGTTTTGAGGAAAACTACAACAAAACCAAACAACAGGTTTGTGTCTCCTCTGTCCCTGGCTATACACACACACACCACCCCCACCACCACCCCCCGAAAAAAAACATAGATCCAGCTGGATCTTTCAGCACTTGCTTCACATTCCTTTATTGTGGTCAGATGGACTGATACCCTCCTTGACAAACGGGGCCTACTCCTAAAGCCAGATGATCACGTGAAGTCTAATCGGATATCCAGAATCCCTTAAGCCTTCCTCTAATCAGTTGCAATTATTGTCTTCCTTTCCTAATGTAACACAGAACCCATCTTCTCTGTTTCCACTGAAATGGGAATGACGTTGTTATTTAAAAGTCTTATAAGGTACTCTCATAAAAGAGACAGAAATGCAAGGTGAATCTTCAGAGAGAAAACTGAGCCTATTTATTTAAGAGAGAAGAGAGAAATCTTTGCATCATCTTGATTTTTAGGTCATTTGATTTCTGTTGCTTTTGTCTTCTAGCCGTCAGTCATCTTTCTTGTCCATTATTTTACAAAAAGTTAAAGAATAAAATTTATCTGAGTCAGTATATTCTAGGATACGTTCAGGGGAGATTCCTACGTTATGCAGATACAGTAAATGCCCTGACACTAGTGTTCAAAGTCATACAAATATTCAAGAAACAAATCACTCTTTTCTACCTTCTCCTTGCTACATTAATCTGATGAGATTAAACTGTAAAGAATGAAAACTGGTAGTTACGTCAAATTAACGTCACTGTTTGAAACTACTGCAAGCCAATCAAAACTATTCAATATCTAAACCTCTTCTATAACTGTTAGGATAATCAGGCTAGTAAGAGGTTGATAACTTCAATTTCTTTCAGATTGAATGTCAAAGTATTTCTGCTATTAAGGTGATTAAATCAATGTCATCATGTTCCAAATGGGGTGCATTTAAAGTTGAAATGGTTAGCTCTACATAATTCAAGCATAACCCTAAAAATCCAGAAAATTGATTTATGAGCACAAAGCTCAGTTCTCTCTCATTCATTTTGCAGCACTGTTGCAATTCTGTTGACTCGAGCTGCACCTCTTTGATGTAACTGAGAGGAATTCCTAGCTCTGTGGAAATTTGTTCTAAAAATGGTCTTGAAATATTTCAGAGCAACTGAAAGTCAGTTTTCAGCAGCTGTCAGATCTCTTCAGGAAGATGTTAGTATTATAGTATGGATGATTTGCCTGAACACTTTGGTGAAAGACACTTCTGTATGCTTAAGACAGAACCTGAGCAGCCTTAGTTGCAACTCTAAGATGAAAAATTAAGTTTCACTAGAACGGTTTCCTGCTTATTGGTTAAATAATGCCAAATCCCGGAGGAGATTATGTATCTGGAGCTTGTTTACACTTGGGCTTTGTACTTAAATGCACCGTCTGTTCTGGAGTAAAATACAAGCACTACCTGTTCACACTGAAACTATTCATGAAACAGCAAATAATCAGCCTAGTTTTACTGACTTTTAGGCAGCCATATTGATATTGTTGTGTTATACCATCCCAACTCAAGAGTGCAGAGTCTGGGGGGGGCTCTTTTGGGGTTGGGTTTTTTTCCCTCTCCTCCTCTATAGACTATAGTAAAACATTCATCATGGAGTCCAAGACTGTTTATGTTCCTACAGCTGCCAGTATATCAAAAGCCAAACTCAGATGTCTGCAGTCTCTTATTAAAAGAGGGAAAATGGTGTTTAAAAGAAGGTAAAGGGTATTTACCTAAAACTGTTTTTAAACAAAGTTCTGTTTTCCAGTTGAATGGAAATAAAGGTTAGTGTAAAGCAAGTGCACCTCCCACAGATACACCAAGATGAAGGATAGTCTCATCTATTTTAAAACTCTTACTGTACCTATTACAAAAGACACGACCTATGGGGGAAAAAAAAAAAGATTTTTGGGAAGTAAAGTCTGTCTTTCACAAAAATATTTTTAATGAACACCGTGCTACATGTAAAGAAATATACCTGAAAATAACGAAAGCATCATAATTAAAATCACACAAGACCATTGAGAAGAAGCTCAAAACCAACAAACCTTGTGCCATCATGACAAAATATTAGTTGACAGACAAAGACATACTTGGAAGAAAATATAACCTCTTTCTTATTGTGAGGGGAGAAGTAATATGAGGTTTTCCCTTCCCTTCTCTCATTCAAAGAAGGAGCTGAATTCACCTTTACCTTTTGTTTCCAGACAGAGCAAGGGAAAAGAATGAAACAGACCCTTGATACCTTTGCAATTCAATTAGGGAAACACAAATATTAGCAAGCCACAGAAATAATCCCTGTTCTTGTATTTGACTTTCTGCATGAAGCACAAGAGAAAAGAGGGTGGTGGCAGGAGATCACCTTCTTCCATCATTGCCTACACAGCTTTATACACGCCCCAAAACAGACACTATTTAGATATCCAGGAGCAGAACTTTAGGTTTAGAAAAATCTTTATTCCTTGTCTGGTGCATTTCTTTTCTGTCATTTTTCACTTAAGAGCTGTCCAAAAAGTTTGTCAAGTTTATCATCATCTGCATTTCTTAACCTGAGAAAAGACCCTTGTACTTAGAAGCAGAGATTCCCTTGGAAACCTAAAGGAAATGGTTGAGGGTGCAACCTGCACAAGGCCCAGATGTGAGAAGACACACTTTGCCTTACATAAACTTCAGAAGTCTTCTGTATCATGTGACCCAATTCCCCAAATGCAAAAAGTCATTCCAGCCAATGCACTAAATAAGCCGCTGCACAGACATAGATACCACTGAGAGAGATGCTGCACAAAAAGCTGCCTTCATGACCAAAAGGGCCTCTTACAGGTATCTTCAGACTGAAGTAATCATACTTATCCAGTGAAAAGCAAAGATTTCAAAGTACAATACATATATAAGAAATAAACCTGAGTCAGAAAAAGCTAGAGGATTTATCTACTCATATATCCTCTGTTTCTTTGTACTCACTTGATTAAATATTCCAGATTGTGAAAAATCCCTATGATGACCAATCTCAAAATAAGTGTGAGTATTATTACAGGATCACTGGAGCAGAAGGCAGAAATTCTTGAGACAGGTAAACTTAATTTGATTTGATACTAATTTCGTCTGAGCTGCTGCCAATATTGATAACCCTGTCATTAGCACAGCTCTTGTGGCACTAGCAATGATATTTGCAGACCATGCAAGTCTTTACAGTGCCCTGTCAGCTGTCTGTGCCTATTGCAGCTACCTAAGGCACAACCAGTAGTCTCCTATTCATTCATCAGATAGCATTTACGGAAGTGAGAAGAGAGGTTTACACCCTCCATCATCATTAACATAGATTTTATTTGCTATTTACTTGAGAACAAATCTCTCTGGGAGACATCCCCGTGTGATTTACCACAAGGTTTCCCTCTTTCAGCGGTTTTTCTTACAGAAAGTTATCAGAAAACAGATGTAGTTAACAACATTAGAAATGCTTATTCAGACACCAGAAGCCTCTCCAACCTCTCAGACTCCTTCAGGTTGAGCTTTTGCTACTGTTAATTTAAAAGCTGAGAAAGAGTAGGTGTTTTTAAACAGTGAAGAAGCCAGTGCATCAAAAAAAAAAATCCTCTGAAATCCTCTGACTGCAGAGAATATTTTGGCTGCTACTCAGAAGCTGCTACCATAATTTAATTCTTTTAGCTCTAGCTAGGCTTCAGCATTTTGGAAGAAAGCCTGGAACAGTGGGGAGAAACATGAAGTGCTAGAATCCCAAAACTCAGATCTAAATTATAGAAGGAAAATATACCTCCAATAAAATAAAAAGGAGTTTCACAGCTAATTTCAATAAAGCAGGGTTTGTACAAATCTGAAACTCTTGCCCTACTTGAAAATTTTCCCAATACCTAAGGAATCAGAATCCAATAGTCCATAGAAGAGAATTAACTTCTGGACATGCATTCCTTGAGTTATAATTTTGAATTCCTTGAATTATAATTCTGAATTATAATTTTCCTTCCATGTTCTGAATATTTTCTGGATCACATTTCTTCTGATTTATAGAAATGTAAATCACATCATGATGTTTGTGAATTACACATAAATGCTCTATTAAGCCTCTATATCTACAAAATAAAATGTAAACCATCACTTTTATTTTGAACACAATTGCACGTACCTAGAAAAAAAATGAAAGGGGATATTAAACATTGGAGAGAGAGTATTTGCATTTTTGTTTTAAAAATACCAATAGAATTAGACACTAATTTCCCCCACCCAAACCCCTATTTAGCACAGCACAGCATTACTTAGGTTGAAAAAGACCTTTAAGACCATCAAGTCCAACTATTAACCCACAACTGCCAAGTCTACCACTAAACCATGTCCCTAAGCACCACAGCTATGTGTCTTTTAAATACCCCCAGGGATGGAGACTCTACCACCTCTCTGGGCAGCCTGTTCCAATGCCTGACCACTCTTTCAGTAAAGAAATTTTTCCTAATATCCAACCTAAACCTCCCCTGGCACAACTTGATGCTGTTTCTTCTCTTGCTACTGAGGTCTCCTGGGAGAGGAGACCAACACCCTCCTCACTACAACCTCCTCTCATATAGTTGTAGAGAGCCTCCTCTTCTCCAGACTGAACAACCCCAGTTCCCTCAGCCATTCCTCATAAAACTTGGGTTCTAGACCCTTCACCAGCTTGTTGCCCTTCTCTGGACATGCTCCATTAAATCAATGTCCTTCTTGGACTGAGGGGCCCAAAACTGAACACAATATTCAAGGAGCGACCTCACCAGCGCCGAGTACAGGGGCACGATCACTTCCCTACAAGTAGTTGTTTGTTCATGCAGCCAGAAGTTTTATCTTGTGAGCTACTTCATACAAATAGCAGTTACTGGGACCTCTGATTTGTAAAGCAAAGCTTGACAGGGAAATGCATAGGCAGAAGAAATAAAGAAGTCTTTTCCTTTAATGTCTTCCTCTAATAAACAACCAGATTCAGCTAGTTAAGATTTTGTTTACATGATACAGTTTTGTGGGTCAATCCTTATTAATAGCATGTAGGGGCGAGGTTGTCTTACAGACTTATGCAATGCTCTTCTATACTTTTATTCTTGTCACTTCCTCTGAAGTACCTCATTAAGGCTGGGGTAAACTTGGCCAGCTGGACTAGCAAAGCCTTTTATTTTCCCCAAAAAGTATTCTGTGTATCCTTTCATTCTGAAGGCTTTTCTTCCCCCCCACCCCGAAAGTGAAGTTCATGCAAAGCATTTGCAGATTCCAGGTCATGCTACATATCCAAGTGGAATAATCCAATGATCTTTCTGCACCATCCGAGATTCAAGATCCTAAAATAGTATTCTTTTACCATTATTTTTAAAGCGTATTTTAGTGTAATTCAATTTGTTTGAAAGAAAAAAGTATTTTTAAATGGCTTCAAAAGTGCAAGCATATCCAGCTGAATAAATATAAGCGAAGGTGAAGAAGTCATTACAAGCCTTCATTTTCACTCCTGCTGATGGCAAAATGTCGGCAAAAGGTTCCCAGCAACACTTCTGAAAATGAGTGCTATTCATAGGACTAATTCTTGAGCGTGAGAGTGGAAAATTTGGAATCACATCCATCCTAAGCAGAAAATCACTGCCCTTTCTGCATCTATATGGAAAATACCAAGCTTTCTTACTATGCTTAAAACACTGAAAGGTGCTGGCATCATAAACACATCTTTGAGAACTGAAATGTCATGTTCACTCTGGGAGAAAAAAGAATCCTCAGGTGCTCATTACTACTAAAAAGTGTTCCCACAGAAACCAAACCCCAGGCTTTCTCTACATGATCAGCTTTTAAAGGTTAATTAACAATAGTGAGTGATAAAAATTTATAACCTACTGCTTATAATTTTTTAATGGTGTGATTTCCAATCTTTTATCATTGGGTTTATGCTTAGAATCAAAGTCCCATCTGCTCACATCTCAGAAAACCCTGAGGGAAAAAAAATTCATATTCTAAACCTTTTGACCCATGCTGGAGATACAGAACTCATTCATTTCCCATCCCCATGCCCCCAAGACACAGATTCTGAGCAACTTTGAAATAAACATCTTCGAAAGCATTCCATCATAAACATGCTACAACACTTCAGCAAAAAAAAAACCTGGAAATAGTAATTCAAAGAACATTATTAGTAGCTTGTTTTTGTAACTCAAGGTAGATTTTCTGTACAATTTTTGTTCTAACAGAAGACCCTTGTAACTCACATTTCTGCCATAAAGTGAAGATAAACTAAAGTGGGGTGTTTTGTTTTTTTTTTTAAATAACTGAACTCGGAACCTGGGAACTTGCATTTGTGTTATTTGCAAGGCAAGAATATTTTCTCAGTAGTTGTTCACTTGAAATTTCTTAGTGACATTTTCTGGCATCTTACAAACTCCACAGTATGGTTCTACTATTATCCTGTATTCCTAAATGTATGTATATATTCTCTCACCATGGACATTCTTTCCACCACAAATAAAACTGGTAGCTAGGCAAACTTCAGAAAAAGTTTCCAGTTAACCAAGATCAGGGAAGATGTACAACCTTGATAGAAAATGATTGTATGTCTGGATCTCTGCAATATCCCTACTACTCTGCTCTGCTGAAGAGAAATTTGCCAAGGAAAGGAAGAAAACCACGAGAAGGAGCAACAACAAATACAGAAAAATCCACAGCCTTCCTCAGTCTTCCCTATTTTGTCTGTATTATGACTCAGATGAGGTTGTGATGATATGTGAAACATCAGGCAGGGTGACTGAGTGTGAATGTTTTCCAGTTTTCAGTATTTATCAGTAGCTGATCACCAATGGGTTTATGAAAAGTCAAATTCAGTTTCCTTGTGCAGTTTTTAAGAATTAAATGAATAATAGTTTTTAATGCAATTTTAAGAAGCTAAATTGGAAGATACTAAAAAGTGAAATAGAAATGTAAGGTTAAAACTCTATTTAGAAGATCAATACTGGACCTTATAGACAAAATATATTGCCGATATAGAAAAATTCAAGACTATCTGGGATTTTAAGAATTCAGACTGCTCATTCAACCCAGGATAATATCAAGGTTGCAACTGTTCCAGCACCTACTTTCTGCAGATTGACTGTCAGCTTTTGCCATACCCTCATTGCTCCTACAAAACCCCAGGCTTTTACTTCCCACATTTCATAATATTACCAACAAAAAAAGACAAATGCTGAGCTGCCCATCAAACAATCATATACTGCACTGGACTTGCTTGCAGCGGAACTAGACAGTAAGAGTCATACCATTCAATAGAAATTAGTAAAATGCTGAAGAGATTGACAGTAACAAATCAAGGCCAATATCACAATAGTTTCATAAAAATATCTGGACTTCTTTAACAATTGTTTTTTAATGTATGTAGAAAAGAGTAAAAAATTACCCACCTGTTTAGTCTGTTCAATTCTAACCAGGGGCCAGTTAATTCCTCAATGCCAAATAAGGTAATACAGTAATATGATTTTGATCGTGATATAGATAGCAATAGTAACGTGATCATAATTTTGTGGCTTAGTATGTTTTTTTCCTTTAGCTCTCATTCACATTTGTTGAATTGAAGTCCTTTCAACAAAACAAACCAGACTACAATCCTTGATATGAACATAAGTTTATGTTGGGAGAAAGCTGTGGAGGAAATGACAGCAGGAGACAGACTATGAAAGAAGAAACCATGGTATCGTAAATCATGTGCAAAACAACAGATTCACTATACCAACTTGAAAAGTTGCATTAAACTAGTGGGCTCAGCACTTCTTCCTCTAGCTTCCAAAGCCAAACCTCTGAAACAACCTAATTAAGGTTTCCAGGGCACTGTACAACTGACACAAAACTTCGTCATACAAATAAACTGTTACGTCAATATCATGAACTTTAGTCTTAGCAGTCAGGACTGCACTTTGATTTTTTGAGGGGAAACCTACTTTGGATCAATCTGTAAATAAAATCTAGTTTTATAATATATATATACGTGTGTTACACAAATCTGCATATACCCGTAAGACATTGCAAGTGTACACAACAGAAAAGCATCCAGAATTCTTTATCCCTAAGAGAATGGGTCCATTATTCTAGTTCATTGCATCTACTCATGCCTTGAAAATGAACACCTACATTGTAACATCTGACTCGTACAATTACCCAACAAGCATCATTTGCAAGCTAATTCTCAACCTGAAAGAAAGGGGTTATGGCCACAATATGGTTATAATGCACTGTTGGTGTTTGAACATTCGCCACAGGAGGGCAATCCTGATACGACAACAGGAAGGTGTGTACCTGTGCGAGCTCTTGCATCCATGCTCCTGTCACTTTCAACAGCTGGATGCATTTTGCATATTGGAGATGTGTCCATATTATCAAAGGGCTGATCACGACAATGAGTGTTTTTTAACCAAGGATTGCTGTTACAAGCAAACTTCCCTTTGGCTTCCAGACTGGTTTCTAGACAGAATAAGCACTTTTCTAGAAGTGTTGGTGCTGGTTCCACAAGTATCGGTTTGAACCATATGCACCAGTACCCAAAGACATTGAAAACCATCCATGTGGCCAAGATAAAGTGGACAGTTTCAGATATTCAGTGGCAAAACATTCTTGATATCAACCCAAAGAGTAATTAGGATATTGCCATAGGTTTAACAGTCAGAAAAAAAGGAATCCAGAACTCTGTAGTCTTTTTCTAATTCTACCATAGAATTGTGAGTACTCAACTATTATTTTTTTAATCACCCATTTCCAAAACACACTCAAAAATATCTATATAAAAGACTGTGAATACTTGTTATACATTAAGAGTACTTCTTAAAGTACTTTGGCATATAAGTACCTCTTAGCGATTGCCCCATTTTTAAATAGATGTTTTCATAATCAGTAGTGACTCACCCCAAGATTAGTGCCAATAATTTCTTCAGCTTACAGTTAGTTTGCTTGATATCAGCAATAGGAATTTTTGAAAGGTGTCAACTCATGGAGAAAATATCTCTTTACAGAAATATAAACGGAGGAATGTATTCCTTTCCCTGTATCCTGATATGTTCATGGGCCTAACAGAATAACTGCACCCCTTTTACTTAAGCTGGTTCAATCAAATAAGCCTTGCATGTATCTTGCCTCCAAAAGATACTTGAGAGTTAAATGGCTGGTGTATTTTTTCAGGGGCACTAGCATACCATTTTTAACTCAAGGATGTCCATTAGATTTTCTTTATGAAAAACAGTTAAATACTTCAGCTGAGACTTTCCTAGCCTCAGAATAACATGAATCCATACAGTCAGCAATAATCTTCACTAAAGACAGGGTTTGCAACTTATATTTAAAGAAAATATGATCAAACTTGAATCTTTAATTACTATTCATTTTGCAGATTCTAGATCTTGGTATACACATCTCCCTTGATTTTATGTATATATATAAAATATATATGCACACATACAAAGCTTAAGGTGTTCAAAGATGTAAAAATCTGGCTCAAACAAATACCACCAAAAACCTCTTTATCCGGACACACGAGATGGACATATACAGAGTTTAAAAGTTCACCAAATTCAAGTCTACCATTGCAAGAAATTTCCACTGATACGAGAATATACAACTCCTCATGCTTACTTCAAATAAAAAAACCCAACTCTTCCACCACAAGAAACTCTAATGTTTCACCATAGTAAGTCTGCCAGTTGTTTTTACTTACTTAAAATCACATTTTACTGATTCGTAGATGCAAAAGGACAGTAAAGTGGTATAACTCTGGAAAACACAAGGCATTACATACAGTGTAGCTTGGCCTGACATCACCGTTTCTGAATTTGTATCTATCTTTTTTGTACGTTTTCTGATGTTACTACTATAGGCATAGTCACACTAACAGTGCTAATAACCAGGTTTGTTCTGGTTTCACTTTCATTAGGAAAAATACCATTTTTCATTATAAACTGAAAGATCATCTTCTAGGATTTACGATGGTTATTGCCTAAGGTTTTTCCTTACCTTTTATCCTACTTTTCTGCCTCTTCAGAATGGCACTAAATCACCCAGAGTAAGCCTTCTGTATATTACAAATTTTATAATGCAGCAAGCATCTGCTGGAGTGAATTCATACATAGAGACATATGTACATATGACACTGAGAAAATTTCCACCATATAGAGCTTGTACGCGTGTTCAATTACAGCATTTTGATCCCTCCTGGATGTAACCTTTTTCTAATTCATACTTGTCTTTTCGAACATACATGTGGGAGTGTAGGAGCTCCAAATGAATACATACCCATCATGGATGGGTATGGATCTCAGGGATGGATCCATCACTGAGCATATCCTGATTAATCCTAGCACCTCAGCTAATGCAAGAAATCTGAGGAATGTAATTTTACACAGAGACAACATTAACATTACCGGTTGTGCAAACAAGTCTTCTATATAGAAGAAAAAGTACACTTCTTGCATACAGCCCATTAAAGAAAGGAAAATAAGAAAGTTCCAAATATCAGACTAAGTAATTTGTAGAAGTGTGGGAAGGAGAGAAAGTTCAGCACCATTAAATGTTTCATTTAATTATAGAATTATATATTAAGTCTCTTGAACTTTATGTTGTGGTTTTTTTTCTAGAATACCATAGTTTTCTATACATTCTTTTGTTTGCAGATGGGATAAAAGTCAAGAGTCACTAAAAATCCAAATACCATGTTCTGAACTTCATCCTATAGCCAACACACTTCAGCACCAAAAGGGAAATCTGTAACAAATGTCATATGTAGCAAATACAGGAGATATTTTTCTTCTCACTTTATCACTCTTGGCATCTGATCAGCAACCTCCCAGAAGTTTAATCTCAAGAGACAGAATTGGTACGTTCATTTTAGGGAAAATGATTTCTCAAACATAACATTATCCTTTTCTGTCTGACAAGTAGACCGGAAGACATTGTAAATGGTGTTTTAGAGCAAATGCATTGGGTTTTGCTTCTCTTGTGTATGCATTAAAAGATCATCAGTTTTGTCTGAAGTTATGTTCAGCTGCAACACATTTTTCCCAGATCCTTTCTTGATTCACTGCAAGAAATAGATAAGACTTCTGATCTCCTACCTGAAGATACCCCACTTGTTTTTGCTGGAGAGGAAAACATGCAAGAACATGCCTGTGTTTCTTATGTGGAAGAACAGGCTTTTCAGAGTGTGAATATAACGAACATGAAAATGGTCTTTCATAATTGTAGACAGTAGTTCCTGATATTGGTTGCTGCTTATAAATACATCTTCTTTCTTCAGGGAACAACAGTACATGCTTTAAATCACTGAAGAGCACATTTGTTTTCAAATTTGGGGAATCAGATTATGAGAACAATAACAGAAACTGCTGTCAATCACAACTACTTATTTGGTGACTTACATTACTTAATGCTGCTGACTAGGAAATCATTATAATTTTTTTTCAGCTTCATAAGTAACACCTATACAGGTTTTCACCTTTTTTGGTTTTTTCTTCTCTCCCCTCTTTGAAGATAGACATCCTTTTAATAGCATATGGAATTTAAAAATGCATTATGTTAAAACAGTATCTGTCAAAGGGGTTAATAAAATCTCATTTTTTCTTCATAATCACAGCTCTTATGTTTACTTGGAGCAATAAAGCAAATGTTAGCTTTACAAGGAAGTACAAGGAAACAATATACATATTAGAGATGTTTTCTTACAAGTGATATAAGCAAGACAGGCCCCTCATTTAAGGAGGTCAGAAGTTCATGCACTCAGAATGAAATGAAAGCCCACCTGAAGTTGACTCTGGCAAGATATGTGAGAGGCAAAAAGAAGGGCTTCTATATGTACATAAGTACACCAGGGGCCCTGGTGACACAGGACATGAGGAAGGCTGAGATACTGAATGCCACCTTCTCCTCAGTCTCAGAAGGCATGACTGACCTTCAGAAATCCCAGGTCCTAGAGACCACAGGGAGAGTCTGGAGCAAGGAACACTTACCCTCACTGGAAGAGGAACAGATCAGAGAATATTTATGCAAATTAGACATTCCTAAGTCCAGTAAATGGCCATGATGGGACATAACCACAAGTGCTGAGGGAGCTAGCTGGTGTCATTTCGAGACAATCCTTGGATGTCTCAATAATACTTGAATGAGCACGGCAATTGGGAGAGGTGTCTCAGGGACTGGAGGAAAGCAAAAGCCCCTCCTGTCTTCAAGAAGTAAGACTCAGAACTGCACGCAAGCCACCCTCACCTTAATACCTGGGAAAGTGATGGAGCAATTAATCCTAGGAACCACTTCCAGGCACATGAAGGTCAAGAAGGTGATTAGAACTAGTCAGCATGGATTCACAAAGGGGAAGTCATGCTTGACCAACATGATAACCTTCTATGATGAAATGGCTGGCTTTGTAGACGAGGTTCCTCTCCTCTACCCACTACCAAAGAGCACTGAACATTGTCTACCTTGACTTCAATAAGGCTTTTGACACTGTCTCCCATAAGGTCCTCATAGAGAAGCTGATGAAGTATGGGGCTGGACGAGCAGACAGTGAAGCAGACTGAAAACCAGCTGAACAGCTGGTCCCAGAGGATGGTACTAGCAATGTACCCCAGGGGTCAATACTAGGTCCAATCTGGTTCAGCATCTTCATTAACAATCTGGATGATGGGGTAGAGCTACCCTCAGCAAGTTTACTGATGACACAAAACTAGGGGGTGTTAATAATACACCAGAGGCTTGTGCTGCCATTCAGAGAGACCTCAACAGACTAGAAAAATGGGCTGATGGGAACCTCATGAAGTTCAAAGCGCCAAGTCCTGCACTTTACTAAGGAATAATTCCAGTCCCCCAGTACTTACTGAGAACTGACCAGCTGGAAAACAGCTCAAAAGAAAAGGACACAGTGGTCCTGGTGGACACCAAGTTGAACATGAGCCAGCAATGTGCCCTTGCTGCAAAGAAGGCTAACAGTATCACGGGCTGTGTTAGGAGTCTTGCCAGTACCAGTAAGCCCAAACCTGGAGTGCTGGGTCTAGTTTTGGGTTCCCTAGTACAACAGACACATGGATGTACTAGAATGGTTCTTGCAAAAAGCCATGAAAAATGATGAAGACACTGGAGCATGGAGGAAAGTCTTAGCCTCACTTACACTGTTTAGCCTCAAGAGAAGTTCAGGGGGCATTTTATTTATGTATATATGTATATACATTTATTTACGTATACCTGAAAAGAGGGTGCAAAGAAGATGGAGCCAGGCTCTTTTCAGTGGTGCTCAGTAACAGAAAAAGAGGCAATGGACACAAACTGAAACACTGAAGGCTCCAGATGAACATAGGAAACACTTTTTCACTGTGAGGGTGACTAAGCACTGGCACAGGTTTCCCAGGGAGGTTGTGGAGTCTCCTTCCTTGAAGATATTCAAAAGCCATCTGGACATGGTCATGGGCAACTGGATCTATGTAGCCCTCTTAAGCCAGGGGCTGGATCAGATGACCTTCAGAGGTCTCTTGCATCCTCAGCAATTCTGTGATTAG
Organism: Phalacrocorax aristotelis; assembly: GCF_949628215.1. Lineage (NCBI taxonomy): Eukaryota > Metazoa > Chordata > Aves > Suliformes > Phalacrocoracidae > Phalacrocorax > Phalacrocorax aristotelis. The sequence continues at coordinate 59,312,735 of NC_134279.1, read as the reverse complement.
AAGTACAATCAAGATGCCATACCAAAAAAAAATTATAGTTACATATGATTCAAAGTTTATTATCTTTGAGTTAAGTCATACAGCAATAATTTTGGAAGTGTTCTTTTCTTCCATCTTGATAGGAAGAGTACATTTCTATTAACTGATTTTTGTTCTTTAGGCTTCACAGTTATGCTTACTAGGAAATTTAGACATCGGCAAATATCTGTCCAAGCACCTGCAAGTAGCTGGAAAGTTTAATTAAATATAAATCAGAACCACTCTTCAAAATTCAAAAGCATGTAATTCTCAGTCCTTCCCATTCAGCTCTTCCCTAAGGACATAGATGAGTAGATTAATAATGCGATGTCATCTGGAAATCTAGACTTGGGCAAATCATTTTACTGAATTAATTCTAACATCTTCAGCACAGTGTAGTGAAAGTGAAAGGAATGAGCAAAATCTCTAAGATTTAAATATAGCACTCGCTGTTTGTACTGTCCATTGTGATGAGTGAGAGATCCCAGGCGTTCCCATTTATGGCTAGCCAGCTATTTTGCCAGCCACTGCGCCATTTCCTTTGTCTGGCATGTTTCATTCATTCTCCCTGAGTTAGAGATACAAGTAAAATTTAGACTGTGAATCTGTAACTGTTTAAGAACTTCTTTACACTACAGGAATTAAACTCACAGCAATTCTGAAGCACACATGCAAGAGTTCATATTAGGCATCCAGTACAGACACAGTGGGTGAGGTAGTTACAGTGCTCACTTGTACGAGACATCTCCACTACACAAAGATTTTCTCTGAGTTGGAAAACAAGTATGAATTACCCCGAAGGAAGAAGAAAAATTGCAGATTTTAAAAATACAATGAAAAGGAGGATATATTGATTTTCAATATTCCTGCAAACCTCCTAAGGGGAGGTTTGTAAAACTGCCAACTTCATGTAGTTCATCTACCTACAGTTAGTGTTAATGACAATAAATAACCTCTGCTGCTAATAATGACATCCTGGAAATAGCTGTGGGCTCTTTAACAGTTCTCCTTGCAGAACAATAAATACCGATTTGAACAGTACTTTTCGCAGTAATCTGAGTTGATTAATACAATTATACACAAAACCAAGAAAAGGAACCAGAAGGATCTGAATCTTCCATTGGGTTTTATTTTCTCAACTGGCAAAACAGATGAGGCAGAAGAGAACACCTCCAGCCTGAACCTCTAGAGCCAAAAAAACCAAAAAGGTTTTCATAGGAGCCACAACAGTAAAGACAAAAAAATATCACTCTCTTGCCTTACACAAGTCTTGTTCACAAGGGAGTATTGTTTCTGAGTTGAACTAAAGCAATAGTTTAGTCCTCTCAAGCCTAGAACTGGATTAAGAGGGATTTTGCACCTCAGCTGGTAGCCTCCTGAAGGAAAAAAAGGACACAGCTGCCCAAGACCTGCCAGTGAGAATTGCCATGCCAACAAGGCTGAAATAACTCTGCCAATAACCTACTTTCCCAACTAAGACAGAAGGAAGGGACAGAGAAAACAGTCATACAAGTCATAGCATGCATGTAAAGGAAAACTAACCAAGTTAAACATAAGCCAGCAATGTGCCCTTGTGGCAGAAAAGGCTAACAGTATCCTGGGCTGCATCAGAAGTTTTGCCAGCAGGTCAAGGGAGGTGATCCTGCCCCTCTACTCAGCACTGGTAAGGCCACACCTGGAGTTCTGTGTCCAATTCTGCGTTCCCCAGTACAAAACAGATACAAACCCCAGTACAAGAGAGACTGGAGAATGTCCAGTGAAGGGCCACAAAGGTGATGAAGGGGCTGGAGCATCTCTCATATGAGGGAAGTCAGAGACCTGCACTGTTTAGCCTAGAGGAGGCTTGGGGGCATCTTATTAATGTACAGATATACCTGAAGGGAAGGTATGTAGATGACAGAGCCAGGCTCTTCTCAGTGGTGTCCTGTGACAGGACCAGAGGCAATGGACACAAATGGAAACATAGGAGGTTCTCTGTAAACATCAGGAAACCCTTTTTCACTGTGAGGATGAGTGAGCGCTGGCAGAGGTGGCTGAGTGTCCCTCCTTGCAGATATTCAAAAGCTGTCTGGGCATGGTCCTGAGCAACAGGCTCTAGTAGGCTCCTCCGGAGCAGGGGTGTTGGGCTAGATGACCTCCAGAGGTCTCTTCAAACCTCAACCATTCTGTGACTGTGATTCTGTAACACTTTCACAGTGTAAGCATGAGAAAGACTTAACTCATTTTTCTTCAGAAACACTGATTTTGGTCAGATTCACAGCAGGAAACAGCAGAAGGCCCAACCAACCAAGAGACTTACCACAGCTGGGAAAGGGAGAACTGCCACACATCTCCAGCCACAAGTGTTACACCAGGCAGTATCATCCAAAGAGAAATGAAGACAGTAAGGCCTGTTCCCAAAGAAATCCACTCAAAAAGGACAAAAGTAATCCAGGGTACAGTTTACATACTTAAGACCAAGATGGACTAATGACCCAGTACATTAAGCTTAGAAGGTAAAATTCAATTCTCACCTCTCATTTGGAGACCTGAATTAGGCAGCCAGATACTGGCATTAGAAAGAATGAAGCATGCTGAATAGCTGCATTTTAAACTGCTGTATGTCCTAGGCAATAACAGTCTTATTGTTAGGAGAAAAATATCCAAAATTATTTATTGTAAATCTTGCCTTCAGAGTACATAGAGTACATTTTGTCTCTGGGACTTGGGGTTTTGTTGTTGGGGGGGGGGGGGGGGGGGGCAGGGAGGGCACAGTTAAACGATATAGATTGCATCCTTGAAAAAATAACTGGAGAACTGACTAGAATGATCAAAATAACTACTGTCAGTGCTTAGTATTTTACTTAAGCATTTAAAAAAATGAATCTCCCTAATTATATATGTACCTAAGAAGCTAGTCCATCTTCACAAAGCACTTCAGATTTCTTGGTTCGGTCACAAAGCTTTCCTTCTCTAATTGTCTAATTACTCAAGTGGTTCACAATTGCAGCTGAAAGCCTTACATGGAGATTTAGGTTATTTTTAAAACAAAACAGAAAAATTAAAAAAATCATTATTGAAATAGACTTTGCCAATTGTAATGGAAGTGAAATGGAAATTATTTCAGTATCATGGAATTTTTAACCTTCTCTAATGTAGTCGACTGATACCTTCTATCAATTTAGCGTCTTAATTTTACCTCTCAAAATTGTGAAGTCCTTAGAAACTTCTGTTGCTCTCTTCCACCTGCACCTGGAGGCAGAAATAACTTCTGGAGGACATAGGACCTTTCACATTTAGATCTCTTCTTAACTGGTTTTAATTAAAATCATCATCTTCTAACAGTCTAGTGGACCAAGTGCATTTCTTTAGGTGCTCATCACCAAACTTACCCTCACATTAATTCATTCTAATTGATATCAATTAGAGACCTGCAAGGAGGTCATGGAAATTTGATCATCATCTTCCCAGACCAATTCACATTGGAAACTCAATACTGTTACACCGGCTGTGCCTGCTCAGGATGCAAGTAACGTCTAGCCTTTAGGACTGTCAATCTGAATCCATCACAGGACAGCAGGAAGCTCTGCGCTTTCTGTACAAGTGGTCAAGATGTCAAGTCATACTCAGTTCATTTGCAGAGAAAAGAATGATTTATTTCCTTAACACCTTTCTTTGGCACTGAATATATTGTACGTGCTATGAAAGGATACTTCTGAAACCATACGCACAATAAATTTCAGGAAGACACTATGCCTGGAGAATGTGGCACTCCAGGCTCTGCACACAATACCCAGAAAGAGAAATTAAACAAGCAAGGAAACGCTAGCCCTACAACAAGGTCCTGATAATTACAACGTGAATGAGTAGTGTCCTGCCACAAGTCTCATCCCCTTGACTAAACTGCAGTGGATATCTGCATACGCAAAATAAGGGCATCATATACTGTCTCCATTTTAGCTAGAATACTGGACCTTCAGCCCAAGTCTAAAGTGAAGAGGCATTTTTGAACTCTTACTCCATCATGGACTCAATTTTCTCCAGGTAAGAATTCTATCTGCCTGTCTTAAGCAACACATAGCTTAAGCTGTGAATGCAAACACAGGGGAAGGTAAGTGGGAGGGTGTGTAAGGCAGAGGTGAACATCCAAAACACACCTAAATTTTCAAGCACAAGCCTATTTACTAGTTGCAACAAGTACAGGCTGATTGCGTACTTTGGTAAGATCTAAACAAAAGCAGCACATCCTAAACTCTCCAACTGATTTAAAAAAAATAAGAAAGAGATGAGACACAACCACAGATTAGAAAGCTGATCACGCATTGTGCTTCTGCATACAGAATGTCTAGATAGGGAAAACCAGGGACCTGAGGTTCTGCAAAGAGCTGATGCAAAAAGGAAGGGTTCCCAAAAAAAGGTTGTCTAGAAAGCAGAAGGAGAGCTAGCAGAGACAAAGAAAATGATCCGTGCTGGGGAAAAACCTAGAGACAAAGGATGCATGGAGAAGAATGCCAGGGGTACCCAGAGACCTTGGATGGTAATACCAGAGACTGTAACTGCATAACTGTGAGCAGCTGCACAGCAGGAACCACAACAACTTTCTGCCCAACCTCCCTCGGCCAGCAGCAATATCTTTGCCAGGAAAGGGAGGTGCAACCTCGGGACTGTAGTACTGTGCCAAGTGAGTTCATGTGAGAGCTAGTCAAACAGGATAAAAGCTCTCATCTCATCCACTCTTAGATAAACCCCAGTATCAAGATGCACTGTGAGTTTACTCTGCCTAACCCATGACAGGCCGTTTTCCAGCCCAACTTCAAATCCTACTTGTTTTTCCCCTCTCAGCCCCAACCGCTGCCTGAGCAATAATCCCAGGTCCCCACTATTCACAGCCAAAGGACACTTCCAGCACCAGCCCTCAAGTTCACTTAAGGAACTGCTTTCCAGCTCCCCTACAACTGCTGCTCTGGGTTTCCTTTCTCACAGTTAGGCTGGACAAGGAAACCCAACCCTTCTCAACCCAGAAAGTTCCTCAGGGATGGATTTTTATCCCACAGCCATCAGCTTGATTCAGCAGTCCCTTTCCAATCTCCACTGCACTTGTAGCTCTGGGATTACTCTCTCAACCTCAACCAGAGGCTTTGCCATGAATGAGCAACTCCACAATATCCAGGAACTGAGTCAGTAGCAGCTTTGACTTTTTAAGCTAGTGGTGTTTTCCAGACAAGATTTTGAATGCATATACAGGAAATTTAAGCAAACATTACTGTACAAAACAAGAACAATATACATTATTCATTATTAAGATAATACTAACAGGACAAGATTATTTAGTTGTTATACATTGAAAAAAAATAGAAAATTGTCCATTACATTGCAGAGAGCTTTAATTTTTTCATGCACCTCTTTTCACATTCAAACCAAGCTGTTATATACCTATTTCTGTGAGCTTGGAGATAGCCAGCAAAATCTTCATTAGTGTAATGGCACATCAGTGCATGAGAACTCTAAAACAATTAATAGTAACTTTGTTCATATACACACATCTGTATGTACATACATGGAGCTTTGTTTCATGTTTTACCAACTCTTTATGAGCTATCGTTCGTTACATATTGTCTCTATTATGTCCCTTCTTGTTACAAGTTATTTTCACATCATGCCAATATTAGGCAGGAAAAAAAAGAATTTTAGCAAAGTTTCAAAAGTTCTGTTGGTTGTAGACTGGCTCCCTCCCCAAAATAAGAGCCACCCTAGCAGTTTGTTTTCAGAGTCATACAAAAGGTGCTGTATGTATGTGATTTTTTACATATATATACACATGTATAAAAGCAAGCATTATATTGTACTGGAAAGGAACTAAGTACTTTTAAGAATAGTAGATTTTTATAAATGAGGAACTACCATGCCTATGAGACTAAAAGTTTTCAAGATGACTGCAGCTGGTAATAGAAGTGGAAATTACTGAGTTCTAATCCCTATTGATTTAATTTTCTATTTCCTCTTTTCATTTCCTGTTGTTCCTTTGTGTGAGAGCCACTTTTCTTCCCTGCCTAATGTTGTAAAAGGAAAATGCTCTGGTGACCTCATAAGCCTCACAGTTTCCACCATAAATTAATCTTTCTGAAGAAAAACTAAAGAAATTTGTTTTTACATGTTTTCTGTAAACTGATTTAAGACTTATTTTTCTTCTTGACACCTTTTTTAAAGCGTTGTACAGATACTTCAATTTTCAGTTGTTTCTGCGGTGATGTAAGGTTACAGGTAACCACTTTTCTAATTACGCTCCCAGTAAATTACATGTGTTCTGCAATAAAAGGGTAAAAATGTTTCCAAGAGACAAAATTTATGTGTCAGTAGCACCATGTTTTCCATGTGGCAGCAAAAGATACTTCTCTAATATGAACCAAATTCCTGATGTGATGTTCAAAAACAAGCTACAAGAGTTTGTATGGCCACAAGTCTGAAATGCAATTTACAGCAACACAGGAAATAAGAGTCAACATGTGTTAAAAAGAACTGAATATATTATGAATTTTAATACTTTTTCCCACCCAAAAATTTAGGTAATAATAAATATTTGAACTGTAAAAATTAATAAGTTTAAAGAAGTTCTGTTACTGAAATGCACATTGTCAGGATAGCTGGTACATTTCCACATTCAACTTCTCCTATATAACATTGTTTTTATTCAGATCAAACGTATGTAATGAATTGTTAATATACCCACATTGCTTCAATTAAGCCGTCTACATATCAGGCTACAGCATTGATATTTTTAATTTTAAAAATCCAATTATTCAGATGAATACCAGCACATCCTAGAAACCATGATAAAATGATCCAGACATCTGTTTACTTTTTAGAATAGACTTTCCGATTTTTGTATGGTCTCTTTTTTTCATCAGTTATCCTTCCCCCATTTAGTAGAGTCTCTCCAGCAGAGATCAGGATTTAGATCATGTATCAGAGAATTAATATGCATTAATATATATTCAGAATAATTAGTAACTTAAGTTTTAATACACAGAGCAACAGACTCAAGCAATCATTCCTCGCCACCTCTGAAAACTGATTTAACCTGCTGCCAAAGCATTGCATGTCTCACTTATTTCTTTCAACAGTAAAAAAAACAAATTTCAGTACTTTGCACTGCTTTCTATGTCTCCATAGATGAGCTATTACACAGCAAAGGACTAGGAAAAATAACTAAGAATAAATAAAGCACTATTATTCCATTCATTCTCTTGGTTATAGCCTGTAACTGTAAGTAAAGACCTTTGTCCCAAAAGCACAATGAAGCAGATATACTAAAGGTTATCACAGATTAAAGACTAAAATTTTTTACTGTTTTAAATGAACATCACTTCACTGGAGGCAGAGCCATGCCAGTTTCCAGCAGTTGAAAGTATGCTCAATGTATTTGGGTTTTGAAATTACTCTGTTAAGATCTGTGCTTATAAGATATGGAATCTGCAAGGCAGATAGCTTTTGCTAGTTCCTGAATAACAAAGAGTAGCCACTGTAAAACTTTGTAAAGCATAATTTTTAGTTGCAATATCAATTTACAAAATTCCTTCTCTTATTTTATTTATTTCATAGATGGCCTGCTAAAATTTAGAATTACTTCTGGATTTACTTGTATTGTATTATATTAATACCTACAGTCCTGACTACTACATCAGTTTATTATTCCCAACTAATGAGTTGCTGGTTAGCAACAAAGAACCCCAGCTACTGGACTGGCTGCATTGGTGGAAAAGGGAAGAGCAACTGATATCATGTGTCATCTATTTTGACTTCTGTAAAGCCTTTGACGCTGTTCCACACAGCATTCTTGTCTCTAAATTGGAGATCTGTTGTTTTGATGGGTGGAGTATTTGATGGATAAGGAATTGGCTGGATGGCATGTCGAAGCATTGCAGTCATCAGCACAATATCCAAATGGAGATCAGTAACAAGCAGTGTCCCTCAGGGGATTGTATCAGGACCAATACTATTTATCTTCATAAGTGACATTGTGGGATTGAGCCCACCCTCAGCAGGTTTGTGGGTGACACCAAGCTGACTGATGCAGTTAATACACTTGAGAGAAGGGATGCCATCCAGAGAGGCCTTGACAGGCTTGAGAAGTAGGCCAGTGTGAACCTTATGAATTCAACAAGGCCAAGTGCAAGATCCTGTACCTGGGTTGGGGCAACCCCCAATATACGGCTGTGGAGAAGGGCTTGGGGATACTGGTGGATGAAAAATCGGACATGAGTGAGCAATATACACTTAAAGCCCAGAAAGCCAGTCATATCCTGGGCTGCATAAAAAGAAGCATGGCCAGAAGGTTGAGGGAGATGGTCTTCCCCCTCCTCTCCACTCTTGTGAGACCCCCACCTGGAGTACTGCATCCAGCTCTGGGGTCTGCAGTACAAGACAGACATGGACCTGTTACACTGGGTCCAGAGGAGGGCCACAAAAATGGTCAGAGGGCTGGAACACCTCTCCTGTGAAGAACGGCTGAGAGTTGGTTAGAGCCTGAAGAAGAGAAGGCTCTGGCGAGACCTTATTGCAACCCTTGAATAATTGAGGGCTTACAGGAAAGTTGGACAGAGGCTTTTAACAAGGGCCTGTAGTGATAGGACATGGGATAATGGTTTTAAACTGAAAAAGGGTAGATTTAGAGATTAGACATAAGCAAGAAATTTCTTACTATAAGGGTGGTGAGACACTGGAACAGGTTGCCCAGCTGTAGATTCCCCATCCCTGGAAGGTATTTGAGATCAGGTCGGATGGGGCTTGCCTGTCCATGGAAGGGAGGCTGGACTAGATGATCTTTGAAGGACCCTTCCAACCAAACCATCCTATAATTCTAAGACCTCTTCCTTTAATTCAATAATCTAAACACTTTATAATACTTAATTATGTCTCCTTTTCATTAACTTAAACATCAAGGTTTTTGTACAATTCTTTGTACAATGCTTCATCATACAACTCTTCACATTCCCTTCTGCAATGAATATGCCTCTCCATGTGCAAGTGTATGTTTTTTATACCTATATTGAAATATATATAAACAAACATGCCCATGTGGTCTGCAAATAAACCTTAATTCTATTCATCAGCATTGACATTTATGTTTATTTTTATTCACAACATGTTTCCATTCTTATAGGTCACTGCATGGCTCCGCAGCCCACTCAGCACCTCCAGCAGTGTCTCACAACAGCTGTTCTGCGGTGCGTGAGAGACCTGGTGTTCCAGGCAGGAAACACTTCCACCTTTCTGAGTTTTTCCTTCATTCCAGGATACCATTTTTAAGAAATGCAGATAGATTAATTATCTATCACTGCCAGGTGCTTGGTTTTCTGCCCAGATATTCATGATTCAATATTTTAGAAAAAAATATGTAGGTCTAAGGAAATTTAAGTACTATTTGGAACTATTTTCTGCATAAGGAAAAAGTTGGGACCCCTTAGTCTAAAAGTACAGGTCCCAATGTAAACTTTCAGGGATGCCAAATATAAATTTTATTCTACAATAATAAACACCCAGTTGAATAAAAGTTATATGCAAAATATCGGAGGGGGAAAAAAAGGCAACTTAAAACTAGGACTACTTACAGGTATCATCCTGAAAGAGATATTCAGTCTTTAATCCAAGATCATAAAATTTGGACTGCAGCTGAAGAAGGGACAAAACATATAAATGTATACACAGTGTTCTGGCATGAATCAATAGCTATGTAGCAGTGTTAAATAGAACTGATTGACAGCTTCTGGCTTTTAACCACATATTTTTGTAACAGGGTTATATAGGGTCAAGTGCAAAGAGAAGAAAGTAAAGTATCTGTAATAGAAAGTCATGTCTCCTGTTCCTAGCTGTCCTACAGCATTCCAGACGTCATCTCCCACAATTGGCTTAATACTCAGATTTCTCACTGCCTTTCCACAACACAGTGGATTAAGAGTAGGAAACACGTACTTAACTTCCCAAACGTTTGCTTTTCACACAAGCACTTAAACACCAATAAAAATATTAACCCTCTAGAGTCACAGCGGTAATTATATAAATAACCCATTGATAATGGTAAGCAGTAATCATGCAAAAAAACAAATTCAAATCAGTCATAAGAGGAAGGACTTCCATCAAGCAGACAGAAGGAGGATAGTCTCCCTCCTGTGTGATGCTAGGCATTTACAACAGGTACTTCAAATCTCCAAGAAGATTTATCTGTTTCTATTGTTTGGAAAAAAAAATATTGTTTAACTGTCTTCTAAGCAGAGTACCAAAACCATGGTAACAAGCACAAAAAGAAAGCACCAAAAAAAAATTAAGATACAGAAGAAATATTGCAACTCATTAGTTTATTCTGATTACAGCCCATGAAAACTCCAGACGCTGTTTTGTGTGTTGGTCACCTCGGAGCTAATACAGGTTCTGCCCAGAAATGCAAACTGTGCTATTATGAAATATTAATTCGGACTAGATAACTGACAATTTATTTTTTTTTAACCTTCAGGCCAGTGATTTAAAGCCATCCCACCTTGTTAGGGGACAGAAGTTGCTTTAATTTACCATCTGTTGAGTGGCTTTTCTGAAGGACACCAGTGATGTCTATTAAATTCAAAGCTGATGTGTCTGTACCACAGCACTCTCTCAGATGCCATTTAACAAAGCATCTTGTTGCCAGACTCAGGTAGAACAGATATTTTATATTCCTCTTTCATCAGCAACTCTTACAAATAAGATAGGGTATGTATGAACGAAGTATGTGAACAAAGCTGTTACTGAGGATGTCCAGTTTTCATTGGTTTCAGAGGACTATAAAGCACAGGGCAGGTTCTTTACTGTCACCCTTGCAGCGTCCAAGAATTCAGCAGCCATAGGGATTGTTACAGCCATCATTCATGCATTCACGTGGTACACAACAGCAGGCCTTTCCTGGCCCTCATCTAATTTCAAGTGTCCTCATGGTACAGGACTATCAGGGTAGAATCAAATCTTTGCACTGCCTTGCAAACTTTGTCAATTTTTAAGGTCACTTTAAAAACCCATATACACAGAAGTCCAAATGAAACCACCTAATAAGATTTAATGGTTTCCTAACACTATTTTAAAATGTTTCTTTAATAAAATATTACAGTACAAAATCTTGTAACAGGCACCTCTTAAGGTTTGCTAAAAGCCTTCAGTAGGCTTGTTGTTTTCGCAGAAAATGGAGACAGATATGTTTTCCAAGTTTATCTGATTGCCTTCAGTCCTTTTTTTATTTAAACTCTATTTAAAATTGCATCAGCTTTATGTCTAGAAATGGAATGACATAAACATACAGTTTTGTGTGTTCAAACTAAATGGCAGAAATTCCTGACTCAGGAAAACAGTTAGAAAGGCAGGCTGCTCTTAATTTTCAAGATTTTCAAAAACAAAAGAGAAAGGGAAGAGAATGTGTAAAACCTGAATTGTGAAACACAGATAATTAAGCATAAGAAAAAAGGAAACAATAACAGAGTTATCTAAATTAAGAATTGCCTCAGAAATACCACTTGGCTGGTATTTCTGATACAAAGCCCTCTCCTGATAGATAGCATCCTTCAAGTGCACAAAGGAAGGTCCAGGTATCAATGGTACTCATTTTCTTGCCACTAGCTTGAGCTGATCCCCCTTAGAAAGAAGAATCCAGAGTTACATACCAGCAAGTCTGAAGTAGGGCCACTGGCAGCTTGTGCATATTCACATGTGCCACGTCACAAGCACCACGAGAAGCCAAGACAGCACAGTTCTGGTGCAGATACCATAGGAAGAACTAGACCTCTAAATAGGACCTCTGTGCAACTCCAGTGGATCAAAGGTGTCTATATACCTCTCCATGGAAAGAAAGTACTAACCTTTGAGAAATTAAGTCGGAGGAGAATTTTCCATTACCGTAGGGAAACATGAGTCTTTTGAGGTCTGAAGTTACCTACACATTCTATAATATACCAAAGTACATTTTTCAGGTCTTCAGTGTTTCAACAGCTATAGAAGTTTAGCTTTGAATCATTCTAATTAAACTACATTTAAAGTACAGTATTTATCTTAATACGACATGAGATAGATTCATCTCTCCTGTACGTGAGAATGAGGGACTCACAATACCACTTACAACATAAGACAAGGACAGAACAGACTGAACTGAGATATTAAAAGAGTGAGGTAGGTGACAATGGTTGCTTGGAAGCAAAATATTTGAGATTCAGCGTTTGCTAGATCTCTGTCCTAAGAACTTGCAAGTCTGCTGTTTCTCACCTATTGTGTTCTCATTTGACAGTCTCCCATCTGCTTTACTCCTCAGATTTTTGATGCTCTCACACCTATTAGTTCATCTGCTCTCTCCTTTGTCAGCTAGCACATATCTTGAATGAGTGATGACAAGCTTAGTATGGACAAAATAGACCTCTTGTTCTTCTTATATCAGCCCCTTCTGCATTTTTTCATTCCTTTTGGCAAACCCTCTATTTTCCCCATTATTCACTCTTGCAGCACAACAAAACCCTGCGCATTCGATCATGTCTAATTTGTTGAGCTTTCACCGGCATAGCGGATATTTAACATGTTTCTTTGTCCAATGGCTTTTAGCACTCATCCATGCTCAACATTATAACTTCATCTCAGTACTCACAGCATTGCTTTCTGGTAACTCTAACAACTGTTCAAATCATGTCCTTCCTTCAAACCTCTACAAGTACTTTCCTCCACAAGCCCATATAAGATCAGGTCTGCTCTTAAAGGCTTACCATCCTAAATTATTTCTTGGACCTTGCCTCCTGTCACAACAACTTAGTCAGAAATGCCTATTTGTCTCCTTCTCCTGCTACTTTTTCACACTTCCTCCATGCTGCCCACTCTGCAAAGAAAAAGCCTTCTCACTCCAATATGCCATCCCCCTCCCACACACACACATTCTCATTCAAATTCCCCCTGAAACCTATTTTTGGTGAATCTTAAATAAAAGTCACATTTCTTCAACCCCAATATTTAGCTGAGAGGGTGCTGAAGATCTAAAGGGAAAGTTTAGCTACAAATATGCCCCTATTTCCATTCTGCCAGAGCTCTTCCCTATAGTCAGCATCTCATAAAAATCACTGCTCCAACCTCATGCCCTCTGCAAATGATACAGTTCTCACCTTTTCTGTGGAGCCACTACTTTGCCAATACATAAATCTCTTTAAAAGACATACTTCTGTCATGCTGCTTATTCTGTCTCAAAACTGATTTGTGAATTGGCTAAATTGTTAGAGAGCTCACTCCCACCACTGCTACTGAAAGTTCTCAGAACCAGAGACAATTCTCCACCTCTGTGGGGTTCAGGGGAGATACTGTTTGCATTTCAAGTCAATCATGTCTAGATTTGTTCCTCCATTTTTGCACTACATAGTTATTAAACTTCTTTAAGAGCCAAAGATTTATTACATAATCAATAATAATATAAATTAAATGAGATTCCCAGCTGCAGAGGTAGATTCTTTTTAAAAATCAGACCCATTAATGTTCCAAAAAGATTAACAGAAACAAGCAAATGTTCCTGCAATAAAAGGTAGACAGCAAGTTTAGAATCAGTAACTATATGTTAATTTTCAGTAGGAATAACATACTTGAGTAAACAACAAGCTGATCAATGAGAAGATACACCAGTGGACTACAACGTATAGACCATTATGGCTTTTCGGTTTTCTGATGTGAAAGTTCCTTACATCTACTAAAAGCAAAGTGAAAGAAGTCCTTTCTTATTTGCATTGTAAATGCACACAGAATATTCCCACAACCAACACCAAGAACAAACCTGATATAGCAATTCAGAACTGATTTCCTTGCTGCAGCAAATTCAGTGCCTGCCGACACTGCAGCACTTCAGGGGAGTACGTCAGAAGTGTTACTCAAGTGACAACTTGGAACCCATTTTAAAATAGGGAGTCTTATTATATATTACAACTGAAGTCCATAGTTAAGTGAAGTCCACTGTTTCTGGAAGATCTATCACTTCTCTATTAATTTCTTAATTAATTAGAAACTACTTCCTTGTTCAACCTCAGCAAGAAGAGTTAGTGTGAATTACCTCAGTCTTCCACAGGCTCTCTAGAGAGGTACAGAAGGGGCTGCCCTATGAGCATATGCTACTTCTTCCTGGATAGATGGCCCATTAGAATTGGATATAGACCAAAGAGATACAAACCAAAAAGTGTGCTCCAAAGAAGGGATTTCACAAATTCTTTAATCACATGCTGATTTCAGAAAAGTTATTTTGTCTATATTTCTGTTTGATCCTGAATAAAAATAAATGCTATTAGTTCAGTACTCCTGGCTTTTAGCTCAGAAAGGCTGCCGAGACCTCATTTAAAGTCTCAGCAGGATTTGTTCTCATGTATCACAAAAATTTCACAATGAAAACCAGCATAACAGGACTGAAAATCAACACCGTTACAGATCACCTTTCCTTACATAAATAGGTTCTGAATATTTTCCTTCACTTTTAAAACTGTCATTCGAACAGGGTCTCACAACACGCACAAAAAATCTGTTCATGCTCAGAAATCAGTGATATCTCACAGCAGCTATTAAATTGCTACTACCTGTGGGCAGAGTCAATACAGAGGAAAGCATTTCAGTTTTCTGCAGCCATTGGACCACTTTAAGAGGTCTTCATGAAGAACACACATGGATTCAATGCTCACATCTAACTTCACTGTCACAGAAAACCTCAGAAGTAACAGAGCTATTCTAAATTAAAAATTATACAAGATAGGATTTGGCTTCATTTCATAGCTATATAGTCCGTTCAGGTACATCCAAGCATTTGAGTAAGACACACCGTTTTCCAGGCTGGTCTTTTATCTTCAAAATTAACATGTCTGCTATGTGTAAGCTACCCACCTCATAACCCCCCCTCAGTAGTGTGGTGAGACTACCAGAGGTTTACAAAAAATAACAAGAAAACTGTCATAATTATTCATTTACATATTAACTCTCTTCCTGACCAGGTCCGAGACACCTCTGGAAGTCACAGGAAATGGCCATAATCCTAATGAGATTTTCTAGTAGAACAAATTATCTTCAGAGGGAGACAGTACAGCTCCATGACTGGGATCACCATACTGGTATAAATAAGACAGCAGGAACCTCAACAGTTCATTTTTAAAAATTGCACATTCCTGCTCACATCCGTTTACAGTGAACAGGCATTTATTATACTTTTCCTAATCAAACAAGTACAAGCAGATGGTTGCTATTTATTTTAAAGACTCAGCATGGAGTTTTCTATGAGGTGACTGGTTCTTAACAGGACCTGAAAGCAGCAGGCAGTGAAGTCAAAATGACCTGATCTTCCTCCTCCTCCCAGCATTCAGCAATATTAAATGAAAAAACATTGTCATTTTGAACCTACAGCATTACAACAACAAATCTATTATTGTGATCAAAGGCAGACAACTTACACCCAAGCCAGAGAGGCTCTATGGATCCTCAGCTATTTTGACTTCAGTGCTGTTGGGAAAGAGAGCAAGGAAGGTAGAGCTACAGCTACTTATCTGCCATCATTCCTTGGAGCTTATGGTTATATGCAGGGTAGCAGGAAAACCAGCATTAACTAAATATCAGAACACTGAATATCAGTGTCTTTTGTTGGGGGATAGGATTTGTGACCTTTTACCATGGGCTAAGGAATTACTGTGCATTGCCTGAGCCAAGTGACATGATTTGATTGCCCTTGGCCATGGTGTGGAGACCTAGAAGCATACCCCGTAGCTATTAACTGAACACCCCTCTAACCAAGGTAATTTGATCTCTTGAGGCAAGTTCATTAATGAAGAGGGACCGAGCTTCCACAGAAGCTGACACTTGAAATATTCACATGTATTAACAAAATTATTCATATTTTGTTTATTCTTCTCTACAATGCTTTAGGCCATTAGCTCTGCACACACTGGAGGACAGCACTCAGCAGTGACATGCCATGGCAACATTGCTGATGTTACAGATTGCATGTTTATACAGAGGCATTGTATAACATTGCTCTTGGCAACAGAGACAGCAAAATCTATGTCACATTCCTACAGTCACATCCCGTAACCATTAGAATATGAGAAATAGGAAAGAACAAGAAGTTGTCAGATAACTACTGCCATAGCTCACATCACACAAACAAACGCTGCCTGATGTCACAGTGGATCTCCTGTATCAGAAGGATTATCCATATAGTGTAAACTCACATGGCTTTGATCTTAAAGCAACGTATTGGGCTAAAATTCAAAAGGAAAAAATGTCCTCCCTTCAGCTTTGTTATGTGTAAATGAGTTACAACCCAGGCTTCATAAACCTTTTTATTGGCCTTTTATCCATTGCAGCAAGAGTACCTGGCATCAACTTACCAACACAGCTTCTCTATTATCTTGTGCATCATTTTGAAAAGTGCAGAGCACTAATGATACAATTTTTCCTACCAGAGAACTTTTCTTCTCAGCTCCAATTTCACAGCTCTCCCCATCCTAGCAATTCACTTTATGTTGCATGAGTTTGGTGAAGAGTGTATGGAGACTTGCTCCTCAGCTGATGTAAACCCACGGGAGGTTCATATCCTATGCAGGAGAGACATTATGAGCTGCAGAAGTGTACGCATGGCAGAATGTGCGCTGACTTCATGGGGAACAGCGTCTCTAGCCTGCTAGTATATTTTAGTAACTAGATTGCACTGATCTCCTGAACTATTGTATTTCTATACACGCCTTTACGAAGTTTTCAACCTCAAGGAACGCATCCATGACTTTCTCCCCATCTCCCCCATATTCCATATACATTACTTGGTCTCTGACTCTTTTCCATAGCATTTTTTACTTTCAACAATATTAACATATTCCAGCAATCTTAAAAAAGCCCTTATTTTCACAATCCAGTCATCTTACTACAGAAATTGGAAAAAGCAATACAGTTACTGGTATACTAATTATAGCATATGTCAGCCTGACCTTTATGTCAGATGTTTCACAGTATCCTTATTAATTGCTATTTATTCATGGTCAGAGGTATGAATGTTCTGTGAATTTCTATTTTACTGTTCCATTCCTGCAAGCTACTATTCCTTTTTCCTTTCCAATCTATGGTAGCTCCATCAGAAAATTTTAGGTTCAGAAGAAACTGTTTTGCTTGCTTTCATTTGCAGTACTTACCCTCCCATTCTTCACCTTATTTTTATGTTCTATCTACAAGGTGTATAGTTTGTATTTTTTCAGACACAAAAGGCTTTTTTTCTTTAATGCAAAAGAATCTTTATAGAATCCTCATATTATGTATCAGCTCATGTTTCACACCAGTGTCAGCACAAAGTCTCAGGTACGTGGGGACAAGGGTGGGAGAAACAGCCACGTGCTGACGCACAGTGAGGTCCAAGATCTACTAGCCCAAGAGGTTCATAGTTTAGTGTTGCAAGTTCCAGTGCTGATGCAAACAGCAGACTTGTTCAGAAAGTTTTGCCTAGAATACGTTCATGTATTTTGGATGCTTATTTATTTATATTTTAAATATGACGTTGTTTAAAGAGGCAGTCTATCATAGCAAAGACTGTCACTGTTCAAAATCAGAGAAACACATGCAAGGCAAAACTGGTGATCCAGATAACTCCTAAAGATGTCTCAGCTCTCAGCAACATTTTTGTTTGCACTTTACAGAGTAATTGTGAAAAAAGTCTCAATTCAGGGAGTAGACAGAGGAATCTGTCAGAAAAGTCGATGTAAAATGTTTTATACAACGTAACAACCCATAGTGTTCTCTGCATTTGTTATAAAACAATGAACGCATTTTAATAAGTGAGACTAAAAACAATATGAAAGAAAAAAACATTTACTTATAAACACAATAAATCTCAAAGTGAGTTTTGCTTAAGAAAATTGTGTAATAGGAATACTGTACATTATTGAACATAACCTTATCAAATTATTCAACTTATAATAAATATAGGAATGATCATAACATGAATCACAAATTCGAGTACCAAAAAAAGAACAGAAAGAAGGTTACAGGAGCTGAAGTCACAGAATTCCTGAGGGCTCCATGTTATGATAAAATTTTTCTTGACATACAGTATCTGTCCTGTGAGATGAGGTTATTCAAAGTGCAAACTGGAAGAGTATTAGCATAGAGTTATACAGTACACATTCATTACACTTAGGGCTTCAAGACAGTTCAAACAACCTATACTTCCTTCTTTGTATCTCTTACATAGTCCAAGAAGCAACAGAACCTTGTATTTTCAAAGAAAACTAAAAGCCTATATTTTCCTGTTTTGAAAATTACAGGCAATTTTCTAAGTGTTTAGAGCTGATAATAGGCAAAATCTCTACTTTGAGCTCCACTTCTGATGCAACACCACAGTACTGCAGCATATAGCAGATGAACCTCTCTGCTGGTGAAAAATGGTTAAACACATTCTAAAATTAAGTCTGCTGAGGCCCTTACCAAACATTAAGAAATACTTGTACATTCTTCCATACGTAAAACAGACACTGTTCTATTGTATGTAAACTTTAATGTTTATTTAGTTCTGTCCAGATTTAGTGATACCAGACATTTTCATTCTTTTTCCCCTACTCGCAGATAAACGTAGCAATAGAACTAACACATACCTTTAGTTGCAAAATCAGTTTTGTCATGCTCAAGTACTGCTATTCCAAAAATTAAGATGTCGTTTGCTTAAGCGCTATCTTGTGCTAAGTGCGCATATTCTGTTTTGTATGGTTTGTTTTGTCCAGTTATGCTGCTTTATAGAAGTCGATTTATTTGTAAGATGCAATTAGATGACAGTTACCTAAAAGGAAGTTATAAAGATGGATCCAGACTCTTCTGCAGAATGTACAGGAACAGGCAAGTTACAATAAAGGAAATTCTGTTTAGGGATAGAAACTTCACAATGGCAGTGGTCAGGTACTGAGACAGGCTTGCCCAGAGAGGCTGTGGAAACTCTATTCCTGAAAACGCTCAGAATTCACCTGGACAAACCCCAGATTGTCCAGGTGAGTTTTGAACATTTCCAGCCTCCTGTTTGAATGAGGTTCAAAGCAACCTCCACAGCTGCTTTCCAAGTTAAATTGTTCTATAATTCTGTAACTGACAGCTAAGTCAGAGACCATTTTGGCCCATAAAGAAATCAAATGACTGCAATCTAAGCAAAGAACACACTACAGCTTGTCAAATTCTTCTTTTTAAGTTGGATATGCCTGAAAACATAGAGCACCTTTATCATAATCCTTCAAAGAGCAGCACATGTGAGACATCATCACACTGAAATCAAACCACAGGGCTTGCTTTCTTTACAAGTTAGCTTTCATTTAATCTTTCATTATATTCTTATTGATGTCGATATATTTAAGCATTCTACAGCTTTCAAATAACAGAAGTTAAGTGTGCCTTGCAGATGGTGTTGGTTATTTTAACTCAGGTTTGCTCTCCACAAGAGATGGTGGTAACTCCTCAGCAGTTTGCAATGATGATCTCCATTAAAGATATTAAGATCCTAAGTGCATAACACGTACATACTCATTTCCTGATACCAAATGGTGAGGTTATTACACAAATGTTGAGGTTGTTTATACAACAAAGCATTTTGGCAGCCAGGGGAAAAAAAAAAAAAAAAAAAAAAGGTCAGTTATACTAGAATTTTCTCCATAGATGAACAAAGCTGCCTAAGTATGATCCCCAGGAGACGTGGGAGTGGAAACTGGTCCTTGAGCACAGAGCTGGGAAGAGTGGGTGAGCACCTGCACTCCGGAAGTCAAGAAGCTGGTACTCCATGCACCCCAACCTGCAGCTGCACCTCATAAAATAGTTGAGGGAAATGCAGATGCTGAAAGTATTATCTCACTAGCTTAGTCTCAGACATCTTACAGCACTTTTCCTGCAATCATAACAACTCTGTTCACTTGAGTTGAACAAGGAACAAAAACTGGCCAGCCCAAAACTTTCTGTAGTATAATGGATATTAAGTCACAATTGGCAAGACAGAATTTGTTCAGATATTGCCAGTAGATTCAAAGATATCTAGTGATTTTAATTAGATGTTGCTGTTGTAGTTTAAAACACGAATCACTTCTCACACTGAAGAGAATAGCCCATGTATGGCCAGAAAAGCAGCATGAGCCAATCATTAAAAAAGTAGCATATTTAAATTTGGAATTCCAGGGTGATTCATTGACCTGCTTTTTTCAAAGGAGTCCTTTGAGCAGCTGTCGTAACTAAATCGTGTTAAACAAGCAAATATTTTAAGAATGCTCACTTTGCTCCTTTATACAATGAATCAAGCCATCTGTGCTATACTGGGTCCTTAGCTGATATTCTATCCACATAGAAGGTACTAAAAAATCTTGCCAGTTTAGTCCTCTGAGCAGATGCCTCCCTAAGGTACACCTCTGAGATATTCTCCACAGGTAGACAAGAGTGAAAAAACAAGCAGCCATGCCTAAGATAACTAGGATTTCTGCTTAACTAAAGTTAAAGAATGATGTGGATGTTTGGAATCACAATGTTCTCTAAAGCCCAGAAAGATCCTCCTAACGGTAAGTAGAGCACTGCATTTTCAGAGAACCACAATTCTTAAGAATTTGTTCTTTTAGAACAAAACAGTCAGTCCTTTTCTAGATAGATAGATTTGATGACTGGATTACAAAGCAAAAAATTTTCTCTATTTAGTGGCAGTGATGGAAAGGCCCAACCTTATCTTCAGCTGTTTCCAGATCTGCCTGAGTGTCTTAATTAGCATTCAAACTCAGCACCCTGTGGCTATTCTGTGCCTTTCTCAGCAACATATTTATTGCTTTTTCCTCAAGGCTGTGATTATATATTTTACTAAAACAGAGACACAATTACAAGGCCATAAGGAGTTCCAAAGCATGAAGAGATTTAATCCACATTTTCTAATCTCTGAAAGCAAAGAAAAGAGGAAGAACATTTTATTATTACCTTCTGTTCATGCTGAGAATGAAAATTCAATTGTCAGAGCACAACACAAATGTATGATTGCTGTTAGCAACAGGTAACTCCAAGAAGTTACCTGGGTTTGTTTCAGTTAATCGAAAACTCGGGAATATTTAACAGGTTTTTCTGGTTTGCTGTGTTTTGCTTTGGGGTTTTTTGGTTGTTTTTGGTTTTTTTTTCCTTATTTCATTTAAAAAAAGGTTTCACCATTGTCCAATATTGGATGATAAAATCCTTAAAAATGAACACATAAAAAGAAGAAAGATAGAGAAACATTTTTCTCAAAGTTCTGTGAGGAATTATGCTGGAAGTTGAATGAATTTAAGAGACTAGAAGAAAAACACTGTTATTGAGTTAGTCCACACACACATATACTTCCAAGTCCCGTCTAATGTTTTCGTCTGAACTGCAACAATACCTGTGCATGGCCACCGTTTTCAGCTAGTTTATGTCATATTGCCATAGGAATGGAGCTTGAAAGCACACCACTCCCCACCACTTGCTCTTGCTGCACAATATCACTAAGGCAGCCAGTTGGCGCCAAGTTAAAGCCAAACCGAAGGTCAACATGCAGACAATACAAGATTGGTGTGATGGGTTAACAGTGAACTCAAGGCTAAAAGAACAAGCCAAGTGCAGCGTTTGAGCCTGTTGACCTCAAATCTCAGTCTTCACCTTCTTTTTCTGAGCATGGTGGTCCTGCTGTCCTGCACAGCTGGCTGAACAGAGCCGCAGCCCAACAACAGACCCACTTATCTTCCAGTTTGCATCTCTTCTGTCCCGTCTGGGAGGGTGGACAACTGCATCCAGTCACTACAACTTCCTAAAGCAAAGTGACACCCAGTATATCAAACTTCCTAAAGCAGTGTTTCTTCAAACAACAACAACAAAAAATCACTACAGAGATGATGAATTAAAATTTTGTAAGCCAACAAACACATACACAACTACTTCTCCTCAGGCCTTATGCTCAAAGAGCAACTTCTTTAGACTCACTTCAGATCCTCTTTTCAGTCTTTCTTCCTGGACCGCTACATGTCCCTCCCCCAGCCCCCCCGGGAATATTCCAGTTGTTTTGGGGGTCTGGTTTGTTTGGTTGTTTTTGGGGGGAGGGGGTTGGTTGGTTGGTTCTTTTTGAGGAGGAGTTTCACAGGCTGTCAGAAAGACATGGTGTCACTTTGGGCCAGAACACATGCAGGCTGAACATACGCCAAAATTCTGCTCCTCACTGTTGTTAGTTGGCAGATATACACATACTCCGTGCCCCATAGACAATGAGATGAAATAATAGGAATTGTCCTTTTTGTCGCTCCTAAGAAAAATTTAAGGGAAGTTAACTGTCTCATCCTCTGACTTTACAGAGGGTGGCCTAACTCCCAGTTCTCCAAAATCAGACCTTGGACGAGCTAGATCCCAGACGACATAGCAACTATAACTTGGTAAATTTGATGGTAAACCCTCATGACTAGATAGCGACAACAAGTTGGAACCTGTCCTTCCTGTAGTCTCCCCAAAGCAACTGAACAATGGGAGACCATACCACTGTAAAAGTAAGCGGGAGAAGGGAAATGTGACAACCATTGCCTCCTGTCAGCCTCAGTAAGCAGCAGAAGGCACAGGATATCTGTCCTCCTTTTGCATCCTGGTTGTCACTTGTGCCTAGCCCTTCCACAGAGCTATCTGTGCTCTGGGTTTTGGCATTTATACTTTGTAGCTCCAAGCAGACAATATTTTGACAATATTCAGCCCCTGTTAAGGCCACCAGAAGGCAAAAGGTCCTTTGGGAAATGCTCTTTACTCCATGTAACTGAATTCTTGTGATGTGCATTTGTTTCCAATACATGGAAGCAGGTTACTGTAATGATCTTAAGTCACCTATGAAACTTATGATGGTAATCGGCAAAAATTACACAAGCATAC
The DNA here is from genome assembly GCF_949628215.1 of Phalacrocorax aristotelis. Lineage (NCBI taxonomy): Eukaryota > Metazoa > Chordata > Aves > Suliformes > Phalacrocoracidae > Phalacrocorax > Phalacrocorax aristotelis. The sequence goes on along the minus strand of NC_134279.1, from coordinate 59,289,839 downwards.
ATTTCTTCCCTTTATTTTTAATAACACTAATTGCAAATCAGCACAAAGCCAGTAAGCTATTTTGTATTACTAACTTCTGGAACATTAACAGGAAAAGTTTAGATGGATTAAATGTTCAAACATAAGATGAATTTACCGTAACTGATGCAGGCATGCACTTCAGGAAGCTTCAGTAATACATTAGTTCGTCTCTCATTTTGTAATACATGCTTTTTGCTTATGAAATAATAATTACGTAAGTATAATCCTGACGATACAGAACCTAATCTTAGGGGGTTTATTTTGAGCATCTTCAAATTTCAGTACATTCAAATCTTTAGACCATAAAAAGGAACAACTAATTTCAGTCTATATTCAGGCTCAGATTTTGAAACTGTTCTCTCACTTTCTACTACTTCCACAAGATAAAGTTCTAAAGCAACCTGCATCTAATGACAGTCTTTGTCTGGTTGCATCAATTTACTATTTTTAATCATCAAATCATCTAGGCAAGCAAGCCTAAAAACATATTGTAAGGGGGAAAATGTATGTCTTTTTACAGAGGAAACCAAACATGGATCTGTATTTTTACAGATACTTAAGTTGAAGGCATAAGCCAGAATCAAATGCTCCAAATCAATTTCATTAGGTCATGATTTCCTATCAAGTGAGCACATTAAGCAATGAGTTAATTCTACCCAGTGTTACTCCCAATGCCATTATGCTAGAGACTGCACTTCAATATGTACCTAAAAAATAAAAGAGACTTTGCAGTCTTTGACTTAAAACCCATACAAAATTATTTGTACGTAGCTATCTGTGCAGAGCTCTTCCATGGAGTTTTCAGGGTCAGTGGTTTTACACTTAAACACATTGTCATTTACCCACCCAAAACATTTGCTTGTATTGAGAATCAGTAGTCTGCTGGTTAATAAAATATTAAGCTGCCTAGACAAGACACCTAGATTCAGGTTATAAAGTCAAAAGAAATCTGTACAGCCACCCACAGTATATTATACTCCTTCAGCTTTGTGTCAGAAAAAAACTGTCCTAGTAGTCTCAGACTCACATGGGTTCAACCACATCTGCCAGACTCCAGACAGGAACATTCAGGATGTTAAAAGTGTGTCAAAGTATTGAAGTCCAACACTCACAGAATAAAGACAAGCCTTGGATGAACACTGCCCAAAAGGTTTTGCAAACAAAACAAAGCTTAATTAACTTTGCTCTTTGGTTACCAATAAAACCAAATAGATCAAAATATCCATGCTCACGTGATGATGAAGATTTTAGAGAGTCTACTTCATTACTAAGAACAGAAATTGTTTTGAGAGTTGATATTTTCCTACACAAGACTCAAGTTGAAGGCTCTTTCCCTTGAAAGAGATGAACATTCATTTTGTGATTTTTATTACACCTGAAATCAAATCAAGTTAAAAAATAATATTGAATTGTTTAGAATTGTTAGTGCGTTTTATTGTTTGTGAATTTCTAAAGCTATGAGGAAGCATACTGCGAAGAGTAGATGTATTTCACTGACACTAGATTATTCAAAGTTCCTTTTCAGTCTTAACACCGCATTAAGGAGTTTTGCATGAATACAGAACACGTATGTTAATATACTCTAGCTCGAATAAAGCCACCAAAGCTTCAGTTATAGGAATCCATTTACGCATTAAAAATTAAATCTTATTACAAGAAATCATTTGCAGCCATCAGAAAGGTCTATTTTGTTATTCTCATACTGCTACCAACACCATTTCCAGGACACTACTAACAATGACATAACATCTTGAAGGTAATAAACTTATTTTTAATCAAACAAATCCTAGCGAAATTGTAAAAAAGTATTTTAAATGCATATACGTCTGGGGATGGAAGAGACGATCAACCTTTGTAAGCCCCATTTGCACATAAGACTGATCCATTTACTGTATTTAGTGCAAGAACAAGCAAACATTTACTAATTTACTATTTCATCTCATAATATCAATTAATGAAATAAAATAAAATAAATAAAATAAAGCCACATGAGGATTTGCTCATCAATAGAAAGAGCTTCCCTTGTCCATACACTCACATTGCCTTTCTCAAGAAGAACAGAACAGCACTCTGCTCTGAAAAAGCACAAGAGGGCAGGAAAAAGAAAAAAAATATATATATACACACACAGACATTTGCCAAATTTTCTTATTTAAAAAAGTAACACCAAAGCAGCTCTTAAAGTTGGTGATCTCCTGCGCTAAGTTGGACTCAACCATTTTATGTTGGATCAGATTTTCATTGGAAGATCTGGGGAAACTGCTAGAAAAGTGCATAGCTTCATGGTTGATAAGGGGAAAAAAATAGTTTAAATATTATTCAGAAGAAAGTTTAGGGCATATCTGCAGAACAAGAAACCAAAGTTAGCACAGCCCTCCTCTGAATAACACTTTCTGCTTCTCAGCAGGGCTATTTATCCCAAATGTTATGCTGCTGTGATGCATCTGTAACTGTTTGATAATCTAAGCACCCTCATTCAAAGCTCTACAGGGGCCATGCATCATATTATGTAGATATAGCCTGAATGTTAGCATCTGGAAAAAAGATAACACATTACAGGTATTTGTAAAGAGGCAGAGCAACAGCTTCATCCACAGTGTTTCATCTGTTAAACCAACACGAGTGTCTTGCACTAGGTTTAGGCTGGAACCTGCTTCTTTTTAGGAAAGTTGCAAGGACTAAATGTGGCTGTCGCCTCTGTTCTTAGCAATAGCCACAGTAATTAGCAGGGGGGTTTTATTACGCGTGATACAGCAAATGTGAAGTTGTAATGATTTTTCCTAGCCATAAAGTGGTAGAAACACTGTAAGGTCCTCAGAGATAAGCCAGTCAAAAGTAGAATAGTGACCAAACTCCAGGAGCTTTAAGATACCATATATAGCATTCCGTAAGTGCCAAGAGAACAAGGAGTATATTAAAATATAATATCTGGTATTCTGAGAGTAGAATCAAATCTACAATTACTTTCATACTGTCAACAAACAGTGTATTTAAGATGTTATTGTGACAGATAGTCACGCTATATTATGTTTCCTTATAGGCCATTCTGGTCAAGCTTGTGTGGCAACTTACCTAATATCTCTGTAATCTTCTGTAAATTAGCTCAAATCCATTAAACTGAGATTGATAATACAGGATCCAAAAATTAAGGAATTTAGCAATGTTTACATGATGCGAGCCTCCTGTGACAGGGAAAAACTCACTTTATCTTTTATTACTGTAACTTCAAATAGCAGCAGGTTTAATACATACCTTCTGAAACCATATTTACTAAACAGAAAACAAGTTTTGTATCTTGAGTAAGAAGCTGTTCCATAACTACGTATTCACACTGCTGTGAGCATCTGAAACATGCAATTGGAAGCACCTCTCCATTCTAGTGTACATCTTTACAAGCCTGGCTGAGAAAATTAAACCAAACAACACATTTTGTGAGCAAACAGCTCACTGGATATAACTCCCATAAATCACTTGGATCAGGGGACTTCTGAAGGTTCAGTCTGAACACTAGACACAGCTTCTTGATTAACATTTCTGTGGCACTGGAAAGGGTTACCCAGGAATGTTATGGAATACGCAGCCCTGAAGGCTCTCAAGATTTGGCCAGACAAAACCACAGCTGAGCTGACCTAACATTGACAACAGTCCCGCACTGAGCACAAGCTTTGACTAGGTGACCCACAAACTCACAAGAAACAAGGATTTGATACAGAAACCCTATTATTAATATACATTAAATATTCCAACAAGATACACTCTAGCTTTTAATTTCTGGCTTGGTAAACCAGCAATTGGTTTACCGTACTTGGTTACCGTAAGTACAAGATTCCCCTACCCTACACCATCAGTTTCTGAGCCTCCTGAGACCACACAAATCATTAAGATTATCTTTGACTATTGCAACAATCTCCTAGCAGTAATCATCAAGCTCCAAGACATTGGTCACTACATTATTTATGGTGCGAGTCTCAGTAGTCTCAAGTGAACTGAACATAATGTACATATCTGAGGGGAAAATTAGTCAAGTGCATGCTATTTTGCCTCTAAGAAGCCTGTCTAGCACTTTTGTATGGGCAGTTAACTTTCAAATGCCACTTGGAGTAGCAAAGAGCTTGTAAGTAGCTTTCCAACAAGCCATCTTCAAAAACTCTTTTGCCTCTTTGAAAGAGAGGTCATCATTAATTCCTTTCAAACCTCAAGCTTTGATCACACTGACCTGCTGTGACCACAGTATGATGTAGAAAACATTTTAACCCCAAAAAAAGGTTCTAAAATATACATGCACTCAGTTCCTGAACATGACGAAATCCTGAATCTCAATGATTGCAGTGAAGTACCAGCACATCTCAAATCATTTAATGTTTTTGAATCTCTAAATTAAGCTTTACTTGGCCTACATTTAAGACTTAATTCTACTGAAAACAGGATTAATTCAATCCAGAAATTTTTGGACCGATGCCTTCATGAAGGAAATCATAAATGAAACAGAAGTCAACAATTCTGGGTTAATTATATAGAAGAAATCCACTCCCCCCTTTTCTTTCTCAAGTCAGCTTCTACTACTACAGAGTAGCTCCAACACAGGGAGTGCCTTACATGTCAGAGCATTAGAAGAAATAAGTGGAGAAATGATGCAATTATAGCTGCCAGAAACTTGAAAGCCTCTTCCCACAAGCGTTCTTAAGGCTAGATTACCCTTTCTGCCAGTGGCAAAGTTAATTTTTAGGAATTCAAACCTTACTAATAGTATGAAGAAGAGTGACATGAAGGTATAAGACTCTGAGAATGAGAGTGATACTGCAGTATTACTTGTGTACCTATTTTCTCTCATAAGACATCCTGCTGATGTGAAGACAAAAGTATAAAGTCAGTCTGCAACATGCTCAGAGAGGCCAGAGTGACAGTTTAACTTTTTCTTTCAAGTCTTCTAATTTTCAACAGTTTAGATATCTTAGGTGACGTGAAGAATACTAGGAGAGCCTTCCAGTCCCAGCTTGCAATCCTGGAAAGAGGAATTCACACGTCAGCTTTCAAAAAATGCAAATTTTCACCAGGCTAGAATGAATTCCAGCATTCGCAGTTAGTTACACTATTACCTCAACTGTTACCCTGTCTCTCTTTGAACAAGGGTCTCCCTCTTTGTTACCAGGGAAGCAAGACATGGAACATTTAGAAATTTATAGATTCAATACAAACAACCCCACCCCCAAAAAAAGTCACCTAACAAAATGAAAGGCAATGACTTCAGACTAGGTCTCAAGGAAGTAACAGCCACTTACCCAGCAAATTCTTGCCATCACTGCAGATTGAAAGGAATTTGAAGCTTAGCCTATCAACCCAGATACTCTCACAGTTAGGACCTACATATGCTTTCATTTGAACTGGATTTGCATTACTTTTGATCAACCTGAAGGATTTCCCTCAACTTCAGTTGATTTGTTGTTTAGCAGTCTAAATAAGGTTGATAAATACAGCACTGTTACTCATTGACTGAGACAGGCAGGACAGTAGCACATCATGAGAAACCCTAGAGTAAATTCATGCAACAAAATGTCAACTTTTCCCTTGCAGTAAACACTGTCTCTTTCCCTCATTAACAGAGCATCTACTTTGCTGAGATGTCTCCTTGCTTTGCAATGCAACCAGTACTAGCATCTTGTTCTGTGTTTGCTTTTGAAAAAATTACTTTAAATAAACCTACTGTTTGAGGGCAGTGGCAAACTAAGAAAGGTAATTAACAAAAGAAAAAGGTTACTCATCTGACCTACACATGTTGTGGGTTTTCTGTTTTGTTAGTTTTTTTCCCCCCAATGATCGTAAGGATAAAATTCTGCAGAGAACAGGAAACAAGCAAATCAAACAGGCTGTGGGTTTAAGTTGAAATTGTGGATTAAGTTACTTCTCAGTTAAATCTCCGTTCTTTAATACAAACTGCTCACCATATTTCTTCCGATACAATTTTCCAAACCAGAATCTGAGCACCCATAAAAGGTGCTTTCGGACTACATAGTATCTCTTGAGGTGAAAACACTAAACTTCATCCTACAGCCATTACGAAGCTTCTGTGCTAAAACTTTGTGACCGATTTTACAATTCCTTCCCTGGCTGGAAACGGATTTGTGAAAGGACATGCATGTCACTTTCTCAGTATCAAGACAGTAATAAACTGTCAGTTAAATTTCAGATTTGACAGATTTTATTAAATTAGCATATTTGTATTAATGCCTTTGAAAAATAACCAGTGCAGAAAAAAAACATAGTTCTCAGTGCCTGATTTTGACTTCCTTGAAAAACAGTATTAAGAATGAATACTATCTTTAAAGGCAATAATTACACTATTAGAAGAAGGCCCAAGGAGAAGTCAGAAATAAACACAAAATAAGGATTATTCAGGTTGTAAAAATGCTACTAGATATACACATATATACCCGCATATAGATGAAACTGAACAGCTAGAAAATCTGTGATAAGAAAGTCCCAGATGTGTCAATAAGTAGCACACAACAGTTACATTACAAAATGAAACTGTGTTAAAAATGTGATCATGTGTGATACATGCCCAGACAAAACCAACTGAAAAAGCAGTAAGATTTTTTAAAAATAGTATCAGGCTATTAGCTTTTGAGATTTGAGAGCTGTAATGAGTACAAATTGTAATCTTGAGATTGAGAGTTGTAACCCAGTCACAGTTTAAGGGCTTAGATACCAATTAGCTTCTCAAATACAGGTGCCTCCCATTAGTCAAAACTGGTTCTCCATCTGTGCCTCATGATGAGTCTGCAATATTTGTTCTGATATCAACTCCGCTATAATTATCTGTGCCTTTGTTACCTCACAGCAAGCCTATCGCAATACAGTCAATGACAGGTTACAATTCAAGTATTTTTAAATGCTCCATTGATGCCTTGTTTGATATTTCAGTTAAGCTGATGTCATATTGCTAACATTTCAAAATAATGTCCTTTTACCTTCAGGAGAGGACAGTTGTAAGGGTTTTAAGACGACCCACAGACTTCAGGGCTTCCTACAGCCTATCAAGGAGGTTTTATTCCTGAAGCCCCAAACACTTAGGCCTTCTTCCAATTTGTTTCAATTCTTTTATTCTGTTTGAACACAGTAAATCAAGAAATTACACAATCAAAGCATAAAGTTCCCTGTAAAATTAATTCAATACAGATGAAGAAAAAAGCTTAAGAACATACATAACAAGAAAGAAATTTAGAAGCAACAGAAGATAGCTACAGGTCCAAAGAGTGAACCTTAGGTCTCCCCTCCCCAGTTCAGCAGGAGCAAATGGATTTGCTGTCTTTCCTCCCAGTCTTATAGCAGTAATCACAACCCCTTTGGAGGGCCTCTAATTTTACTGACCCTATAGGAAAGGGAGGCAGGTAGAAGGAGGAGATAGCAGGGACTATAGTTACCATACCCTGTGCACACACCACCAGAGTACCTTCACACCAACTAGGAGACACAGCTGGGCAGTAGCTGCTACCTCACGTGCGGCCCCTCACACCTATTTTGCTTTTTTGCTAGAATGCAAGGCAAAATAACTTCCACAGAATTTCAAGGATTTTTGCACCTTTAAAAAGGGGCAACTCTGAAGATCAAAAAAAAAGAAATGGGACACAGATGACTTTGCTATGGCACATCTCTTCCACAGAATGACAGCTCCAGTCATTCCAGGGAGGGAACTACTCACAGAAGGTAAAAGCATTTTGGGTACAAAAGCTTTTGTGAATTTTTGTTTTGTTGTTTTGGTTTTGGGCGGGGGGGGGAGCATTGCTGTTCTGTTGGGTTTTTTGGTTGGTTGGTTTTGTTGGAGGTTTTTTTTGGTGGATGTTGGGGTTTGTTGTTTTTTTTTTTTGGGGGGGGGGGGGGGGGTTAAAAAAAAAAAACAACAAACATTTAGAAAAGTGAAAAGCCCAAGACTTCTACAGATACAGGAGACAAAGTCAGGAGAAAGGGAAGATTTTATCACACCCACTTTTACTCATGCATTCATGAAGACTTAAAGTAGTAGATCTGAAAGACCACTGAAAATAGGCACATTTCCTCCTGCTTAAACTCTTACAATACACCCTCACTAGACTAAAAGTTGAACCTATAAGCAACTCACACTCCTGACTCAAGCAGGGCAGCAATGTATTTTCTGTAGTTAAAAAAAAAAAACTAATAGGAAGAAGCAAGCCTTCTGCTTTTGGGTAATTCAACGTTTATTGCTTCTAAAAAAAAACCTGTTCATCCATTTGCCTCTTACTTGACTTTCACACAGCTAAGGCTTGTGCCTTCATCTGCCTCCATGTCAAGTTGCATTTGTGACTACCTTTCAGACAACCCAGCCGTGATGTCATTAGGTTAAACCTTGACACTGGAATTCTGCTCACGCATTTCTGAGAAACAGAGTGTTGTTCTTGTTGCTTGATACTCATGGGGAGTTTCCATCACATCACCATTTGTTATTTATCACAGGTGCATGAAAACAGGCAAATGGGAACTTTGCTATTTACATTTTCTGCAAACTCAGCTTGCTTGTAGGCACCAATTACACTTATGTAAAAAAATATTCCCATTTTGAGATCTCAGGAATACTACAAATGGGACATGCAATGACCAATATTTTATCATTTCCTTGACTATACTTTTCAAACTATTGATTCTTCCTCTGCTCTTATTTCCTCTGGGGCCTTTACATCGCTCTCCTGTTGACCTACTGAATATTTAAAAAAAAAAAAAATGCCTCCAAGTCTGCTGTCATTGAATTAACTGGATTTTTTTTTTTTACACTAAGTTTACTCAAAGCAAATGCAGTTAGGCCAGCTGGGTGCACCTTTAAGAATTCCGATGCTTTTCCATGCAAACACACACTTGTATGGTCTTCTAGCTCTTGTGAAGACCAGGACCTGCCAAGACTGCTGTGTACCCAGTGGCAAGGAAGCGTCTTCAAAAACTGTCATTTACACAAGTAACAATAGCAGCTGCAGTTATACTAATAATATAGTCACAAGAGCTAACCATATCTAAAATTAGGTCATGAGCTCATCACAGACAAGTCAGAAATAAGTTCTTAGAAAAATATTGTATAATGCCATGGGTACAGTACAGGCAAAAAGAGCTAATGCCTCATTGTAAAGCAGCTAGTCATTGCTACTTAATTTTATCAGTCCTTGCCATAATTCAGGACATAACCATGTTAGGTACTGTACAGACACAAAATTAAATAAATTCACCACAGCAGGAAACCTACAGTGAAGGGAGATTTTAGCTATTAAGAGAAATTTGGTAGTAATTGTGGAGGTACGTTGTCATTCAGTTTTGACTACAGAACCTCCAGAATTGTCATGATAAAATTTGGTTTAGATTTATCCACGTGGGATGTAAATCACTTTACATGAACCCATGTACCACTACCACCTGTGCAGACAGACTGCAACCTTACCAAATCAAGGCAACAGTGGCAAATACCCACTTTAACTTCTAACTAAACAACTATCAGCTGTAAACAAATGAAGGACCAGGCTCACAATCTTTAGTCATACATTCCTTATTCAGCAGTACTACAGAATTGTAGTTCTTCCTTTCTTCTGTAGGGATAAATCTTCAGCCAGCTGAAGATTCAGTTTTGAAGATGCTCACATCAGCAGATAACATGGTGTCTGAAAAAAGGCTTCTGTGGTTAAAGGAAAATAATTGATTCCTTGATCCAGTTTAAGAGACGAAATGAGTATAATATGCCTAGTGTGAATATAGTTCTTCACAGGCCTAAGAGAAGGATTTAATGTACAGAAAAACAGGGAAAACAATCACACCGCTCTTTAAATGGCTTTCCTGGGGACCGATTCAGTAGCCACTGAAGTGAGTCCAGGAATGGCTTCATTCCCTAGAATAAGGGTGTCACTGTTTTAAATTGTTAATTCCTATATCCTTTCAACAACTGCAGGAAATATCAGGAAGATATTAAGTCACTTAGAAGCCATTTTAAATATAGAATTCAAGTGGTGCCTCATACAACATAACTTGTATGTTATTCAAATGTTACTACAAAAAAAGGTACTGGCAGAAGAAATACTGCGTTTTTCCACAACTTGTTTAATGTCTACAAGGTTATTTTTTTATTGCAAGATGAAAGACTAATGGAAGTTTCACTGTAACGTTAGTTGCACATTGGCAGGGACAGGAGACTAGCCTGCCAACTGATTCATCATCTGCTTATAAGAATATTGCAAATTTAGTTGTGATATTAATTAGCTCTCAGACTATTTTTTATTATCATTTGCTCTTAAGCTGCATCTCTTTCCACCCATCCTATTGGGTTTTACTGTCATTTTAAAAAGATGAGTTTCTGACTATGCTGGAATGCAGTGATACAGCAACCGCCAGCTGGACAAATACAAATCATAAATATGAATTTCACTGTAAAAAATAGTATAAGTACTTCTCACAAGTTTTATTTTAATATACTGGAAGCAGTAAGTGATTGCTTTTCATGAAGAGGAACTGAAATGTTAATTAGCACTTTTTTAACAAGTGTTTCAGCTTATACAAGTGTTTACTGCCAACAAAAAAGGATTAATATAGCTCTCCTTTTGTGAGGTTGCATTTAAATTTGTCATTATATTGTCCTCATCCAGAGCTTGTTTCTTCTTGGAAAGCCAGAGTGGTGGTGTATACATCAATAATTTTTCTAGCTTTTTGACTCTTGAACAAAATAAGTCAGTGAAATGACGACTCATGCACTAGAGCTTAAATACTTTTATTCCTACCGCTCTCCAGAGTTAAGAATTCCAGTTTGATATGCTTTCTTGTCTGATTTATTTTCATATCAGTTAAATAAGCACAAGCTTTTTTATATCAAGGACAATTATTTTCACAGAATCTGCATTTATTTCCACAGCTATGAAGTTCTTTGACTACAACCACAGCTTGCTTCCTTACACCTCGTTCATGGACGGACTTAGCCAGAAAAAATTCCACATGACCAACCACTTGATCAATACCTTGTTCAAAATACAATATCCCCGTCCAAATGTGCTCCTTCCCAAAGGAAACAAAGCACCAGTTTCCCATTTCTATTTGTTTCCTTCCTCCTCCTCAGCTCTGTAGGTCACAATTATTAACCCTGCATTTGACATGCACATAAGCCTTGTGCAAGACACACACCACTTTTCAGACAGATGCAGACAGAAAAAATTAAAGGTACATCCTGAATTAATAATCTGCAATCAGCATGGTAGATAGCTCTGAACTAGCTCTTAGCACCACAGAGCTCAGCATGGCTTCCAGAGCTTGCTCAGGTAGTGCAATTTAGCTTGCCAAAGTTGTGGTGTGACAGAACTGGGCTGTTATTGGTCTCCCACCTCCCATGTGCTGAATGATGCATCCCCGTTGTGGTTCCAACCAGCCAGGACTGTAAGTCCAGGTACTTACAAACTAATCCATGCAAGGTCAGAGGGGACTACTGCTTCAGCTCCAGTTTAGATTAACGAAGTAAATTTATAAGGCTCTCAGACCTCTCAAATCCTACTTACACAGATCTTCCTCAATTTATTTGGAGGCCCTGGTAGGATTGTGCATACAAGACCCATTCTGTCAAGTCTGTTCTTGTTTCCAATTCGTTTCTCTCACAGAGGTGTCAGTTCACAACTGACAAACCGTACGTGCTTTGGTACTCACCTGTATTCAGTCTTAATCCTAAAAGCAAATAAAATACAGTAACTCTTCAGCTCAAAACCTGTCTCATTTAAGATTATAGGTTTCCCTACGACCACGGGTATCCTCTCTTAATCTTCTAGTAACCCACCTGCATACCTGTCAGACAGCAGCATCAGCTGCTGAGATTGTGGTTGCCTGGCACTGATACAAGCAGTTTTAGGTACCTGGCTTTAAGACTCAGGATCTGCTCTCCCTAAAGTTAGTGGGCTATTGTGTATAGCATGAAGCTGGTTATTTCATTCATAATACATCCTCGACTAAAACCAGCATATCTCCCAAGAGGAAGAAAGATTAAACCAGTATGCTTAGAATTTTACCCTCAACATCTGTTCCAAGTGCCTAGAAGATAGAAAACGTAAGCCTTAGAACCCCAACCAATTTCAGTTTGACAAAGGAAAGCTGCCTCAGAAAACTTGAGTCCCTTCAGGTTTCAGAAAAGACACGAGCAAGGCAAAAAAAACAAATAATTCTCTGCTCACCCTTCTCCCCCAGCTATCAGGCTGGCAGACAACTTGAGTCTTAGGCAGTTCTGCTCCTCAGAGGAATTCCATAGACTATCTCTTTACAAGAACATAGAAAGAACATTTAATTATGTGGAAGGCAATTCAGCTGGAGTCATCAGGAAAGAGCACACCCCAATGAAGCACACCCCAATGAACCTGTATAAAGAATTCACAATTCCATTTTCCCTTACCAATGACAGAAAACACATCTCTTGTAATACCACCTCTGGATTTGCAGCACAGGACACAGCACACTAACTCACAGAAAGGGCAAAGAGGTTTATTTCTTGAGATTTTGCCAATGCATTCAAACATAGAGCACAGAATTCACATGGATGCACAAAAGAACACAGAAGGGTGAGGATAACCGGAAATATATGTTACATTCTTGCGAACTTCTCTCAACAGTTTACCATGAAAATCTGAGTAGAAATTGAATATATGCTACAGATAATTGCTATTCAAGTCCACAGTATGTAACATGTTAATTTCACTCAATTTAAATCTCAATGTGCTCACTTTAGGAAAAAAAAAAATCCATTTATCCACTTAGAAGTGCTGTTACCAGCTAAAACTCTAAGAACACATGCAAAACTATTCACAATCATTACATTTCCACCACTGAACTTGGCACAACACCAGTTGCATAAAGTCAAGATTTTAACTGCTAAAAGTGTGAGCACACCTGCATTAGTCCAGCTACTACAAAATCATCTTGAAGACAGGAATAACTTCACCCTGAGCTAATTCACTGTTCAGCAAACAAGGTAATATATGGAGCCAGCACAATTACACCCATCAGCACCATCATTACTCCAGATTTATTTGCACATTTATATCAAGATTAATACAGGCCTTAAATTTTCATGACTAGCTGCTTGTGATGAGGGCCTATTTTCTCCCTAGCTACACAACATTTCATAGGCTACCATCTGGCCCTGTAAAAGCAGCGTTACAGAGGCAGATATAAAGCAAACTGTCATAGCTTAGGCCCATAGCAAGAATAAAAGTTAAAAGTGCTTATTCTACTCATGAAGCCATTTTTAAAACTACTTATCCCAACATGCATGTTACTTATCATTTATTTGATACTCAACAGGTGTTATGATAAAATGAGATTTTGCTCTGTATTAGGCAACTGCATCTTGTGCAAAAAGCTTGCTAGCTACAAAAAAGCGTTTCCTATTCTGTTCCAAATACCTGACTCAGTAACTGACATCAGGAGCATTTGTTTGATGTGAATATGTAGATATGTGAAAATCTGTGCTCAAAACAAGACAGACTATGATGAAAGGTCAGGTTTGATGGGCTGGAAAAAAGCCTTAAGGCTCCTCTTTAAATCAAGTCTGAGTTTTCTTCAAAGGTCAATGTCACTGTGACCTATTTCAATTTTCTTCATTAGTAGGCCTCAGGAATGCTTTGAAATTTTATTGCTCTAAGCATTTGAGGAAGCCTTAAAACTGATGGAAATTCATCACTGCATGACCAGCACAACAGTGTCTCCGTTGCATGTCAGTTCCTATGATTAAAGAGGCTTCTCTCTATCATATGTCTTTGCATCAAAATTTAGAAACTGTTTCAGTCTGAGTGTTCAAAAAAGCACTCTATCAATATGCTCAGTCTAACAAACATTCCCCCAAATGTAACGTGAATTTTCACATAGCATTCCAAGTAACACAATTTTTTGCTTTGGGATAAGCAAATTATTTTTGTACTTCTAGTGCATAACAGTCAATGGTCATTAGAGAACTCGCATGACAAATCAAGATGATACTCATTTGCGACTTTTTGCCCAGGAGGCTTCCTCAAGCATCCGGTAAAGATGACACATCCTGTCTGTTCAGGTCTAATATGACTACTGCATCAACTGGCCTCACAGATAAGATCCATAATTATCAACTAAAGGTACTAAATGAGGCATTTCCTAAGAAAAACAAGATATGTAAGTATGGAAGACTTTTAGTTTTACTCAAATTTGTGTCAGTTTAGGAAGGACTGCACAAACAGAGTATGAAGTTCATTTGTCTTTCATATTGTAGGTAACTGTGGTGTTCAATTTAGATCTCAGAATCTTGCCTGATTAAAGTTGAGTCTTCAAACCATTTTTATTTCAAGTTTATCCACATTGCATTAAAAGCACTCCAAAGACATTGATTCCCTTGAAATACTTTGCAGTAAAGAGAAGAAGAGGTGTAAAGATACAGTGGGCATGCATGAAGATACTAAATCTTTCCCCAGAAATAGATTAAGCAGAAGTCGGTCTAACAACTTCCACTTGCACAATCCTATTGAGGAAGGGATCTAGACCAGGTAGCGTTCTTATCCAGTTACATATCTGTCACGATCCACTGTTGGGTTGCACAATTTGGCAGAAGTTGAGCCCCCTTGCTTTCTAACCAACCTCAGACAATTCTGGGTGGCTAGGGGCGGCTGGGCTTTACTTCTGAGTGATGCTCAATTGGATGTGTTATCGTGACCAGGTTTGATGTATTCTCGGGAACAGAATTAAGACTCAAAACGGAGTCAAGTGCCAAGTCACTTTATTTGGCCGCCAACAAGTACGCAAGAGAACAGGAGAGAACGAGGAAGGAAAAAAAAAAAAAAAGAAAAGAGAGTTACAATAGCTACCACCAGGGATCTGCGGCCTCCCGTCAGTCCGACGTCCCTTCGGTCCGGTGGGGGAACGTTCCCACTGGTCTCCGCTGGTTCCGCCATTTATAGCACTGTGCCGTTGCATAGTCCATGAGCCGGTTTGCATGGCCACGCCTCCCACTCGGCAGTGGGGCGCATGCGCAGTATCGTCACTAGAGGGTGCTCGGCGGTTCCAGAGGGTTCCAGGGGGTCCAAGCCCCCCTCCCATATGTTGTAAGGTGACCCTGGGGCCAGGCGCATGTGCAGAGGACTGGGCCTATGTGCTCCGAGACAACAAGGTATATATGTTCCGGCTAGGTAGAGCTTACTCAGTTTCTGTCTTGGTGAAGCTTTGGTAGTCAAGCCCTCTGCCGACAACATTGAGACAGTTTCTAGTCCCTTACAATATCTTAGAAGTACAGTAAGTCTCAGAGGTAGCTACAGCAAGATACAAGTTAGAGAGCTTTCACTTCACCTACCTTAATAAATAAATCTAAATAAGATAGCTATATATATTTGTCTACCCCAATTAAAAAAAAAAAAAAACAAGAAGAATACTTTTATTGCACATGTCTCCAGACAGGCCTAACAGTTCCTATTTCATTCTGAAGTTTAAATATCAGAAATAAAAATTTATTTTAAAAATTAGGGTGCAGGGGGTATCACAGTGTACCATTATCTTTTTGTATTTTTTTTGTATTTTGTATTAATTGTTTTCCAAAACTACAGTTTCTCTGAAAATTCACAAAGTTTTTCACCATTACTATGAATACACACCACAATTAGATACCTTAACATAAAAAACTAAAAGTCACGATCACCATGCTGAGTATGGTCCACCCCTTATTTTAAAAGGACTGTTCATACTATTTCTACCATAAGAAACTTTCGTAAGTGGCATTTTAGTGCTTTGCAACTTCAGGAAAAGAAATGCACCAAGGCTGAGATAAATATTATTTTAACTGGTAATTTAGCAAAATGCAATTTAATGCAAGGCAGCTTTAGTATAATCTAATCCTTATAGACAGGGTGGCATCTAAACAATTACATCTATCCCCCCCTCGTGATACATCCAGAGCATTTGGGGACAGCACCTCTTTGCATCTGCACCTGGCCGGTTTCAATGCACTTCATCGCATCAAACATCCTCTTACAGCAAGAGCGTATGTCAGACACCTGAAAGCCATTACAGCAAGAAAGCCAAGGGATGGGCGTTTACAGACAGCATAAGTAACTAAGAGTTGGTTTGCTGGTTCCAGCTCCTGAAATCTATAATTGCTACCATGCATGCTAGCGTTTCGATTATACTTGTATGGACAACTTTCAGGCTTTGCTAAACCCCCAACTCTCCATCCATCAAGGAGAGGTTTAAAGAGATTTCTCAGTACATATTTTACACAACTGTTTCATCCAGGCTCACAGTTACCTCACAGAGAAGTATCTTCTACAAAAACAGAGGCCATTCTTCAAGAAGTTGCTGCAATTGCCTGTTGCAAAATTTAAATCACTAGCTCTGCTCACTCATCCAGAGCCCGGGTATAAGCTTCAGTCAGCTGTATAGCTGAGCAAACAGGACAAGAACAGCACTCGTACTAGAACGGGGTTTACTCTGCCTGCTTCAGAGGAAAACTAGACTTCAATACAAAATAAACATGCTGAATTGAGAGAACAGACAGAGAGAAGTAGACAACATTTCACTTCTACAATCAGGTGGGGATAAGTAGCTGGTCAGCACAACTCAGTGGCAATTGACTGGCTTAAAAACCAAGCAAGTCTGTCTTTCCCCTCTCCTCCTGCCAAAGGATTGTTTTTCTCTGCTGCCACATGCAGAGAGGCTGTGAGCATACCGCAGAGCCAACCTCACACACTAACCCTTCTTGCAGAAAGGGCTAGTGACAGTGATATCCAAGGTCATCTCACCATGCTAGCAGCAAACCAATGTGCACAGGGTGTGCATATAGAGGAGGAGGAGATTGTTTAATACCCCCCAATTTACAGGTATTTCCAATCATTAAAGTATTATGTGCACTAGCAAAAAACACCTCCACAGGAGAGCCTATTCAAACATGACTATAGTATTAGGGCTCAAGCTGTTATAAGGAGGAAAAAAAAGAAAGACCAAAACACAGGTATTTCTCAGACTGAATTGCACACTTTCTGAATGAGAGCACTTGACAAAGGTATTAGATACACAGTTACATGACCCTTTCTACTAACGATAACCGTTTTACAAAACCTACAGCACAGGAAAGCACTTCCTCAGCCCTTGCATAGTCACTTTTTAGGACAGCCTTGCAGTATTCATGTAGAAGATGGGCATTATGGAGTGAGCTCATTCAAGAGGGAAATAATGAAAACTTTATCCAGTAACCCCTTTAATCAGCCTCCCCTCTGTCCTCCTTCCTCTTTTATTTCCATGGAAAACACCTTATCACAAGCCAGTAGATCACACCTACAGCTTCTTTTCTCATGTAGCTGCACCCTTAATTACACTTCTCCATTACTTCTCTTAATAGAGTCACGTGCTCACCCTCAATTTATATAAAATGGCAGGGACATTAATGAAGTACCTTCGCCTATGCTCAGGACTAAAAATCAGATTATGCTGAGGTGTACTACAACCACACAAATACGTCCACACCTTCAGGATCCCCCTATCCTTTTAGTTACTTTTTCTAACCCTACCTCCTAGAGGTTTTTTTTCAATAAGAAACCTACAGTCCCTTCCTAGGAACATTTGTCTGCCTCTTTTTCTTCCCTAAAACCTGGATGAGCGAGCTCCTACTTAACCTTTTCTCCTTCAACATGCAGATAACAAACAGACAGAAACTTATGTCCAAGCGTGTGTGCCCTAAAAAAAACCAGAGCCAAGAAACCAATCCTCCATTTACCTTTGTTACTGCAGGAGAGTCAAAGACCACAAGGCAATCTTCAAGAAGACACAAATATTAGTGTGCCTTTCTTCTCCTCATTTCTAGGTGCAGGTGCCACCTGGCCTGCCCACCTTGTCAGAGCCAGATGGGAAACACCTGCTCCATGGGGTAGCAGGGAGGGCTGACTATTTTTCTTTATATGTAGTGAATTGATAGCAGCTTCATTTGGTTTTCATAGCATAGAAGGAGCTGGAATGTCAGTAACTTTGCTAATTCTAATGAAACCCTGCCAGGTTTCCATAGGTATTTCACTTAAAGAAAACTAATACAAGCAGTTTTTAAAAAAACAATGCTATTGGGTAACTATTTTTCATGAAGTAGCAGCTTGGGTTGGGGAGGTGTTTAGCTGTTCTTAAGTGATCTACAAAAACTGTAGTTCTGTGCAATCTGGAACATTTTCTTTAATCAAATATTCTCATATTCTTTTTGCAGAAAAATAAATGTCCTAATTATCTCTTCTGGACCTAATAAAAAGAGGACAGATAGTCTGTAACATTTCCGTGTGCCAGGAATTGCTGAACAGTCTTCTTTTACTGATTTAGACTTTTCATAGATCCTGAAAAGTCAAAGGTTGGCTTATAGTTTATGACTTTTGAGATACCAGAAAGCAACTGACTGAATAAGAATTCACCACCAAAACATGATGTGCTAGCACCAGGGCAAATTAATCCCAACCAAGACTAATCTTCTAAAATAGATTATCTGAGCCAGACTAAACTCTAGTTGGACCTGTACATTACAGTTTCAGCTGAATTATGACTTTGTAGTCTCACTTTACCCAAAGCAAGGCACTTAAAGGGTCACTTCTCTTTTTGTGCTAAAAAAAAAAAAAAAGCCTGAAACAGAAAAAGACTAACAGGCTTATGTCTAAAAAAAAGGCATAATGCTGTTGAGTATGTTTTTTTAGTCCTCTTTGATTTACAAATACACAATCCTTATGCAGCCTGGTCTAACTGGCATCCCTGACTTTCTTACTCTTACCCAAAGGAGAAGGGAACCAGCTGTTCAGTGAACTCAGCCCGAACAGTGCCTCCTCCTGTTTTCACACTAGCTGTGGTTTGCCACAGGGACCATTGCAGCTGCTGCTGCACGTGGGAAGCCTTTGTCTCTCGCCACTACCCACAAGCACTGCCCCATCCACAACCCAGCAGTGCAAACCAGCTCTTTGTGTCAGGCAACAGCCATTCTCCTACTCCCAGCAGTGAGAACAAAACACAGCCCACGAAGGATCCTAAAACCCAAATCCATCCCATGCAGCTGTCAAAATTGGACCCCCCTACAGATAAGGAACGTGTTCGTTTCCTATCTAAGTGCCAGATCTCTTTTCATTAGATAACATACGTTTGGGTTTGTTGGGAAATGTTGCTTCTTCACTTTCTTGCAAGAAGCCTAGTTACCATATGTGCATCAAAGTTAGCTCATTGCCAGCAGCTGAAAAAGTGTGGGTGCCAGTGTGTGAATACCAAATAATAAAGGAATCCCCAGGAGATGTCTGATTCAATTTCCTCGGTAGTACAAGACAAACATGAAAATTCATTGTCTTGATTAGCCTTAGTGCAGGGAAACATCCTTCACAGCTGATTGTAAATCTTCTGAATGATCTCATTTAGCTTTTAACCTTCCTCTCTTTTTCATCCCTGCACAGATTATTCCAGCCCAGACATTCATTTATTTAAATAGCCTAAGACATGCATATGTTGTCTCCAGTCAGAACAAGAAGCCTCTGAAGTGCACAAATAAGACTAAGAACATTATAATCATTCTTCAGGGTTTCTTAGTACAAACATATACTGCAGATCTTATTCCTAGAAATAAGGAAACTATGAGGAACATCCCCATCACAGATAAAATATATCTACTTTCCTTAAAATTGCTAGTGCTAAAACCAGGGAAAAGGAGAACAGTTTAAAAACTGGAGACTGCACCCTGTGTTTTAAATCACCTTCCTAAGGACTTCCACAATGACATGAAAGCTAGCAATGTGCTAATGCATGGTGCCAGTGTAGGTCACAGAAACCGGGGAGGAGTGTTGTGATCTAATGAGACACTGGCAGCATACTCACACAGCTGCATTATTCTTACAGTCACTGCATCTGGTTTATCTGTGCCAACTCCTCTGCCCTTCCATTGTTTCATCTGTGAGGCGTCTGTTACAGTTACCGAAGGAATTCTTCAAATGTCAAGAACTGTTATAACCAAGAGAGAAATCACTCTAACATGTTTTTTCCAGAATTTTATTAATGCAAATGATGATGGAAATTACTGTTCTGCTTTCAAAAGGCATATGGGAGATGAAATCACAAACAGAGCATCATATCTCAATCTGGTTTCTATCAGTATTCTTCCTCATAGGTCAGAAAATCTAAAATCAGAGCTATTACATGCTTCACTAGGCAAAATATAAGGAATCAAAATCTCACAAGATACAGCCCTACTTCAGATACTCTTTGGCCTTAATCATGTTTTAGAAACGTCAGTTAGCTATAAATTTTACAGAATCTTCATGAAGTAAATAAATATCATCTTCTTAAAGGTGCAAAATGTCTAAAAAAAATTGGGATGTGCTTTTTCCGCATCATCTCTTCCTAATATAAATAGGAGGCAACAAAGATCAGCAAGAATATCTTGTTTGTGTGTTTTTCATTCACACACATGTCCACAAGATTTCAGAAGAATTATGAAAATCAATGCCTGCCTTCAAATAGAATTTAAAGACACAAAGACTCAGGACCTCTCACTTTAATTCTTCAAATTCAGTTCTAATCTAAACTAGCAACCTAGGTTTCCTCCACAGTCTGCAGGGAGAGAGGGGCATGTTTAACCAGATATTCAGTTCATACATCCTAAAGCCTCTCAGGTTGCAAAGTACAGCCTGTGGAGATATTTTCGCTCATCATGAATGGTGACAGACCAAATGATTGGTTTAAGTCAGATATCTGACTCTTAGAAAACTAACCTACAAAAATCCTACCTAAACTCTTTATGTTAGATTTTCCATACTACCTACCCAGAGAGAATAAATAATTAACAAACGATCATTATCACCAATATATTGGCAGTATGTCACCACACAAGGGCATATTTGGACAGTTTTGATAACTGTCCAGCATGTAGATGCCACCCTGACACATCCATTACAACTGCACAGAGTGGCCATCACAATTCCTCCTCCAGAGAGGAGGAAAGCATTATATGATGTGTTTTCTGATAACTTTAATTCCATTAAAAATAATGAATATGTAAGAACACAAGAGCACATTAATCTGTTTTTAATAATATTTCGTGTTCATGTTGTTACAAATGCATCAAGTACCTATCACTGTCCAGAACTTCCAGTGAGAAGCAGACGAACATTTCTCCTGGAAACCAATGGAGAATAGAGCAAACCTTCCAATCCTGATTTCAGAAGGGACTGGGAATGGCAGCAGAGGCGAAGTAGTGCTCAGTCTTCTTCAAAACTAACTTAATTTTGTACGCATTTTGTCTTTTTCCAGTTATTTTATTATCAAATCAATAATACAAAATACCAACAGTGTTGAGACAGCCTGAGGATACCTCTCTAGACATCCAACCGTTGTATGTGCTTGTCAATGCCAGATACACAACTGGCCAACCTATGTAAGAGGACAAGTCTGGAGGGAACTGAGTGAAGCCTGCCACCTCTTGGTGAATTAAGCAGCACAGAAATTGGCTTATCTGCTGGAAAATGACACGCCATATGTACTGAGTTCACATTCATCCATTTGAAAGTATGCAGTCAGTAACAGATCCTTAATGTCATACTGGTGTATGTGTTAATGTACGTTGGTGTTATAAAAAACACACCTAAAATTATATAGAGTCTGCCACTAAGGCCAAGATTACAGAATTTCCAAGAGAAATGAGCTTCATGAGTTTCCGTTCAGAAATATATCTAGACTGTCGAACAGTAACACCAGCTGAGGTGATATCTTATATTCTAAAGAGATGATACACAGTGAATAACATTAAAACACCACCCATACATTTTGTTTACAAAGTGTGTCAAATAGATCAGATAAAGGAAGTATTTCAGACTTAAGCAATCTCTAATGTGAAGTCTGGTAAATCCCCCTTCACTCTGCTCTACTACTAACCTTTAATAGATGACAAGTTAAAATTACTTTTATATAGCATGCTTAGCGTATACTGATACATGTTAACACTTTCCTCTCCCCCAGCTGAAATGTAAGATTGCTTTGTAAAAAATGCCCATTTCAATTTATTTTATCCTGGTTCAATGCCACAATTTGAGTGCTCCAGCTTCTTCTCTTCCTTGGCAATAGTTCTGCTGCTCTCACAGAAGTTTTTTAATATTGATAAAATGCCCAAAGCAGCAATAGCAGCATTGCAAGAGTTGCTGCTGTTGCTGTTCCTTTCGAAGACCTTTATATTGAATTAAATCTAATGATGACTCTGCAAGGTCTCAATAAATATCATCATGCATTTGAAATAACGTTTGTCTTGTATTTTACGTACATTACCTTGATCCAGTTTGTCCTCACGCCTTACATAGGACAGCAATCTGACAGTGATATAATCCACATATTTTTTCTGTGGGTAAAATCCTATGAGATAACTACAAAGTCAGTGCATGCAAATGTCATTTAACTTTGTTTCTATTGCATTTCTGCTTGATGAAGAACTGACACATTTATTCCTCTAATGCTATCAAATTAAAATGAGAAGACCAAATAAAATTAAACTCTATTTTAATATGAAGCAAGTGCACAACACCTTTATTAGCATGTAAACACAATTACCACAATGATGCTACTTTTACTGACACTTCATATTTTATCTTAAGAAGCCTGAGACATAAGTGCCTTTTCCTGACTGGACAAAACCCATCCCAAGAAACACCAAGGAGGCCAGTTTGCCCATCTGCGCTACTTCTCCGGGTTTTGGGATACTGGGGCAGAGGAGAGGAACAAGGCTTGGTCCAATTTTGGGAGGAGAAAGAGATGAGGTACTTTAAAACTTTGAACGAACATCCACTGAAATTAATGAGAGCCTCTCAAAAGAAGGTCAGCTGAGTCCCACAGGTTCTCTTCAGAAGAGCCATAGCTAAGTGGACACTCAGTTCCTGGTTTGTCTTTAATTCCCTTTCAGGTAATCCTAAAGGCCCAGTTCCTGCAGAGGTCAGTGCAGCTGGGGATTTGGGTCAATACAGAAATGGTGGGTGGATAAATGCTCAGAGAAGTGCTTGTACTACATGGCATCATATTCATTGTTCTCCTGGGACCAGCACTGCTGAAAGTTTCTGAAATAAAATTTGTAAAATTACCCATTATATCTGTTAAAGCCAGCCATAGTAATGAAAAATGTACACCAGGCACCTGCAATGTTGACAGGTCTTTTTATAGGCCTACAGAATGTATTAAAGAAAGTTTTATCAAAATAATTGCTTTGAAAAAGGCACGCTTTGACATTGCTCATTGGCTTCTAGTTCAGAGCTTGCTGTCATGCTAGGCAGTACATCCCACTTCTCTTCAGTTTAGAATAAGTGCCACCAGATATTTATGGAATAAAGAAAAATGTTTTGGTGTCAAAGAAGTATTTAAGCCTTTAATGGGATGGGTTATCAGCTCTATCTCAGAAGAGGTGTACAGACAGATATAAATACTGTTGTTAAACTGACATTGAGGAATTACCCCCACTATAGGCATGTCCTGCCGAATAGGAAATGAATTAATCTGCTCATAGTGCAAATAATTTTGCTTTTTACTACAGGCTCTATGTAAGCAGCACAGTAAGTTCTGGAGCTAATTTTTCACAGAAGGTCTGCACAGCATGATCTGGCTTAACAATATCTAACTTGCAAATGTTTTTTTTTTCCATCTTCTGCAGAGCTTTCTGACTTCTAAACAAAATCCTCACTCAAATTGCATTTAGAGTACAGTATCAGAGAGAAACTCAAGTGTCAGCATGAAGAGTTTGATTTTATAACAGCAAAGATATTCCTAGGAGAGAATGAAACATTCTTGTAGCCTCTTAAATTCTGCTTTCTGGACTTGTATGAGTGTCATGGTTTAGCCCCAGTCAGCAACCAAGCACCACGCAGCTGCTCACTCACTCCCCCCTGGTGGGACAGGGGAGAGATCAGAAGAGTAAAAGTGAGGCAACTCATGGGTTGAGATAAAGACAGTTTAACAGGTAAAGCAGAAACTGCATGCAGAAGCAAAGCAAAACGAGGAATTCACTCACTACTTCCCATGGGCAGGCCGGCAGGTGCTCAGCCATCTCCAGGAAAGCAGGGCTCCATCACACATAACAGTTACCTAGGAAAACAAACACCATTACTCCAACTATCCCCCACCTTCCTTCTTCTTTCCCCCAGCTTTATATACTGAGCATGACGTCATATGGCATGGAATATCCCATTGGCCAGTTTGGGTCAGCTGTCCCGGCTGTGTCCCCTCCCAGCTTCTTGTGCACCCGGCAGAGCACGGGGAGCTGAAAAAGGCCTTGACCAGTGTAAGCGCTACTTAGCAACAACTAAAACATCTCCACATTATCACCGCTGTTTCCAGCAAAACTCCAAAACATAGCCCCATACTAGCTACTACGAGGAAATTTAACTCTATCCCAGCTGAAACCAGGACAATGAGTTACTTCTACAAACTGAATACCTCCCTAGCAGGAATTCTCATATTATTTATACATGACTTGGTCTGGCCTACTACATGCAGAGCTTATTCCGGTGTAAGTTCAAGAAACATGCTTTCATTAGTCAACACATTATGTGCTCTTACCCATAACTGGCTTCTGAGCATTATCTATATCACAGCTCCATATTCATTTGCACTTATCAGAGCACACAGCGTTACCATGTACTAGACTTGGAGTCATCCAAGCCCACAATGAAAAATATGTTGCATAGTATAAAAACTAAGTTGAGATCAAGCCAGACTGTTTTTCACCTAGCAGTTGGCCTCCATCGTATTTGTGACTTGCTCTTTGGGTACTAAATAAACCTTTTCCATCCTGTTCTATAACCGCCTAACAGGGCTGGCATCTCATAAAAAGCTTGAAAACTTTTTTCCCCGCACAGACAGGTTACAACTACTCTGTAAGTATCTTTTCTAAACAGATTGATATATTAGGGGCAATTTTAAAGAGTGGCAACTAGACCATGTATGTAGTTTTAGTCCAACCACCTTCTTCAAAAACTTGCTCCGGTGCTTGGACCTGTTCCTTCTGGAACCAGCTGATTTGAGTTTGGGAGGAAAAGATTGCTTCTGAGGGGTCAGCAGGTTCCTGGGTGGAAATGAGGGTTTTCAGGGATTTGGCAGGAGGAACTACTTTTATCTTCAGAGCAAAATGAGTTTTCAGTGTAGAGATCTGAGAAGTAAATGTATCACTCATATCTGAACAGGTGTTTAAAATCTTATCCTTCTAGCAATGTAGTAAAGTAGCTATGCTATTATGTCAGGCTGTGCTCCCACATCAGAATCACATCTACAGACAGCAATTCTGAAACACCGCTATCTCTATTTTAAAATAATCTAGCACAGAATCAGAGCAGGAGCTACGGATGTTGTCACCAACAATTTGTGGTGTCTAGGTGGGTGAGGCAAAGATAATCCATATGGCAGTGATAACACAATATGGAACTTAAGCTTAATTCTTTAGAAAACCTACAGCTATCTACTATAAAAGTATTTTAAAAAAATCTGATTTTAGGTACCTCAAGAAAACATGTTTGAGTTATTGCCCACATCATTTGTAATTAATTCAAGAGAGAATCATCCTTGTTCATAGGCTGTATTCTGATTATTTCAACATTCTGAATATTCTTTGTTGGACATTTCAAGGTTATTTTTCTCATAAAACTTGCATTTAATTCTGACTAGACAAAGGCACCTACATCAGTCCAAAGTCATAGTACAATGGCTTTCTATATATACTTAACATATATAACATGGGTCGGTAGTAACAGTGCCTCCTCAAGTATCAAGATAATTACATGACATACTACCACTTCTCTGGTCGTTTTAGCCACTGCTCAGTAATTTTTAATATCAGCTTCTCTCAAGCTTCAACTGGACGAACAATAGCAGAGAGGATATTAATTTAGCACTGAATATGCATGCTGCAGTTTGACCCAAATATATCCTATTGTAGGATTGCTTGGTGAAATCTTGTGGCTCCTGTTCCTCAGGAATTAAACTCACTGGAAATGTTCTGATGAATGCTTGTCAGAACATGTCAATGTGCGGAACACAAACTGTTTTATTAAAAATATCTCAGGTTTGACAAGCTTTTGCCAAATGCTGACTGAGAGCTCTAGGACGTGGAACCTAGTGGAACGAAGAGCTCTTGATGGTCCAGGTGTGCCTGTCTCCAGGACCTTCTCAAAGCCAGGAGCACAGCTCTTTCGAGGTCCACAATTTCAGGGTGGATCTTTTGATGAATAGCCCAGGACTCCAGCTCTGCAGTGGATCTGGGAATCTAAAATCCCTACCTGCAGCCAAAAGTACAAACACTGGCATTTTAGGTGGCAGCTCAGTGAATTCAGCATTCTTTTTACTGACCAACCCAAATTAGACTAGGGTTTCAGGTTCACACAATAGCTCCAAGGTATAGCAAGCATATTTAATTTTGAAAATATATGAATGTTTAAAAAAATTACTTGAAATATTTCAAACCCAAAATGGTTCTGGTCCAGTTCTTAACTGAAAAATATTCCCATCATCATATACTTACAGAGGGTAAGGACCCAGCCTTCACCAGTGCATTTGCTTATTAACAACTAATCCACACCTGCATACCTGTTTATGAGCACCTGACCTTCAGAAAAGCCTACAGTTATGCCTACTTTTCTGAATCTACAGAGGAAAGCTTGAAAGTTAGGTGTTTCCATTGAACAGAGAAAAAGACTGTCCTTTTCTTCTGAGAAATGTTGAGAGTATTCTTGCTAGAAGACAGGAGTGCCTTTACACTTTACAGCATGGATGTAGAATGGAAACTTTGATGGTTCCGTTATGATTTCATTGACCTTTCTGTCAGAAAGTGAACTCTTTAGATGGAGATACTCTTCAGTGAATAAAAACTGATTAAACTCCTTTGCAAGCCAACTGAAAAATGAATGTAGAAGGCACCTGCAGCACCTTTCCTACCTCAGTAAAGCACAAGAGAACAGAACACTAAGGATATCAATGCACTGAAAATATTACTTTAGTCAGCTTCATGTGAGGAAGTCAAATTGAAATTACTATGATGATCCAGCTGAGCACTGACCTGTTTAAAATGTGGGTATAAAATATTAGTCTGGGATTTGAAATCTGGTAGTACCTTCCTCTAACACAGACTTTCTCATCAGCTTAAGCAAGCTGATTGGTACACCAATTTCTCATGTGCCAAAATGAGAGCAGAATTCCAGAAGTCACAGGAGCTCAGGAAATTATCCATTGAGAAGCGCAGAGTGCCCAGGAGACATAATAAATCAGCTTCTGAGTATTTTGTAAACATGGTGCAGTTTTAATGAAAACCATCCTCACAAAGTGCAATATCTAAGCAGTCTTACAGCCAGTTCTTGTAGCTTTCATCATTTCTATGTTTAGAAATAATTTATCAAACTCAAAGATATTAAAATAGTGGAAAGAAAAATCAGGATTAGAGGAGAAACATGACAGATGTAGCAATCAAAACAGGTCATACACATAAAATGTTGATTTTTTTTCCCCAGTCTCACTCAGAATCACTGCAGACTTACAATGTGCTATTTGATGAATAAAAATGAAGTCTCTATTCTGTAATTTAGCTATATTAGGAACAGCATTAGAACTGCTGTCAACAGCTTAAATATACAAACTGTCCACATAAAAATTGTTGCTCCAAAGAAATAATTATCTTCCACTTCCTCTTAGATCACCGTAAACACAAGTTTTGCTTCAGAAAACCCAATGAAATGGAAGTCTCCAGCTCACCCCCCATCAGGACTAGATGTGCCCCATCTTTAATACCTGGATGGTCTCAGAGTAAGCCTTCAGGCTCTTGTCTTTCCATCCTTTGAGCTGTGTTACATCCTCCCGTAAGAACTCTCTGAGACCCTTCCCTAAGGCATTACTCTGGTACCTGACTGCAGCCGCCTTTTGCTGCAAGGTTGTTAAACAGGGAAGGGAAAATCATCTCAGCTTTACCAGATGGGAAATAGTGGTGGAATCAGGACACAGCCTCTCTGCAGTTTTTTACGCTGACTGTCACTGTGGGAAGGTAGCTGCTACATCCTGAGTCTCTGCAGGCCAAATGCCCCCAGGAAATACTATTATAACTGTTTCACATTTAAATAAGCAACAGAATATATCATTGACTTTCATTCATACATAAGAGTTGTCTGTAATGCAGCTAAATGCTTCCGAGTCTGGAGCTCCTCCTATTCCTGTGCATTCAGCCGTCTTTCTGCTGCCACAGCCACAGCCTCATTCCTCCTCCGTAACATTCTCTTGCTTGACTTTGCTTGTTACCTTACTTCTACTTTTTCTCTCTTTTGGCACCTTTCCTTATCATTGACACCCAAGGAACCATTACTATTTTCTGCTCTCAATAAAGTCCCTTAACTCCAGCTTCTCTCTTTGTTGTTCCTAGTATTACTACCATTTGGACTCTGTGTGTTTCCTCTAGGAAACAAATCAAAAATACATTTGTTGTTCCCCTTCATTTAAAAATGCCTTGAAAAGGGCACTAGCCCCTACTACCCTCCTTTATGTTGTTTCAGTACCTTTCTGTAATACTTCAGACAGATTCCATGATTCTACTTCAAACAGACACACAGCTTCGGTTGTGGACAGCCGCTTAATGTTACACCAAGTCATAAACGTTCTGTTTGATGAAAGCATAGTGAGCATGTGTAAACAGTCAAATGCTAGTGTAGAAATAAGCTGTGCAACAGCAAAATCCTCTTCACCAGGATATTAAGTATAAGCTTATGTTTGGCAGATCTCCTTGTACTTTTACAGATTTTTTAAAAAAACTTTCAGGAGTTACTGCATGAAAAAGTGTTAAAAATTAATTCCATTTCTTATTCTCCACACAGCACATGCATCAAGATCCTAATTAAATGGTTCAAGAGTGAGAATCTCAAGGTAAAAAGGTGTTACCTCATTGCCACCTGCAAACAACAGACACCATGAAAAATGCTAGAGGAAAAAAGATTTATTTTTAGGCAGCTTGAATTATGGTAGACTTTACGTGTGCAACAAACTACTTCTGAAATCTCTGCAGTGTTTAGCAGAGTCCTCCCCATGACCAAGGTGTTATGCAGTCACCTACCTGGCTAGCACAACTGCACTGAGTCTATCTAATTTAGATGGATTCTACACATTCCTTCAAAAGCAGAAAGCCAAAAGAAGGCTGTGAGCAGTACCCTCCTCTTCTTAGAAAAGTCACACAGAAGTGGGACAATCAGTTAATGCAAGCAGCACCCTAGAACTAGCCCCAAGACCTTATCAAGAGGGCAGGATAGTAGCAGACACAAATTCTTCAAGAAATCCTACCACGGTCAAGGATTTCAAGTTTACTTTGCTGAATGATTCTCCTTACACATACTACCACAGCTTTTTCCCAGAATGCCACAGCTGACAGAAAGCTCAGCTGTCACACTGCGGGAGAGGCATGACAGACCTCTCTCTCATTGCACAGAGTATGGCTGCTACTGTAGTCACCTCACAGGTCCGGATCGCATTGTCCAGGATGCAATGCTGTCAAGGGCTGAATACTGATACTACTGATACCACCCTCTCATTTTACATCACCAGTTAAATGAACACATTTAACAATTGCCTTATTGTTATTGCTTGCGCAAAAAGGACTAATCAGGCTCTAGAAAACTTTCTGTAGAAGACAGGAGGGCCTGTGATATTACATTTGTCAAATTATGCCTAGATATTAAAGGAAACTACATTATGCAAAGTTTCAGATGAGACAGTAGTCCACAGTTTGTTCAAAAAATGCTGGAAAGCATCCTCTTATTCTCCTGATAAGAATTGGAAATAATATTCTCTACTTATCTCCATGACACAGAGCTCCAGAACAGACAGTTCAGCAAGTAAGTTAAAGCTTGCTCTTTGAAAAACGTTTGTTTATTTTGGATACTTCTGTTTTTTAAACACCCAGTTTGGCAAGACTGGAGCTAGTTTTCTCATCAACATTTGCCACTCTGATTTGCTCAGCCCTAAAAATTACTGACCTACATTGCAAGTATACAGGGTCTCCTGTGACCGCTGGGATGTCCGTGGAGGAGAGTCACTCCGTGACGGCGACTGCCCAGTGCAACATCATTCCTGCTGCTATAGGGTATTCAGGCTTTTTTTCTGGAATGCTGCCCAGTTATTTCTGACAAGCTGGTTATGTTGCAAGCCTGCTAATGTGTTGTAATGCAATTAAAAATGAGGGGGGTTT
The DNA here is from genome assembly GCF_949628215.1 of Phalacrocorax aristotelis. Classification (NCBI taxonomy): domain Eukaryota; kingdom Metazoa; phylum Chordata; class Aves; order Suliformes; family Phalacrocoracidae; genus Phalacrocorax; species Phalacrocorax aristotelis. Next base: position 59,259,622 of record NC_134279.1, on the reverse strand, counting down.
ACATCAATTTTTACCAATTTAGAAACAGAGCCCTTTTGTTTCTTTTGCCCCGAAGGGAAGTGCATCATGAAGTCTACAGACTGCACTACTCAGATGGTAAATTTTCCCTTTTATTCAGGCAAAGAGCCAGGCAATGAGACTTTCTTTTCCGGAAGAACTAATGGCTGCCTCTGTCACCTTTTCCCTTCAATTATTTAGGCTTCCTCCACATTTAGGCTGACTTCCTGCTGGCAGCACTGCAGACTGTGTCTATTAATCATTAACTGTCATTGTGCTTTAAAAGAAGGGAAGTGAAAAGATCGCTCAAGAACTAAAATAGACCTTTCTTTTTTTTCCTGACAAATAAATGACAGCTACGTGCTACTTTGATTTACACTGTCTTCAAATATGTTTTCCCTTTTTTCCAAGGAATAATTAACATTCTAGACAAGCAGAGCAAAGTGGCTGTTCCCAGGAAGTCCGTATTCCAGGGCTCCCTTTTTCCTGTCATGTCAAGGTTTATCGCCTCTGTTAAAACTTAGGAGTCCTTCTCTGCCACCACCTCCAGATGGATATTAGGAGAACAGTATTATGTTATCCATGTAGTACTGGAGACAGCCTATTAAATCAATGGCAAGCCATCTCTTCCAGTGGCAAACCTGACCTGCTTCACTATTTCCCAGGAACCCTCCCAGCAGTACATACCCTTAGGCCTCTGTTGTCTTTGCCCAGACAGCCTTCTTACAGACCACAGCCAGGATCTTGCTCTGCAAGTCCACAAGGAGGTTCCCAGTCCAGGCCCTCTTCCCTGAATGCTTGGACTTCCCACTTGTTTTCCTAGGAGGTCTTTCTGTTCCTCAGCTGTGTGCCCCTCTGGAAACAGCAAGCACAGCTGAATGCTTGGCTGTCCTGAGCCACGATACCACAGACCAAGAGCATTTCCCAAGCCTTGTGCTTTAAAGCCACATAAAGCTCATACCAGCTCAGAAAATAGGAAAACACTCCAGCTTCCACTTCAGTATATACTCTCAATTTTGGTTCTTAGAAACTGAAAAGCCACTGTAAGCAGAAAATCACATAAAACTGCTTCTATTCACTGCACGCTGCTTTGCACTTGGAATAAACTATTGCCACATGCCTGACCCAGTCACTCCAATAAATAATTCATGGTATGTCTCACTCCGATCCTTTCTTGCAGGGTCCAAAAATAGAGGATTTTGGAGAAAAGAACATGTTCTGTGAAGAAATGGCCATTTGAGTAAAATCCTCCTTGAGTTGCAGTACATCCCGCCAGAGACAGACATCAGCCCCGGCTGGTGGAAGTGAGGCAGATGCAAGGAATCAAAAGAGCTGAATCTATGTCGCCAAAATGCTTTGAAGCCAATGAAAAGTTGGTTGGTTTAGAACAAAGGAACATGCTCTCCCTTGTCTCATTAGAAATTAAATAAACAGACTATGCTATATACGTATATGCTTTCTCCATTTCATTCTATTATGGACACCCTGTTACAGAATGTAAGAACTGAAAGTTTTGTGAAAAACTTTCCAGGGAAAAACATTTGCCATTTATAAGGATAAACACTGACTTTATTCACTGCAATATATTAATATATATAGAGTATTACATTTTATAATTGTCACAGTATTATAACAATATGTTATTAAATGTTATCAAATGTTATTAAATACTTGCCATAATAGTTAATTATTGTCTTATAAGAAATGGCCTGAGAAATGTCTGTTACTTGTGGCTTTAAATGTACTAGCTACATTGAAATGGATGTTGCTAATCAGTTTGGATCAGCCCTGTGTGTGTATACAGGTGTGTTTATGTGCTGGTGTAGCATGTAGTGTAGTCCTCCTTACATAGTATGTTTATCACAGCTGTAAGCAGCCAATTCACATGGCTGGGCTGATTTGAAGCACCTTAAGTTTCATGACAAGTGATTTCATTTTTTCAGAACAATGAAACAGAAGAAACTAAAATTGAAGAAGTGAAAGGTTCTGACTATAAAGGAGACAATACATTGGCCACATTTTCCATCAAAAACTGATTATCTAGCAGTAGAGAGAAACTGGAGCAGCTGGTTAAACTATTTCCTGGCATCCTTATTTCTGATCTTTCAATTGCGCAGGAGTTCAAATGATGCTATTTAAATAATCAGTAATAACACACAAGAATGCTATTCCTTTTCTGACTACTGAAAAAATACAAATCCTGAGGTCTGTCTTTACATAGATGAGGGATATTTTCTGTTCCCTGTTTTCTGGAAATTACCAACAGAAAAAGACTCTAGCTTGTGCTACCTTTTAGCTAGGTCTACATTAGCAAGTAGTGTCGACCACTCTGCAGAGTAAAACTGTTGATGCAGAGGTTTTGACACCAACAGCACACACATTTTAGGTTTCGATATTTTACTTCAGATTATCTCCAGTCTGGCCCCATGGGCTGAATGTCACAGCTTGTCTTTCAGTTTAGTATCACCTGAAAATAATCCAGTTCATGCACTCCAAGGCTACTGTATGATGCTAGCCAAAACCCAGTAAGTGGGGACAACTGGGAGAGACATCTTAAAAGTGCACTTCAACCCAAACTGAATATGGGTGCACTTCCCTGTAAATTAGTGGTGCCTGCCCTTCCACTGCTGTCACTTCTGCGTTTCAAAATCAATCTGCACCACAGAAGAAAAGGCAATTCTGTTCTTCAGCATCCACTAACTTCTTAACTATAACATGGATGTTTATTTGCAAGGGAAAGCAGGGCAGATAGGACCAAAAAATATTAATGTAAGTATCCATTAAGACATTAATTAAATTATAGCATAGGTATGACAGCCAATTAATTCACAGTTAAGAAAATTACAGTTAATTAAACCTACTCCTGTTTACCTGGAATATGCATAAAATTAGTGTTTTACAACTAAGAGAAAAAATATCTCCATTGACCATCTTAGTGCCTCCTGAAAGCACAGGAAGACTGTGAAACGTAATAGCTGTAAGGTGCCACCTATTTCTATATTGTTGCAAAATGTCACAAAAGCCCTTAAGAGTACAGAAGTAAAGAGCTTTATGCATTTCACTGTGATACCTTATTAAGTTTGTGAGTAATAAGCTTGTGAGATTAAAGTCTGTAAGACTTTACCTTTGTCAGACACTTTCAGTGCTGTTTTCTCTGAACAGTCACAGTATCGTTGCACTCCGAAGGCACAGCCAGTTACTTGTTCAACAGATTATTTGGCAGCGAGCTTTTATCTTCTGAACAGCTCAGCTGCCCATCTCCTCTGGAGAGCAGCAAGCAACCTCTGTGACACCCTTAGTATGAAGAATGAAACTTTAATTCATTCCTAAATACAGGACACCCCTATGTCAAGGAGCCTCTGTGCTGCTGGCTCCCTGAAATACCACCAGGCTGTGGCCACGTGACTTGCCAAGCAGCTCTACAGAGGCGAACAGACCCAGCAATGCAAATAGCCTCAGCACCTGGTTTGAGCTCATAATGTTTCACACATGAAGTTTGTGTCTTCAAAGAAAAATGTTCAGTCTGAAGAAGCTCACTTTTGGTGTTATATCTGAAAACAAAAATAGAAAAAGGAACACTTAATACAGTCACACTGTCCCAGGAAGCAGTGTCATGAAAAAATCAGTACTTGCATAAGAGACATTGCTCCTCAAGGGAACCATGAAGTTGAAATAGCCAAGGAGGTGCCATGGTAACTTGTAATGCCTATCTGTTCTCACTGATTCAATACCATGGGATGAATTTAGCACAGGATGTGGATCGAAATGCTATTTTCCAGGTGAAAAGCTAAATGACGTCTTAAGCACTTGCATTACAAGAGTACCAAAAGCAATCCTGTCAAGAGCAGTAGATTTAAGTCCACTGTCATGGCCAAGCTCTGACTTAGTAAATTACATTATTTCAGTTTTCTAAATTAAATTCTTCCTTTTTAAGGATCACAACCACTGAAACCTGTAAGGACATCCAATAGTACCTGGAGTGTCTCATGCTTACGTTTTCCTCATGATCTCTAATACTTCCAGCATCCCTGTGAGACAAGGAGATATTACAGCTTGTACCTTGGCTCCCTCACAGCTTACAAATGAGGAAATGATGTATATAAGCTTACTGCTAAAGCTATTCAGTCCTCAGCCCCAGCTTTGACTCCCTGGCCCTGAACATCTGTGGGAAAAATCATTTTCTGAGGAAAGGGGTTCTCGGAAGCCATAAGGCTGAGTGACCTAAATTAGCAATTAGAGAACTAAGGATTCCGCAGCAGCCAAAGAAGGATTGTGATCACCTGGAGTTATATCCTTAAATTTCTCCGCAGGGCTAGTCCTAATTGACTTGCTTAGTTATTGCACATGAAACTTTGACAGGCCTGGGAGTTAATTCCAAGTCTCCTGACACTCTGACCACGTCTCATTCAGTAGACAATTCTCTCAGTGAGTTGAACTGAATAAATAACATATATTTTGGGCCAAAGAAAACCTAAAAGGAAATCCATTTTACTTAATTACATACTATTATACTCCATAACAGATTCTTCAACACCCAGCAACAAACTGAAGCCTGCATACTTTGTACAGTGCTACAAAGACACAAAATCACTGTAGGCATGAGAATTTGTGGGGCGAATATGCTCAACGACTACTTGATCAGTCCACCCATAACAGTGGGTAGCAAAAAAAGGCAACAGTCCTAACCCACTTGTCCTGTAGGGAATCATGTTCCTGACTCAGATGTAGCAATTTGTTTAACTGTGTGTGCACAAGCAAGTTATAACCTGGCAGGAAGCAGAGGGCTTCATCCCATCTCCAGCTGTGCTCTTGTCTCCTACTGAAATCAACAGTACTCACGTCCTCGAAGGAAGGCACTTTTCCTCAGCCTGCATGCTTTTTATGTGCTTTCATGAGCAAATGAATTTGGGGGGGAGTGATAAAATGCTCTCAGTTGCTTTCACTCTTTTTTTTTTAACAGCAAAAGACTAAGAACTAACCTTGAGTTTCAGTTACTTCAACTGAGACTCAAGAATTTGGGGTTCGGTTCCCCAAATGTGCCTGAACTCTCACTTAGCATTGCCAGGCCTCACTTCTCTCAATAGAAGAGGGCCACAAAGAAGCCAATAAAGCAAGTTCATGCACTCCTAGTGGGAGAACTGCTCTATTTCTGAACAAGAGGGAATTTATTATTTTTAGGGGGTTTTGTGGGTAGTTGGACACCTTAAAGCAAAGCCTTTACTTAAGAGTTGTTTTTATAAAAGATTTAAAGCCATCCAACTGGTCTCCGTTGGCATCCAGACAAACAAAAGAAAACCGTGTCTCTTGGAAGACCAGCCGCCAACTCTCTTACACCGGAAAACTAAAAAAGGAGTGACTGCACCCATCAGGCAGCTCAGCCAATAGGAAATACTCACTCAGACGTTCAGCCCACTTACCTGCTTGCAGAATACTCGGCAAAGAGAGTCAGAGGCTGGTGCCTGGAGTAAGCAGCAGTGTCAGGGCACTTGTCTCTCTGTATGGTGCCTACTGCTGCTCCCATCTAGCCCAGAGATGCAGATTTTCTTCAGGAGAAAAACAGTGCACCAGAGGGGCTTGTACATGGTCTCACCCTAACAGGGACCTTCAATACGACTCCATAGCCGGGAGCTTTGAAACATTTTTAGATCTGCTGGCTTATACATACCTACACTGATGAAAGGGCAGACTCTGATGCCATTCTTTACAATAAACAATGCACAAGTCATAAAGCAGACTTACTGAATTATTTGAATGGCTTACCAAATATAATTAACTGCAAAGAATAGAGCTAAACTATTCTTGCTTCTGGTTAAAAAAAAAAAACAACCACAAAACATTTTACAGAAGCAATGACCCAAATGACAGCTTTTATTTGGGGAGAAAGATTATTTCAAATTAAAATTCATCCTTGGATGATGATAGCTGTCTCCATGGTTCTTCAGCGAATTTTTTTACACTGAGGCTGCCTAAGGGCCTTCATAACACTTCAGAGCACAGCACTGTACAACTGTGGCACAGCAACGGTTGCAAAACATGTCTGTGATGGCATTTGGTAATAAGGTACTCCATGCTCCATCAACTTACAGAAATCAGTATTAGCAACAGTAGACTAGAGACAGAAATCCACTGTCATCCTTTCTGTGGCAGAACAACCAGATTCATGCAGAGAAACTCCCTTTCGCTCTCAGTGCTTGTCTCCAAGATTAAGTACTTTGTTCTAGACTTGGAGCAGGTGGAGAGCTTCCTTTTCCCCCAGCATAGCTGCAGTATCAATTCACGAGCAAGATGAAAAATGATGGCATATACTAAATAAGACTAAAAAAAGTGACAGCTGCTTTTTCAGAACCCCTGCAGGTAAAACAAAGCTTAGCAAGTTGTTTGGTTTTTTTTTCTTTCTTAGCACTAAGAAGGCAAATTAATGCTGCTATCATAATCCCACTCCCCTGGGTCTTCATGTGTCTAAAATAAACTTGCCATGTCAATAAATCCCATAAAATCACATTAACAGTGGAGTGTAAATGGCTTCATTTTCTGTTAGTACAAACACATCAGAGAGTAGCGATTTTATTTTCCATGTGATGTGCACAAATAAATAAATACACACACACATATAATCAGATTGTTAAGCTTTATTCATCAGCTACCTTGCAGCATGAATATTTTGACTTGTCTATTTAAAATCCACTTGCCACATGTGCAGCAGGTGCAGTTCACTTAGAAGAAGAAAACACTCATAAAATCCTGCACAGCAGATGGCCCTCTCTTAACTCTGCTGCAGCCATGTACATACTCACTAGGCTCAGCCTCTCCGTAATTGCTGTTTCAAACACGATTCCAAGACTACTTGCCATAACAATCTATGCAAAAGTAGCAGCACAGAAACTTGGACACGCTCACAGAGAAATGTCTCAGCCTTCTGTCCCTCCTCCTTTACTTTCTGGTTTGTATTTGGATTGCATTTCCTCAGAGGGAGTGCAACGTGTATCATCTTTGCTGCCATAAGCACGCACCTTCTAGACCCAAAAGCCTTTAGGTCCATCTCAAATGTTCTTACCATACGGAACTTCACCATGCTTGTCACCACTACCAGCATACATTTTTAAAGACTACAGCTCCATTTCACTGTCCTAGGAGAAGTGTCTGTCAGGGGGCAGCATGGGCAGGGGCCACCCCAGACCCCTGGGGATGGGAGGGAGCAGCGCAGGCAGAGGGGAAAGGGAGGACTGAAGTCAGATGGGGAGCTCTAAACAGCTATGCAAATTCATGATCCCTAGAAAGCACAGGGACAGAAGAGCCAAGAGTGAGTGATTGGCCAAAAAGATGAGGACAAGATGGAAAAAAAAGAGAGAGACTGAGATTGCACAAAAAAGAGTGTAATGGGACCAGTAGCTAAAAGAGGGAAAAGATGGTGTGGAACGGAGAGACAGACACATTGGACAAGAATCTGGGAAAAGGGTAAAAGGACTGGGTAAGACAAGCTGAATGGAGTAAAGAAGTGGAGGGTGAAGTAGGATAAGGTCCCTAGAGAAGCAGACTATGCATGTGGGAAGACTGTGATGGTAGGCTGAGGAGGGAAATTACAGCTTACTGAATAAGTTAAAAACACATGGGAGCATATTTTGCCTATTTTGTTGTAACTATGGATAACCTTTAAGGATGATGCGGGCCTGTAAAACAAAGCAGACTGTTGATTTATTTTCAGCTGAGGTTAGGAGGGGCAGGAACGAGGCAAGGAATTACTGGGGGGGGAACACAAACCAAACCAAACAAACAAACAAGATCATTTCATGGCTAGGAAAATTATGCATGTTGCTCCAGAGAGAGAGGGAATTGCATTCTACCCTGGCTTCCACCACAGATTCCCTAGGATGCTAATTAAGTAATTTAAATTTTTCAGGTTGTAGGTTCCTAATTTTCTGGGCATCTGACTTGGAAGTCTGAAGGTTAAAACACAAAAATGCTGAACACAGCTACAGCTGAAGCTGATAAAAATTGTGTCTGGTACTTAGTGTCTAATACCAGTTACTCTGAAAAAAACACAGTCCTTGGTATCTCAGAGAAGGCATTCAAAATTAACAGATCCTTTAGGAGTTATTTTCCTGTGCTTTAGTGGAATAAGTATGCTCCATTAATGAAACCTTCTCTGGCTCAGGTGTTACTCAGATTTTGGAAGTGCTTATATACTTACTGGCTTGGGAAATTATGTGGAAGAGCTCAAGAGAAGACGACTGCTTCTGTCCTCTAACAGGGTCTGAACAGTGAGCTGCAAGTATTCCACCAAATGCACCCTGACCAACAGCTGAATGCTGTTCATTAGGTGAACACCACATCCCTCTTTTCTGCACTGAGTTATGTCAAGGAATGGTGAAATAGAGTACTGGGTCAGTTAATTAAAGATCAGTATGATGTATATGTGCAGCAGAGTGAAATGTAAAGCTGTATAGGCAAATTTGAATTACTAATTTTGAAACCTTACTATTGCATACTCCCTGTGTGAATTTAACAACCCATACATCCTTGTTTGTCTTTTGAGTGTGTGTGTACATGTGTGTATGCACCTATCCTTGGAGAGCGTACATCTGTGTATGTGTGCAAGAGAACATTAATTCTGTATGAAGAAACAGGTTTCTTTCAAACTTCTAGTAGAAACTAAGGCAAAAATAATTTCCATGCCTTCATCATGTTATTCTAGCTGCGAAGAACCTTTCAATCAAGTGTGACATGAGATAAAAATAAAGATATGGTGTAGCCACTTAAAACATTTTAAGAGAAAAGGCTGTTTGCCTTGCTAGGTTTCAAAGAAAACAGAAAATTTCTAAAGAAGCTCAAAAAGAAGAAAAGAAAGAAAAAATAAATTGAACATGCAGACCTCTTCCATTTCCAGACCATTGTCATTCCAGAGGCTAAGGCAGATTCCTGGTGGTGCACTGTTTTTAGGATAAAGTAGAATTCCTTGTGCCAACTCCAGCTGTCAAATAAGGCTAGGACTTGGAGGTGAGAATGAAGTACCGCTGTGCTTACTAAGGCATAAATCTAACAAGCTTGGAGGTATTATCTTCCCTGTTTTCCTTGAAATATAAATTAATCTGTATATTGTACAGGTGCATAATTACATCGCTTGGCAGCTACTGAAAAACAGGATTGTTCTTATGTCTCTGTATTTGGAAATCTTATTCCAGGTTGGAGTCCCTTCCTTAGCACTTGTGAAAGTGATGTGGTTTGAAAACTTACCACATATTCCATTACTTCATCCTCAAAAGCAAAATAGCAAAACAGAAAACTTTATTATTAAACTGCGCAGAGAACATGGAGAAGTTACCAGAATTTCATTACAGGCTCACCCACAGGGAAGCTGTATTCCTGGACTAAAAAACACAGAAACTCAAACTTGTCCTTGTTTTATACAACCAAAATTTAGCATCCCCTTTTGGACGTAGTAACACAGGTGTTTCAGAAAAAGTGTAGGAATATGCCAGTGGGCCAATGTGGGATAACCTGCCTCCCATAAATCTCCTCTTGATGTGACACAGTGATTGACTCAAGTTGCCAAGACTAATGAAATGTAATATACTTCTAATTTCTTATTACTTATGATGAGACTGGATTGTCTTTTTTTGTAATCCATATACATTTCCTACCTTACTGTTAAGGATATTGATGTGTGGTGAAGGCTGACCTACCAATGCTTTCAGTGTATGCCTTTGGATGACACAATAAACCTGTGAACCTTATGTGAACCACTACAGCATCACCTCTCAGACCTTGCAGTCAGCTCACAAACTCTGCTGCTCCAAGTAGCAGTACTTTTTTGCTCTACTGAAGAGCAGTAGAGGAAAATGACCGTCACCCTGGACAGGTTCTCTGTTACAGGCTGTAGCCATGTCATCAGTGAGCGCGAAGGCTACTGTTGAGTCTATCTATTGGCAAAGCCTGATACAGCAACCTATTCACAGCATGGAAGAGACTCATCCCAAAAGCCTAGAGGTGTCAGAGCACAAGCAGTGAGTTGGAGAAAAAAAAGGAAGGAAACAAATATTTTTAGCACTCAAAACTGGATGGAAAGTGGAAGTCTACGTAAAGTAGAGTTAACTGAACCCTGAAAAGGCTGTAAAAGGTCCTTATAGGAATCTAGTGTAAGATTTCCTAAGATATCTCTTACTTCTTGCAATCAGTTTCTTGACATAAACTCAGTAAGTCTAGGAAGCCTGTCATTCCTAATTTGCAAGGATAATAATAACAGGGTTTTTTTTAGTTAAGCATGAATTCTGTGAGATCTCTAGTCTCAGCACATCTGCCCCTGCTCCCCTGCCAATCCAACCACCCCAGCAGAAGCAATACAGTACTGTGAAGAAAAAGGAGCAGAGAAGGAGCACAGAAAGTTTCTCCCTTCAGTTTCAGAAGCAGCAAGCTGAAGCAGAGACAAGAACAAATAGATGGGTTTTTCAAACAACACGACCGTGGCCACAGTTCCTGTGGTAAGAAGCTTGCTCAGTCTCAGCACCTCAGCAGCTTGGGGAGAATGATGCCTGGGGGACGCACCGAGTCCTCATTAAACAGGCAGAAACAGGCACAGAGTCACAGGGTCTCCTTCTTGCTTGAAATGTGATTTTATTGCCTCCTTTCGTCTGTCGCTCTAGGCAACTGCCTGCTTCGCCTGCTCCTAAAACTGGGCCAGCTTGCTAGGGAGCTGCAAAAAAACCACTCAGCTTTAAGTGGTTCAATCAGAAGGTGTAACTCCACACAGGAGTTTTTTAGCTTCTATGTGAAAGGGGAGATGCTGGTCATTTTGCTGACCCTTAAACTTTGATTTTTGACCTGATCTTAAGCTCCACCTTCCCAACTGCTGCAAATAGTTACCCTTTTAGAAAGAAGACAATAGGAAAGCTGAACGTGCAGCCCCTGGCAAAACCAGGCTCTAAACATCTAAGGAGAACTGATGGGTATTTTAAGTACCCAGGTCACACCTCAGTGGCTGTATTTTAGTGCAGGGCAAAACACTTCACTTGAAAGATATAAAAAAGCCCCTTCAGCTATTATGACCCCATCACATACTTGGTATAGGATTTCCAAAAGTCCTAACTATAGGTATGCCTTCGCTTCAACAAAGTTACTAAGCATGTCTCCACTGATTGAAGAGAGACTGAAATTAGACCAGTACTGAGCGCTTTTGCACACCTCACAACATGTATTAAAGTATTAAAGCACATATGAACAAGGACAGATATTTAGCTTGCAGACAGAATAAATTTGTTTCTCCTAGTTAGGTTTGTACCACAACACTGCCTATAGCATATCACTCAAGTTACTTCCCAAGCTCTTCAGATTATTAGAGCTGATCTCTCTATATATTAATTCACCTGTAATGCTCACTTTTCTACAAAACCAAACTCAGAATTACATGTCTCAGAAAGCTGTGTGTAAACTGCAAACCCTTACTCACACTGGGTTTAAGCCAAACAACTTGCTGCATTTTTTTTATTGGTCTCCATGGGTTTGGATCAGGACCACTGAGCTGTACTTCATACTTCCAGTGTCTTACCATTTCCTGTGGCGGGACTGCTCAAGAAGTAAAGCACTACTCTCTCTGAATTACATCAGGATCAGGTCATCAGGAATAACTTGGGTTAACTCATGTGTTTTACCAAGGGATGTATTCTGTAGCTTTATTTAAATACATCTGAACTTGGAGCAAATGAGGCCAGAATGATAACCAAGAAACATTCAGATAAAAGGGGAAAAATATATAGTGAATACATATGAGTAAAGATTCACTGCTACTTTGCTGATTGATAGTTTTTCAGGATCAAGCTACTAGCCATGTTTGTATGAAGTCACTTGCAGAATTACAGATCGAATGGTAGATGTTTTTATTCCTGTTCAGCACAAGGATACTTCTTGCATTAACTTTAATGACAGACAGTAAAGATGTGTTCCAAGTACAGTGAAGTCAGTGTGAAAGTTTGGGGATCATGCCTTCAGGCAATGCTCTGCAATCCTTTCTACAGGAGGAGAATCTCTGCTCAGGCATCTTCCACATAACTAGTTTGGGACTCAAATATGGAGACTGATTCTAAAATATCACTTCTGAAGTAGTACATTCTGCGAAATTTAAATTTACAAAATCTGTTATTCAATATGAAACGGGATAATTTTGATGTATTTTTTGGAATGAACACAGCAGTACCCTCTTCATGATTTGTATCCAGTTTACATAACGTTATTTTATATTCTTTTTCTTTTTGTTGAATTAACAAAACTTTTTTTTTTATTTAAGAAAAGCGACCAACTAATCTCCAACTAAGTTAACCCAGACTGCTTTCATACTGATAAAGTCTTAGGTAAAGCAATCAATTAGTTTCTCTGTAATCATGTCTTTACAGTCTCCATTTCAGCCTCATTGTACTTCGTTCCCAGCATTACATATTCACAGGCGCTGAATCTGAGGATGTTGAGCCCCAAATGCAGACAGATTGAAGCTGGACAGCTGAAGAGATTACCACTCTGAGGCATCTGTCCACTTCGGCTTTCGCAGACATGGCAGCTACCGCGACAGGAAGCTGAGTCATGCATAAAGGCAATCCAGTTTACAGATCAAAATAGAAATACTGGGAGTCTGCAAGCTGCACGGACTACCTGCTTCATATGCAATGCAACTATCCCTGCCGAAAGAGCAGTAACACCCAGACAGCAAACAGACAGGGTGAACAGTTGGAAATGATAAACCTGGTCCCGTTTCATTCAGCCTGGGTTTGTAGAGACGCTATATTCAGTTAAAAGCTGATGTTGTTGTCAATGCTGTCAAAGACAAAATTCCAAAATAATGCAAATGAGGCAAACTCAAGTTTTCAACTTAGTAAATATGACTGCCAAAAAGAGTCTTAAAAAAACCACTGCATTATGACTGGCATGGAAAAGGGGTAGGTCAATGAGCCTCATCATCCAACGAAGCTGTCTGAGAAATTTGTTGATGATAATATTAAGGCAGCAGCAACATGAAGTGAGAGTCTCTGCATGCTTCCCAGGAGCTGCTTCCACAAGCACATTCATATTTAAGGACTGCCTAGTCCTTTATCCTGGAGAAGCAAAGGAGATCGCCCTGCTGAGAGTCAGTCCCAGCAAAGTGCGTAAGACGTAATTCAGCCTATGCTATAAATCATTTCCTTTGTGCATTCATTAACTGTCTGCAGCCTCAAGGAGCTGCTTTTCAGCTCTCTGTAACATAAATTACCTGTTCATGACACAAGCCAGAAAAAGGCGCCTCTAAGCACGTTGGCCATACAAAGGGTATGTGAAGTGCAGATAAAACCAATAGTTTTGTAAGCAGTGACATATATGAAGCCTCATTTCCTATGGAATTGCATCTCATGACTGTCAGATTTTTTTAACCAGATTATTACAAAGCTTCAGGCTTGTCTTAAATGGGGCATCAGAGAATCCACAAAGAAGAGGAATATGCATGTCTACCATGAAAGGCTTCAAGTGAGATTTGCTCCTTATTGGACACTACAGAATCCTAAAGGAATATACATTTTGATTGAAAGGAGGATTTTCCAATTCCTAGGCATTCAGTTCCCAACCCAGTGACACAACCTCTTTGTCTAGTGTTGACATTCCAATATTAATAGTTGTAATGTAAGCTGCATATTTTTCCTCTTTCAGGTAAGCACACTCCCCTGCCCAGCTATGTTCACGGAACCTACAGGAATGTTATCTTTTTGAGAATTAATATCTTAAAAGTTGCCCCTCTATATCATTTGGTTGAAATAGACCCAAAATTTATGGTGTACAGAACTAATAAAGCAACAGCAAGCAAACAGCAGCAAAATTACTCTCTTATACTCGGATGCAAATACACATAGGATGCAATTTTGCATATGCCTTATTTCTTTAAGAAAACAGGATAAAAAAACAAACACCAGCTCAGCGACACTTAAGGAACCCATCTGGCTGTCCCCTTTGCTTCTGAAAGAGCGCTGAGCAGTTTGCTTCTGCCTGCTTTAGTGGCGTTACCTCCCGGGAAGCCACCTCAGCCGCCCCCCGCCGCTGCTGCCAGCGCCGGCCCCCGCGGGCGGCTCGTCCGGCCGGGCCGCAGCGGGAAGCGAGCGGGCACCGAGAGGGCGGCGGGCCGGGAAGCCCGGCTCCTAAACGCTTTGTGTAAATACACAGTAAGGTTGCTTTATAGACAGTATACATATTATATATTTAAAATGTGTAAATACACAAGCCGGCTTTGTGTCAGATAGAGCGGATGAAATTGCCTATATAGACACCACCCTCATCGAAGACTCTTCTCTCCAGCCGTTCAGGCATGCAGAAGCACCTGCAAGCCCCTCTGCCGAAGCTCCCGCGCATGAAGGCGCTCCCACGGCCAACAGCCCCACCGGGCTAACCGAGGCCCCGAGCCCCCCCCTTCCCCCGCCCCTGCCCCCCCAGCCCCTCCCCTCCGCTTTGCTGCCAGGTCCCTGCCCGCCTGCCCGCCCCTCCCGGGGAGGTTTCTAAACTCTGCGGCTCGCCCAAGGCCCGCCGCCCGGTGGGGCTGGGGCCGCCGCTCCGCTCCACACCGCACCGCACCGCTCCGCGCCGCGCCGCCGCCCTCCGACGGGCACCGACCGGCCGCCCCCGCCCGACCCCGCCGTCCTCCTGAATATTTCATGGGCGCTGCCCGACGGGATGCCCCGCCACTGACTGCTGCAAAGGGACCGCATCCCGCCGGCTGCTTGTCTCGCTGCTTCCTGCCTCTTTCATTCTTCAAACCGGGGCTTTTCATTTATTCCGATAAATAAATAACTGATTAAAAAAAGAAAGGAAAAAAGAAAAAAGCAGCAAGAGCATCTCTTGTATCTGAGCGGGTGGGACTCCTGTGCAGGCGATTACAGAACAAAACCCAAGAAGGGCTCTGAACTCTCCAGAGCCCAAAGGATGAGCCGGCAGCAGTCTTCCTATAAAAATCCGACGCCGGGGCCGTGACACGCTCGGAGGAAGGAGGAGGGAAGGCGCCGTCAGCCTTTGCCGGAGACGACCCTGCCTTGGACGCCGCGAACCCTCGTGGGCGGAGGGGGAACACGAGAGACCCGCCGGCCCGGCCGCGCAGCGGCTCGTCCCGGCGCCCGGCCTCCCGCTGCTCTCGGCGGCGGCCGGGGGCCCCGGGCGGGCGGCGCTGGGCTGTGGCGGGGGCAGGCTGCCGCCGTCCTGCTGCCGCGCCCGGCACCGCTCCGCCGCAAACTTTGTTCCCGCGCCCTCCCCGCCGCGGGGGCCGGCCGCCGCCTCGCCTCCTCACCTCCCCCGCGCTCCGGCGCCGGGCGGCGGCCCCGGCCCCAGCCCCAGCCGCCGAGGAGGCGGGCGGCGGCCCCGGGCAGCCGGAGGGTCCGCATGGCCGCTGCCGGCAAGCCGGTGGCGAGCGCCGCTGCCGCCGCGGCGGTGCGGAGTCTGCCCTGAGCCGGAGCCCGGCGGGGGCCCGCCGGGACCGCCCTGCAGCGCGGCGGGATGTGGCCGGCCGGGGCGGGCGGCAGGCTGCCCTGCCCGCGGGACGCGGCGCTGCGGCGGGCGGCGTTCTCCGGCAACCTCTCGGCGCTGCCGTCCCACCTGGTGCCGAGCGGCAGGAGCGTCCGCGTCTTCATCAGCGCCAACCCCGAAGGTAACCCGCGGCCCCGCCGCTCCCCGCCGCCCGCCCCGCAGCTCCCCCTGCCGCCCGCAGCGCCCGCGCCGCTCCCCGGCCCCGCCGCTCCCCGCCGCACGCGGGAGGCCTCGCTCTGGGGTCCGCGGGGCGGCCAACACCGGCCCCGGGGCCGCCAGGGCGGGGGGCTCCGGGGCCTCAGGGCCCCGCAGGGCAGCCTGGCGTGGCGTGGCGGGCGGCGTGGGGCGCGGGGCGAGGCGGCCGTGGCGTGGGGTGGCGTGGGGTGGCGGGGCGAGGCGTGTGGCAGCGCATTGGGCGGCTCGGCGTGCCGGCTGGCGGGGATTCGGAGGCGGCGATGTACTCCGCTCCTGAAGTTTTATGCGTGTAAATGACACGCTGAAAGGCACTGGGGTGGTGGTGGCGGGGTGTCTCTCTTTTTTGCGGGCACAGGGTACGCGGGGGTCTCGGGCGTGGAAACGGGTTGCCTTCTAGCGAGGCGGAAGCTTTTCCGGGGGGATACGGTGTGGAGCTCCCCTGGGGAGGCTGGTTAATAGAGTGTCCGATTGATTCGTAGCACGGTGAAAGCAGGTTTCCGCCGGCTGAGGCTACGGCAAATGTGTCCCTTTGATCCCGGTCACACCGTGCTTCCAAGGAAGCGTGCACTGAAACCTGCGATTTTATCTTAATAACGCCGGGATCGCATAGTCGGTGTCTGAACTAATTAGGCATCCTGCTACGTAAAGCCTATTTTTAAAATTACCCTTTGATACGAGGAATTTGCATACATTCAGGAGGTGGCATTCCCACTCGTAAGATTTAAGTTGCTGAAGCATATTCCCACTTGAAGCACGGAAATAATAAATTAAGCGTTCGCACCTCTGACATTTCTTTTCTGTCAAAATGAGCCCACTGTATTCACAATTCTCTTTCACACCACCACCCACCACCTCCCCCCCAACACTTCTAATTCAACAATACTGTCACCTTTTATGCAAACATCAGAGATCTGAAAATCATGCCTGAAATGACTAAAGAGTTTGAATTTTGAACTGAAAATTGTCTTGGCACCAATACTTACGTGAGTATGAGAAATAGCGCTCGCAAGCAAAAAAAGTGGGCATAGTGCTGCCTTGAAGAATTCCCACACCTCCAGGTCTTCCGAGTTGCTCTCGACACGAGGAAGCTCTCAGCTCTTGCATCCAACATCCCTGTTTGTTGGAAAAGATGCCGTTCGTTAAGGAGGGCATGAAAATGCTTGCAGTTTGTTGCTGCAATCTAAGCAAAGATGTAAATAACAATAATCGAAATAATGTTTATTTGGCTCTGAAAGAAAATTGGTGAGGGTTTTTAGAAGGTAAGTTATTCGTTAGAAATGGATTTCTGCCAGCACTGCTTTAACTGTGGAGCTACTGACACCTCCATATTTGACATGAATGGCATTTATCATCAGGATAGCTCAGTATGTTAGCTAGATATTTATTAAAATAAAATTTTAAAAAATTCCCCAAAAACCCAAACCCAAACCACCAAACTCAATCTAAAAGTTGGGCTTTGAAGCCGTATATATCCATTAGCAGGATTTTACCCTTGCATTGTCGTTTCAAAATTTCAGCCTTAAATAAATGCGAAGAGGAAGAAAATAATTCAGTCGGTTTAGGATTATTTATATGAGCTTCTTTGTAGCCTCATATGTTCACTATGATGAACGCTTCTCATGTCCAAAATGTCATCTGCAGCATTGCTCCTGCTTTCAGAAATGGTAGTATGGGACACAAATGTCAGAGTGGTTACAGATTTTGATTACCGACAAAAGCCACTTATGTGAATGCTTAGGGACTCTAAATGATGAGAAACAACCGTGACTACTTATCAGTGGTATCACTGACACGGAAGTATTACTAACCGCATGTGACCTTACAAAAAGAACATATCAATAAACAAGAAAAAGTAGCTTACAATGGGATTTAGATATCAGCTAGTAAAGTACTTAGAAATAAAAAAGCTGTTTGCAAAATAGCTAGAAGAGTTCACAGTGCAAGAGTTCTGGAAAAAAAAAAGGTTAAACTCTTCCAACTTGGTACACTATGTAGCATATTTAAGCCCCAAGCCACAGCGTGTATTTGCATGACTAAGGCCTTTCTTGTTAATTTTCAGCATATCATTACACTTCGTACCTGTTCTTGGTGCTGAGCGTTCCTGAAGGGGGTTCAGAGTCCCCAAAGCCCCAGTGGAAGTGAATATGCCCTAGCTGCGCTCTGCATATCAGAACTGTGGTGCCAGAGAAGTTTAGGGTTTAATCCTCCTAGAGGTCACAAGAAAACTTTTTCGACAACTTACAGTGTACAATCTTAAAAGTACTTTTCTTTAAATTTATCAGTTTAGTAAGTAGATATTGGAGAACTCCGGTGAATCAGTGTTGGGTCTTTCTTTACAAACATACTTTAGTATGACTGAAATATATTATGGTTTTATTATGCAACTAAGAAAATGATTGTTGGTAAAATTTCTGAAACAGAAGTCCCTGAAAAGAACAATAAGTGGTGACGATGAGCATGGGTAACAGGAACAAAATTGCTTCATTTTCCAGCCTCTGGTGTTCCAGAGGAGATTTTGTAGCTTAGTGAAACTGTATGTTTCCCTAGTAGTTAACAGTATTGGCTTGTTCAGATTGTTGGTATCAATTAATCAATGTTCATATCACTGAAGATTATTGGATCTTCAGAAACACTGAAGTTGCTTTATTATTTGAAGATAAATAAGTCTCTTCTCTCATTTCAGCAGATATAAGCAGTCAGATGTATTTTAAACGTGTTTTGGCTAAGAGAGGTTGAAGATTTTGCTTTAAATAAGTTATTGGTTTTCTCAAGATATTTTTATTGCTCCAAAGTGGTATGTGTGTTATATTTGCCTGATTGTAATAAGTGCTTTTACTGTGAGATGTAGAAATCTGTGGACTGTAACAGCAATCAGTTAATGACAGTTTCTCTGCTACTCAATAGTGCCTGTAGAGATGCCTTCCATTAACATACAGTTCTTATTAAATACAACAAGTATAAACTTCCATATGGTGCCCTTATATGGAGCTGTGACATCAACCCTATATAGGTTCAGAACATTCCAATGATTCTCATCACTACTTCAGGCAGAAAATTATTTGAGTTGCAAAGTCCACTATTTCAAGAAATTATGTGGTGATACAAGGCAGTGTTACAAGCCCTGGTTGAAACTGATGCCTTAACCGGAGTTAGGAATTTGTCTTGAAATGAAATCCTGTGAATTGGAAAATACGGTCAAAACTCTGATAATTTTAAATTCTCTTGGCTCTTCTGAAAGTGGGGAAGTTAGCCCTTTGCTAGTTTGAATTAAGGTCTTGTTATTGCTTCAGTTAGTTAAGACATGGAGAATTTCTTACTCTGAGCTCTTTAAGTTTTGGTTGTGAAGGTGCCTTTCATGCCTGTAATTTAGCAGAGACAACTGAATGCATCGAAGAGAGATATGTATAAAGCCAAATGCTACACAGAGGTGGTTCCATTGAAGACGGGATGATAATACCTTTATATAGCATCTGAGTGTGTCCTGACATAGGTGGTGTTAGCCACTCTTATCTCAAAGTGTAAACAGGGTTGCTTTTAACACTTCGCATGGTAAGGATGCTCCCTTTTCCACCCATTGGATCAGCTGCACGCCACCTGCTCTCCTATGTGCAGTGCCTCTGCGTACCTCCTAAGTTCCAACACAGCATTGCTTTTCACTGGGCCTTGACAGTTAATATTTTTTAGCCATTTCATAGCCATTCAAAACATTTCTATTGTACAAACAGAAACAATTATGATGAGATCATGAACAAGCATTGTTTTAACAGCCCTTTTTAAGACTGAAGAGTTACGTTCCTCATGGTTTCTGTGCCTCAAGTACCCATTTTTTAAAACTAGAAAACCAACTACTTATAAAAAAACCTAACCGGTACTAGTTTTGACATGATTGGCGAGCTTAAATATGCAGTCCTATGTGTACATGTAGAAATGTAAAATGAAGATCTTAATCCTAACAGAAGATACTACTGATTCTACCACCACTTTAGTGCCTCCATCGTGCAAGCACGGAATAAAACTAACCTGTAAATTTAGAGCTTCACCAGCTTCCCCATAGACTGCCCGAGTGAGATTTCCTTGTCTTACCCTATTGAATGAGTTTGAGTTTTCTTGAGTCATTATACAATTGTTCAGCTTAGTTTCCATTGACACGCATCATCCAGAACATTGTATTAATGTGAAAAAAGACTTGCTTCTAATAAAGCATAAATGTTAGGTGCCCAATTTACATGTTTTCCCATGATACTGAAACCAAAATCCTCACCTGCAGTTAGTTTGTTGACTAGGTAAGGATTATTCCTATAAATAATGATTGCAGAAATGGGTCTTACTAATGTTTTTGTTTGGACCTATTGTTGTAGGCTGCTTGGCAGGGATTACGTGTCTTTTTATGCATGTTGATGTACATCTGAAAGAAAAAATGTTATGTGCATTTGTAGTTTAGTGCTACTGAATATGAGGGTGAATAACTCATAGCAGATGAAGAATTATGATTGCTTTAACTACAAAGGTGTTGCGATATGTGATAAGACAAAGGTATAACTTTTGATTCTTAGCATATTCCAGGTGTATTACACTATTTTTACCTGAAATACCTGAAACGTTGTTTCTCTTAAGAAAGATATAATTGAGGGAATGTTAAGGTGGAAAAATACTCAAAAGTCAGAATAATGCTTAGTTAACAATAGTCCATTTTGGCCAGCCCCAAAATCCCATATGGTGTCCCTACTTGGATACGGTTATGAAGATCTTTTTCTAAAGACAATTTTATATAATCTGGGTGGAATTTATTCCTTAGCTGAAGGAAAACACAGATGTTCAAGTGTATGAAATTGCAAGGGAGGTGTTGCGGAGATGTGGAGACAAATAACTCCAGGACTTTTTTTATGCTAAGTGTTACTTCTGGTTACCTAACTTTGTGCCTATTTATGGTTGTATGTGACGCACATCACTGTAGTGTTTAAGAGCTACAAACCAAGCTACACTTGGGGGGAAAAAAAAAAGCTCAGTAGTTTTAGAGATAAAATTGGGTATCTCAGTTTGGGAGAGCAACATGGTTCAAGTACCTGGGTTTGGTGTGGGCCTTAATTTGAAATATGTCTTATTTCAGGAGGCCCAGAGGTCAGAGATACCTACAGTTTATTAGGCTGCAAAGAAGCCTGCCATTTTCAGTATTTCTGCTGCTATGTGAAGTTTTCTGTCTTTCCTCTTGTGCCACAGAACAAATGTTACTGGTGTGGTTGAGCAGAAAGCAAGATCTGACTCTCCCTGAGACCGTATGACGAAGTCTCTTGTAGGTTATAACTTTTAACTGCTGGCAAGGCCGGGCTGGTAGATCTCAAGCAGAACCAGTACAAGATGATTTTTTGCTGAGCAGATCTTCCAGTCTTTGTTCCTGTTAGAGGAAATTATCATTTTAAGCTAGGGTGGAGACTGAATTGGGTTGAAGTTTATTCCACCAGACAGACAAACTTGAGAAACTGTTGATGAACTGTATGAAAATAACTGCTCTTCATGTCCCCCTGTTCTTTCTGTGGGTTCCTTGCTTGGGGACTGGGCTAAGGATTTGCTCAGAATGTACCAAATATGGAAGTGGAAACATTGAGTTTTGTTTAATATTCACAAAATTTTTCATTCGTGTACTCAGAAGTTAGGATGTGCACTTGGGGAGCAAGACTAAGATCAAGAGGTGTGGGGTTTTTTTCAGTAAACAGCAGCTACTTAGTTTGTTGGTTTTGTTCTTTCTTCTTGATATTCAGAAATAAGCAAAATCGCCTGAAAGCCAGTCACCTTCCTACTAAGCAGCATCTGGAATTATCACCTCCAAAAGTTTGGATTAGGTATTTACCCCATTACTTAAAAAATGGCACTTAAAATTTTTAACTGCATGACCGTTCTTTTTTAATTTAATAAAAATTATTAAAATTGAATTTTTCTATATTTTTGTATATGTGTCTATAATGCATATACACACATGCACACATATACACAAATTACAGAAAATAGTATAAACTATTACATTGTATAAGTGGATGTATAAAACCGAAGCTACACTATCATAGACGATTTTCAAACGTGCTGTTAATACCCTGTGTAAGAACTGGGTATGTTCAAAGGGCATCACTCAAGGTTGTAATTGTAGCATTACTGAAGAACAGCCTACGTCCTGTTAAATGCTATTGTAAAAGCTTTACAGAGCAGTTTAGATTTTATCCACAAGTAAACTTGTAAACATTCAGGGTTGTATGCACCTGCATCTTAGGTTTTATGACTGTTTTTCTTAGCATTGAAGAAATAATATTGAAACAGAGCAGAACCTACAATTTCTTTGCTTCCTTTCTAACTTTGCAAATATTGCTTTATTTCTTCAGATGTATTTGCATGCTTAACTGGTAGTCTAGTAGGTGTGTATATACAAACATATATATGCATGCATCTTTTTATTAAACTAGAAATACAGATCAGTCAAGATGTGCGTAGGACACGAGCGTGCCTCATTCTTGTGCAGCGTGGTCATCCTTTCAGTGACAAAGAGGAGCTTGTGGACCGTGTACATTTGACAGTTTCTAAGTACAGAGAGGGACCATGAAACACTTGTGCAAATTCCATGTAATATTAATTTCTCAGGTAATATGTTAGATGATGGACAGCAGCAGCATTGAATCAAGTCCTTATTGTGAATTGTTACCTGACCAAGGTATGAGACCCAGCTTGAAGAGAGGCAGCGCCGTGCAGGGAGCGTTACAGTGCCCTGTCAACACAGGGGAGCTTCTTTCCTGCCTGATCAAGGGCAGTGGGTTGGCCTCTCAGCTGAGCAACAGTCTGCTGTGCAGCAAACTAATGAGGATTTTAGAGGCTGTGTTTCAAGGAGACCACATGTATTCTGTGGTGGGGTTTCTCTAATTGCGTAAGAACAGTGTAATGCAGAGGGTACATAATTTGGCATCCTATCTCCAAGCTTATGCAGTGAAAGAACTCCTTTTAAGAAACTTACATGACTATGTAGTCATATGCATGTGTTAACAGATGTGTAAACACACGAGAAAATCCTACATTAGACTTAAGTTTTGTTTCGAGAATTTTTAAATATTTATTATGGAAAGAAAACTTTAGATCAAGGAGTTACTGAACTTCTAATACAAGATTTGAGGTCAGTGCCTGAGCAGCAAGTTTTTTCATCTCAAACAAATGAAATTTCTTGGAATTTTCATCTGCTGAAAGAGCATTTTGTGATATCCTTTCAGGCCGCAATAATAATACATTAGTAATATTTAGCTACCAGTAAGTTAATGTTTTAATATATTGAAGGCAGTAGATATAAATATAATGTAGTCATAGATAGTCGTGTGTATGGAATACAGAGAAATCTGGCAGGTTTTAATATAGGCAGTGCTGTTCAAGACAACTGCTTTATCCCCTTACGGGAATTTCAATTAAAGAAGGATATAATAGAGAGAGAACCCAATTTAATCATGGTTGTGCCAGTGCAACTCTAAAATAACTCCACTGGCCTGATGCTACTCTTATTAATTTAGGTTTTGTATGAGAGAGAGGGTTTTACTTCCAAAATCTCTAGCGAAAAGGGGAGTAAGGCTAAACCACAGGTATCTGAAAGCAGGGAGTGTAGCAAGGTAACAAGGAGGGAGCCCCAAGTCAGTGCAGAGCACCATGTCCACGCTGCTGTGTCAGGCAAGGAGGAGGTGTACCACATGCAGCTCTAGTAAGCCACCCCATCACCACCATAATTACATGCCTGCCTCTACCTTTGACCTGGTCTTAAACTTGCTCTGTAAGCATCTGCTAATGCCCATTGTTGGAGACAAGATGCTGTGCTGGACAGACCTTATGCCTGACCAACCACAGTCATTATTGTACACAATCTGGATGCCAAGTAAAAAAGGTCATCTTCACAGACTAGATTTATCTGGCTGTTCAAAGTACACTTGGTGCCAGAAGCTGGAAAGACTAGCAAATGGCAGGACTTCCACACTGGGCTTAATCCAGAGTCATGCTGTTGTTAAGTATCAGTTGTTGGGACTGATCAAATAGCTGAACAGATCAGATTTCAAATTGTCAGAGCCCGAAAAACAGTCTTGTACAACCTGCTCCTAGCGTTTGCTTGGGGTGGCACAGCTGCAGTACAGTAATGTGTCTGATAATGATTAAACATTCAAAAATGTTTATTAATAGTGTCCATATCACTCTACTAGCAATTGAGAACCTTCACAGTCTCACGTACGCTTTATAAATCTCCAGCTTTATCCTCCAACTCTGTTATCTGAATCAGGTAGTGCGACATGTAGCTATTATACTGTATGTGTGATACATAGCAACATTATTTGTAAAATTGTTATTTAGAGTCTCTAATTAGTAATGTTTTACAAAACATTAAGATGAAGTGAGAATTAATGACTAAAAGCTCTATCTGGACAGCCTTAGTTTCGGAGAGCTCCCCAGCTGAAGTGTTTGCTATTGGCGGGCTTTTCTGAAGGCTAGGACCTTTGATGTGTTCGTATTACTAAAGAGCATTTGCATTTCTTACAAGCTACAGGCTCGATAAAAGTACAAAAGAGACGTTCAGAAGCATATATAAAAGTTCAAAGTTAAAAATCATTGGCAAAATAAATGGCTTGTGCAAACCCTCCAAAAACCTGTTTTTAGCATAGTGGTTTCAATATATATTGTCTGTTAGTATTGTTTATTTGTGTTGTACAAGATTGATACTTGACCGTGCGATGTAGGAAGAAATGACTGGCACTTCAGAATATTTGTGACAGAATCCCTGACACTGCCTGAGTTTACACTCAATGTTTATTCACAAGCGATCTCACTGACTGGTTTTTATTAGATTAAGATTACTTTTAAATGATTGAGAACCACTGAATAACTATGTGGGTTTAATAGTTTTAGATTAGAAGAGTTATCCATATTTGTAGAGTTAGGCACATCAGCTGTTCTGTAGAAGATAAACGAGAAGCAAATGCAGTAAGATCGGACATAGTGAGTTAGATCAAAGGAGCCCAGGACTGTTCCTGTGATCCTGGCGGTTTCAGATGCATGATGGAAGAACAAGAGATCACAACAGGGACAAAATGATGAGGACTGTATCTTTGTGTTTAATAATCTGTGAGGTCCTTTGCTTCCATTAATTTGTCTCGTTGCTTTGCTATTTAGTCAGTAGTTTTGGTACTTGTAACAGCCTTTCCAAGTCTCGAGATAGATTATTGCCCAGTGAGGTGAAAAATCCTACTAACTTCAGTGGGAATTTTGTATGAACAAGACCATGCGTATTCATCAAAGAAGAGATCTCAGAAACCAAAAGTGGAAATACCTGTGGAACAAGGGTACCTAAAAGCAGATGTCCCTAAAAGAGTAACTATCCAAAACCATCATTGTAACGATTCATTTTTGTCTATTAGTACATAGAAAGAGAGGTTAACTGAAGTCCTAGTTATCTGAATGTCTTTATTTCCATGAGTTTATTAAAATGGAGCCATAATAATAAATAAATAAGGAAATGACAGTGTACAATAATCTAAGGAGCCTAAAGTACGGAGTTTAATCTAAAGGAGTCCAGTGTGTCGTGCAGGACTCCAAGGGTTATTTTATTACCAAGGATTTTCCACATCTGCCTATGCCATCATGACACATCTAGAGGATCTTGCTTTACTGTCATAATCAAACATAACATAAATCATGTATGACTGCTTTATAAGTGATTTTCTTAAAAAGGACTTAATCTTTGGTTTTTTGTACTTACTGTTGTTTAATAATGGCCCCGCAAATTCTAGAAAAGGAGATCAGAGGAAAAATATTTTCTTACTTAATAATAATCCTGGTGGCTAGATTCATAGCCTGTACTGTTCTGGCAAGAGAGTAATTTGTTCTGAAGAAAATGCCTATATTTCTTCTTCATTTTCCACCCTATAATATTTCTGATAGCTCAGATACTGAGACCAGTGAGCAGTAGGTGTTGATCCTCTTTTTAGGAATTGTTACTGGTAAATGTTAGGAAAATGGTGAAATTATATTACGGTTTGATAATGGTCTTGATTTACTTATATGTTTATTGTGGAATCCAATAATTAAATTTAAATGTGATGAAGAATTATGCAATGCTCTTGAAGCAAGTTATTGAAGCATTCTTGTGTATGTGGTCCATAATTTGGTATATCAAGACACTAGCAAAGTTTGTATGATGATTTACTTCGAAATGCAAGTAATTTACAACATGGGGTTATAAAGAATTAAGCAATTTGCTGTGAGCAAAATGAGCGCCATTGAGTTCAATGACACTTCATTTAAACCAGAAATATGTGGCCATAACAGATGTCCAAGGGACCACAGGCAGTTATTTCATTAGGCAGCTATTTAGTGTTGTGCAAATCACAGACCAGGGGGCTGGAAGGGACCTCCTGAGGCCTTTGGGTCTGTCCTCCTGCCTGAAGCAGGGTCAAACATACCTGTGCCATTCCTGACAGAAGGTAGTCTAGCTCTTCATGAGCTGTCTCCAGACCAGTTAGGAAAATACATAGGAAAATAGACTGTACAGCATACTGCTGCACTGTCTTCTGTACCACTACTGTACGGACACAAAATAAACTCATTAGTCAAGAGAAACTACCAAAGGCAAAAAAATTCCCTGAAAATTTCCTTGTGTAGAATGAGTTTCAGTAACTGGTCTATGTCATTATTCATAAATGTCTCAAATCTAGTTCCTGCCTCTTCATCCTTTTAGCATGCCAGGAAGCCGATCTATGCACCCAAGAAAAGATGTATAATATAAAGCACTAAACTCCCATACAGATTATTTTACCATGTATGCATGTCCTGCAGAGCAGTGCTTGTTTCAGGTGAAGCTTTCCTGCAAATAAGGCATTTCTGAAGCGTCTAATAGCTCGTGTTACAGCTTTTACTTTGATGGTTTATTTATGAATGGCAGGAGGAGGCTCATTTACAGGATTTCTCTTATTTACCTGCGGACTTATTCTCATATAGGATAGTCACTATATTTGAGATTAATATAATTCTGTCAGATTTCTTTAATGTCAATCATGAGTTAATATTTTTCAAAAGAGAACAGAAGATGTGGAAGACACACAGATCATCATATATTCCTCCTTTCTTTAGAAAAGAGCTAAAAATGCAAATGATCTCTTTACACTCCACCTGTTCTAATTATCAATTTTCTATTTTATACTTTCTATAATCAACTATATAATGCTACCAAGCAATTCCATTTCTGCTATATTGTTCCAGTGTTAATACCACGGTCATCTCCTCATAGTCATTATGTAGATTCAAAATTATTTCAAATAAAAGAAAGTAGATCCCCAGTTGTGGATTCAGTTGTGTTTAGCAGTATGTAGGTGTAGAAGATGTCTTGCCGATGTTTTTAGATATTCTGTGACCAAAGGACAAATATCTTCACAGGCATTGAGAAGGACTGCTAGTGTCTGGCAGCACAAGAAGTGGAAATGAAGTCAAGTCCACACTTTCAGCCATCTTCTACACTGCTGTTGAGAGTACAGCATCGCAGAAGACCTTTACCCTCCTTTAAAGGTCATTGTAGCTCATTGGGTATCATTATTGTGAAAATAAGAGCAAAGAGTTGGGGAAGATGGCTAACGTAATTTGAAAGTACTAATTTGGAAGACAGTCTGTAGTTCAGGCTCCGATTGACTGAATTGGTATGCCAGTCTGGAAGTTCTTCAAATATTATGTCCTGTATCACACTTGTGAAATGTATTAGTGGAAAATTGCACGTAGTTGTTTCAAATACATCTGCTTCTCAAATGGAGAAAGTGATTAGAGTATGTATTGTCCTTTTTCAATTACTAACTCAAGATTGTTAAACTACAAATTTACTATTACCTTAATATCTATCATTAACTAAATATGGTTAGCAAGCAGAAGAAATTAATAAAATCTGGAACAGGAAAACAAAATATAGTAAAATCAAGTCATCACAAAAATATTTTTCTCGTAAAAACAGATACATTCGAAATTTTATTTTAAAATAGCCTTTTCAACCAGATTATATTATCTTCACTGAAAATAATGCTTAGGTGAATCATTAGAATTGGAAAGGGTAAAGGAGAATGGAGGTAAGATAAATCACTCTTCCTTCACATGTCAATCACTGTTTTCCTCTCAGACATTACGTAACCCATCAAAACAAGCCAGTTTTGTGAATTATTTGGTCATGCTCAATGACTTCTAGTGCAGACCCCACCTGGAATTCTCAGTTTTAAAAACTGTTGTACCGCAGTGCCTGTAAGTGGGTGGTTATAGGTAGGTAGAAGCTGTCTGTTGGATTATGAAATAGTCCGGTACGAAATCAGTTGAGATTCTCGTATTTAGGCAAGGCGTGGTTGAGTTTCTGGCATCCCTCCCTCACGCAGTCCTGTTGTTCTGGGCTTAATGCCCTCATGCAGCCGCTCTCCTTTGCCAGGATTGTCATTTAGTTTCTTCATCTTTGGTAACTGTTTCTACAGCAGCCAAGTACTATTCTGACTGTGCAGTGATGTTATTTAATAGTCCTCTCCATTTAGCATCAAGAAAAAAAGTCTGTTGCAAAGCAAACTCCTACTTTATTGATGCAGATTTACTGCACTGATAGCAAGCAGCGCCTCTCCCTTCTTCTGTGGGTGTCTTTGCACAGCCACAAGTCTCAGGTTCAAGACTTTCTCATCTTCTGGTGTAAGAGTCATAACATGTTCCACTTGAAGCCCATACAGTAGGCTACATTTATCAGCCATACTTTCCCAGCTGGCCCGACTGACTTCAGCAGTTTTGTAGTGACCCAAACCATGGCCATGCTCCACCAAACTTAAGGAAGAATATGGCCTGGATTAGAACTTTGTGACTTGTGAACTGAAATAGAAAGTTTAGAGAAGGGAGGGACAACTTTAACAGAGAGCCAACAGTGCTTGCAGAGCTCTTCCATAGCTTCGCAGTGCTGCCAGATGTAAAGTCACATAGAAGTGTTTGCTTGAATTTCTTCAGAATGAGGTGTATTTAATAGGCCTGCAGTGGCTGTACTGTGAAATACGTGTGTGCTTTTATGAGCCTTGCTTTCTCATGGTTTTTTCATGGCTCACCTCCACTTTATGCCTTCTCAAAGCCTAAAACATACTACTTTGTTTACTTCCAGCACTTGAATCTGCAATCCAGTCAGGAGACAAAATGTCTGTGACATCCAGTTGCTGTATTGATTGCCACTGCCCCATTACCTCAAGTGCTTTAGTAACATACCCTGATTGTTTTCTCTTTGGTCTAGTAATGTCAGAAAAAAAATAGTAAAGCTACTGCAGTACACTCAACTTAATTGTTAAAAACATTTTCCAGTGTTGTACAGCTTCTTTTCTGCTTTCTAGGTAATTCCATGTTTTTTTGAAGTGTGAGTTGACACCTCTAGATGAATTAGTAGGATTTTTGCATGTATCTTTGTTACTGCACTGGCAGGCGTTTTTGCAGAGCTCGCTCTGAAGTCCTCTTTTAGATTTCATAAGAAGTTTTTCTTTCACGTTAATTTTTATTATAGTTGCAAATTCTTGTCCTTGCAGGCTTTGCTGTTTTCCAGTACTTAGTTGTAATAAGCTTTGGTGTTCTGCAGAGATAATTTTCAGACTTAATTTTGGTACCTCTAAATGTGCTGTGTCTTCAGTTTCTCATGTCACATCATTCAATTGTATGACAATAATTGTTTGCAAATTGTCATGTTTTCAAGAGCTTGTCCTGGTTTAAACTGGGATAGAGTTAATTTGCTTCCTAGTAGCTGGTATAGTGCTGTGTTTTGGATTTAGGATGAGAATAATGTTGATAACACACTGATGTTTTAGTTATTGATAAGTAGTGCTTACACTAGTCAAGGACTTCTCAGCTTCTCATGCCCTGCCACTGAGAAGCTGGAAGGGGACACAGCCTGGATAGCTGATCCAAACTAGCCAAAGGGATATTCCATACCATGTAACATCATGCTCAGTATATAAACTGGGGGAGTTAGCCAGGGGATGGGGACCACTGCTCAAGAATGGGCTGGGCATTGGTCGGAGGGTGTGAGCAATTGCATTGTGCATCACTAGTTTTGCATATTCTTCTACCATTATTACTATTTTCCCTTCCTTTTCTGTCCTATTAACCTGTCTTTATCTCAACCCACAAATTTTACTTTTTTTCTCCAATTCTCTCCCCCATCCCACTGCAGTGGGGAGTGAGCAAATGGCTGTGTGGTGTTTAGCCGCCTGCCGGGTTAAACCACAACAAGCTTTTCCTAGTTTGCTTTACTAAATGAAAGAATCCGATTTTGTTGAATTCTCCTGCTTGTGCAGTTTGCAGAAGGCAAAATTCTCCCCCTGCAGAGATTCTGCCTTCAACCCGTGGGGCTGCTGAAGCTCCCACTGTGCCTTGGCATTTGCATGCAGATGCATTGGTGTTTGCCACAAATGGTAGCTGAGGGATGCAAGGACCCCTAGGCACCCAGGCTGCTATCTAGAGACCATCTGCAGGATGGGGAAAGGATTCCAGATCAACTTAACTCTTCATTTTTCTTTAAGAACATCTACCTATGAGGGTGCTGTGTTCCCAAGGGGTAATGTGAGGTTAGTTATTAAGATACATTATGAGAGAAAATTCTGCTTCAGAGTCCTCACTCATACCATACCCACTAG
This sequence comes from Phalacrocorax aristotelis, assembly GCF_949628215.1. Classification (NCBI taxonomy): domain Eukaryota; kingdom Metazoa; phylum Chordata; class Aves; order Suliformes; family Phalacrocoracidae; genus Phalacrocorax; species Phalacrocorax aristotelis. The sequence goes on along the minus strand of NC_134279.1, from coordinate 59,229,248 downwards.
ATTTAATGAGTATGCAGTAGGTTTTTATTTATTAATTTGTTTGAGGATTAGAGGATTTCATCCAAACCGGTGGAAGTCAGTAAGGCATCAAAAGATACTGGGTTTCAGTACATGCCACAAATGTAAACTTCATTTAAGATCCGCTGAGATTAACAGATCTTTCCATTAACTTCACCCACCTTCAGATCAGAATTCAAATTTGTTTCATGTAAGCATGTTGTATGCATAATAATTCTCAGAAACCAACATTTGTTTTAAGTTGGGAACGCACTCATGTGAATACTCAAAAATCTTTTGATATTTAGATATAGGAGCTGCATTTCCCTTCAGTCATGTTAGTTCCACACTGATATTTCCCCAAAATTCTGTATTTTAACACACGTCTTGACCCCTTTGATTTTACTAGTTCTCTCATTTTTTTACGTATATAAATTGACAGCTGGGTGTTATTGTTAAGCCAATAGGTGGCACTGCTTAATCATATTAACCGTCAAGATACAGGGTATTTTATAAGTAAGATATCAATGGGAAATGTGGCCAGCTATTAAGCATTATATATAATCAAGAAAACAATAAATATATATTCTATATGTGTTGTTTTAAATTTGTTATCTTACAGACTGACAGTAGGGAAAAATTTGGCAAAATAAGTTTTAAAACTACACCTCATTTTAAATCGGATATTGTTTGATTTTGGGCTGAAAATGAAGCTTAATTGCTGCATCTAGAAGTTTCAGGCTTATAATTATGCCCTACATTTTTAATCCTGCCTCAGATATTTAGGTCTTTTGTTCTGAAAATGTGTTTGTTTAAATGTCCTGGTGTAGACCACAAATTTGTAGTCACATACTGTCATTTTTCACAATTGAGAGACACGTTTCAGGATTACTTACTATTTTAATGTTATTTTCTGTTACTTCTTTTGATTTTCATGCCAAGCCGCCATTCCTTTGGGCTCAAATGCTCAGCCCGCTGTTGCTGTATTTATTTTTTTAAGAACCGAGATGGTGGAGGAGAGGGACATGGCACCAGGGTTATTGTGCAATATCCTGGTGGCTAGAGCACTAACCTCTGAGCTGAAGGACTGTGGTCTAGGTCCTCCTTAGGCCAGCAGAGTCGCGCACACTTTCTGCACATCCCACGAGAGAGCTCCCACTGTCACGCAGGGGGTGGGGACAAGCAGCTGTGTACATCACAGTAATGTTGCAGTATTTGGCTAGTCAGAATTTATTTGGAGGTTTGCAGTCAGTTCTCAGTTTTAGTTTCATTAATGAATGGCCTTCAGGCTGTCCAGTTTTTCAGCTGCCTTCTTAGAGAGCCAGTAGAGACCTGAAGGTCAGCAGTGTTGTCTGGGGAGGGCACACCAGAAGAAGTGACCCAGGCCCTAAAAAGAGTCTTGGGTGTCTCTACGCACAGAATTCCCAAAGGAAGGAAATGACAACAGAGTCTATGGAGTTCATTTTCTAGGAAGGCAAGGGTGCTAGGTAGCTCAAGTAATTTTTCCCTCTCTTACAAGCTATATGATTCAAATTCATTGCTTGCAAAGTGCTCTGAGATTCTCAGATAAAAGGCACAGTAGAAATGCAAATGACTTATTATTATGGTATTATTTTCAGAGACAAGCTTTCCATAATATTTAGGGACATTTGTTACCTACTGGTATTCAAAGCTTTTAGTATCAGGGGTAATATACAATGCTATTGTGCATTATTAGTAAAAAGACAGTTTAAAAGGAATAATTCAGTTGATTAGTCCTACGTGACGGGAATGTACTAGCATTAAGAGGTTTGGCAGCCACTTCCTTACTTGGTATTGCTGATAAGTAATTTTTAACCTTATCTGCATCATATCCATAGATGATTCAAGTACAGAAATTCTCACTGCAGTTAGTAGACAATGGTTATAAAATACCCACATTTTTTAATATTACAATGCATTAAAAAAATCCTATGGCAAGAATCTGTCCTATCCATCCAGCAAATCTAAGGATTTAGAATACTTAGAGGAGCAAATAGCTGGGTATCTTAGTGGATATCCATTCAGGGCTAGATTAGATGATGGTCTCTGCTCATCCTGGGCCCCAGACCTCCACAGTTGCACAGACGACTCGTAACGTTATGTGATAATAAACATATCTTTGTGCATTTGCGCAGGAGACTAAGCTAGGAGAGAAGCAGTCTGTGAAACAGGTGAGGTCAAGGTCCCCAGCAAGCTTCTGTCCTGACCCACTGCAAAGCATGGGAACACCAAGGACAGGGAGGTGATACACAAGTTGTTTCTTCTGTGCATACAAGGACCTGCTCTTTCCTGGGTGATGGGCTGGAGATGAAACCTGCAGGCAGCTCTGTGACCCCGTATGACGTTCATTTCTGTGGTACCTTGAACAGCTGCAAGGGCAGCTTTTTTCTTCTTTTTCTTTTTCTGCCTTGGTCCTTCCAGGTTCAGCTGCCTGCCTCAACCTGTTGCGTCAGTCAACAATTTTCCTACCAGCTCCCTCACACTGCGTAATGCTGTGTTCCTCTTGTCAGTCAAACTGTAGCAGTTGAAACGCCCTCCCTGCTTAGGACTTTCCCCTGCTTGAGGGCCTTAGCTTGCGTCATGCTTGGGTAAGATTACTCATGGGTTCTGTTTCTCTGGACAGACTTTCAGCTTGAATGCACTGCACCTTTGAGGGCGGTCGAGTGGGACCCACTCTCCCCCCATTGGCACCCTCTGTGCAAGACACAATAACAGGATGGGGCTGAGCAGCCTCCCTGTTCAGCTGTGTTGAGCCTTGGTTGAATAAGGGTCATCATGTGACTGCAGTCCACGCAGGTGAAACAGCCATTCCTGTCACTGTGGTTGAACTCAGACCAGTACGACCACAGCAAGAAGAAAAACTGTTTGGTCTTAGGGCAGAATAACTGGTGCTTTAAAATGGGCAATTTCCATTGGGCTTCCATGTTAACTCTTTCTGTTCGCCTGCATCTACGTTTTGACATTTTCTTCAACTAGGCTATTTTCCATGACCTATTTTATCCTAGAGATTAATGTTTGGCAACTGTTTGTAAATACACATCGTCTGTTTACTAACACAAGAAGGTAAAATATACTTTCCTATTAAAAATAAAATAAGTGACTTTAATAGTAGAACAGCTTGCGTTTGAAGGTCAGGCTTTGGCATGGAAATAGTTCACGCTGAGAAGCGGCACCTTGGAGTACTCTAATGAAAATTGGCAGTGATTTGACTGAGCTACACGTGGTCTGAAATCACACCTCACACAAACAGTCATGTTTAAATAGCAATTCCCTATTATTTGGCAGAAAGACCATGAACGCATGCCTGGCTAATTCAGTTTTGTCCTCATCCTTACTCTGGCGATGCACGGAGAGAGGGAGGGCTGCGATGGCATTCTCAGCAAGTTCAAAGTGTAGGGGTAGGCAGGATGGTGTGGTTATGGGCTGGCTCAGGAGGCAACCATCTGCACAAGTTAGCACTTGCAAGAAATATAAGCATTCAGCAAGTCACTGTCTCTCCCAAGACAGGGTTACTTTTTGGTTTGATTTAAATATTGGAGATTAATTTCGGGTTGGGGCTTTTTGAAGTCTTGTCTTAATGTTTTTGCAGATGTAGTTTCATTCCCACATTTTATTGTGGACTATGATTTGGATTTCAGAGTATCAGAATTAACGTTAGGAGGTGTATAAAGCTCACCTAACAGCTACTGTCTCATTTTGGCTGCTAGAAGAATGTTATTTAGTTAATCCATTCATCTGTAGCAGCAGTCTGGAAGGTGGATTTTGCCTGTGTGACATTTTTGTTGTTAGGATCTGCCAGCTTCACAGATTTGCTGTCACTGTAAATCAGGTTAGATTTTATTTAATTAAACCAGCTTACCTGCCATCCATACTAATTTCTGTAGTTCATCTTAACTGTATGCACTTCTGTTTCCTTAAAGTTTCACAACTTATTACAAATACAGGAATTTTTAAAATTCATTAATATAAGCACCAGGCTCAAATTCCAATTAGATAAGAACATTCCATTTTATTTGGAGGTGAGAATAAAAATACAGGATGGGTATGCCGAGCGTCTTATCCAGAACACCGTTCTAGTTGAAGGAGTATTTTAGCTCTTCCTATTTCATTTATAATGTATTAGAAATATAGCACTACTTTTGCAGTGTGTTGTTTCATTTTCTGAGCAAGACTTGCAAGTTACGCTGCAGGGAACAGCACCATGTTCTAAAAGTAGAGCCAGTGGGGTTCTGCAGGATAAGTCCGGTGGGCATAAATGGAAAGCAGCAGAAGATGGGTTTATCTGTTGTACACCTCAGAAAATATATTTCCCTTCTATCATTTAACTTCTGGCCTTTTCCAACATTTTTTTTGTTCCTGCAACTTCACCTGTTTTAGTTCCCTAGTAAGACTGTTCTGTCCTCTGTCACATTGATCATTTAAGTAACTGTGAATTGTTGTTTCCTTAATATCAAAGCTGTAGTCATTATTAATTTCAATTTAGAGAGGCAAGAATCAGTGTGTTTTAGCTCAGTCTTCTACTACTGACTGACCTAAGGGCCTCAGTTACTGTGAATGTTAAAAAAAAACCAAAAATTGAATTATTTCAAATGAAGCGAAGTATGCAGGTAGCTTTTATCACAAGGTACAGCAACACTGTGCAGTACAGTGACTCCAAGCTGGCACTGAGAAAAGTTGTTTTGGAGCCAAAATAATACTGCTGCATTGGCACAGTGCAGCTCTCCGGCTAATTAGCCATATTAGCTGTGTACTACGTTCTGCAAGAAAAGATTGACTTAGGCATTGAAGTATGAGAGAAAATTAATGATGGTGGATCCTAAGGTGGGAGCAGCTCATCTGTCTCTCTGTTCTTTAGGTACCGAGGCAGCTCTGGGCTGTGTGTGTTGTTTTTTGTACGCCATTCCTAAGTATTTGTAGGATATGTCTGTATTCATCCGTATCTGAAGAACATTTCTGAGGGGGATCTCTTTATCACCACTATCTAACATACTTTGACTCACATCATAACAGAGCAGTCTTCATGTGCATGAACTGCGTTCCTTTTGGGTGAAAAACAAGATCTCACCTAATGCACTCCAAATGTTTGCGGGGGTTGAGCCCAATCCAAAGGAAAAATCCCCTGAGATACATATGGCATGGGTCCTTGGCACCAGCTATTTTACTCTAGTTCTGCTCCCCCTGGCCCACGCAAAAGTCTTCCCAGGCACTCTATGAGCGGCTTGGATGACTAAGGCAAAGCTGCAGGTTCTTCGAAAAGACAGGATCGCTGTCGGTTGCAAGGGGAACTCAGGAGGTCATCTGGGCTAACCTCCCTCTTGAAATGCTACCAGTAGTAACTTGGTCAACCATGAGCTTGTCTAGTTGAGTCTTAAAGAGCTCCAAGGACAGAGGAGCTTCTCCTAGTGTCCAGCCTGAACTTCCCAAGCTCTAGTATGTTGTCATTGTCTTTGTTGTACTGTCTGACACTGCCGCAAAGAGGCTGGCTCCATTATCTCTGTAAGTGCCTTAGAAGAAGTTGTAAGCTGCAGTCAGGTCCCCCTTACACTCTTTGCCAGACTAAAGAAGCCCAGATCCCTCAGTCTCCCCTTGTAGGCCAGGTGCTCCTGGCCCCTGATCATCTCAGTAGCCTCTCCAGATTCTTCCCCATCCTCCTGATTTGGGGCACCCAGAGCTGGACACAGCACTCCTGGTATAGCCTCTTCAGTGCCTGAGAGAGGGAGTGAGACCACAGTCCTCTGAACATAACCCAGAGCACGGTCTGTCTTATTTGCAGTGTTCAAATCAGATATGTAAAAACTGTGCACTGCAGATTTAGGATCTTGCCTTGAGTTGCTTGCCCACAGTCAAATAGAAAGTTTGCAATGGAGCAAGGACTTGACTAATGCTTCTGGACCGTTCTTTGTCTTCAGACCACATTAGCATAGTTAGCATATTTTAAAACATGAAATCATAAATACATAATATTGTTGCACTTAGAGAGGACATTTTATGAAAACTACTACACCTTTGACTTTTTTCCCCATCAAAAGTTTGTGAGGCAAGGACTGTGGTAATTTAGATTAAGTGGACTAAGTGAGCCTTGATGCAGATTTCATATGAAATAGTTTCTCTGGAGGTGTTCTGGATTGTTTTCTGTTTATAAAGATAAATGGTAATTATAGCACACATTTTTTCAGTATTTCAAAAGTATATTTAAATATTAAGAAGGATATTAAGATTTTGATGTAATGAATTAAATTACATATTTCATACTCTTCTTGAATTGTCAAAATAAGAAAGAATATAGATCTGTGACCATGATTGTATGAACAGGCCTCTGACTTAGATATATCAGCTGGGACTGATAAACAAAACATTGTTAGATTTGCACACATATCTGGTTTACAGTAATATGGGGATTATTAAATCAGTTTTAACATATTGTTTTGTTTCAGTGCAGTTATACAAATATTGCTGTAACTGCAGTAGAGGTTTTCCATCACTCCTATTTTTTATTTTTCGTCATGTGGTGCTCAGATCTAGTAGTTTTCAACAGTTGTGTTATTTTTGAAAGTAACTCAGCAACAGCATCATCCCTCTGTGTCTTAACTCAGTTGACACTGATCACAATCTAGACCTAGCAAAATCCGTCACATATCTTAGTGTTACTGGGAGAGACAATAAATCTGTGCAAGATTCATTACTAACCAAATTTACTTCAAATTTGACAGTGTGTTTCTTGAGTCATATGGTTTATATAAATGTGTTCAGGCTAACTTGGACAGACAGAACTTAATAATAATTTTGGCATCATTGCCATATTGTACTTTGTTATCAAAACACATGTCATTTTGCATGGTGAGAAAAGCATGATGTCAGAACTGCGCATTTAGTATGATAGCAGGAGTCACCTGGACCAAAAGATACCATAAATAATGCTATTAACAGCTTTCTTCCTTTTAAGAGACTATCAGATTAAAGATGGTGAAGAAAGTTATAGTGTTTGACACAATGTCACTAATTAATGTTACTGAGTTATTTCTAAGTATAGAGATCTATTTCAACTTTGGTATATCTCTTTGTTCAATGGTGTTTCTAATTCATAAAATTCAGCTTCCTGAAAATTAAATAGGAGGCAAACTGATAAAGAAATTCTGACTGCTGAATTACAAAATTAATTCAGCTGTGCTGTATTGAAATATGTCGTAATATTAAGATGTGTATGAAGCCTAATGTTGCACATACAAACACATTTATGTGTTTATACAACACAGTTTGGAGATTAAATCCTAGCGCTCGATTTTCATTACGGATGTGGTGGGAGGGTGTTAAGGGATCTTTTTTATGTGATAAATCTATATCTCTGACTAGAAGAGCAGAGTTCATATAAATATTGTTAATAACATCTTTTTCCCCAACACAGATACAATAGCAGAAAGGAGTGCCCTAAGAGAACACGTATATCCTAAGCTGAGAGAATTCTGCAGGGAAAACTATGGGCTGGAATTTCAGGTAGGTTTTGTTGTGTTGAATCTTGTGTTACTTTTTCTTGAAATTAGCTCTATTTAAAACAGATAACGTTTTAAAATATCATTGTTAAAAGAGAAAATTGCAAAAAAATTATTTCATATGTTAATTGTACTGAACTGATGTACCTAAATTAATTTACAGGCAGATTTGAGGTAAATTCTGAATAGATGAAAATCACAGTTTTACAATGCAACATTGCGCTGGTGGTACAAGCAGTATGGCAACAAACTGATGACTCACGTTAGAAACTTAGTGAAACCACCTCTATTTCAGATATTCAGAGTATTTAAGAAGAAATAATGTTACATCTGAATTAGCATGTTGTACTTCTAGAAGCCATACTTAAGTTAATGCAACCTATTTTTAATTTCATGTAATCATTGAAGTAGCACCATCTGTATATTCACATAATAGTTATATTGTATCTACTCTAACTACAGGTTTGTCTTCCACTGTAATGTGGAAAATAATTTAACCAGGTGAATATTGAAACTGATTACCACAATGAATTGGATGTGGAACATTTCTATTGTGATTATATACTATGGAATTTACTTCCTTTAATGTCAATTGTAAAATTCCCATTGCTTCAGTCAGTCCATGTTTTCCTTTGCATTATGGAAGACATAGACCCATCCACATCTTTGGTAAGAGCCAACTGGTAATAAATACAGTTGCATTTGACTTAAAACCCACGAGTTTGGCACCACAGTTAAAGTCACTGGTACTTTTAAATGAGGTATATCCTAATTCACAGTCCAGTAAAGCCATCCAATAAAGTCCCATCAGGCCTGGAACTGGCTCTCTTCTAAGAGAAACAAATACAGCTTGCGATGTTGTAAAAAAGTTGTTCAATTTTAAAAAAATTCTAGTTCTACATCCTCAAGCCTTCCTCGCATACTAGTATTAACCTCCCATCTTAGTGACCCCAAAAACTCAGCTCTCCAGAGCGTAGCTTACTTGGAAACAGCTAATGCCTTTTATGCAACATCCTGTTCCTCCCAGTGTATTATTCTTGATGCAGCTGGTTTTTAATCAAAATAACAAGTTCTTAAATTAGGATATTTGGTTTTAATTCCCTGAGTCACAGTGGAGTTGCTGAATCTGCATGGTGGTAAATTCCGGAGTGATTTTTGATTATGGCTATAAAAGAATTTTATCTGAAGGTCCTAGCTCATCAGCTGATTGGGAAGTCCCAGCTGCAGTGGTACATGCAAGGAATAGCAAAAGATATTTAAATAATAGAGCATTTTTCTCCTGTTATTACCATGTGATATTAATGGAAAATATAAACTCCTTATTTCTCAGACATCTTTGAGGAGACATCTCAGTGGCAGGAGGGAAATGTCTCTTCCAAGTAGATCAGAATCCACTGAATTCTTTGTGAGAGGAAACATGTCTTTCTTCAAATGGGTTGTAATATAGTCTCTAGGGGAGGAATAATTAAGTTTACCCTAATTGATATTCATGGAAGCAAATTATTTTATTATATAGTTTCAACACCAGGAGCATCCTTATGTGATATGAGGTCTGAGAGGCAGCTCCACTGACACATTTCTGAAAACAGCTAGAAAGCTGTCACATTTCTGTGGAAGCAAGGTAGGAAAACTTGTACAAAAAATTACCCAGGGAAGGTAGTAAAGCATTTTGGAGGAGGCTCTGAGGTAGACTTTATCAAAACTTTTTTTTTTTTTTGCCCTTCCATTCTTGATACGCTCAGTTTCTTAGGTTAGCATCCAAAATCAAGACTGCAGTTTTCAGTGCAGTGGTGTCAGGAAAGTATTCTCTACTTTTCAGATACAGGGATAAATTTATATTTCCCTGTACAGAGCAGAACACATAACTTTCATCCTGATATGTAATATTCTACTGACCAAACAAGAACTACCTTGCATGTGGCTTCCACAAATGCACTCTAATATAGGGTGTCCTGAAGGTGACCTCCTCCTGGTAAGTCACGACCCAAATGCAATGCATTTGAGTGCATTCCTTGCTCCAGCTTCCGCTGAGTCATCTGGCTGCACTGATAAGTGTTTCGGTTGTTGCAAAGCATGAGTTCTGTCAGGCGTCGTCGCATTGGTGGGAGCTGTTCGGGAACATAACCACCATGTGTGTGGAAGCAGAACTGAATATATTCAATCACTCTATGAATTTGTTTGCTCAATGGACTTCCTTTTCCATTGAATCAGAAAATATTTCTGGAAAAACAGGTACTGGTCAAGACAGAAAGCAAGTAAGCTGAGAAAAAGACTTCCAGAGCGCATGGTACCTGAAATACAATATTTTTTTGTAGAGGAGGACAGAGATGTTAAAGAAAGTAGTTGTAATAGAAGATTTTAGGAGGATAATTAACCATAGTTAATTAGCAGCATAGTCTTTTCTTCTAGGGAACAATTAACTGTTTCAAATCATTTTCACTGTGTGATATACGCTAGAAGGAAAGTGGAATTTTGCATTAAATTTTTTAGTGTTTTTTCAAGCACTTGGAAGAGATAAAGATAAAATTATTTCATTTCTGTAGAAAAATCTGTGAAACTGTAAGATTGGCAGGACAAAAGCTAAAATAAGCAAAAGGAAACACTAAATTGTGAATGAAAAGTCCCCATTAAGTGGCTAGTGTGGGACTGAAGTAGACCACTGTCAGTCCAGTGCGTGTAAGTAGCTCTCGCACGGAGCTGGTTGTCATCTCACCTTGGCAGCCTTACTGAAAGTTAGAGTGGGTGTTTGTCACCCAGTTTTTCCAAGTGTAAGTAAAAACTTGTTACAGATAGAGTTGTCTTGTTGTACCATTTCTTTAATTTTGTAAATCCCATTTATTTTAGTTAGCATAAAGAAAAACCAATAAGCCCCTCATTTTTAAATTCTCGGTGTCTTCAGAGGTTTGATGGCTAAAATATTTCCTCTTGCAGGACAAAATTATAACACATTAAGATACTATGTGCCAAAATTGTGTTTCCCCATAAAAATGATCTGTAACATAACACAACACACAGAAGGCAGCCACTGAGCGTCTACAATATCTGCTATTCCAGAGAGCTTCCTCTTCACGTTTACAGAATTAACGTGATTTCTGAAGAGTTAATTAAAATAGAAATGGCTTTTATGTTTCAGATGAACTTGAGCAGCACAGTAAATTCATTCAGCTGGTAATTCAAATATTTTTGACTGTATGCTAAGATGCTCTAATTCTATGACCAGAATACTTAAGCTCTATCATACATCTTTCAAGTAATCAGCTGAATACAATGTGAAGTTCAATAATGAAGTTGTATAGATAAATAACAGAAGGGAGAGAGGAAGAAGGGAATGCTTTTTCCTAATGAGACTAAAAGAAAAAAGGACAGGGAAGGAATCAGTGCAAATGAGGGAAATAGGAAGGCTGTTTGAGATGCAGTTTTGTAAAACACGGGGTACTTGTTCCAGCAAAATTTTGGAACAGAGTTTATGTAAAAAATAAAGACATTAAGTGTATTTTCTTGGCAGTGTAAGCTACAATGCATTCTATACATTGGGCTATTTCACTCATCATCAGTCAGACTGTAGATTACCTCTTGTGTTTGGCAACAGTGTGCCTACTCCAGCAAACACTGACACACATCCCAAACTTCTCTAGCAGAAATAACCAACGAGACTGTTGGTAGTGAAATTAAACATGGGCAAAAATACTTCTAGGATTAGGTCTTAAATCTTAGTATTTACTGTTATGAGAAATTTTCCAAGGAGATTAACCAGCTGTAAACTGGAGAATTTTACTTATACATCAACCCATTATTAGTTCTTGTATTAGGTCTTCAGACTGTTTTTATAATCTGTTTAGACAACAGCTACTTCTGTGATTCTGTTTCTTATGGAAACAGCAGAGTGCTTCCACAGTACAAATAATACTACAATAAACAATATTGTAACATATTGATGCCTTAATACAATTTTGATTTTTTTTTTTACCTGCCCATTTGGACTTTTTTATTCAAGTTACATACATTATATTAACAAGCAATAGTAGCTTAAATGAGAGAGTAGTAGCATGTACCGTAAGTTTTATTCCAAAAGAAATGCATACATATGACCCCTATTCTTTTAAATTCTTATAAAAACAGTAAGAATTCAGCCTGTTAGTTAAAATGTGTGGTGAAATCACACTTCATCACTTAATTTCTTCAAATAAATTTAACATCCATATTCCAGTTTCTTCCAGGAGTTTGTTCGCAACTGATTACCACCACAAAACTGAGTCTGTCACTACACGTGAAAGCCTGGACAGCAAGCTGTCTGCCGTTGCATATCTATACCATCTCTGCTCCCAAAGTAACAAAGACCAGCTAACAAAGGAAGTGCGATATTACAGAACTGCACATATTCTTTTTTTTTTTACCCACAGGCACAGGATGAGTTTATGTCCTGTGGATACAATTGACACAGGGTGTCAAGTCGTGGTCTTGACTGATCCACAGCAAAACTCCCATTAATTTCCATGGAGCCAAGATTTTATCAATGCTTTTGAATTATTCTTACCTATCCATTATATGCAATCTAGTAGCAAATAAAGACTACATCAAATCAAGATCTTGTCATGCTAATCTCTGAAAAAAAAAAACGAATATGAAATGAGAGACTGTCCCAGGAGGGACCATCTGGGAGGGAAAATAAGAGGCTTGAATTGTCATTTACCTAAGGAAACCCTGCCAGTCTGTGTAAGGACTGGATATAGACCTCACTGGATATAGACCTTTTCCTGCACTGCAGAGCAATGCTTAACAGTACACAAAATGTGACAAAGCTAATTTTTAATTTGACAGTTAGAAAGGGCGTATGATAAAGTAGCAATGTTGCGTACTATTTTCCAGGTAATAGACTTATACTGGGGAGTTGAAGCAGACGAATGGGACAGTCCTGAGCTGCAGAAGACTCGTATGAAGCTGTTAGAAGATTGCTTGAAAAGTTCTGCAGGTCCATGTTTTGTTGTGGGTATAAAAATAATGTTTTACTTTACAACGAAAATATAATGTTAACTGTCCTAACATGCATGATTCAGTAACAAATCTTTTCTTCTTTCTAAAATATTTGATACTCCTCACTGTACATTTGCTATGCTGCATCCAAATGTTTCCCTATACAGCACTGTAGATTAACAGTGATTACACAGTATTAGTGGAGAGGAAAGAAGGATCTTTCGTGATTAGTCCCTATAGCAAGATGGGTTTAGAAACTACAAGGTATGACTATACTACTATCACAACAGAAGGATGGACTATTTGTTTAAGGAGGCCACCATTAATTAATTCTTGGCACTTCTCACACAATGCATTACTAGCTGGCCTAGAAGGACTGACTTACAAAAGCACAGCAGCAGTGAAGAGCTATCTTCTGCATTTTGCTGTTTTGTGTCGTAAACCCAGGACAAGTTAGGATGCCAGGTATTAGAGTGTGAAAAGACTGGAGCTCGGTGACAGCCTGAGGAGGCTCTGCATCTTTCTATTTTTCCTACCCTCTGCCTTCTCTTTACTGCTGCCAGACAAGTGTTGCTTTTAGGATTCTTCAGGAGTCAATAAAGCTGGCAAAAAAGATAGCTCTTCACTGGCTTTTCCTATTAGGCCTAAAGGAGAGACTGATCCATTTTTACCGGAGTGGTTTATAAAGCTTTACATACTTATTTTCATGTTAGAAAGGTCTTTTTCTGTAGATGAACCTGTTGTTTGACATCAAGCTCAACAGTCTTCAGCTGTTCCTCGCAGCTTTTACAGCTGAAGCAGTATGAATTTATGAAGTCATGCCAAACGTTGTGTAGGGTTCTGATAGCTGAAAGGCATTGGGAGTACACTGTATATATAAAGTCCTGCCAGGTATGCTTTTCCCCCTTCCAATGAATCATATACCATTGATTTTGCTGTCACTGATGTTATATTAAATATACAATTAAGAGTAGTGATTTTTTTTTCTGTTTCTTCTGTGCTTAGAAAGATTTCTACCATGTTTTAAAATTAACACAGTTAACTTTAAAAATATTTAAAGACCAGTTTAGTGCATGGTATGCTGACTCTATTAGTTTTCACTGCATAGACAAAAAATACGTGATGTTTGATAAATGCCTTTTCCCAGCTGCTTAGTGGGTAGCCTGTCCTCGTTATCTGTGAAGTGTAAGGCTGTTCTTTAACTTCCTGGGTAGATCTAGATAGAGAATCTCTCTTAACGAGATTGGCTATTCAGTGGTATATACTGCATACTTAACAGCATCTATTAAAGCATCAAAACAAAAGATAAGATGATTTGGGAAGAATGGGTGTTTATTTTGCATATGAGAAGTACTATGTGCAAGGGCAACTTCAGTGTAAGTACAAAACCAGCTACTATGAGTAGGATTTGCTATGATCAAGGATACTTCTCTGAAAGATAAATATTGATGTCATTCCAAAACATACTTAATTCTCATTTTAATAAGAAAAAAACATATTTAATTATCAGCTGTCTTGAGGCTCCATCTTTGTGAGAAATAAATGGGGGATGTATGACAATCACTTTTCTATGCAAGTTGTAGGACCGCAGAGGATAAGTCTCAAGTTAAATTAACCTCTATGAAATTCTCCAGTTGTGTTTAAGAAGACAACCAACATTTTAAGACAAAGTGCTTGCAGAGAAAGAAACAGATATCCTGCCTACATTAGATAAATTCAGTACCAGTTTCATTCTAGTGCTGTAGAAGTACCAGAGCATGCAGGGCAAAAGACAGACTCATTCCAGTATCTATCCAACAGCCTGAGTTTTCAAGTAAACATGCCTAATCCTCCTCTTTATTACAAGTTTTCAAGGACTGGTCTGAAAGTGAAAAAAACATTGCTTCTGCTTACTACCGATATACTAGTGACTGCCCTCTCCATAGTCTCTTATTTATTGCACCCGGAAGGGTGGTGGAAATGCTTGTCACTCAGACATCAGACGCCTGCCACGCTCCTTTGACAGCTTAAGTTCCAATTTACTAACCTGTGTTTTGATGTTAGACTTCAATGGAAAACAATTTTAAGACCATGCCCTTGCTATTCCAAATTTTCTTCTCTATAATCTATTTGATAAAATAAAAATTTAGAAAAGGTAGATTTCTCCTCTATACCGAAACGTAGCTAAGTGAATAATCCTTAGACTTGTCAAAATAAGGCAGAGAAGAGTTCTGAAAAAAAACTGTAAGTCCTTGATTTTTCTTTTTTAACAGAAGAATTTTAAAGATTTAGCAAACTGAAACCACAGAATCCCATGGGGATGGAAGGGATACAAAACACTGCCTGCCGTGAAGGCCAGAAATCACTTCATGCCAAAGATTAGACAAAGAGCAAGCTGTAGCATGTGTTGTTCTGTACTTTTATCACGCACTTACAACCACCTCGCTGGCTCCATTTCATTCACCTGCTTGCCTTACTGTTATTTAGCTTCAGAGCCTTGGGAAACAAAGGCTATCCTCAGAGCTTGACTGTAAAGAGCTCAGTGCCTGGAGTACTGAGTCTGGGCTGGGTTTGATGCTGTCATGACACTGTTTTTTACAAGCAAACACTGGCCCAGATCTCTGGAGAGTTTGGGTAGCTTCCATCTTACAAGACTAAATTTAGTTTTCTGGGTTTATTTTTCTACTTTTTATCTTGCCTTTGATGAAAGAACAGAGTTGGAACAGAAAAGCATAGCGTTTTCCCCGTAGCAACACCCAGTGTCCTTAAACATGGATGTTCTAAAATCTCTGACAGTGAAGGAAATTTCATCATGTACTACTGCTGCATATTTTAGCAGCTCAGAATTTTGAAGCTGTTAAGAACTGCCTGCCTGATATTGCTACTAAGGAAAGAAATCAAGCCAAATCAGAAATTTTAAACAGAACAGAACAGTTAGCAAAGAAGTTGCAGTGAGCCAACAACTTCAATATTTATTCCAGGTTTTCCAAGTACAGGCCAAAGTAATAGCTCTCCCAATGACTAGACTGGCAAAACTACAGAAATCTCTTGATGCTCATTTGTTTTTTGTTCTGTTGTACCTTAGTGGGATGGGATTTATTTCATTTACAACACAAATTGAAGACGATTCTATACCAACAAGCATAATTAGTTTTAATTTATAGTAACATAATTAAAAACTGACTTTGGCACTGCAGGCTTCGGGCAACTTCCCATTTCTTGAGGAAGTTCTATAAATTGTGCCACTTGCAATCAGCTGAGTATTTTTTGTACTTTTCAGTTACCGCTTTTTTAATTCAGACACAGATCTGGGGTTAAATTGGACTATTCTGAGTCTCCTTCTCTGGAAATATTGAAAACCCAGCTGGATGCTTTCCTGTGCCCCCTGCCCCAGGTGTCCCTGCTGAAGCAGGGGGGTTGGACGAGATGATCTCCAGAGGTCTCTTCCAACCCCTGCCATTCTGTGATTCTGTGATTCTATCCAGAATTAACTAGCAGGTACGGGCTGATTTTAGAAAGTGTTTCTTTATGGCACTTTGTGCCTGCATTGTGGTATCAGATGGAGAGAAAATGAAATCAGTTCTTAAATTAGTGCAGTGCCTAAGTTGGAAGTCCTGAGCTTTTCTTCAGATACAAAGCAACAAAATCCAAACAAACACATATTCATAAACACAAAGGAGGAAACAGTTCTGAAAAAAAATGGGTAATTCATTTCCTGTGACACTGTCTTTGGGAATGTACCTAGTGCCTGAGCACTATCAACACTTGGTCCAATTAAGGGAGAGGGGAGCTGTTTGGTTTTTGGTTACGTTGGGTTTTTTTGTTTGGTTGTTTTTTTGCTGAGTAAAATCAGTGCCTATTATACATGATCATTTAAAAACTCATAGCCTTTACTGTAGATAAATACATACCATGCTATTTTTGATCTATAGAATAATTTATCAACATATATTTATGAGGGGAAAATAACTATTTTTGTGGGAAAAATCCTTCTCGTACAAATTTTGTGCAGAAATCATACTGGTTGTCTCTGGAATCTACATGGGGACATTGAAATGCAGTATACTTATTAAATTGTGAACTGCTTGAACTCTGCATTGCATAACGATACCAAAGACAAAATACATTCAGTGCATCACTGGCACCTTTACATTTTTGTTGGGTTATGTTTCCTGGTAAATTCATAAGAGATGACAATACAGACAGGATGGTAGAGTGACAATAAAAGTGAGTTTACTGTCAGACCGTTAGAGTCAAAACCAACTAGTACTGATCATGAACAGGATTCATCTGTTACGGTTCTAGTCTCAACACCTTTAACAACTAATAGAAAGATATAGGTACCTCCAGTAATATCTGAGTCATCTTCTGCATGACTGTTTCTCCATTAACAGTACTTGATATCAGTTAAGTCCTTGAGCTATTTAGGGTATCATTAATCTATAGTGATTATTTGCAGAATAAGTTTACTGCCCTTCTGTCGGGGGTCCCTAACTAATACTCCAGTACTAACCTGCTGTTGATGATGGCCTAGTACAGATGACAGAACTGGCAGGCTGCTCTGCACTCCTCTTCAAACACACGCTGCAAGTTATAACATGTGGGTGCTCTCTTCCGTCAGTGCAGTACCACAGAGTCCTGCCTGAACTGCTGTTCTTGCATGACTACATTCTGAAAAATTGTAAAATGAAAGGAAGAAATGGAAATGAAATGTTAGTTTGTCGCCTGAAATGGTTTGTTCAAATAAATATGTTTGGATTTGTACATACCTAAGAGATTCTCCCCACCCATCATTCAAATTGTCTGGCCCAAACAATAGTAAAAACATTTTCTACCTACTCTGAACAGACGTTGTAATTTACATTACCCCTCTCAAATTATTGACAGCTTGTTGTTAATTTCAGCATTAATGAACTATTAAAAAACCCCTAGCATTATAAAATTGGAATTCCAGTAGGATATTAAAAGAATATTAACAATTTACAATATTTGGCATGTCCTTAAATCACCCTGAAATTAAAGACGAAATATGGTAAATTGAGAGGGAAATGGTTTTTACATCTCTGGATCTTTTTGTTCCTGCAGTACAATGCTTGCTTTAATCATTCCATGAAGTACACTGCTACTTGGTTCTTTTTGCTTAGTACAAATGGTTGATAATTAATTCTGAGTGCATTCCAGCTCAGAGAAAATTCCAAATTATATTACTGCAGGTCTCCTCAATCTCCTCAACTCCCATTTCAGTTCTGGTGTTACTTTAGGGTTTATTCCTAATGTGAAAACCGGATATATACAGGTTCTGGAACACCTGAGTTAGTTACATTTTTCTTGTGCTCTCCTGGGAAAATTGCCACACATTTTAAGTTAGGGAGGCTAAAGTCAGTGAAATGGGTCTACAGCAAAACAGCCAGTTTAGGGGGAATGCTAAGCACCGAGTGCTCTTTGGAAATTCAGCAGAAGTTACATGTGCTTTGTACATTTCAGAATTTAATTTTCTTCAAGGAAGCAGTTCTACATATAGTTTTTAAGTGAATGAGGAGAAATAGCTGGAACCAGCTGTAGCACAACAGCCTACCTCTCCCAATAAAGTATATTTCAAGAAACAAATATCAAACTATGAATTTTCTTCTCTGCATCTGATTCAAAACCCATCCAAGTAAGAACTCCCTCTAACTTCAGGGGGTGTGGGGTCATACAGCATATCAGAAATGGCTCCATAGGACTTGTTGGCATTAATCTGAAGTGAAGTATACATCTGTGGACACTAATCCTGTTTTAGATGGACTTGGCCAACAGGAAGGATTTTCTGTGAATGTCAAAGTAGAGCTTTGTATATTTTCTTAAATCCTTCAAAACAGTAAAAGTGATTACATTTTAAAGGCATAGTATACAGCTTTCCCCTCAGCAAGCCTTGGTCTTCTTTCACAGCCTCCAGACTAAGAGGCAAAGGGTATATATCCCTTTCCATGTTGTCTCTGAACAACACACATGCATACAGAGTGGATTCAAGCATGGGGTGATATTATATGATTAAGCTATTGTGAGTTCCTTGATCTGCTTTAGGGCTGGGAGTGTATTTTCCTGTGAATCATCTCTGAGTCTCTAAATCTAAAATCTAGGGTCTAAAAATGCTTACCCATTTTTTAAACATATTCCATTGAAAATAGCTACAAGATTCATCAGGCAGCTTTTCCATGGATCATAGAAACTGCATGGATTTTGATGTAGTCTTAAAATAGCTTGCATTTTGAGCCTCCAGTCAGAAGACTGTACATATTTTCTGCTATGTCACTGTATTTCTTTTTCTTGACATTATAGAATTTTTGTTGCTGCCTTCCAGGAAAGTTAAGTATTATATTTATATAAATGACCGTATTAGTGAGAAAAAGGTTAACATGAACTCAAATTTCCATCATCCTATGTATAATGTGTAGAGGAAGAAATAGGCTGCATGAGATTTATGAGATTTATTTTCTCTTGACCCTCAAGAGCTTTACCAAACCATCTCCTGAGGTGATATTGTAATTGGCTAGATGTAATGGTCTGTTCTACAAATGAAATTGTAGATCGGAAGGCCAACATTGGATATTCTGCAGAAATGGGGGAAGGGAGGGGAGGAACTCTAAACCTTGAAATTCTATTTCTGTGTGAAGACAGAGCATACTTTACAGTATTCAGGCAGTTGGTAAATTCAAAGAGAACTCTTAATGCTATTGCTTCTACCTGTGGTATACACCTTCCCTTTTCTCAAGTACAGAGATTCACTTCAGGGATCCCTTGGTTCTCCAATAACAGAGACAGAAACAAACACCTACAAAGTAACTGGTTCAATTTTCAGTCTAATTATTGCTAAATCCAGCTAGCAGTAGCTGGGTCTGATTTTTTTAAGATGATCAGAATGTATAATTCCACAAGATCCTTTTTTGTTCAATGAAAGATACTAATATACAAAAGTAAGAGACAGTATCAGTGTTCATCATAGCGATACTGGTATGCATCAATAAGGTATTGCCTCTTTTCTCTTAAGATATTTGCTTTTAGTTCAAGGTGCTATTTTTGGAGTTACTGTTCTGTTAGCATGTCGTGTACCAGCTAATTATCATATGTTGCTTTCTTTCATAACTGAAAAACCTCACAGAGTAACTTTATTCCATTCCACCTTGAAAAAATGGAGAATGCTTTCTTAGAATGCTATGGAGACTGCAATTATTATGAGTAAACCACATGTTCTTTTCTTGTTAACTATTTTGCATGGTATAGAAATTACATTAATGCTTGAAACTGTTTAAAAAGAGTTCAGAATAGTAGTGCTACTCATGGCTGGAAAAACAGCGCATTGCCTGGCCACACGCTTTTGCAGAGTATATACTCTGCCTTTCAGCCATGCCATTGCATGGCATAGGCAAGATAGTGTTTTTATTGAGAGAAATGTCATGTCCTGATGTTCTTTGCTATATTTCATTAATTTCCCATCGGGATACGCTGCAGAATTTTTAAACATTTAGCTAAGGACTTGACCTGTTGCCTTCAGGCAGTATTTAGTATTTAGTGCTTGTATACTTACCCTTAATTTTAGGTCTGATTACCTTTTAGTTAAAAATTAGTGTTAGAAAAGGCCTGAAGATATCCCAGTAGAAAGCTACTATAGGTAAGGTTTTACTTTAATCTATTCCATTCTTGAAAAAGGTATGGCAAGTGAAGACTAAGGGGATTTATAAAGGTGATTTTTTAATCTATATTATAATTGGAAAACTAATACTGAGTAGTATTGAAGAACAATAGTTTTTGAAATGTGGCAGTTCTGAAGGTGGCTTTATGAAAAGATGGATTTATGTTTCATATAAATTATTAGGGTTAGCATTCTCACTGTGATGTTTGGTGTTGTGAATTAACTGTAAACATTGTTGACACTCTGAATACTTTAAGTATTGCTATACTTCATCAGCTGCAATCTTTGTCAAGTGTGTAAGGGGTGTGGTTTATGAAACCAAGGAAAGCTTTAATCGCTATTATCACGGTGCTTGCTTTAGTCTTTTTTCCTCAGTTCAGCTTTTCTGAAGATCCCTTTCACATTTTTCTTTCTCTCCTTAGCTGCTATTACAGTTTAGATTATTAGTTCCTTTCACAGGAATTAGATCCCTTTCATCCTGCAACCATGCTACTGTCCTTTCTAGCTAGGAAGGACAAATCCTACAAATTTACAGTATTTTAATAAACCAGAAGAAACGGTTCTTCCCCTCCAAGCATGTGAAAAGTAGGAAACACATGCAAATAAATCTAAGAATATACAGAAAGGACTGATAGTTCCACATCAGTCTTAAGTTTACTGGGCCATCATACAGCAGCATTGTTGGGGAAGGAAAATTATACTCTTTCTATATGTGTCTCTTCTCATGCAAGGAATTATCTAATAATTTATTTTCATCTTTGAAGGACTAGATTGATAAAGTATCTGTTCAGGGAGTACCAGCCATGAACTGTCCCAAATAACAAGCCCTGAAACCTATGCCAGCTGGCTTGGAGAAAATAATGTTTCATTACAATTGGTACGTAAGGATAGAAAAATCAAATAAAAGTCATCCAAATCCAGGAACTAGTCAAAATAATTAAATAGGCCATTCTACATGTACTTGCAAAGCAGATTTGATGTTACATTATGCTACTCATTTGTGTTTTGTGCTAAACACTAAATTCTGGGTACTTTAGAGAGGTGGCATTATAATCTGCTAGAGCTAATGTCCCTTATACTAAAAATTTGCCTTTGGGCCTTCATTTATTTTATATCCCTGCAAAACATGTTTATTAATTGTGTTTTAGGTGCTTCACTACACACTACACAGTCATGGGTCATATCAGGCTCATGGGGACTGTATTGTTCTATGCAAGTTGTGAAATAATTTTCTTGACATTTAATTGTAAAATTAGATTTTAATTTGTAGACTCAGTGAATACCAATATGTTTAGCTCTAATAAGAAGGGGAAATAGAACAGCGAAAGAAATTTGAAGAGAAATCTCATATGACATTACAACTAGCTTCAGTTTTCCTAAAGTCAGGAGGGGTGTTAAAAACTCCCTTATACCACCAGTGATTTTTGCCTCTGATAATGCTCATTAAGTAACTCTTTCTAATACCTTCATAGTGGCATTTTTATTACTGAGAAAGCTTAATTATGTTACAGAAAAGTATAAATATATAGGTCTATTTCCAATTTCCAGGGTGTGTATGTGCTTACAGTAGGACTTGGATAGGTTTTGCTGTCCTAAAAAACCCTCCTCAGTTGCTGCAACTTTGGTGGTGACTACAGACTGGATGCCTCTCTGTTAATCCCTTAGGTGTGTAATTCATCTCTTCTTGCTATGCTCAACATTACCTTAATCTAAACTCTTTGGCTTATCATTTATTACTTAAGTACCGTCCCAAAACAGGAATTTAGAAATGAAACAGCCCTTCTGATAAACACTAGCAAGACCGTATTTCCCGGAAAACAAAGATGTGGCCCCTTCTTTTTAAAGGGTGCCTGGGTGCAGCTTGAGGCAGCACCCTTTCTTGCAGATGAAGCATATCAAGGAGGTCAGTAAGGATGCAGGAGTCCTAGTTTTTAACTCCTGGGGTTGGTGTCCAGAAACCAGTGCCCTCTCCTCCCAGCTGACTATACTGTTTGTTAGGCTCAGAGTATCTTCTTGCGTTCTGGCTCCATGGTGCCTGTAAGGCACATTAAACAGCAACAGTAGGAGAAGCTTTTCTCTATTAGACAGCCTTCACCTATGAGATGCAAGACAGGATTTTGAACCCTTTCACAGTTCCTCCCTGCTTGGCTGAGTGTTGTGATTATTTTACAAAGCAGGGGAGGTTATACCATCATGCCCTCCTTTAAAAGACAAGATTGATCTCCTTGCTGTTTCCAGGAAAGGTATGTTTCCCATTCCCTGTAGGAAGGGTAGTGATTTCCACTGACAAGGTTATTGACTCCAGTCTGGGCTGGGTGCTAAGGTCTTTTATTAAACCTAGCCCTTGTAGTTTGTTTTTCTACCCAGCTCCACTGTTATAAAATGTTACAGGACCTGTCAGAGACTTGACAGGAATCGGGATTGCAGTAGGAGTTACATGCAAGGTCCTGAGTTTTATGTGCAAGGAGAAATATACATGCCTGTCAGGAAATCTCCCAGCCAATTTCAAAAACAGAGAAAAGTGAGAATGATACAATTGTTTGGAGGGGAATCAGAGTGAGTGAGCAGCTCAAATCTGTAGCCAGAGGTAGGCAAAGTCTTCTCCAGCCCTTCTTCTACCCTGCCTTTATTCTCAGACCTCTTCACTAATTTCATTGTTTTTGACTGATTTTCTCACCCACACCCATGCGCAGGGAGATCAGAGACGCAGCTATGACAAACAGTGAAGGAAAAGGCAACAAAATGAATTAAACCAGTGGTTCATGTTCATGTAGAAGACAGGAGAAAAAGCGTGGAGGATGAAGACCATTGATACTTTCACAGCCAGGAGAAGGGAGAGTTCTGACAAAGCAGAGTGTATCAGGGAAGTAGGTCATTAATTTCTTCCGAGGAAGCACATTCACTCAGTACGATGAACTGTTAGCTCCTACCCACTGTGTCCTGAGAAATTACTCATCATTGTTTGGTATCTCCCTACCACTAGGGAAAAGGCTTTGAGATTTAAAAACATTGCACTGTGGGTGAAGTTCAGAGTTGAGTGAGTTCGTTCATTTACAGCAGCATTTGGTTTCTCTCTTTAATCTTCTGAAAGACAGGTTCAGCATCAAGTAACTCCACCACCATTTTCTTCTTACAGCTTATGTCAGGGACATTATTCACAGGAAAAGACTTCAGTGCTTGCATCTCATCCTTCCAGCCCCACTTCCAGTCAGTTTTCTTTCCCTTTTTTGTTTTTCATGGAGCTGAAACCAATACCTGCCTCAAGTTTCTGAAATACCTGTAGCCCCACGGTGTGCTTCTGTAGTGCCTCCAGACAAAAAGGAAGAGAGGAATTAGGGCATGGCTGTCTGAAACAATGCACAGCAACATTTCTCAAGCCAAGGAACATAAATGCATATCCAGGCAGGTGGAAAAAATCTATTTCTCAGCACAGAAATGTCTTTATTGTGCTTTAGTTTTCTAAACACTTAAATATTTCAATTAAAAATTATATTTCTTATGTTCTGTATAGTCAGCTGAAATTCTAAAACTAAGTCTATTTAC
The DNA here is from genome assembly GCF_949628215.1 of Phalacrocorax aristotelis. Classification (NCBI taxonomy): domain Eukaryota; kingdom Metazoa; phylum Chordata; class Aves; order Suliformes; family Phalacrocoracidae; genus Phalacrocorax; species Phalacrocorax aristotelis. The sequence goes on along the minus strand of NC_134279.1, from coordinate 59,205,581 downwards.
CCATAAGCTTCAGCTGAAGGGCTGACATATGGGCACTATTATTACCACCCAGGTATGGAGAAAAAATCAAATGAAAATGTTTGATACTGCTCTATAGTATCATTTTTCCTTTAAAAACTAAACAGGATAAACAGTGTAAATCAACACAAATACACAAAATCCTTTGCATAATGACACTCAGAATAGAAATGCTTATTTTGCAAGCTGTCATTAGCCTCATTTTATAGATAGGCAATCTGAGGCAGTGGCAAAAGCATCAGGAAGTTACCAGTTTCCATACTGAGATGAAGCAAAAGTGGAATTCTGCACCAGCACTGATGTTCTGTCTGCTAAATTGCACTGCCTTACAGCTGTTGGCAGTAGAAGGAAAATGCTGTTCTGAAGGTACTTTGACCTGTAAATCCTAGAAATCACAGGTCACCACCTTTTTGGCCTTTTTTTCCTATTTTTGATTTCTAATGTAAGTATTTTTGGGAGACTTCATTCCAATGCAACATAACTTTTGTCCTTTGATCACTACCATGAATAGGCAAGAAAAGCAGTCAGATGTACTTAATTGAAGAATATTCTCTGTGCATGTATCAGGAGGCACTCACACTGTACCACATTGCAGCTAGAAGGGAAAAAAAGGGAGTAGAAGCAGCTGTTTTCAAGACATCTCTTGGGTACTAGCTACTCTGGGACTCCAGCTTCCTAAAACTTGGTTTAGGTGAATTGCGTTACTACAGCTTTCTCCATCTTGGTTTCATTTGTTTACTTCAGTTCAGTTTAGTGGCTTGGCGTTTACCCTAACAAGCAGGTAACACATATACTCCATCAGGATTTTCAATTAATATCTTTGTTTTCCTTCTTACTGAAATCATTAGTGCATTGGAAGTAAATTTAATTAAATATACTTTCCTAGTTTCAGTTCAGATGATTCACTGTTGTTTATCCACTAGTATGTTTGCTTTGAGTTTGAGAAGAATTGGCTACTGTTGCCTTAAGGAATAAAATAAAATATAGGACGTTATTTTCTGTTTGTTTCTGGTAGTAAATTCTCAGTTTCAATTCAAATCATATTTATCTTTCAGAAACAAGGTTCCAGCTAATCCTGTTATTTTGTTGGGGGTGGGGTGGGGGTGGGGGTGTTCCCCAAAATGTCTCTGGTTGCACCTGAACATCTTATACCACATAAGTAATTCCTATAGGATACTATTGTCATAGAGTTACAATTTACTGTCAACAAACCAAAAAGACCTATTGTTGTACTAAATTTCTTTGAATGGGATGTTAAATACAAAGTCTTTAAAAATTGGTGTCTTGACCATATGTTCCAGATTTTGAAGACACGATTTACCAGTATATTTGTTTGTGTCAATTGCTCATGTCAGTTAAGCCCACATTTCTGCAGACCAGGAGGGTAAACACACCTGGGTGTTACAAATTCTGCATGCCTTTCCTGACTTGAACGTGCCGCCTAGGCAGGTTTGCACATGCAAATGTACTGTGTTAGCACATCCAAATTAAATATGAAAGACCGGATGTAGAATGTAGCCAGTATGCATATAAAAAGTAAGGTTTGAAAACAATGGAGCATTTCTTGTAGCTATGCTGAAGTGATTCTGACTTCAGTTCAAACGTGTATATATATATGTAAATTGAAAGACATTGATGGGTATTAGCAGCTAAGTATGCTTTTTAGAAAAAACATAAGAAATTTGAGGTCTTCTAAAATTGAAGTTAAATGGATATGTCAATCTTTCACTTGTGTTTTTCTTTATGTGTCTTTTGTCTATAGCAGTCTGATGTATTACTGAGTAACATACTTTGTTATCAGTTAATAGATATATTAACATCACCATAAGCAGTAGTGCAAAAACCACATTTCTCTGAATAAAATGGCTCTTTGACTGAATTGTATGGCTATAAGAGGAAAAAAGTTTTAATTTCATAAGAAAGATTTAACTACAAGAGGAAGAAAGCCTAGAAGAGCAGGCTGAGGAAGCAGGGAGTTAGATCTCTAACCCCAGGATTCACATAAGGCAGTAAAGAGCAAGTGACCACAGGACAGATGGGGATCCAGAGGACTGACTTTGTAGCCCTTGATTAGGGCACTAATGCAGCCTGTGCAAAGATAAGGTTTGTGTTCCTGCTACAACTAATGTTCAGTTACTTATACAAAGCTATGCAATTTCATATACAGAGAGGAGCTGTGCTAGCAGGAGCTTTGACACGCTACTGTTCTGGGCATCATTGATGCCCTGAAGCCTGATAAGTAGGGTACATACCTGGCGACCACAGACTTGTCCTTCTCCCCATTCAGGAGAGATTTTGAAACAAGCCTCTTGCTCCACAGGTGAGCTCCCTCATTACCTGCCTTGCTTTAGATTGTGACCCACTAGCTACAGCCTGCTGCTCATCGGTTTTCTGCCTGGGGCCTCCTGGTGAGGTGTGGCACAAGTTTCTGCCAGACTGCAATCCACAGTTCCCTTGAGGATGGTAGAAAGACACCTCCGGGACATCGGTGGGAGCAGCATTTCCCTCTTGACAACAGATGAACACCATAACATCCCAAGGCATTTCAACAGCACCTAAGTCCCTACATGGTGCATCACAGTGGCACCTGAGTATGATGGTGAGTGCCTGCAAGGCAATTTTCAGCCCAGAGCATGAAGCATTCACTGTATCTTCAGTAATGTGAGATACTCTCTTTCTCCTAATGGAGCTGTTCTACTTCGAATAAATGAGCTCAGTTTAAGTTTACATTAATTTAGCAGGCTGAAATGTGAGTCACTCAAGACCTAATTCATGAGTGGGCAAAGCTTTCCTCCTTTAGTGGTGATCAGTTTCTGTAAGGACAGGGCTGAGAATGAGGAACAACTTCCACTACCCAGTTATAGCTAATCACTGCACACCTGTTACAGCTCTGAAGCCCTGCCTAGGCTTAATTCCCTGCACCTACTTCCTATGTCGAAAGGGAACAATAATAATCACCCATGGATCTTGCAAAAACAAATTGTTTAAGAGGTGCTTAGTTCTGGACACACAGAGGTATCTGAGGTTAAAAAATCAGTTGTGGTTAGATTTAATTCCCTCAGAGATGATTTCTTGTATGCTTACTCTTCAAAAAGTTGGCAATCCAGGACTGCTCTGAAAAGAGGCAGAGAGGACATATGTATGCGCTTCAGTGTCACATGTGGAACTTCACAAAGACCAAGAAGTAGAAGTGGTAGGACTGATCCCATGAAGCCCAGCAAAAGATCATTGGATCAGATCATTCACTGGCTACAAAACTGTATTTTCAATTAATCCGAAGCTTTCTTTGTTGGCAAAACGGCAAAAAAATTGTTGCTCTTAAGTTGACAAGTACCTGAAATCACCTCACAAAACATTACAAATCTGACTTTTCAAATTACTTGGTTTGCAGATATTAACATATAATTAAAAAAAAAACCACCACAGATTAATGAAACCAATCAGTAATTAATATCTTGCTGTTATTCGACAGCTTGTTTTTATTAAAATTACCACTAAGTATTTCAGTTGGAATTAAATATATTTAAAATTTCATCTCATTCTGTATTAATAAAAGGAAGGTGTTAGGGTTCACAAACATTTTAGTGATGATGTCTGAACTTATCACATGGCACGTTCTATGAATCCATCCTATCAAGATCAAATCCAAATCTGGATAGTTTCCTCCTTTCGGTCATTGTTGTGGCTGTGCCTATAATTTTAATATCTTTCCACACAAGAAGATCAGAGGGAAAAATATTTCCCATCTGGATCTAAACAGTAATTTTTTAAACTTCATTTAATAGTAACTTCAGCCTCAGGCTCAACAAAGCTAACAAGACTACTGCTGAGGTTGGTCTGTGTTAATTCTATGAAGTTTTGTTAGATACAAATGGTTGCTGAGGGTTTTATACATGTTTGCCAGCCTGGTAGCTTCAAACATTTCAATCACCTTCAAACTAATGAATCTTTAATTTGTTGTTTTACTATTAAAGGAAAATGACTCACCAGGTGGGAGATTTTGATTCACAAGTCTGCATATAAAACTGTCTCTTGGTTCTGAACATAGTGTAAACATTACTGTTCCTTTTAAAAATAAGTTCCTCTACTAATCATCAAAATGCTGCAATGTTGTTACCACAAATTGAAGTTTTAGGTTATTACTGCAGAGTACTGTGATATTTTTCATAAAGGTCTGAAATAACAGTATTCTTATTTGCAGACTTAGTATGAAACATGAAGAAGATTGTGAGAAATTGTATTTTCTTTTAATTCAATTGCTTCATTTTTCTTCATTTTTCTAGGAAGAAATTTGCATTTACTTGAATGTATGGGGAATATGGAGACGGGGGCAGATATTTCCAGAGGCTGCTACAAGCCTCTGGCATGGATGCAGTTCAGACACTGAAGCCCCTGGAGGAAAAGTGCAATTCAGAGCTTCTCATTTAGGCCTCTAAAGGCTCCAGTATTTTTGTGGTACCCTGGTAGACTACACTTACACTGCCAGAAATAAATTTAACCATAGTGACACCAAAAGAGTGGAGGGAAGGTGGCTGTTCCCTGGTACCAGCTAGGAGATACAAGCCTCACCTTCCTGTCTAAACACGGAAAGATGCAATTTTCACATCCTGTGCATGCAAATGCACCCATCCTAAGGCTGACTTGTAGCCTTACAAACAAATAGTTTATTAAGATTCCAGCAAACACATATAGTCTGTTTATAGTCCTTAGCCTTTTGGGTTTTTTTTTCACTAGTGACCACTGTCAATGGAAAACATGCAGTGCATCTGGAGGAAGGCTTGTTTAGGTGAAGAACTGTTCCCCAGGAACCTGGTATGTTTATGTGATGTAACCCAGCATTTGAGCATCAGTCTCAGTAGAGATCAGCTGCATTTACTCAGCGTGCCTCCTGCTTCCAGCACTGGGTGTGATATCACAATCCTTTAGAAAAAAAGTGTCAGTTACTTTTGTCCTCCCCAGAAAAAATGAAAATAAGTTGTCTTTCAATACCTCAGTTAAATGGCCAGTGAAACCATGACTCCATGAAGAATTTCCTACCACATAAAAATTTTCACCAGAATATTTTTCAAATGGCTACAAAGAGTCAGGTACTAATACCAGAACCTCAGCCAACTTCTGTTGGGAGACTAAGAGGAACACAGCTGCAGTGCAGTGCCTGGGATTGCCCTGCTCTAAATGATAGACCTGCTAAACAGAATATTTACAATTTGCTGGTTCTACTTGTGTCATCAATTTTCTTCTTCATTCCAGTTCTTTTTATTCCCTATTCTGTTCCTATTTCTATTTCTTTGTTTACTTGTCAATTCTAATTGCCTTCCTAAATGCACATGTTCGCCAAGTAGGTGCCACAGGTGTCCTCAGAATCTCTGTTCAGTGGCTCTTTAACTTTTCTTTAATTGCAGAAATGCCTAAGTTTTGGCTAAAACATGGAGTCCTTGCTCACATTGGCCATGTGAAGCAGTAATCCTGAGTTAAACACAGCCAAGTTTCAGAGGTGTGCTCTGAGCCTGGCCAATGCATGCAGCTTAGATGAAGGACTTCTGCTACGATCCATACAATAGTTTTCTGGAGTGCAGTGGGCACAGTTACGGAAGACTGGTCAGCACTGTGCTGCCTGCTGCTCCCTGAGCAGTCCTCAGGGGAAAAATCTGTGGCAGTTGGTGCTGGTATAATCTCTGCAGCCATCTTTTTGCCATGGTCGACTTTTTAAGTTCTAAACCGAAATGTTTTAGCACATTCAGATCCTTACGTGGTGTTCAACTGATGTGCTCTTTTCTTGGTATAGCTGTTAGCTTCAGGCTCTCCTAAACACTAGATGTCATCCATAACAAGCTAGACTGAGTTTTCACCTTGCAGTGCAGTCACCTTGCTCAGACTTTCCTTTCCTCCACACATCCTCATTCCTTTTCTTCCTAGTACTATACATGTGTTATCTTTTAAGATTAACCTTAAAACTTTTCCATAAACCACAACCAAACAAGAAGAGAATAAATACCTCAAAGCAAAATTATACAAGGCTTATTTTGTTGTTTATTAAGCTTTATGGATGCTTGCTGCCATCATCCCAGATGGAGTTCACTCTTGTCTGTGTGATTCCTCTTCTATGTATGTCTGTTCTTCCCTCAGGTAATGCTAGGCATCTAGCAAAATATTAGCAATGCCATCTATAGCACCAAAGTATACCATGATACATGTATGTCCCCTACTGTTTAACATCTGATTTAAAAAAATTTGAAGGCTTTCAAATAGTGTTTGCATAGGCCTCCATTTTCCTTAAAAGCTCATGATGCAGTCATCCACAGTGATTCTAGTATTCTGATCATGGCAAAGTTCCTTTTAATTGTGTTTTGCTGTAGTAGCCAGGAAGATGATCCCTAATACAGGATTATTTACATAATGTCTGTTGCAATGAGGGAAAAGATACAAGAAAAAAAATCCCTCTTTTAATTTTAAAGTACTGCCTTTTGTTATTTACCTAGAGTACAGTGGAGAGAGAACAGCACAAACTGTACCAGAGAAGCAGAAAAGTACACAGAATAATTCCAAAACAAATTTAGTTGATTAAATGCAGTACATTAAAACCAGACATTTTAATGTTGACATTTTAGTATTGTTAATGAAGGGCCCAGCTATTGATCTTTGCTTGGGCAACCATCTATTGAATCTACTGGACTTAAATTCAGAAAAACTGTAGCCTAATGAATTTCAAGCAATAATTGCTATACTATGTAATTGCAAAATTTGCATAGTAAAGCTCCTCTGAGAGAAATTTATGACATTTCTCCATCAGTCTGAATGTGCAAAGGCTTGCAATTCAGCAGGATATGAGTTATTAACCTCACTCAAACAAACAGGGAAAATAATATTATATTTTGTTTAACCTCTGCAGCTTCAGAATTCCAAAATTATAGGGCTCTATGAATAGAACAGAAGGGTAAAACTTCAAAATTTTCCCTGGTTATCTCATTATGTGAAGCAATGTAGCTCTCTCTATGAAGGGAGCTACTAGTTAGAATGATCACACAGAAAAAATAAATTCACATAGTAAAAATACTGGATCATATAATTATTATTTAATTCTAGTTAATGAACACATTTGTTCCTTTCTCCTGACTCCTTGATGTGCACCGTGAATGAAGCTGGTGTGGGATGTGAATGGGCAGCCAGGCAAACCCATCTTTCCCTCAATGCCTCTCTATTGGAGTGGCTTCTTGAAGGACTTGGGTGCTGGGACTTGTCAGAGACTGAAACCTGGACTATATGAACTATCACAATTCTTACATTCTTCATTTCTCCTAAGCAGTGGACAGACATTGACTTGTCCTGCCCACCAGCTCTTTGTCACTACTCCTCTGATGGAGGATGCCAACCGCTTGCCATCAGAGCCAGCACTGTAGTTTATGTGAGCTCTTCCTAACCTGCTCCAGGCAAAAATCAGTCAGGATAGTTTACGCAATGTGAACTGTGGTCTGAGCTAACTGAGGTGGGTTTGCCTGAAAAAGGTTAGGAGGTGTTCACATGCACTTCTCTGATGTCTCTGCTCTGAGGCTACAGCATCTAGCATGATGAGCTGTCTGAGTACCTTTTGCCAACACAACTGGATTCAGAAAAGGGGTCTGCAGATTCAAGCTTTTATCATCAGTGAAGCACGCTTCATCATCATCGGTTATTGATTTTCAGGGATTAGTTACAGCTGGAAAAGTTTAACACAGCTCATTATGATGAGTGCTTTAAAAATAATGAATATTTAGACTTTTATTATTTACAAAGAGGTCATTTATATTTTTAGGGTACTACTGTTTTGCATTAACATTACTAAGAGATCTCTCTGATTGAAATCAAGATGCTGATACTGTTGGTTCCTCTCCACATTAAGTACTCCTCATTAACTCAAAATCTTTACTGACTACATTTAAATGAGGAAAGAAATAAAAAATCCTACTTTAAAGGAAGTGAGAGTTCTCACTGATTTCTGTGAACCAAGATTTGAATGCAGAACTAAGCTGATGACCACAAATTTGAAAAATTTTGTCAAAAGAATGCAGGAATGTCCTGCAACTCTATCTTCTATAAAGTTTTTCCCAATCCTTTTTTATAAATTATTTATTGACAGCAAACTAAAGAAATAAAATTATAACAATTTATTCAGAGCATCGCAACCAATATTTTAATCCTCAGTTTTGAAGGTGAAAAATCTCCTATGCCACAGTTTAAGAACTGACTTCCACAAACCTTTGCCTGTATACAAAATATGTGTATTTAAGAACTATAATTTCTGTTTCTCTTTGGTATTTGATCGAAACTGTCTTTCCTTGCTCCACTGTTCATTGAGGGGACAGCTACTGGAGCAAAGACATTGAACATTTTTGCAACACGGAATATGAGACAGCAAAGCAGCTTGTGGTTCTGCCACATTGATCCTTGGTATTGCTGGTATAAACCACATTTTTAATAATACCCATATGAGCTGTACATAACATCAGTCTTCTGTTCCATTACTGTGGAAACTAAGAATAAAAGCAGAGGTAAACAATCCAGAGATGCATCGTTATCCCAAGTCCAGAGAAAAGGATTTCCACATTTGCTTTTGCATGTGAAATTAATGCCAAACTGTGACTAATGGGAATCAATAATACATGAGTCAATACTGTGCTAAGAAAGTATTTGGGTATTTTTTAATTTATTCTTTTGAATACTTTAGTATTTTTATTACCAGTTAATAATAAGAAAGACAATGCATCTGCTTGAAATTTTACCAAGTTATCATAGTAGGATGCAGCTCAGTACAGTACCCTCCACAGTACTTCATCTTACACTGTATCTGTTTCCCTTCTTAGTAATTTCAAAGTCATTAAACTATTACCACACTGATTTTTATGAAATTCAGATTCTGAGGAGGGATTTTGCATAATTAAAAAGAAAAATTTAATCCCTACTTTCCTGCAAATACACAGGGCCTATTGGGAGAGAAGTATGGGAACATCCGAATACCAGGGGAAGTTGAGTCAGCAGAATTTGAAATGATCCTGGATGCTGCTGTAGAGGCCAAGCTAGAGACACGGATTTTAGAAGAGTGGTACTGCAGGGATGAGAATGCAGTGCCACCAGCGTATTACCTCAGACCAAAATCTGAAATGCTGAAGAACTACCAGAACACGGTAAGTCATAGTCACCTCCATTCAAAATCCTTCTCTATCAATTACAGTGGTGGACAGTCCCCAGGGTCATGAGTCCTGTATTGATGCGCTCCCTGATAACAGCCAGAGCAAGTGGCTCTGGTAGTCATTCACGACCTGTTGGGGCTAGTGGGACTGTTGTACAGATTTCCCTTCCCCGATGTTGGAATAGGGAGCTAAGGCTCTCCTGCCCTGATATTATGCTTTTGCTAGATTTCAGTGAACAGGATTAGCAGAGGAAAGACATGTTTTCCTTCTATCACCACACGTGAAAGCTCTTTAACAGTCAAACAAGTACTTAGTGCTGTCCTGAGACAGATGTCGTGCTTTTAACTTATTAACTGTATACTAACAGAAGATTTTTTGAACACTGCTAATTACCATTTTTAAAACCGGCATTTGTCTTTAATTGATGACAATAAAAACTGTATATTACCCAGGCTCAGTTCTACCCTCCTACACATCCTATATACCCAAGGAGAGATTTCAGTGTACAAAAAGGGAAGTCCTTAACAGAGTATTCACTTAATTTTCAGTGCATACTGTATTATACAAGCAAATGAAATTAAAGCATTATACTGCATTTAATTTTTGTGTAGCAGAATGTTTTCTCTGTTGCATGAAAAAAACATTGAAAACATGAAAAATAGACACAGAGTTTTAACAAGTTGAAGACAGTATAATGTGGCCAATTCTGAAGTATTGATCACAAGGGAGAAAGCAAGTTTTGCAACTTTGCATTGTTTTGCTAATGCCCACAGTATTCCTTTGAATAAAGCTTGGCTTTTTTGTTATTAACACTTTGTACGTTTCCTCAAGCTACTGATACACAGGAGTAAGTAAGATGATGTTCATCACTTTAAGCTAACATAGATTTACATCTCATAAGCTCACAGGAAGTAATAAAGGATACACAGCTCTGAACATGTCAATAAAGAGTTGCCAGCAAACTTATACTGGAGGATCTTCTTTTTCCTATTACACCCTCCAGGAAAACTGGAGACCCCTTAAACACTTCATCTGCAATAAGTGATGCAGCAGTGATTCTCAGCTGCCTCAGAAAAACCTCCATCATGGCAGCTGAGAGAAACCATCTGAAAGGATTAATGAGTTTACGTTAGAGACCCTCTGATGACAGTAAGATTACTGTTACTACAGCAATGAATGAACAAAAGTAATGTCAGATATAATCCCATATTTTTCAAATATGGTAGCTCATATAAGGTGCTTAATTACAGGTACCAGGAAGCTCATTTTCAGTTTTGAGATCCAAGTTTATTATTATTGTTGTTGTTAATAATAATAATAATAATACTTCTCATTAAACAAGTGATAATTTTAGCAGTATTACTGCTGCGTTATTATCATTATTTCAGGTTTGGTTCTCAAAACCCACTTTCTATCAAGGTGTTATTGGTCTTATTCTTAAAAAATATTTTATTAGCTGTCTACAGTAGGAGTCAGGAAATACTCAAAGTAACTAACTTCTATAATTCTACAATTGAATACAGTATGATTATCTGCAGTATAAAAAGTTGAACTCATTTATTTTTAGTGTATGTGTTTCTCAGTCACCGTGTTGTTTATGACTACTGAATATTAGACTTTTACTTTCTGAAGTTGTAGATGTGTGTATTACAGCTACTGTTTAACTATGGATATTTTTAAAAGATGGAATCTTCTTCAAACTCTATGAATGAGAACAAGTGGCAAGATATATCAGAAGAGATTAAGAAGATTTTTAAGACTGCTGTGAAATTGCTGTATGAGAAAGGAAAAATGAAACACAGCCAAGCAAAGAGATATCTTTCCTCTGGTAAAGTTCAGACTAACTACTCCTATATATTCATTTATTACCTTCTCTATCAACCTTTCCACAAACATGAAAATATATTTCTGTTGGCATTTCTGACATAACTGAAGAGAAAAAAATGTTCGTTGTGCTTGCTTGAGACCAAAACCTATACGAAAGCACACAGCAATTTTTCTGTGCTTTTTCTGTTTTTTACAGAAAACAGGCAATCATTTAAGAGTCTGCATGTTGGAAGTGGGGGATCTTCTTGAACTGTTTATAAAGAAAAGATAACAGAGACTCTGTGTTCTCTTTTCATCCTCAGCTATTGAAGATGAACTTGATTTTGCCTTGGGTAAACAAACACCAGCTTTCCTAAAGAAGTGTGTTTGCTACATTCGGAAAATTGCCAACATTGAGCGTTTCGTTAAAATTCCAGAGATGGGAAAATACATGGATGTGGTACATACAGCTGGGAAGTTTCTACGAGATCCTGAAGCCCATGAGAAACTGATCAAGCTCAGGGATGAATTCATTCCTACCATCGTTGCGTCATCCAATCTGAGAGTGTACACATCCGTCACCCACTGTGACATGAAACTGGGCTACTCCCAAGAAGTGGAGAACCATTACATTGAAGGACTTGGTAAACAGTTCTATGAAGACATGATTGATATCATCCAAGCAACAGTGCAGCAGAATTTTGACACCGAGACAGACTTGCTGTATGATGAAGTTCTTCAACACTCATCGCTATGTAAAACGTACTCCACTTTTTATGAATATAGATGTGAGGCATTAAACATAGTTCACAAGTACGTTCTACCTAGCAAAATAGGACACATTAACCCTCTTATCATATATGGAGGACCATGCACAGGGAAGACTCTCTTATTAGCCGAAGTGGCAAAGAAGGTAAATAAATACATAATATGGTGATGTTAGGAGCATTGGTGTGTAAGGGTCATCTTAGTTTTCATTCTTCCTTTTGTCAACAGATCTGATATCAGCCCTCAATATATAAAATAAAACGAATTAAAAGTATATTCTGCATATTATTGTACACATATTCAGAAAAAGACTTATCTTTTAATCATGTCTCTGCATCATGTGCTTAGCCAAAACAAAAATACTTTATCAGAGCTCTTAAAAACCTAATAGGAATCATTATATTTTTTAATTAACAACATGTATTTTAGAAGGTTCTCTTTCCCTCTTGTTCCACTGAGGTCCTATGAATCTGGAGCCATCTAAACATCAGATGCTGTTTTTAGTCTTACTCACAAATACAGCATGTCTTTCCAAGTCAGGCCATCTTATGTTCACATCAGAAATTATTCCAGAATTAGTCTCATACACTGGCTACAAATACACTTGCTACAAATCTATCTGTAATAACCTGCAAAAATACCTGTACTCATTTATCTGACATATGCTGTTTAAGTCATTGAGCTGTGTACTACAGGGAGATGAGTGAAACACTTTGTGCAAGGCAGGACCAGATGCAGAAAAAGATGAGGCTGGCATCTCTAAGCCTAATTCTCCAGCTGGGAGTCACAACTTTGAGTTCCCTGCAGGGTGCTCAGAGAATTTAGCACAGTGGGCTGGGAAACAGCCATTTCAGCCAGAAGGAAATGGAGAAGGGAACAATAATGTTGAAAAGTCTGCATCTTTCCCAAATGTGGCTTCCTATAGATTCACATTAGTTGCGTATATGAAATTGAGATTTGCAACTCAAGATCTCATTTCAGATCTGAGTACATAAGTAAACCTCAAGACTCTGGTTACACTTTTCTGTTAAAATATTCTACAATAACTTAAAGCGAGGTGAGAAGGCTTAGCAAGTAAGAGAAGTGAGTGTGTTAGCCTGCACAGACTGAGAGGATTTAAAGCCACATTCCTCACTTTCTTAGAGTATGCTAACCAAAAGAACAGCAAGAGATACTTTTTACCCCCTGTGGCAGTGTGTAAGAGCAAAAGTCACAGGCACACCAAGACAGAGCATGCTTCTGTGGTCCAGGAATAAAGGTAACGGGCTAGTAAAGGGTAATCTGTACTCTGATCCCTGTCCTCCAAAACCGTCAGGGTATGCAGTTATACTCAGCTGGGAATCAATGTTAAACGAGTTTAGGTGGCAAGCTGGTCTGCCTGGCCAAGGATGACATTGCTTAGTGTCTAAGGAAGTTTATTAATATGAGAATCTACCTACTGACTTTCAGAAGTGAGACACAGATTTTGCAGAGTACCCTGGGATTTATAGACTGCATTCTACTTATGTCCCCTTAGACGTAAGCCTCTTTGTGGATCTGAGTTTTCTTGTTTTGGGATATTACCTGTGCTAAATAAAGATGACATATGATATGAATTTCATTCAGTGCACATAAATCAAACCAGGCTTGAACTCTGCCTGTGAAAGCATTTCCATTCAACCACTAACATTTTAAAATGTTTATATATAGGCAATCACTGTTTATAAACTCTGTTACTGTGTTTCATTTAGATATTAACTAAATTATGCTCTATATTCTAGTCCTATTCCTGGTTGCAAGAAGAGATGGGACCAGATTCTGACCCTGTGGTAGTTATAAGGTTTTTGGGATCCACTGAAACAAGTACAGATCTGAGGAATATACTTCAAAGCATTTGTGAACAATTAGCAGTCAACTATCGTTGTGTCGTACAAAGTTACCCAAAAAAGATTCATGACCTTCGGGACTTGTTCATCAACCTCTTGAATGAGTCTTCATTTCACAGGCCTCTGGTGATAATATTCGATGCCCTAGAACAGCTAACAGATAGTGATGATGGTAGGAAGCTCTGGTGGCTTCCCATTCACCTTCCTCGTTCAGTACGGATAATTTTGTCAACACTGCCAAACAAGCATGGGATCCTGCAAAAACTGAGGTGCCTTATTCATGAAGAAGACAACTACATTGAATTGACTGCAAGGGACAGAAAGATGTGTAGCCAAGTACTGAAACATCAGCTGCTGCGAGTTAAAAGAAAAGTAACATCAGGGCAACAAATCTATGTCAATGAAGCATTCTCCAAGTGCACACTGCCTATGTTTGTGAACTTAACCTTCGGAGAGGTCAGGAACTGGAGATCTCACAAAGATGTGGATGAGTCCTCCCTCCGTGTCACTGTCCATGAAAGCATAGAGCAGTTGTTTTGGTCACTGGAAAACAAGTGTGGGTCAAGACTATTGTCAAGAGCACTTGGCTACATCACTATGTCCAAATCTGGCCTGAGTGAAATGGAACTGGAAGATATTTTAGCCCTTGACAACACTGTTATGTACGAGCTGAGTGAGAGCGTCAGAGAAAGTAACCCACTGAGAATTCCATATATATACATTGCGAGGCTTAAGGAGGGCTTACAGGGGTACTTGATAGAGCGACAGGTGAAAAATGTAACGCTACTTCTTTGGGCAAATAGGCACTTGCAACTAATTGCCCAGAAATTGTACCTGCACAATGAAGATGATTTACATGAAATGCACACAGTCATGGCAGAGTATTTTCTTGGTGTTTGGTCAGGTGGACGAAGAAAACCTTTTTACAGCAATGACCAATATCTGAATGGTTGTCCTGACCATGACAGTAGAGGCCTGAACGAGGATGAAAAGCACTACATGGATCAGACTGCTTTTGACAGGCAGGCACCTGATCAGCCATGGGTCTTTCAGTGCAATCCATTAGAGCCTGATATCTTTTTTATCAATCACAGAAAAATGACAGAGCTTATTCATCACTTGACAAGATGTGGAAGAACAGATGATCTTCTGTATGGAGTCATTATGAACTTCAGCTGGCTGTATACCATGATTAGAATAGGGCAGTTCGATAAAGCACTTTCTGACATAGAACTAGCTTACACCTATTCGCAAGAAAAGGAGCTGAAATTTCTCGCTAGTACCCTCCGCAGTATAAAGTTCAAAGTAGTAAAATACCCAGGTTCGCTCTCTGCTGAATTGCAGCAGAGGCTTCTCCCAGTAGTAAGTTCATTGCCCAAACTCAGACATCTCCTCTTAGAATGTGACAAAGATGGACCCAAGTATTGCTCTATCGTCCCTTTGCATTCCTCCATGGATGTAACTTACAGCCCCGAGCGCCTGCCGCTGTCATCCAGCTGCATGCATGTCACTGAGATTTTGCCTACTTTTAATCCCAGCACAGTTATTGCTGCTTTAGAAAATGGCTCCATCAGCACTTGGGATGTAGAGACCCGCCAGTTACTAAGGCAGATTACGACAGCTCCATCTGTTATCTTAGGGATGAAGCTTACTAGTGATGAAAAGTATCTTGTAGTGGCTACAACAAAAAACACTCTTTTGATATACGATAACATAAATTCCTGTCTTCTGTCTGAGGTGGAAATTAAGGGGTCAAAACATTGTGGAATTGGGGGGGGGCCCAGTTTTATAAATGGGTTTACATTATCAGTCAACCATGCGCTTGCTTGGCTGGAGGCCAGCAAAGACGTTACTGTAATAGATCTGCTTTACGGTTGGCCTCTCTATCACTTTCACTGCTGGTATGAAGTGACCTGTGTGCAATGTTCTCCAGATGGGGTTTATGCGTTCTGCGGACAGTACTTGAACACTGCGACCATTTTTCACTTGGGCAGCGGAGAGAAGCTGGCCACTGTGACCTCTGAATTTTCTGGTGGATTTGTGAAATTCCTTCTCATTCTGGACACAGCCCAAGAAATGGTGATGGTGGACAATGAGGGTAGCCTCTCTGTTTGGAATACCGAGGAAATCGCGAATCCCCAGCTTACAGATGACTTTGACTGCAGGAGAGAAGACAGTGAAGTTGTCAGCATAGAGCTTTCTGAAGACCAAAGTGCAATTTTAATTTGTAAGGCTCTCAGCATTGAACTTCTTGACACTCATGTGTGGAAGGTGGCTGAAAAGTTTAGAGCTAAACACAATGAGCGCTTTATATCTGCCGTGTTGTCCAAAAATGGCAACTGTATAATTGCTTCAATGGAAAATACCTCAGCCATTTTTGTCTGGAGAAGAGATACGGGACAGTGTATGGCAAGCTTACAGGAAATCTCAGGAACTATAGTCAGGCTAATTAAATCAAATCATCATAACGTGCTGCTATCCTTATCTACCAGTGGTGTCCTTTCTATTTGGGATATAGACATCATAACTGCTATGTCCAATATTGACAAATCTGGCAAGCCGATCCAAAGACTGGTGTTGCCAGCCAGAGGTGAATTAATATACACATTGGATGGATCAGATTCTGTCCATAAGTGGAACTTCAGCACTGGATTTATTGAAGCTGTGTTCAAGCATGAAGGCATTGTTGAAAACTGTGTGCTGACCTCTTCTGGAGAGATAATGGTTACATCAGATGATAAATGCAGCCAGTACGTATGGCACACTGTTAGTGGCGAAAATGTCTTTCGCATTAATGGACAAAAAATCTCAGAGCTAATGATTACTCATAATGATCAATTTGTAGTCTCTCTCTGCGAACAAAATGCATCCAGAGTTTGGCGACTGGCTACAGGACATAGGGTTTGCAATATTTTAGTTGCCTTACAGAATGCATTTATAACAACTGCAAATACATTCGTAGTCGGAATGGCAAAGAATAAAGTGTTGGCAGTGAGTCTCTGGACAGGCAGTATAACCAAGAAGTTTTGCTGCGATGATGGTGCAAGCATTGTGGATATTAAGCTGATACCAGACTGCCCAGATATTATAGTATTCATAACATCTACTGAAACTGTGAACATCTGGAGCCTAACAGAGGAAGTAATCTGCAGACGTGTACAGTTGCCTACCAATTTCTTAAAAAATTTGGAAGACTTTGAAACATCCCCAAATGGGAAGCTAGGAATTATAACCCGTGGTGATGAGAACATTAATGTGCTTGATTTATACAGTGGAAAACTTCGCGTGGTTCACGCTCCAGGTGTCATCTGGCGGCAGAGGCTGTCTCGGGATGGCCGCTATCTTGTGTACATCTGTTTTCGCAGTGAAGAAGATGATGACAATGGTGCGGTCTCTAGTTTAATAGTAATGAGGCTAGCGGATGGCAAAAACATCGGTGCCTGTTCTCTTTATAAAACTCCCACTTTTCTTGCACTCTCACAGAGACATTTAAATATTATTATTGGATTTGATGATGGAAGTATAGGTACTTACACTGTAGTGGATCGAGTCGACGCTGCACTGAAAATCAAAATTGCTACTTCAAACAGCCGTCAGATTTTCAACAACACAACACAAGTGATTAGGCCAAAATGTCACAATTATAGCTTCAAAGTAACTGCAGACTGCATTTGGAGGGAATCAACGGAAGTGTTTGCAAGGGACAGCCCCATTACAGTTACAGAGCCTGAGGTGAGTGAAGCAACACCAACCAAAAAACACAACTACTGTTATGAGAAAGTGTGCTCAGCCATAGATTGCAGAGGACACAGTTTTGCTGCTGACAACTGAGTAACCATCTGGACTAGCTTATCTGAATAATAGTATACATGCATAGATCTATATTCTGAATTCACGTAAAAATCAGTGCATTTCTTGGAAGACAGACAGAAACAGCAGAGGGCAGACCAGCTGGTTTTTCCTCAACAAATATTCTTACATTTATGTAAACAAAAAAAAGCAAACATAAAACAAATGGCCTGCAGGGTTTTTTAAATTTCGGAATACAAGGTTCAGTCCAGGATTTCACCAGGGCCTTGATTAAAAATTTCTAGCAATACTATAAAAATTGTTATGCTATTACAGAAGTTAGGTGATCTTATCTGGGATTGACAAACTCTTTTAACTAGAACTAAAGGTCCACATGATTGGTGAGAAGAGCCAGACCACTATTTTATATACCGAGTCACCTAGATGGGTCTATAGCTAACAGCCAACTTTATACCCACTTGCAAAAGTGTGTTTTTCTGCTTGATGGTGCAATGACAAGATGTCACCTGCCAACCTGGAACACTTGATACATTCCATCATCATTTTAAAAATACCTACTTTTTTTTAATTGGGATTAATCTTTGGGTTGAAAGGAGTAGGTGCCATCAGCTGCAAACATGTCAATGTGTGGGCTGATAAGTATTTGTTCACCTCAATGAATGGACTGAAAGATTTTTTTTTTTAATTGCATGCAGGGATTTCAGGTTTCTGTATTGTGATAAAAATGATAAAAACCTAGGTCATAAAAGGAGTATAGGGTTTGGGGGTTTATTTTTTAGTTTGGGGAATTTTTTCGTCTTCACAGTGTGTATTAGTACAGGTCATAATGAAAACTTTTTTAAAGAGAAAGGGTGTTACAGATGAACAGTTAGACACATTAATTTCTTTATGTTAAAAGGTTGCTATCCATTTTGTTGTAAGCAAGTCTAAAGTATCTCCTATGTCTCCAAAGTAATCTCAACACAAAGTTTTCAGACATGCCATGTATTTATCCTGATAACATTTGCCTTACTATGATTTCTGTTCTTTCCCATGGTAAATACAGATCAGATGACCAAACACTCTGGGACTGCTTGTATATGTGCTGAAATACTCCACTAAATGTAAAGGCTGCCCAAAGGTTCTTTACTGGTCCAATTTGTAATGGATTTTTCTTACTTCCACATACTTACAAGCTTTACTTTCTGCTTTAGAACTGTTCTGAGCCTTTTGTACAGTTTTATCAGTTTCAAGGCAGAAATTGTGAAATAATGACAAATGCTTTAAAAAAAAAAATCACATTTTGCCCAATTAAAAAAAAATACTGGACAACATTTGAAAGAATAAGAAGATTTTTCCCTCCTTAGATATCTTAAAGTTGGCACACCTGAAATTTTTTCAAATCATTTAAACAAAACAATTTTATTTTTAAAATCAGAACTCCATGCCACAAATTTCCCAGAAATGAATGCTAAGCTAGAACTTAATGTAGTGTGTGAATGTTCAATGTACAAGCCAGTATAGTATATTAAGTGACTTGAATGATTTTTCCTAACTTGTTTGCAACTAATAGATCATATTGAATGTTTTTATGTAAACTTTGTATTGTTGGGAAAATCTACCCAATCAGAGATTTATATTTTCATAAATGTCAAATTTAGTTAAATTTTGTTACCGAGTTGTTAAATTAGAAATCTATTGCAGTCTTCAAACAATATACAGTCTTGTGTATGCATTGTTTGTACTAATAAACTAAGGAAACAGATTTGTGTGTGTCCCTTAATTTTAGGGAAATTCTGGCCAAGGGGCACAAGGGATTTGCAGCTCCCATTAGCCTGTATTTAAACAATTTTAAGGGATATATTTGTAAGGAAAAATTCCAGTTTTTTCACACTTCAGTTAACTAAATCAGGCATTCAAAACCCAATGAAATTCACACACACAAAAAAATCCATGCTTAGATGCCGCTTATAACTAGATTGCATACTGCCAGCGTGCAAGTCAGCAGACACAAAGGCTTGTGTAACCTACCCAGTAGAAAGCTCAGAGAAGAGGAGAGCACCTGAAATCCCACTCCCCTTCAGACCTTTGAAGCTACAGGAAGGTACTGTGGGATCCACATCTCCCAGGATCCTGTCCTGAAGGTAAGCAACTTCCACCTTCTTTGAAACACTGGGCATGACACACACATTTCAGCTTTAAATTCCTTGTGCATAACCTGCATGATTTTGGAAAGTTAGTTCCTTCATTATATTGGAAGAGTAAAAATACATCTCCTCTCTGCCAGGAGAGTGACTGACTTTGGGCAGTGAAGGAGTATAACAGAAACAAAGCAAAACACAGAAGCAGAGAAATGTTCTTCCTTTTTGGGAAGCACTACCAGAGCTCAGCTGGTCCCAGCTCAGCTGAGTGGCTTATTGATAAGAGTACCCAGACTTGCTCCTCTTGTTTTCTGGCTCAATGAACTTTGTGGTCTTCTGCACAGTGGCATGGCTTCCTGGGGCAGGAGGTAGTCCCCCATGAAACAGGATCGGCCCAAAAGTGAGAGCAGTTTTCCCTTCATCTTGGGTCAAAGAGGGAGTTGATTTTAGGCCTCGTCTAGTTGGTCAAAGCAATAGACTGACACATGAAAGCAGTGATGCTTTATATAAAAAGGCATGGGTGTTCTTGTCCTGCTTTGAATATTAGTCTGTTATGTTCTAACCAACAACTGCAAGAGTGGGGCAGCACTACTGTTTTTCTTAACTCTAAAACAACGAGAAAGACGAGCATGAACATGAGTTCTAATCCACTTAAGCACTTCAGCCAAGCATTGGGTTCCTAATCTCACTGAAGGATGCTGATTAAGTCTTGTCCCTCCTCATAGTTTATGTCTTAAAAGATAAACTATCTCATTCAGCTTTCTGAACATATTTCTCAGGGGTCAGACTCCTCACACTGAGCCTAAACAGCAGACACAGGTTTCTGAATGGCATTAGGCTGCTACTGCAAGAGTGAGCGCTCCGTAAGCCCTCACAAATCTGTCCCCAAGTATGTCTATGCAGTGGTACAGTGACAAAGGATTTTCTCTAATAATGAGCCATGCAAATGCCAAGTGCTGTTCTACCCCTACATAGGAAGAGAGCAATTTACCTTCTTTTAAGGAGCACTATTTGCATATCTAGAACAAAGCTTCCATTTATTCTTTATCTAAAGTGCATCAATAAGCAGGCTCAGATGGGGTCCATATTTTCTGACACAGAAGATTCTAGGAACAGGCTGTAGCTGCAAGAAAGCTTTAGAGGGGAATTAGCCGGAAATTCTTTGGCAGACAAAGGTAAGCCAGAGGTCAGCTAGAAAAAATATTTTTATCAGTCATTTCCTTTGCACCACAGCTGGGGAATGCACAGCCCATGACTTCATTTCATACAGCCTGTGGCCATTCGACTTTTTTCACATTAATATCAGATAACATCAAAATGTGAGTTAACATGTAGCCTAGAAAAGGCATTCAGGTTTCAGTGGTTCTCCATGCTGCATACTCAAGCCCTGTTCATAAACCTGTGGAAACAGAAGTTCTAGCCATCTAGCAATGGGAATTTAAAGCAAAAGTCCATCACTAAAATGGCTTTCATATGCAGAGGGGACTATTTCAGTCCCAGACCAGCTTAAAATCCTGAGATTTTGCCCTTTGTCAAAAACTTCTTAGGTGCATCTGTATAAATAAATCATAAAATGGGCCCTTTGGGTCATTACCATTAGGCTATTAGCAACAATCTGCATTGGTTTTTGTTGATTAAGGATTAAAAAAATACCTGATTTAACATAAATACTAAGACTGCAAAAGGACACAATTCTGAAATCTATTTTTATTTCTTACAGAACCAAAGACACCTTACTTTTCCATACATTATTTTTTAATGTAACCATAAAATTAATTATGTAATCATCCAAATGTGGACTAGGGCCTTTGGATAGTTTTGCTTATCAAGGATTTGTTATTAAGAATCATCAAGCATTTATGCTACAAATATGATCTACTTCAAAGTTCTTGTACCCTGTTGAAGTATCTCTTCCTGGAACGCCACATCACTGAAGGGAGAGTAATGAGCTACTTTTTTTTTCCCGTGGTTTACCTTTCCAGCCTGGTCACTAACCACCATTCCTTGCATTTAGGAGGCAGTCTTCTGACTTACATGACGTGAAGTGATGCTCTCAGTGTGGGTTGTAATCACAGTCTCAATTCTCAGTTTCAACAGGGGGGCCAAAGGCTGAAGGAATAGTCATCACGATCCTTCCCGGGACCA
This sequence comes from Phalacrocorax aristotelis, assembly GCF_949628215.1. Classification (NCBI taxonomy): domain Eukaryota; kingdom Metazoa; phylum Chordata; class Aves; order Suliformes; family Phalacrocoracidae; genus Phalacrocorax; species Phalacrocorax aristotelis. Next base: position 59,183,885 of record NC_134279.1, on the reverse strand, counting down.
GATGAGGCATTTTATAATGTGCTTCTCCAGAAGGGACAGTTTGCACCACCATCCTTTTGTGAAAAAGGGACTTTCACTGTCAAGGACCACCTACACAGTGCTAAATTCACTTGAAAACATAGGCCAATAACCAGAAGAATATGAGGGAACATTTCCCCAAGATGTCTAGTCCAGCAGAATGTGCCCTTAAAACCACAAGTCATTCCCAAAGTGACTTAAAATTGGCCCCTAGCAAGCTCTTCTCCCTGCCTCCACTGCATCCCAGGCCCATGTTGCTGCTGCTCACCAGGGTAGGTGATGCTCCCATCCCAACCCAGCAAAGCCCCTGATGTCTTCCCAGCCATGGTACACTCTTTACCTGCAGCGCCTGCCCTTTTGGCAGCATGTGGGTCCCCTCTCCAGCCTCAGCAGGGAATATACAAAATCAGATTTAAGGCATGTTCACATGTTTCTGCTGTCACAGATTTCATGACACAATGCTGCCACACCAGCATGGATCTTACTTTTATGTAGCATATAACAGAGATAAATAAAATCATCTCCCTGTTTTCATATGAGAGCTCTGATTCCACGTGCATTTCAGTCCATGTGAGAAAGCTTCTAGACTAAGATAGGTCTGTTCTGCATATTTAAAGTGAAATACACATACTTGCAAGGTGAGGGATGAAGCAAAAATCCAGACAAGCTGTCGCACAGATGAAAACAGAACATCCCAAAAGCAACAGGATGGTTTGCTGCCATTTTTCTCCATTACTCTATTGCCTGTTAAATAAATTGCCTGGCACTTCTCACTAAGATCATGTTGACGATAATATCTGAAGTTACAAAGTTAACCTTTTGGACTATAATTTTTCAAGGCAGACTTCTATCTCAGCAGGAATATTCCCCAGAAAACCTCAGCCAAAATAGTCGACTAAGGTACAAGAATGAGATTAGAGGAAAAAGGATTTCTGCAGGCTGAATGTCTCAACTACTTTTCCTTTGAAAAAACTATTGTCACACCTGTGTTTTTGAACAAGGGCTATGGATTGGTGAGACAAGTGATCATTTCACGCAGGACATGTCTGTGAAAACCTGACAAACTATCAGCCTGAAAGATCCCAGCAGTTTGCACATACTCATAGGAAACATCAGGTTTCAGGAGCAGTGCTATAAGAGCACAGCACGATTGGGACTGCAGGGGCTGGGGCAGAACTTCTCTACTACTGCAGAAACACTGGGTGTGGGTTCAAGAACCACAAGAATGAATAGTCTCTGGAATGCCAGAAATATGGTAGAAATAGGTATGAAAAGGGCCTGATGAGGCTGATGCGGAGACTAAGTATCAGGAGAAAGGGGGAGGCAGCCTTCCCAAGTTGCTTCCAGTGGCCTCCTGGCCTACAACACAGCTTTTCAACTGGGGTATTTCTCAGCCTGTTAGCTCAGCTCATTAGCCCAACCGCCATGAGGGTAATGGTAAAATACCACCAGGGGTATTTTACCCCACAGGGGCTGGCTGCAGCCTGGCAGGGCTGTAGGCTGGGTACGCAGCACATGCTGTGCACAGCATCACACTCCATGCTGCAGAGATGGCCCCTAGCAGTTTGCACCTTCTGCCTTCCTCACCTTCTCTAACAACTTGGGGATATGTTAGATGTTAGGCTGACAATTCTTTACTTACTCACCAAAGAGCCTTTGGGAGAGTTTAGCAAAGGTTTTGTAATAAGACATTTCCTGGCTTTCGAAGTTCATTTTCAGCTAACACTAAAAGCTTGCAGGAATTAACAAAAAAAAAAAGAAAAACGTGCCAAAGAGCTGTTGCAGAGCTTTGCAGTTCCCTAGCTCACGGACTATAAATGATATTTGGCCTTTACGTTATGACATAGCTCTCTGCTTAAAATAAGCATATCCAAAGCAGCTTTTATTAATTTGTTGCTGGCATCCGTCTGGGGCTCGGGTGCATGGCTGGGCGGAGGGAGGCTGGGGCTAGGTGGCGCAGCCGAGCCTCTGCTCCCCGGAGCAGGGACCCACCTGCTCCCAGCCCACTGCTGAAATGAGTTTGACAGTCTCATCTTTAGCCCACTGCAGCACATACGAGGGGGAGCACGACAGGGCAAACCCAGCCCGCTGCTGAAGTGAGATTTTAGGAGGATACCTGGCATGAGAAAGGCAAGCAGGACGCCAGCACACCCCTTACACGGGGAAGGCAAGGATGCAACCCCTGCCAGGCAGGGAGGCAACCCTAAATCCACCATTACTCAGGGTGAGAAGGGCACACCTACTCGTACGGCAGCTGAACCTCATATAACTGCTTCCGTGAGGCTTAACACCACAAACAAAGGATTTAGTAGAACATTTCCAAAGAACTATCGAGTAGGGTCTGTTAGCGCTGCTTTGGACACCCTTGGCTGTGACACGTGTAGTTAGGTGATGCAGTGCTTGTGCCAGTTCTTTTCGTGAGGGTTTGGGGTTTATTTTTTAGAGTTTCCAGGTACAGCAATATACATTAAAGATTACAGCTGGGAAACACCTGACCCAGCTGCTTGCAGATATTGCCTAAGTTAAATCTTTCCTCCTGTACAGGGAACACTCTCCTAACCGGATCATGGCAGCAGACCACCTTTCATAGCACTTTTGGAAACACCACACCCAAACCAAAATGATTCCAGGAAAGCTGGCAACTTTCACAGGTAAACGTGATTCAATGCCTGCAAATACACCTTAGAGCAGGGTTTCTCCACAGAGCATCACCCAAAACAGCAGGGATTAAATGTCATTGCTAGGCAAAACTACCTGATTTAACAGATGAACTTGCTGCCAAATCCTTCCAGTGCTGTTTGTAACATGGGGAGATTTAATTTTAAGAATATGCAAATGACATCATTCATACACTGACGGGCTCCGACTTTGTTGTGGTCGTTGTAAGCAAGTGTCCCAGAGGAAAAGGAATTACTTGGCACGTGTTCTTCCTCTTCTCTTTTTTCTAACCCTGACCAGAAAACTGTGAGCTCTATGAGTTCTTTATCCAGCTTGCAGGTAAAGGGTTACAGATTCTAGGAAGTATTAAATGCAAACTTTAAAGGATTTTATTTTCATCTACAGTCACATGATGCCTTAATACCCAATGACACTAACTACAGTGTCTCATTAAGAGGTCATGCAAACTCCCAAGCTAAACAAGGCATTCTTATATATTTAACATTCAAATGCAGAAGCCAAGCTAAGCCATGGAAGATTGTAATCAGAAAAAAGCTACACTTCCTGATCCGCACCAAAGCTACAGGTAGGAAAATTTCTTCTTCCTTTAAACTTGTAATGTTGTGCTTTCAAGAGAAACTGTTTACAGGGCATATTTTGCACTCTCTTCCTTTTTTAGCTTTCAAAATAGTCTAATAGTTTCACCCTGAAAATATCTGATCTCACTTGTTCCACCTGTTGCAGAGTCAGTATTGTTTTTATTCTCAGAAACACAGTTGGCTCAGCAGAAATCCAAGCAAGACAATCTTTTTAAACCAAATCATTTTAAAAATAATTTTTCAAGGATTTCTTAGTTATTGAAATATTTATGTTAGAGTATAGGGGTCAAAGAGGGAGTTAATGTGTCTTTGATGTCTGACACGGAAGGATTTAGAACTCTTCTGACTTTACTTATACTATGAATTGCACATTGTTTCAGTCACTTCAGTCAGAGTATTTTAACAGATGTGGCTTCCTTACTGAACTTACTTTCTGATTTCCCCTCCTAGATTTTGGTGCATTCAAAAACAAAAAAAAAATCTTACAAAAGCAAATGAAAGGCAGATGAGGAGGGTATTTCACTGCTCCATAAAAGGAGAAAAATTTACAAAATAGGGAGTAGGAGGAAAGTCAGTTACAATCCAGTTAACAGAGAACTTAAATGATGTTAAAGCATATCCATTTTCACATGGAGAGATAAAGTTTCACTGACAATTACTGGCAATACTACAGTTCATTTTTTTACTTGTGCTGAAGGATTTTTCCAGGGTACAGTATTAGCATTTTTATCACTAAGATCTTGTTCTCATCACAGTTTTTCTTTAAACTGTAATTGTTTTCAGACAGCATTCTAAATACTCAGCATTTTAATCCCTTTATAGGAATTTAGTTAGAGCGACATTCTATAAAACTACAGAACCTGTATTTACTAGAAGATCTCTAGTGCATCACAAGATTTCCACCCCCTGGGGACTCTCTGCTGCACAAAAGCAGCAAGCAGTGTTTATTGTTTTACTGCTATGATGGTTGGGCAGTGATTGCAAGCAATGATTTTTTTTTCCTCAGTTTATTCTATAAAATCCATCTCTTTTTCTTCTTCGCATATAACACTAGGGGACACTAAAAAGTGGAAAATAATACCTAGAGCACCTTGCTTCAGATAAACTCTCAACTTTCTTTGAAAAAAAAAAAAGTGCTTTATCATTACCAGTACTTAAAATAAATTTGAGAAAATTTGATCCCAATCAAGTTTACCTGTAGTGCTTAAAAAATTTAATATTGTCATTCACTTTCTGGATGACCATCTCGAAACTTTGTAGATCTAATGTTGAGGAGAACCAAGATCCTAGTATGGCCTAGTATGCTCAGTCTGAGACATCAAAATATTTTTTTAACACTTTAAAAGAACTGTTCTAAATTTACTATAACTGACCTCTGAACTTAAATTATTTACAAAAATCTATGTAGAAACTCTTGTAGATAAAGTGCTTATTTGCTAAGCTAAATTTAAAACTCAGGGGAGTGAGGGGAACACAGCAGCTCCCAGATAAACCACCATCCCATTACACAGGCTTTCACTGAGGAAGAGCGTCGCACCGGACACGCTCGGAACAGCCTGCCATGGCCACTCCCTTTTAAGAAATGTTTGTACAAATTGGGTGTGTTATGGTAAACCAGCACTTAGTAGCTCGGTAGTTAGATCTGTTGAAAGTTAATTAGGCAAAGTATTTTTTCCGGGTGGAAGGTAGGACAAACACTAAAGTTACTCTGTGCCCAGAAAGACAGAAGAGCCCTTGAATTAGAGGGAGCAGTAACTCCTTTCCTAAAGAAAAGGATACAAATGAGGCATTTGCCGTCTAGCACTCCAGCAGTTCAGTTGTCCTTTATACCCACAATTTTATATTCATGACAGGAATTTACACTGGTTTAATTATTACTTTTTTCCTGATTAAATAATCCAACGTATTCTCTTGCTTTGTCATATCAATATGGAGTCTAAAGCAGTGTTGTTCCATGAGGAGGACACACAAATCAAATACTTCCTGCTCATAAACAAGGGCAAGAAAGAGCTTCTTGGAAACTGAGGTTACTGGAAACCCAAGAAAGGTTTTTTCACTCAGATCTTGAGGTAAATCAAGCAAATAAAAATCAAAACACCACCAGAAGTTTGAAATAGTTTTCTCTTCACCCCAAAATCAGAGCTAAGCCAAGTATTGGTCAAAAGCCAGTCCAGATCTTCCAAGAGGCTTGCAAATCTTAGGACATTTGTGCCAGAGTTAAGGCTAATACAGAAAATCATCAACCTGATGAGTTTTGCGCAGCTCGAGGTCAGTGGGAAGACAGAGCAAACCCTGCAATTGAAGGGAACTGCGGCTACCTTGGAAAGCCCGCTTGAAAGTGATTACTGAGCAAGGTAAACATTTTTAAGTGCTGAGGCCCTTCTCTAACTACACGGTTGTTAGTATCTGATCTCAAGGAAACAAACTTAAAGTATTTGCTCTCAGGCTTTACTGAATGAAAGCCAAAGAAAGCCTTTCTTCACATCTTTCAGGAAGAGACCGTCTTTTACTATGTTTGCACAGTATCCAGCTGAACACAGCCTCAGCATTTTCTACATCTTCCACTGATACGGTTTCACAAAAGACTTGGGGTCAGGCGGACATAACACACAACCCATTGAAACATGATGAAATGTAGTCAGGTAACAAATATTTGTTTGGAACTTATAATTATGCCTTCAGACCCTGTTTATCTGACAAATATATGTGGTCACCTGTCAGCAGAGCATGTCCATGATTCCCACACAACAAAGTTGTCACGGGAAGGGCATGGCTAACACTGAGCAGGAGGCCAAATCTCCACTCCTTAACCAGAAGCACCTCATTTAGCATCTGCTTGTGCTAGAGAAGTAACATCAACACTTCATGTCCAAGCAATGATGCATGGAAATCGTTTATTTTTGCTGAGCTACAGAAGAAGAGCGCGGGCAAGCAGGATGTATTGCTAAGGAGAATCGGCATAAAACTGGATGTAGTTTTACTTATTGAATGTTTGATATCCAAATGGACAAAAAAAAATTAGTTCTGGTAGAAAGGTCAAAAGGGATTATTGGGGGGAAGGGTGGGGAAGGCAGCAATCTTCCTGTGAGCTCTCCTCTGAGTCACTTTCACTTAGACATGTGGGGGAACTTTAAAATTATATTAAGAGCTGAGTACATTGTTTGGAAACTAAACATTTAATCACTTGCAGCAGGAAGCAGGGAAAAAAGGCCCAAGTTTTCTTTTTTGTGTGACGTTTTTGTCTGCAGTTTTTATACAAGTTGTTTTAACTTCCTTTTTTTTTCACTTTAACCACACATTTGCTGCAAAGCCACACATGCTTTCTGGTTAGAAGAATATTTCTGGTTGAATATTCTATTATTAATTCACGTAAGTTACTTTTCCATTTGGGATAGCAAGGAGTAAGCCATCTTCTTGGGGCTTACTTTTTTTGGTGTTACCAACTGGGCCTGGCTCAGCTTTTTGCATCATTTCCCAACTATTTAATATAGTAATGCATTTTTATTAAGGAACAGCTAATTGTCTCATTTCATGTAAACAAAGTCCAATGCTTTTCTGAAAGAGCTGAGTAAGAAGGACAAGAGTATCCCATGTCAAGAAGAGCACACACCCAATGACGGACAACCCTTTCAAACTGAAGTCCATCCTGGGAACTTTCCATACTGGCTCCAGTGGGAATAGCATAAAATCCCCACGCTGTCAACAAAGGCCAGGACAAAAAGGAATAGCTCAATGCAAGCTGTGCCCAGCACACTGCTGCCAGAAGAAATGACAGTGTGGCAGCAGCACAGGTTTGCCTGTGCTGGACAGAAGCTCTCCACACTGCATCAAAACAGATTATTTCGCTTCTGGCCAGCCTCCTGGGCTCTGGACAGGTGCAGCTGACTAACTGTGCACTTTGCCCAGGCAGGCTGCCATTAATGTCCTCTTAGGACAGACTCCAATGCAGAGTCTTCAAAGCCAGCTTAAGGCAGGAGAGACAGGGAGGCGTATAGAGCCACATTCCCACAGTCCTCAGGACTTCTCAGGCTGTGGGTCTGTTTCTCCCTGACCACCTATCCTCCTCATTGTATTTATTGCAAGGAATCTATTTATTCACTGACCTGTTACTTATTACACTCACTTGCCCCTTCATCCTACAGACACTTTGCAACACTGTTTTATCAACGGTAGATTTGGGAGTGTCCAGCTTTATCTACCTTATTAAGCACTTGAGCTTTGTGCAACAGTCTATGATGCAGAAAGCACCACCTATGCCCTGACACAGCTGCCCAACAATTTCCTCCTCTCCCTTCTGGACTGTGTGCTCCCTCCTACACTGTGCCGGTGCAGGGGGGCCCTCCCCAAGGCTTGCCATGCCAGGGCTCCTCCCAGCTCCGGGGCTGCTGCCTGGAGCCAGTCTCTGGGCTCCCTTGCCTGCTGCTCCTCTTGCCCAGCTAGCAAATCCACACCACTCCACGCTAAGGGCAGTTTCTTTCCCTCCAAAAAAATTATCAGCTCTTACTCCTCTTATAGTGTGCAAGCTTGATAGCGATAGCATTTGCATGATTTTAACACTACTAATTTCCATGGAGCTATTCTTCTCATCCACTACTGATCTACTTATAGTAAAAGAAGCATAAGTCTCAGGCAAATCCATGCTTTTGAAGTAAGCTGGCAGTCTTTTTCACTTACAGCTCAGTGGAAAACAAGCAGTTACTGTCAACTGTCAGGAACCTGAATAAAGCTTTGTTAAGGGCCCCTCTGTGTCTATTTTTGGTTTGGGTGTGGCATGGAAAAAACAATATTTACCATCTCAGTAGCTGTGCCCTTTGTGTGTTTGTTTTTATATTCCCCTTCCCCATGTGAATTCAGCAGATGTTGCACGTCTTGATATCAGCCCTGCATTTCTGTTGTCAGAGTACATGTAAGTCTCCACTGAACATTAGTAATGAATAGGCAATGTCTGTGCAGCAAAGATACAGATTCAACTGCCAGGCACTGTTTCAGAGACAAACGTGGATAAAGACCAAAAATACCACAAGATTTCATTTGCAATGTAAATGAAATAAAAGCTACGGTCATCAGCCCTAAACTGAAGGCCTCCAGGGGCCTGAGAAGCTACAGCCTTGTGCAACATCCAATTTCTGTCCTTAACTTCTCTCTTTAATATTTTCCATTGCTTTGGATGAATGCACACAGATTGGTAAAAGGCTAGTCTGTATTTACCAAGATACACTAAAAACTAATGCTCAGTGCAACTATCCCAGTGCAATTATCCAATTAATTACCTTCTATAAAAGCACTTCTATTCACTTTATGTTTATATAAAGTACAAACATATGGATTTGCTAATGCACAGATGATCAAAAAACCCCGAAGGCGGTTTAACAAAACAGAGCAAAGCCAAGGGCAAAGAGCTAGATGCTAGAGGAAGGCCAGCTTGCTGCTTTCACGACCAATACCAGTACCAAGTTTTCATGAAAACTACAGCCTTAGCTTTGTTTCATTTCTCTGCCATCCTTCCATGATAAAGCTTTACAGTGGCACCACTGAAATCAATGCAGCTGGACTTTCCTCCTGGAGAGAGTGAGAAAGCACCTATTTAGCTCAAAGCACATATTGTTACCCACATTTTGCACGTGGGGGAAGGCCAGGTTTGAGAAGCAAGGAGCTAAATCAGTCCTGCAGGAGGCAGAATTTGAATCCAAGTCTCCCAAATGCTCTAAATGCCAAATCTGCTTCTAGAGACTAACACTCTTTAAAAATCCAACCAGGTGTCAATAAATGTCTTGTCATGGGGAAATATGTTAGACTGGCAATAAATAAAGTTCTAACATACAAGCAGCAGGTATTTGCTTTACAATAGAGCTACCTGAGACACACCATTTATAGCCATGGCACAAACTCTTTGGACAAAAAATTCTGCTGGAAACGTCAGCCTGTTGTTAGTGTACAGCATAATGAGCTACTCCACTGCTGAAACACTGTCCCACAAGTCAGACTTAATCGTGCAAATTTCATTGATAATTTTGGTGAATACAGCCCATTCTTTTTGCACAGGATTAAAAGAAAAAGAAAAAATGAGAAAGAAAAAAAGGATTATTAATCTGGCTCGATGCCACACAACACTAAGTCTTTTAAGGCAATGAATACTTTTCTATAGTTTTCAAGTATTCTTCTACTGAGAGGCTGAAAAAGGTTGCAAATACAATCAAGATAAGCAATTCAATAATATGACAGAAATGCAGCTATATTTCACTGCTATCTCACCATTACCATATCTTAGCCACATTTAGACCTTTTTAATGCAGTGGTCAATACTTTGGATCTGCCTTGTGCTGAGAAATAATTATTGTAATTATAACAAAAACTCTTTGCTCTTGTTCACAAAATCATTGTGTTTAATCATTCCCTTAGCCACCCACCATCATGCAATGTCTGTGAAGGAAATTGGTTTAAAATAACCAAATGGAAAAGTTCACAGGCATTCTGAACAGCTCTAGATTAAATTATCTCTATGCTTTACACATTAATCTAAGTGCTGTATTTAAAAGAAAAGAAAAACCCTTTGAGTCAAAAAGAACTCATGTAAGAGGAAAAAGTCACATCACATAAAGGGGTCTTTATTAAGCTATTGTATCAGGGTCTTTTCTTGAAGATTTTTGTGTGTGACTTACTGTTTTCTGTATTTTTCCATTTTAAAAGGTTTGTTATCCATTTTCACAGTACCTTGTAACTATGGCCCTCTGCTTTTCTACTCTTTGCTGACCATTCTTTATGTGAAATGTTCAGGAACAATGAAGTAAAAAATGCATCCTAGTATGTTTCCCACACTTGTTATGTAGAAGCAGTACCATGTAGGGGGAGCACCTTGAGCAATGAAACTGGGAGAAAAGACACCACCCCAAAATAAGGGTGAAGGAAAAAGAAATGCATCAGGTATATTAATCTCTTTCGGGCTATGTCTGATCTGAAAGCTATTACAGATCTAACCTGAGAAAGAAACTGATTTATATTGCTTATACTGTTTTAGAAGGGTTCCTTTTTTTAGTGTGTGTATTTGATCCTTCTCAAACATCCCCATAGCTGACTGGGTCTAAGCAGTTCTACTTACAGGCTACAAGATCATCTGAGAAATCACTGCTTGAGCCAGGCACACCACAGCCTTACCATTCACTGAAATACCAGATTCTAAATATTTGCTGCCCCTACATGCTAGGCATTCATCCAAACTTTGGACCACCAATATCTGACATAACTAACAATATCACCATTTTGCTCACAAAATAAACCAACCTTGCTCCCACAACATGTCAAATTCTTCTGCTGGAGAAAAGATCTTCAGGTCTCCCAATACAAGCTACATTACTTATCTGGATTTCACCTTATGATCCCATTAAAAAGCAACAAGGATAAGAAATCATGATGAAAATGTTAAAATTGTTTTTACCGCTGTTCCCATACAGGACAACTGGGTAAGAAAAGTTTGAGGTTTAGTTGGTTGGTTTTTATGATGGGCAAAGTCAAATTTTTCTTTCAAACCCACTGACCCATTTTCATTAAGTGTATTGTTCTCCAGGCTTTACATTTACTTCTTCCACACCGTTCTATATATGCCTTAGCCCAAACACTATGCCCCATGCACAGCCTTCTGATTTTCAGACCTGCTAGCAGCCATTAATTTGGGCAGGAGGGTGAGTTAAATTCATGGTGTTCTCTTTCAGTCTTCCCAGGAAAATATATGTTTTGGCTGAATGATTAATTTATAGCATGTACTTTGTGGGTCACACCAACCTCTCTGTGTAGGATTCACTTTGGGCTAGCAGTAACAAACCAAGGATGTAACTCTTGCAAACACAAGCTATTTATAAACAGGTTTCAGTATTTTTTCCTTTCTGTTTACATTCCATTTTGAAGATCCAGTTGTAACTTGAAATCTTCCCAAAAGATTTTCCAGTCTGCCAGCCACACAAAATACATTTTTTTTCTGAAACCATGAATTTCCTTTGAAACAATGAAATCAACATTGACACCTTTCCCTGTGGGTTCCATTTTCCTTTCAAGGAGCTAAAGTTTCATGTTTTCCCCACAAACCTGTTGGGTTGCCTTAACCTGTTAAGCTGCCAAACATGTAAAAATCACCTTTGTCACACCATTATTGAGTCTGTAAACCATTGATTCTTCTAACCTTATGAAATTATTTTCCATTCTCTGTATCATTCCAGCTTGATGCAAAAAGACAAATCTGCAAAAAATTGGTTCATAAGGCCAGTATCTGAGATGAGCCCCAGAAGCATGGCTTGTTGCAAATCTGTGGTTTGCACTGCTGTAACAGCTGCATTAAATGAGTATTTGTTAGGATAAAGTGAACCTGACTGAATTTCTCTAAACTCTAAAGTACATTTAAGGCAGGTAATCCAGTAGTGGTATGCTCTCTGTGCTACAGGGCCTTTTTTTTTTTCCAGTAACATGCCATGAAAGAGCCTAGATTTGTATGTTCTACACTTGACATGAAAAAGTTAATCATAGACTGCGATTTCTTTGTTCAGTAAAACAGATTTTTTTTCAATTCTACTTTATCTCACATTCCTACAGCCTGCAATATTCTTCTGTACAGAGCTCACTGCGCAGTGCATTGCTAACGCACTTGAACAGCTCACCTAGATACTGGCACAAATCCCCTAACCCAAGAACCGAGTCCATCAAGAGCCACCTGTTTTCTGGGTTCGGCCTCCTGTTTCCCAATCTGTGCAAGCCTCTAGTGTTAGTCTGCAGGATTTGAACTCTATTCAGGTTGTTTTGGTTTTCCTCATCTCTGTCATAAATTGAGACCACAATGGATCATAATCCAATTAGAATTTTATTAATTGTAGCAAGTAGAATATGAGCAAATACAGCGCTGGACGGCAGGGGAGTCTGCGCTCCGCCAACTGCCGTCCTGAGCAGTTCAAACAGTCTCTCTTTATATATCTTTACTTCCATGTTCAATGAGATAGTGGAGGTACTTTTCGCATGCTTCAGTTGTTGTTAGGGGGTCGTTTCCTGCTTCCTGGTGATATGGGGTTGCTTGTCTTATCTCTGTCGATAAGTTTGGACATCTGATGGTTATCTTGCATAAGCACGCCTGGGAGGTATTCTTCGCATGCTTTACATTGAGCTTTAACATAAGTCTTAATAAACAATACCTTAGTTCAGTTTCTCACAATCCCCCCTTTTTCTTTTTATCCTATTATTGTTTATTAGACACTACTTTCATTTTCGGCACTGCAGGCAAATCTTCTTCCACAATTCCGACATTTATCATAACACTCACAAGGTAATATCTCACAATTACAATCATAGTTCTTATGTGGCATAATGCATTCACAACAATCGTCATCTTCATTAATAGATACACTCTTATATTTTGCTTCAGACCTTGTAGTCAAAATAAGCAATTTAGCTGGGTCAAACCGTTCTTTAATAAAATGTAAAATACAGCGTAATATACAAGGTCCAAATATAAGTCCCAGAATCAACATAATAAGCGGTCCTGCTAAAGCAGACACCAAAGTGGTTAGCCAAGGTGAAACATTAAACCAGCTTTCATACCATAACTTGCCCGCTTCACGATCTTTTTTACGTTGTTCTAACCTTTTCCGGAGTTCAGACATGGTGTCTTGGACTACTCCCGTATGGTCAGCAAACGAACAACATTCTTCATTGAGAGCTACGCATAACCCTCCTTCCTTTAAGAACAATAGGTCTAATCCTCTCCTATTTTGCAGCACCACTTCTGATAAAGATTTTACTGAAGTGGCTAAATTTTGAATAGATTGCTCTATTTTTGCTAAATCCTCATCTACAGCCATCTGCAAATTTTGCAACTCCTGACCTTTTACCAGGGAGGCTATGCCTGTACTTGCTCCAACTCCACCCGCTATCAGCAGTGTAGCTAGGGTTACTGCTGTAATTGGCTCTCGTTTTTGTCTATTCAGGTTTCCTTCAAAGTGGCGTAGCACCTCCTCAGAGGTGTGATAGATTAGGCGAGGAACAATAATCACCTGTATGCAAAACTGAGATTCATTAAACACGTTCAAGGATAGGCAAGGCGTTATTCCGATGTCTGAACAAACCCATTTAGCTCCTGGTGTCGGGATAGCCCATTTGTCCTTTTTATTTTTGTGTTTCTCTATATTGGTGTTAGTGACTGTTCGGCTGCACAAAGGCTGATACTTTTCGGGCACTGTGCCTATACATTTTCCCTGACCCGTTACTAATTGAATAGTAATTCCTTGCGTATGATTCTTCTGGTCATCCCATCGACATTCTTGTGGGTTTAAACCATTAGACCATCGAATCATACCTGGTTTTCCAACTGCCTCAAAATATGGTGGTCTAATATTATAACATAACCAGCATTCTTCAGTTAAATTTGGTTTGCTTTCATTAAGGGCACGATAAGAGGCTTGCATTAGATTCCATAAGGGGTCCTTGGGTTCTGACAACTCTAGATCTCTGGACAGCATCATTAGTTGTTTTCGAAGGAGAGCCTGAGGAATGGGTTATGACAATTACGGGGGCCATCTTTTCTTCAGAGGAAGTGAGCGGATTCAGGACCAGATTTGGTCCTATTGGCAAAGGATCGTGGGGCATCGGTTTCTTCATAATTTGAAAAATACCCCCTCTATCTACACCTTGTTCGTAATATCTAATTCCCCAAAATTTTCCTACAAGCCAGAAGTCCTGACTAGGATCTTTTATGGTTATATTAATGCCTGTACATCCAATATCTTTATGATTACATGTACCATTATAGTAACTATCTGTGTAGCTCCAATTTCTCTTTTGACATATTTGTGGTGACCATTTGATTTCTAGATTTTGATCTCCAGATGCAGACCATTCAGAGGCCCATGTTTCGCATCCCCAGTATGCACAATAATAATGGTCTGGACGATTACAGTATGATTTACCAGGGTTCGATGCTGGGCATATATAAATTGGCTTGCAATTCTTATCCATTTCTCCATCGATTAAGTAACGCAAACTTATATTGAAACTAACTGTTCCCCCCTCCATAATTTGTGCTTGGATTGGCTTATTTGGATATTGTATGTTTGTTATTGTCCAATTCATGGGTTCATGAGGGTTTCCTTTTCCATTTGTTTGGGCTATTATCGATAATAAAACTAACGATATACCAGGAAAAAGGGTGTCTGTCAATTTTTCCAATTTAAGTACACTTTTACCAGTCTTGGGGAAGTTCGACCATAGCTGCTCTTGCGCCTCATTGTTCTGGTTCTTTTCTCCACAGTTTGTTCCTCCTCTGCCTCGCCCGTCGACTCGGTTGCTTCGAGCCACGGGGTGTACCATCTTCTTGGCAGCAAGGGAAATCTTCAGGAGAACAGCTGTTTCAGGCTTTCTGCCTGTTTATATAGGCCTCCCACTTTGCAGCTTTAACTAATGAGACTAAGCAAGACACAGCTAGTACTTCCCTTCTGCACTTTGTAGCCAAAATTTCAACCACAAAGGGGATTGATTCGTTGGAATGGTAACAATAATACTAAGGGTTTATTCCTTTGGCAAAACTTTCCACCATTCATGGGATCCTCGAATAATTTCTTGTTCCGACTCTAATTGTTTTTAATTTCCACTCAGTGAGAGTTCTTTGGATTTTCCAACACTGTGTGCAAACTCCTATCGGAGGGTATCCATATTCACAGTGTGTCCACCATTTATCCTGGCATACCTTACACTTGCAACGAGCAAATGGATAACAATCGCAGTTCAAATGATTGCATCTAATTTGTATATCTAAAGTGCTTATTAGCTTTTCCTCTATATTCAATATTGTGTTACTACATAAGTTTAGCAATTTCCTTCAACACACTTCGTACGCTTCCATATATAATAGATTAAAAAAGATAATTATAGCAAATATAAACAGCAATATACACTTTATACCAAAAGGTAATGCGGCAAAATAATCAACTAAAGTTCTTATCATTACGTTATCTTTTCAGAGTTATCTTGGTGTCACCTGGAGTACTGATTACTTTCCAGTGGGGTCTCGTCACTGGGCCTTTAATGCGACTGGCATGAGTCCATCCACGCTCAGCAGTCCGGACAGCTGTTTCTGTTGTAAGCAAAACAAGATAAGGTCCCTCCCAATTGGGTTTTAGGGTTTCTTCTTTCCACGTTTTAACCAATATCCAGTCCCCAGGTTTAAAATTGTGAATTTTTAAGTCCAATGGGGGTCGTTGCACAATTAGTCCATGTTCCCAAAGCTTGTTACGATGTTCTGCTAATTGTGAAACATATTCATTAATCACATGATCTCGAATTAAAACATTTGTTTGTGGACTTTCGATTCTATAGGGCATTCCATACACCAGTTCAAACGCTGATATCCCTACATCTGCTCGGGGCCTGGTTCTGAGAATTAATAGTGCCATGGGTAGGCACTTAACCCATGATAATTTGGTTTCTATCATTAATTTAGTCAAAATAGTTTTGATTTCTCCGTTCATCCTTTCAACTTTTCCCGAACTTTGTGGATGCCATGGCGTATGATATTCCCACTTAATACCTAAACTTCCTGTTAGATTTCTAACAATTTTTGACACAAAGTGTGTTCCTCTGTCCGAATCGATTACATCGGGTACTCCATATCGAGATATAATATGTTCAAGTAATACCTTAGTAACTTGGTTAGCAGTTGCTTTAGAGGTAGGAAAAGCCTCAACATAATGTGTTAAATGATCCACCATCACTAATAAATATTTGTAACGCCCTACCCTGGGTAGTTCAGTAAAATCCACTTGTATGTGTGAGAAAGGTCTGTATGCTGGGGAACGTCCTCCAAGAGGTTTTCGTCTCATGTTGTTTCGATTAACCTTTTGACAGGTCTCGCAGGCTGCAGTGACTGCCTTTGCTATGTTATATACGCTTATACAGGCAAACTGTTGATTGAAATGATCAACTAACGCCTGGGTTCCCCAGTGTGTTTTACTGTGTATTTTTGAAAAGATTTCGAGTGCTATGCCCTTCGGCAAGACTTCTCTCCCATCTGGCAATATGTACTTACCATCTTGTTCCTTAGCTCCCATTTGTTCTAGTTTTTCCTTTTCTGCAGACTCAAAACTCAAATTATTACTAACAGGTACTTGCTGCATAGTCAAAATCGTACTATAATTGCCTGCTACTCGTTTTGCTTCTGTATCAGCTGCATTATTTCCTCTAACTTGATAACTCGTGCCTCGCTGGTGTCCCTTTATATGTACAACTGCTATTTTATTTGGTATTTTCAATGCCCCCAGAACTCGCCGAATTAATTCTGGGTGTATCAGTTCTTTTCCCTGTGAGTTAACAAATCCTCTCTCCTCCCATATTTTCCCAAAGGTATGTACTACTCCGAACGCATAGCGTGAGTCTGTATATATAGTTCCATCCTTTCCCTTCAGTGACACTAAGGCTTTCCACAATGCGTACAGCTCACAGGCTTGAGCCGACCAGCTGGCACTCAGGGGGCCCGATTCTATTGTCTTAAATTCTCCTTTATCCAACTTAATGATGGCATACCCTGACAATCGTTTACCTTCCACTATTCGAGATGACCCATCTATAAAAATTATTTCTCCATGTTGTAATTCCTCTTCTTCTAGATCTGGTCGAATTCGTGTTTGTTGTTCAATCGTTTGAAGACAATCGTGTATTAACTCAGTACTTTCCCCTGGGTATAAAAATTCTGCAGGGTTAACCGCTCCGACAGTCCTTAGGGACAGTTTTGGAGATTCTATGAGTATTCCCTCATACTTTAGTAGTCGGCTATCTGTAAGCCATTTTTCTGCTTTTTGTTGAAGCACCCCCCTTATGTTATGAGGCGCATATAGGACAACTTCCCCATTGAAGGTAATACGATTCGTTTCTTCAAGTAATAAGGCAGCAGCAACAACGATTTGTAAACAACTTGGCCAACCCCTGCTCACAGGATCCAACAGCTTTGATAAGTATGCTACTGGTTTCTTTTGTCCCGCCCATTCCTGAGTTAATACTCCGAATGCTGTTCCTTCATGTATGTTAACGAATAAATGGAATGGCCGCTTTAGATCTGGGAGGCTTAAAACCGGTGCTTGACTTAACTCCCTTTTGAGGCTGATAAACTGATCTTGATCCTGAGGGGTCCACTTGGGTATTTTGTCTTTAGACAGTTGTTCATACAAGAATTTAACTTTAAAGCTGTAATTCTCTATCCATTGTCTACAATACCCAAATAGCCCTAATGCTTGTCGAATTTGCCTCTTAGTGACAGGCATAGGTAATTCCAGAATTCCCTTAATGCGCTCCGGATCCAATATCTTCTTGCCGTTAAACAAATAATGCCCCAAATATTTCACTTTTTCCTCCACAAATTGTAACTTTTCTTGTGATACCCGTAGTCCCTGTTGTGCAAGAAAGTTTAGAAGTCGAATGGTTTCTTTTCTTACATCCTTCTTATTATTCCCTGCTATGAGTAGATCATCTACATACTGTAACAGCACATTTCCCGTTTGTACCTGGTATTCTTTTAAGAGCTCTTCCAGGGCCTGTCCAAACAGGTTAGGGGACTCAGTGAACCCTTGGGGGAGCACGGTCCATCTCAATTGCTGTCTGCGGCCTGTCTCTATGTCTTCCCATTCAAAGGCAAAATAATCACGGCATTCTTCTGCCAGTGGACAGGCCCAAAAGGCATCCTTTAAATCAACCACACTATACCAGGAGTTATGGGGTCCTAGCTTGCTTAGCAGTGTGTATGGATTTGCTACTACAGGGAACCGGGTGATAGTTCTTTTGTTTATTTCCCTTAAATCATGTACGAGCCGATATTTCCCATTTGGCTTCCTTACAGGCAAAATGGGAGTGTTAAAGGGTGACATACAAGGCTCTAAGATTCCTTGTGCTAATAATCGATCAATTTCTGGTTTCAATCCTCTCCGTCCTTCTAGGGATATGGGATATTGCCTTATCCTCACAGGTATGTGGGGTTCGGAAATTTGAATTTTAATCGGTGGGATTTCCAGTTTACTTATTGTATCCGGAGAGTACCAGACATCGGGGTTAATTTGTTTTTGATCATCTACGGTCAAAGGATAAGCAGACACCGTTAGCTCTTGATTTTTTACTTTAATTTCTAATTGCAATTCAACAATTAAATCTCGTCCTAACAGATTAAATTCTGCTTCAGGGACGAGCAAGAGTTCACCCATTCCAAATTTATTTTCAGTTTCGAATACCACATTTTTGATTTTGCTTACTTTAAAAGGTTCTCCTTTTGCCCCAATTACTTGTACCTTTTCAGGGGAAACTTTACATCCCTCAGGTATTTGCCTAATAGTCGATTTCTCAGCCCCAGTGTCTACTAAAAAGGTGAACTCTTGTTTATGGGGACCTATTTTTAATTTTATCAAGGGCTCATGATGACTCCGGTCCCCTAAGATATAGAGCCCCTGACTCTCCTATTCCGTTTTTAATATTTCCTCATCCCTGATCCTTTCTCTGCAATTCGTCTTTATATGTCCCTTCTTTCCACAGTAAAAACAACATCTCTGTTCCTTCTTTACTACCACGTTCCCTTGTTTCGTTCCAGCAGATCTGTGTTCACCAGTCCGCCCTTTGCGATCCTCTCTGACTGCTGCTACCATCATTTTTACTTGTCGCTTGCTGCTCTCTTCTTCCCGCCTTACGTAGACTTTCTGAGCTTCCCTCAATAATTCATCCAACCCTCTATTCTGCCAGTCCTCTAACTTTTCAATCTTCTTTCTGATATCTTCCCATGATTTTGCCACAAACTGAGTTTTGAGGAGCGCTTGCCCTAAAGGGTTGTCTGGATTTACCCCAGAATACAGCTGAAGGGCTTTCCTCAGTCGTTCCGGCCACTCAGTAGGGCTCTCATCTTTCTTTTGTATTTCATTAAATGCTTTATTGATATTCTGGCCACGGGGTACTGCTTCTCTAATCCCTTGAATTACTATAGTTCTCAGGTCCTGCATATGAGTTCTATGCACCGGATCCTGATTATCCCAATTAGGTCTTTGGAGTGGCCATTTAATATCTGCTTGGGGTCCCTGGGCATGCTGAGCATCCCACAGTCTCATTCCTGCTCGCCTGATCATATCTCTTTCCTCGGTAGTAAATAATTGATCAAGGATAGATTGCATCTCATCCCAAGTATAAAGATTTGGTCCCAAAAATTGATCTAATCTTTCTGCCACTCCGAGTGGGTCTTCAATTAGGTTTCCCATCTCGGTTCTTTTAAAATCTCGTAGGTCAGCCGAACTTAGGGGCACAAAAATATATCCAATCACAGGTTGGGGTCCCCCCATGGGCATTTCCCTTAAAGGATACATCTGAGCTGCCCCTTTTTGACTCCTAGTTACGCGTCTAGGAGGAGGGGGAGACCCTTGTTCCGATTCTGGTGGGGGAGTGGGTGCTCTGGGGACCTCTGAAGGGGCTGCGGGAGCAGGAGGAGAAATATAGGGAGGGGGGCTTAGAAGGGTTTCGTCTAACTCTTCCTTCTTTTTCTTTTGTTCAGTTTTTACTTCATTCAGTGGATAAAGTCTAGCTCTCGGTCTTTCTAGCCACACTTCCGCATACTGACTCTCTTCTGGGTTAAGGGGTTTTTTATTGTTAACCCAGAGGTTTAATTGTTGTCTGACCCAATCCTCTTCTGACCCATAGACTGGCCAAACGTCATCTTTAGAAATCTTCTTCCCTCCCCATATCCTAGTACAATATTTTATCATTTTCTGTTTATCTTTCCCTAGGGTTCCAGGGAAATATCTCCAATTGTCTAGGATATATGCCAGAGGGGTATTCTTAGGTACAGTGGGTACCTTTCCCATGGGAGTCGAAGGCTTGCTGCCCTTCGCCCCCATCTTCTGGAATATCCACAAGCGCGCACTCACTCGTTCCCCTTGTTCCTGGCCCAGTCCCTCGCGGGAGATGGGAAACGCAGTACTTAAGGGTCCGCACTCGCCTGGTTCAATATAGCGAACCTCTCACTCGTTATATTCCAGGAAACCCAATCCCGCCCGAACGGTAAACCCGCGAACAAATTCGCCATATACTTACGCGCCCTGCGTCTTCGTCCGGACTCCCGTGCACAGAATTTTTATGGGATTTTACCGGTTTCTCCTTTGCTCATCATTCTAGAATTTAGGTTCGTCGGTAAGGTTGAGGTAAGCTGTCGGTCGCGGGGCCGCGGATTGCCGCGGGGCGCCTCCCCGGAGGACAGAAGCTCACCGTTCCTTATCCGAGTCACGGCACCAAATTGTCATAAATTGAGACCACAATGGATCATAATCCAATTAGAATTTTATTAATTGTAGCAAGTAGAATATGAGCAAATACAGCGCTGGACGGCAGGGGAGTCTGCGCTCCGCCAACTGCCGTCCTGAGCAGTTCAAACAGTCTCTCTTTATATATCTTTACTTCCATGTTCAATGAGATAGTGGAGGTACTTTTCGCATGCTTCAGTTGTTGTTAGGGGGTCGTTTCCTGCTTCCTGGTGATATGGGGTTGCTTGTCTTATCTCTGTCGATAAGTTTGGACATCTGATGGTTATCTTGCATAAGCACGCCTGGGAGGTATTCTTCGCATGCTTTACATTGAGCTTTAACATAAGTCTTAATAAACAATACCTTAGTTCAGTTTCTCACATCTCCATGTCATACCCAAAAAGGAGCATAATATCCAAAGATATGATTAAAAGCCCTTTGTGCTCCAGGAGATATACAGGGTTTCTTGAATGAGGCTGCTGGAAACTTTGCAAAAGAAATTATGTGAGTAAATATACTACTGCCCAGAAAAAGCCATGCTCCCTCTCCCAAGCAAATGGAAAGGATAACTCCATCAAGCCCTGCAGATTCAGGGGTCCTTCAACTCTGAAACTTCCTCATCACACAACTCTCGCAGCTCATTTGACAGAAGGAAAATTAAGCTTAGATTGGCAAAGATCCCATTCATTTATGCCAAGGAAATCCCACGCGATTTGGAATTAATCAATAGCACAGAAATCCCCTCCCACCTACCACATGGAGCCCAGTCTCCAAAAATCTGCAGAGTCTCTCTCTAGGGTGGTATTTGAAACAAGCCAGTTTGGAGAACTAGTTTCACCCTCCTCCCATGCCACCTTCCCACACAGAGAGATCTTTTGCTACTTTCCTCCCATGGAAAAAATAACACACTTATGTAGAAAATGAAGACCAGAGCACCATAAAGCCTGGAAAAGCCTGATATGAGAAAATCTTCTCCCCACTGAGCCAATACACTTTTCTCCCACTAAGAAGCACTATTTCTAGGCCAGCAAAAAGCAACACAAACAAGACTTAGCACCGTGTCAACGAGCCCTTTTGAAAGACTTGATAACAAAGGTATGCCTGAAACAGAGCCTGGGCTTCACCTTTCTTCTTTCTCCTGGCATTTCTTTTGCTTTTCAGGAGGTCTGAAGATCTCTCTATGGAAACAAAGATTGCAATTGATTGCCACAAAGCTTTCCATGAATGGCCTTTTTGAAGTATTCAGGTGAGATGCCTGGAAGAATCTGAGGTGTTTGTTATTCACAGCCTTCAGTTACCTAGCTCCCATTATACTTCAGGGCTTTTGCCCCCTCCCTTCCTGCAGGATTTCCCCATATAAAGAGGCTGTAGGTGCTTTGCCTCTGAGTTACCTTCAGGTTTTTGCAGTATTTCCTTGTTTGTGTTACAGCAGCACCTACAGGCACCAGAAGCAATAAAGCCATCATTGTTGCAGCTGTCACAGAGACATCTAGTAAGACATACCCTATGTAAACAAGTACAGATTAACTAGACAGTTCCAGACTAGATCCAGACTTTGGGTACCTGCCTACTTTAAGGAGAATAAGGAAGCATAACCCAATCCCATCTTGCTTATTAGTAAAGAATACACCATCCTTGAGAAATAAATGCTCTGGGTTTTAATCCTTTTGGATCTAGGAGGCACTTAACCCCAGGTACCTGAAAACCCAAGTGATAGGTGACATCAGTAGGTTATTACACAACATGTGGTGGCCACAGCCTCACATGGCTTTGACAGCAGTGGGTTCTGGTGTCTGCCATGTGCATGAGATGGGCTCAGAGCTTGCTCACAGCAGCAGGTACTCTTCAAGATCAAGGAAACACCAGTTTTGTGAACCTTGAGTTGCTTTGGACAACGTCTGTCAAGCTGCCTTGCTCAGACAGAAGGGTACCTGCCACAAGCATGCTCCATCAGGCCAGTAACAGGACTTGAGACAGCTACACAGATTTTGTGGGGCAAAATCTTATATATAATAGGCACTAATATCCCACAGAGCTAGGTAAGGCCATTGTGAGTTGTTCTGCCATGGTGTGGCACTTGACTGCTGCTGGAGCTGGGCTGGAGCTGTGTCCCACAGACCACTCCTGCAGCCCACCCGCTGCTGTGGCAATGAAGAGCACAGGCAGGCAGCACCATCAGGAAAGCCACAAACAGGTTGCTGGGTGTTAGTCAGGCCTCAGTCACAAAGCTGTCCTCCCCAGTCATTGCTGCACCCAAACTACAAAGCTAATTGCCCTAATATTAATGTTTGCCACCTGTTTCCTTTTTTTCAGGCTTTGCCAATAGAGACATCCTTTCCCTAAGCCTAAGTTCCCAAGGTTCCACACTTTCATGTCTGCAAAACTTTCTGCTATCTGAAAAAGTAATAATAAGTAATAAATGAAAAAATATATATAATATCAGGAGATCCTTCAAAATAGCTTGAGCTAGCCAAGCTTTGTTTCTGTTATACAACATTATGCACAATGTATATCTTTCCAGAGGCGACAATAGTGATGCGTTTCCACTCCCCTCTCGCTGCACAGGCTGCAGCGGGGCTGGCATTTTAAGACAACGTCACAACAGTACAGGCATTGCAAATTGAACAGCAGGCTTGTTTTGCAAACTCCCTTGTTGGTTTCTGGCTATTAAGTACTACCTGAATAAGGAGACTGCTTTGTTAGAGAAAGAAAGGAGGAAATCAGCAGAGAGCTGCCTTTGCGTCCTCTCACCTCTGGGGAAAACTTCTCCCACCCCATTGCTGGGGGCCACCAGATGCTGTGCTCAGAGCTAGTGCTGAAAGGGACACCTTGGAGGCACCCTCAACTCCAGCTGTCTTAGGACAATGCAATGGCTTCAGCAGGTGTCAAGGTCTCTGGTTCACAGGCTCTCACCTTAGGGACTCAGATTAAGCTCTAACCACAGCAGACTGGGTTTTTTTTCCAGGACTTTTTCATTGTGAATCTTCAAATTCACTTTTTTCCTTCAAATACATACAGCACAGGACAAGGAATAGGAGAGAAAAGGGCTGTCTCTTGGCAGCAGTTCAGCATCACAGAAATTTAGTTGTGACAGCAAACTACACCACAAGTCATTCATATGTCATGTTTGCTGGGAGAAAGTTTTGCTACAAGGAAAATAAAAATATGAACTTGATACATTTAAAGGATTTCAAGAGGTAATATGCCAGATACCACAGTGTGAAAAAGCCACCTTTTATGTAAAGGACCAAAATATCTTATTCCTTCAGACCCCTTCCTCACCTCATCACAATGACCCGTGGAGACTGAAACTTGATCAGATAGTAGAAGGGTTAGGAAAGCACCAACTACATTTTTATGCATATTTGCCAGTCCATCCCAGCTGAAATGAATTATTGTGTCTTTCTGACATGAACAAGGCAGGATTTGATAGAATCTAGCAGCTATCTGGGTCTCCATCAGCAGCTCAACCACTTTCCTGTCACTTCACCATCTCATCTTACCAGCACTGTGATCCAAACGGGAAAGAAGCTCAGTTCTTTGGAAATCAAACTGGTAGCCTGACAAGGAGCACAAAAACTAAGCCCTCATGTTTTTCCAGGGGTACAAGAACCCCAGAGCTCTCTCAAATAGGGAAAGACCACCACAAAGATCATACTGTAAAGTTAAGGGGGAAATGGTCTTTTCACAGAAAATTTTAAAAAGAAACCACAAACAAAAATGTGTGTTTTCTCAACCAGAACAAAGCTACATTTTTTGTGGCTTCCGTAAACCAGATTTACCATTCCTTATTCATCCTTATTACCACATGCTGTTTGAAAAAAATATATACAATAAACATTAATATCTCTAGATGTCAAAATGTTGGGAAGCGTGTATGGTGAATTACCACAGCAAAAGACCAGGAACACTGCAGTGCAAGGGACAGCACAGACCCTTATGGCCTCCGGTGTCCCCAGTCCACACAGACATTCCTGGCACTAGGACCTGAGAAACAACTTAAACAGCTGAGGGGGAAAAAAGTCCTTATTATTGGGGATAATACTAATTTTTAGTTCCCATAGATCACTTAGGCCCTCAATTAAAGGTGATTTGTAGAAGGAAAGCACCGAGTCAATATTGGCTTTGGGATGCATAATGGCAGTCCAAGATTTTAACTTCTTTTAACATTAAAAACTATGTTTTGACAAAGCTGGGGAACCATCCATTGTAAGAATCAAGTCACATGACTGAAGGACTGATATCAGTCATATCTGATTACACTGCAGAAAAAGGAAGTCTTGGCTACAGATTTAACCATACTCAGCAACTCCAAAATTGAAATAAATCTCATTCAATATGTGATACACAGCGTTTGTTAGTGTAAAATCAAAATGAACACTGATTAACAGTAACCTTTGCATTGTCTGATTAAAATCCCAGGAATACATAGAGATCATGCCAGTTCGTTAAATTCAGCCTACAACAGAAAAATGAATACCTGAATCTGAGACCTGCTTTACAGATGAAGTCAAAGACTGAACAGTGAGGATGTCTCCCACCATTTAAAACTATCCCTTTGGTTTCAATCCTGCATATGCAGATTGCAAGTAAATACCAACACCTGACAGACCCCAAGGAAGCCAGTCTCACACCAAGGCACTGCAGGGGTCCCTTGGCACAGGACATGTGAGAATCTAGCCTGTATTAAATGCTGCAGTGGCACCGCTTCAGCTGCAAAACCATTGCTCAGAGCAGCTCAAGGAAAGACCATTGTGTACTACACATGCAGTTCTTAAAAAAAAGTGTTGTGCTGGCATACTTAAACTGATGCAATTTTGTACGTAAGAATGATGTGCTGATTTAAAATCGGTTTATCTTGATTAATTTACTCTTGCTTCACAACAGTGCCATTTCTGTGTGCAAACAAGGCTTCAGTCTCAAGTAGATTCCTGGACTGTCAGTCTTATAGGATTAGCAATTTTAAATTAAGGAGTAGGTTGCAAGGAAAAAGTTATTTCATGCTTCAGAAAGAACTTTTATTTATTTCAAGGGCTTGGAACCTAGAACAATCACTCCCTAATCTCATCCAAATGTTGATGTCGTCAATGCATTTTAAAGCAGCTTTTAATTAAGTTAAATAAAGAAAATGGATGCTGCTGAAGAAATGCCCAGTAAGAATTTCTATTTCTAGATAAAACTGCTCTAAATGCATAACCAGTTCTGCTAACTGAGAGATGTGATGCACACGACTGAGTTTATAGGTGTTTAGTGAGTTCTGTGCCATTTAATATGTCACTGTGAGCAGTCAGCACAAAGATAATGATATAAATGTAGAAGATTGGGTCTATAACCTCCACTTCTTCTAATTAAAAAAGTATATAAACTGCATAAGTCATAGCCAGTAGCATTTGCTCTGGGCTGCAACAGCGTTTACTTTCCTTCTAGAAAGTTTTATCTGCCCAAATCAATAAAGTCGTTTTTCAGTTTTCTTAGCTCAGACAAGCATACACAGACAAGACAGCCATTCAGGGAATATTTTCTGTATTTAAACTCCGTCAGTTAATGGTGCTGTAACCCAAGTCCCACCCAGGCCATAACATAATCTTAAGAAAGTTAAATTTTATCAGTGTGGAAATCTGTAGCAGACAGAGAAGAAATAAAAATTAGGTCAGGCTAATTGAATTGCAGTAGCTTGTCTGAAAAACACCTTTGCTACCCACTTTGGAAGGGCATTAGAGACCACATTAGGGAAATGTTTTCATTTTTAAAATCATCTCCATTACTGCCTGCTTTGCTCAGAGGACTTTCAAAATCTTCGTCTTTGCTACTGCCTGCTTTATTCAGAGGACTCACTGCTGACACATCCTCCTGACCTTTTGTTTAGCTGGAGGATGAAAATATCACTAGCATTAAAGCTAGAACTTTCAAATGGACCAGGAGAGGCTAACTTCAGCAGGATTTTATGTGCCTTTTAGGGCCTTATGTGTGCACACTGAGGCTTATCAAAAATGCCTAAGTTTCTCACCCACAGGAGCTACCCTACTGCAGTCTGGGCTTGGCCTGTTTTACGCAGCATGCTGCCCGCACAGAAAGCAAAAGGAGAAAAGGGTAGAGGTGTTGACTACTTTGGCAATGGGGATTTCTGGCCTTTGGGGACAGCTTTACACCTCCCCCACACAAGCTGAGCAACTTCAGGAAAAGCAGTAAAGCTTTTCACTTTTTTTCACTGAAAAGCACTCAACTCTGATACCAGCTCCAGCCTTGGCTCTTTAGCACTAGGTGCTCTGGGAGAGATGCCCAGAAGCTGTCAGCCAAACTCCCCTGGACTGCAGTCCCCATCCCCTAGATGTGGCAGGGGTGTTCATGCTGTGGGTGCAAGTATTTAATGACAAATTACAAAACAAATATATGTGTCATTTTCAGCATATATTGGTTACATTGATTACTGATGTAAGATGAGCTACATAAATGTATGCCAACTACAAAATGAGGGTCCATCCATTTCTACCAAAGGCAGGAGAAAAGCAGCAGCAGCCACCATGACTCATTTATCTTTCTAACTAGAGGAATATACACTGGTAAAAACTAACTTGGATAACGTAGGGCTTTCTACACACTAACCACAGCAAGCAGAAATATATATCTATATAAAATATATATGCACATAACAAAAGTGACGGCGAAAACCTGCTCCCAAGCCTGTGTTTACTGGCACTGAATATTCAAAATGTCATCTGAAGCACCTCTATTCCACATCGGTTCATTCTTTAACTGTGTTTGTGTAATATTCACGGAATTATGAACAAGTCCTGCTCTGAAGGGAGGGCCTTAAAGGCCGCATATGTTATCCAAATATATAAGTGAATACTAAGCATATTGGGATTCTTTCAACCACAAATCTACGTAATAACAATTATTTCAAATGTTGCAATAGAAGAGTCATGGTCAACTAATTATAGCTCAGAACATTGTGCTACTACATCTACTTGAAAAAAAAAGAAATACCATTCCTCAAAGTTCCAACTTCTGTAGCCTTCAGCAAAATACATTTCTTACTTCTATTAGCACAATCTTTACTATTTAGCCATTTATATAGGTTTTTTGACTGACTCTCTAATCTGACAGGATTATAGACATAATGTGTTTCCCCAAGGGATTTTTCCACTTACTGAATCAGTCTGCAACCTTCTCACTGTCTAAATTACAGCCCATGATTTAATGTCATCCATTCTCACATCCTCGAAAACGTGAATGGAAGGAAATCCCATCTCTATAGCAGGCTCCCCATGGCTCTTTGCTGACGGAAGATCTTATGAGCTTGTGACAGTGCATTACACCCATCAGAAACCTTCATAATTTTTGTAGCTAAGTTATGTTTCTTTGTCACAACTGCCTGAAAGTGGTCAGAGACTGGGAGGTGACTGGGTGTCTGAGAATACTGCTTACAGAGCCAGGTCCTAAGCAAGTAGCTGGGGACAATGACTTACTTTTTCAGCCATCCCTACTTCAGACCCCACAGTGTGCAACACAACCTTTACAGGAAGTTGTGCAGATGAAATTAGGCTGATGAAGATTTTTTACATCATAAAATGCTGCCAGGTATAGCTTTAATAATAATTTAAGAAATTATTAAAGTCTTTTGTTTAAAGCTGTTATATATAGATGAGAAAGCTAAAATATTTATTCTACAGTTAAATAATAAAAAAAAATATTCTCTTATAACAAGCACAAAGACCTAGCGCACCGGTTGCCCAGCATCTGGCATTCTTTGAGAACAGTTCCCAGAATTACCGATGTCAGTGTCTGGCCAGTACAATTATAAGTCTGTTTAAATATTTAAACTTGGAAAAAAACAAGCATTTTTTGACTGAAATTTGTTACGGGTGTTCTTGTTTTGACATAAGTTTTTAAAAACCAAGGATCATGGATCTTGTGAGGATATGAGTATGACAGGGAAAGAAAGAGAGGTCTGAGGATTTTGCCTGATTAAAATGTGCAGCAGCTTGCACTTTTAACACTGAATCTTAAGTTCCAGATAAATATTCATAAATGCACTCACCACAGGTCTGGTAATGTTCTTCTGAAATTTAGAGGCCCAATTCTCCTCGAATCCCCAGATAGATAGAGTTTTGGGGCAGGACCTAAGCAACAACAGACAAAAAACCCAACAAAAACCCTAGAACTCACACTTTTAGTACAACATCACAGGGTTCAAGCAATCAAAGGAGGCTGGATGCCATTCTGCACCTAAAGTTTCCAGGATGCTCTCACACCTGTAGGCAACACAGGGAATATAAAGCAACATTCAACCATTTTTTTCACTATTTTCAAGCTTGGTTTTCAGTGTTTGAAAAAAAAAACCACTGTTTTCCAATTTTCTTTACATAAAGATTAAGTCCACATCTCAGACATCCATGCTAACCAAAGAGACCCGTCCATGTAGAAGAGCCCAAATGATGCTCTGAATAACTTTCTGCTAAAAAAACAAAACCAAAACAACTGCATTTCTCAGTATACATTTTTCAAAGTTCCTTAGCTGTCTAGACAGCAAAATCCTACACTGCATTGTAGACTAGAGGGAAAGTGTAACCATCTTGTTATATAAATACCAGAGAAGATTCAATCAGATCAAAATAGGGACTAGTTCAGAATGAAGCAAACAAAATTATTCCTCCAGCATAACTAGTCTGGGCAACTGCTATCCATGAATTTGTTAGCGAGGGGAAGTGTAATAAGGTTTCTACGGAAAACAACAAACACTATCCAGCCTCACAACAGTGAACACGACAAAATCAAATATAAGTTTTAAAAAGTTAAAAGTTTTTGGAGAATGTAAGTCTTCAAACTTGGAGACTTAAGCCATGTTTGATGTGATGTAAAAGCTGCTCCCTGCAGGGTTTTTGTGCAATTTCTTCTGAGGTATCTGACACTGACTACAGCACTGAACTGGGGTCTGATCCAGCCTGACAGTTTCTGTGTCTCTTTACACATATTAAGGCAGAATTAAAACTACAAGAAAAACCAAACAATGCAGAGATATTCCTGATGATCCATTGCAGGAAGAGTTTTAAAAAGAATAAGCTTTTTGTCTTTTTTTTTTTAAACAGAGTGGCAGGATAAATCTACTTGATTTTTTTTTTCATATTATAACTTCTCCCTAAAGTTGTCTGTTGCAGCCATTATTAATGCCTTTGTTGAGCAAAACTCAGGTGGAACCAAGAAACCAGGAGCTAACCTGCTGCTCCTTTGTAGCTCTGACCTGGGTGTCCAAAGAACAAGGATTTATTGCAGTCATTGGTTTGCCACCTGCCTGAGGCATTCAACTATATCTCGCACAATGATGCTGGAAAACATTAACGAGTAAATACACAATAACATTTGTACGTTTACAACATTCGCGAAAGGTGTACGTAGGGTGATTTCTCTAACTGTGCGTTTCCAGAGCAAGTCAAACCCATTAATTAAATTCATACTCTTGTCCTGCTGCAAAAAGGAAAAACAGAGCTGATTTATGAGCACTGACAGCTGCAGGAACCAGGAGCTGCTTTTGCTCACTCCCTCCCTTTAACTAATTTTTAAGCATCTGGGTAGGTTGATGCCTCAGACCCTGATCATACAAAAGGCTGTATGTCCTCATCTTCAAAGAAAGAAAAGGAAGCTGCTCCATACAGAGTACTTTCTGTCAGACTGTCATGGTTCCTCCATGCTGGCTGAATAGCATCTACAGCAATTGGGTATCTGAACATCTCAGTGCCCAAGCAGCTTGCACGATGAAGCTGTAAAATGTCCCACTCATAAGACATTTCTTACCTAGTCATTTTACTTGTACTGACAATGAAAACTTTAAAATGAGAAAGTGGTACCTGAGGAACAATGTAATCTACTGCAACTCTAACAGACCCAGGGGAATTGCCAGCAATACCACCTTCTAGAGGGAAGATAAATGTCTCTGTATTGCCACAGCACATAACGATATATGCAAATAGCAATATACAGCAATGCACCAGTATGTTCTTTTCTTCTTCTAGGTTCTTTAAACAGGAGACAGATTGCTAACATTTTGGGCTGAAATCTGGAGGTAAGCAATCAGAACACATTTAACACCCAAGCTAAGAACAGGAAACTCTTATAGAAGTGGAAGATTTTGGATGCTGAACCTTCACCCTAGGCTTCTGGGAGATACTTACTAATGAAGAACTATACAAACATAGAGTATATTGTCACTACATCACCCGCCCAGCAGAACCATACTCTGCTGTTGCATACACTGCCAATAATGATCAAAGCTTCCCATGCATTAATGAGCTAAAGCTGAGGGTTATATGTTTCATACCATACTGTAGACCTATACTGACCTCTACAGAGTGGAAGGTTGGGCCAGATGAACTCTGGAGGTCCCTTTCAATTGATTATTTTATGATTCTGCATGACACTTCATAAAACATAAGACAAATTTATTTTGTTGTGATTCATAGTGCAGGCAGCAAAAAGCCTGCTAGGAATAAGGATACTACCACCTGAAACAGCTCACAGTCACCAGTTGCCAGAAAGAAATAGTAACCAGCATGGTCTACAAAAGCAGTGAAACAAACAGAACATAAAAATATCTCTTTCTGCTGGTGACCCAAAGGGGCCTCACTAAAAGACAAGTATAGCTAAGAACCTGTACACAAATGCGCACATGATAATAGACTGCAAGATCAACTAAACAAATAGCACTATCCTAAACTGCCTTAGCTAATGAAAAGTTGGTAATTCTCCAGAAATCTCTTGTACATATTTGAATATAGCACTTCTTACAGTCCAACAAATAAGCAGTTTATGATATTTTCAATTTATGACAAAATGAGCAAAACCCAACTCACACAGGTGGGAACTGGAAGTTCAGACCATGCATCTAGGAACTGCCTATTTTCAGCTGTGGATCAAGATCTCTCCTTTTGTCAGCTTGTTTTTACCACTCAGAAAACAACCTGTGCCTGTGTTACTGATCAGGCTCTCCATAAATCAGGGAGAGTGGTCAGATCTCAAAGAATTGTTAAACAGTGTTCATTCAAGTGTTAACTGGTGCATGGTATCTCAGTTACCTGCTTATGTTCTTCATGCTGTTAGTGACAAGTTTGATATTGAGAAGGAGGATAATGACAGAGTTCAAGAACTAGCATACTGATAAATACGTAAGAATTCTTGAAAACCTTTTTGAAGTCAAGAAAGATTAAAGAATAACTATCATCAACAGGATTATATCTCCTGGGTGCTTTTCGTAACAAAAAGTGACTATCCATTTCTCTTCCTCCTCAATTCCCCCAATAAACCAACACAGCTACAGTTACCTACGTTTTTACTTCTCCTCATCCCTACAAAGCCTAGGGGAGAAGCGTGCAGTTCTACAGTTGAAAGATTCTTTCGTCACTCCAAGCATTCATAGAACCAATTTAGGATTTTCAAATTCAGCTTTGAGTTCACAAATCTTCTCCCTTCCATGACCTTGCAACAAAATCTTAATGGCTTTGATTCCACTCCTAGCAAGGTCAATCACAGTTTTACCATCAACATACAATGGGCCTACATTTTATACAGTATCCCACATACAAAACACATCTCAGCTTGCTTTGCGCAAAGAACACATCAATACAACCATATGTAAACAATTATAGTGAAACACATGGGCAGAAACACAAAGAATGCATGGAAATCAGAGGTTTGTTCCACTGAAATTTGAATTGAGATGAAGAGTTGAACCAATCAAAAAGACCCCAGAAAAGCTATTGGACAACAGAGTTTGCAGCAGAGAAAATATTTCAACAGTAACACAAAAGCACATATTGGGCAGGGCCAAGGCTATCAGAGAAGGGAAGGAAACTGTGAGGGAAACGCAAACCTCAGGGCATAAATTAAAACCACTGTTGATAGCTGAACATTTTCTGAAACTGCTGGGGACAGCACAGAGTCCTAATACTTTGATCAACAAGTAATGTCTACAAGCAACTGATCTTCAGATCAGCTTGGAAGACCAAGCTATGAATTCGGGAAAGAAAGAGTTAAGCCCTGTATTGTTTGAGTAAAACACACATTAGTTCTCTTTGATCCTTAGGGTGAGGGAGGCTCTTTTCTTACAGAAAGTGCTGGCTGACTTCACACAACATTATACAACAGAAAAACTGTGTATGGTGCTTGAAATCTTTAGGGTGGGAGCTCCTAATGGAGCAGAGCAATAGGCGGATCGGAGGGACAACTGTCCAGAGAATGCCATACCCCATGCATGCTCCAAGCAGAGGACGGATACAACTTCAGAAAGCAAAAACCTAGAAAGGGATTCAAGAGCAGCACTAGAAGGTAAATACGGAAATAACTGCTCAGTGTTCAAGAGGTTAATTTTGTCCAGCACAAAACACACCCAGGATGTGAAGCATATCCAGGGTCTGTGCCAAAGCACGCTTAGGGTATGGCATTTAGATTTTGGCTATATGACTTTGAGATAGGATGTTTTTCAGCAACTAAATGAAATAGAAAAGGCAAATAGAAGCTTCTGAGAGCCTAATGATTTTGTTTAAATTCCAGGCTATTTTAGAATGTGGAAACTGCTTGCTACTTGGATCCATGACAAGCATGTAGATACTATACACTTGCTTTAACGATCTACACCAACATGGTAAGCCATATTCCAAGGATCGGGTCTCAGGTCTAATGGAGTTGTGTTGTGCAATGAGTTGAAGTGACTGGGTATGTAAGGCTCCATTTTCTGTCTCAAAGAGTAATATAAAAAGTATTAAACAACATAAGCGAACAGGATGTGGCAACATTCCTTGTTTTATGAACACTGTTTTACACACCAGACAAGTATTAAGTTTCCTAGAATATCTACAAAGGGACGCTGCTAAGCAAAGATGATGGTAAAAAGAGTATTTAAGATGTCTGAGTGTAATTTGCAGGACTTACAGTTATGTTGCAAACTATCTCCAAGCAGAAGAGGAAAAAGTTCCAAGTACAATGAAAAGAGGATATTTTTAACTCAAGTTTAAGTATAAATATAGAATGGTTTATGCCTGATCCTGTCTGACACGGAGAAAAATGAACTATTGGTTCAATTGCAAGCCAGCTTCTGCAAATGTTCTTCTGTTAAATATCCAGCATTTGAGACTGAGTTTTTGGCACTCATTTTAACGTTATAGGCAAACAGTTTCACTAATTCGTTGCTTTTCTTTTTCCTTAAAGAAAAAATACACCCTACTTTTGGGTCAAAAGCCAGACACATGCATCAGACAGAAGTTCACAGTGAAATCAGTTATCACTTGACATGATATAATTGGTAAGCTCATAACTTACCAACAGCTATGACTCCCATCAAATCTCCTTTTTGGCATTTTCATCTTAAATTTCCGGGGAATTATAGAAACATATTTTGTAGAGGATTTAAAATAAACAAACAAAACCCAATTATAAATTAAAGGAAAGCCCTATAGCTACCTACTACGTCAAAATTTGTTTAACAGACAACAGCAATTCACAGGAGATAAGAATGCACTGTAAGGCTTGCATTTGTTAACTAAAATCTGCATTCTTTCAACATGTGGCAAGAGACCACCGATTTTGCTTTTCATTTTACTTTCATCGTATGCATAAATGTTTAGGCCATGGCTTACACAAAACAAATAAGGGCATCAAGACAGCATTACACTGTAAGAGTAACTAGAGATTGGAACAAAAATTAAATGGAAGAATCTACTTGGTGATTAGTAATGGAAGCTATATCATAAAGAATAGAATTAAGGCAAAAAGAGACACATGATGACGCCAGCAAAAGGTTGCATAAAAATAGGAACACACAATGACTCATTCTTCATAAGCTTTATTATTTACTCCACCTAAAGTACTGATAGCACCTTTAACGGATGCACAGAAACATTCTCAACCCTTTGCAACAGTGTAATAAGTTTGAATAGGGCTCTAAATCTCCAAAGCGGTGCACAAACATTAAGCTCCAAGAAGGATACAAAATGGCAGCATGCAAGTTCAGTGATTTGCTCTAGGGCAACATAGCAACACAATGAATCAAGGGTTCCCTCGCTCGCCTTAGCCATGAGTCACATCAGATACCTGGCCTACCTCAATTTGCATTTAGTTTTCAGTCATATTTCAAGCTTTTAATAGAAAAATCTTCTAAATATCACCTATGGGTCAGACAATATGCACTTGTTTTTGACTTTGTAAGCCAACAGCAACCATGAAACCACCTATACAGCCAAGGGTACTTTCAAACCTGAAAGCTAGCAGTGAAATTTTGTGAGAACTTTACTCAAATTCTGAAATGTATAATCGCAAGGAATATGTATGCAAAGACAGCGTAGCAAAACCAGCAACAACAGCAATGACCATGAAATTGCCTAGTACTGTCCCGTCCCCAGCCCCATTACCTACGGATGCTGAATTCAGGAATTAACTGTCTTGACTTAGATCCTAGGACAGTTTTGCTGAAAGGGATCTCAAGGCCAGTAAAAACCTCACTCTCTTACAAGGAAAGCCTTAGAAGTTTCAAAAATGGTACAAGCACAACTCTATCTGGATTTGTGGCTTATAATGTAAGCTGCACTGATATTTTTCAAGTTACTGTCACTCAAGCAGACAGATGCCAAGAACGAAAGGAAGCACATGGCCCAAATTCTAAAATCCACAGCAAAACACATGACCCATTTCACAGAAATGAGCTTGACTTGGTGATTAATATTCCATACAGGTTTGTGTGCACACACAGATCCACATGGGCATAGACCCACATTCCATTCACTACAAGAAATACAGAAAATAGTAATATTTTTAAAGGAGAAAAGTATCCACATTGTTTCATTCTAACTCTATCAGTATCTTATTAATTTATCTGTCTCTGTAAATTCTTAACAGAAAACATTTTGCTGAATTTTCCATGTAGCCTGGAGCATACATATCTGAAAGAACAAGAGCTTAACTGATACCTAGAATATTATTGCAATGCCAGAAGCATTTCTTAAGTTTCAAAGTTTGTGGAAACCTGAAGGAGAAAGTTCTGACAGGCATACAGTAAAGGTAAATTTTTAGCTGATACTATAAATATCCTGGTTCCCAGCAAAGCAAAAGAAAAAATCCTGTAATACTGCATATTTGAAAATTTTCTAATTTTATTGTTGTTTAAAGTATAAACACTTCACATGAGTCCTAATCCACTGTAGCAGGCAAGCTCATGCTCACTTTAAGCAGGTTAGCATTCCAGTTCAGCTCAAGGGGATGAGCATATTACTCAAGTGATTTGTTTGAGCATTGTCTAAATTAAAAATTCACAATGGCCTGAAGAGAATGTTGCTATATTTCCACATTGTTTGCAGCAGACAGCCTACACGTCAGAGTATCCTTCTTACTTGTGTGGGCACACGAAGAAACCACTTGCAAAGTGTTGTTTTACTATTGTAGGATCAAGACATTTAAACCAAACCTTTCAAGCAGTCGATGGAGTACAATCTGAAAGGTAGGATTTTTTTTTTTTTTTTTTTTTAAATTCTCCTTGTATAGGTTTAAAACTTACTGGCCATTCACTATTGTAACCTCAGCGCTCCACAACAGAGAACATTACTGGATTAGTTTTCCCTCTGTGGTACTCCACCATATTTTCCAATGAAAATGCTTTGCTGCTATGAGAACTCATTACAGAACAGGTTCTGAAATTTGTTTCTTTCCAACCCCTAATATTTTGGTTGTAACAAATAAAAGCTTGCCAGTTTCCACTCTGAAGTTTAGAAAATGATACTGTAAAGAAGAAATACAGGAATACAAAGTTGACTCATCCTAAGTCAATTAACACAGGTGAAAATGGAAAGAGAAAATGTGGGAATTGCAGGCAAATGGTACAGGGAAAACAAGCTAAGGCAAGGGGGGAAAGAAAGAGGGGTATTTGGGGAAGGAGAACAAATTGGAAAACATAAGGATTGATTTGGCAGAGAGGAAAAGCATGCTGTCTTCTAATAGTTCCCTTACAAAGAGCTTCAGGTTATTCCATTAAATGGTCAATGCAATATCCTGACAATTTTGAGAAAGCGCCTTGATCCATTTGTTGTTTGGTTGGTTTTTTCTTTTTATTAAGAGAGGCTGATGTTCTAAGCAGTACACTGCCACCACAGTACCTGCCACAAGCAATATTTCAGACGAAATAAACCAGAAGCATTTGAAATATTCAGGGCAAGATGATTTTTGGGGACACAAAGCTACAGTTGAATACCACAGCTGAGACCACATATCCACCCTGCCCTCAATCCTGCCTAAAGGCACATACACAAAAAATTCCAATACCTATTCGAAACAGTCTCCACAGACATCTTTCAGACTACTGCACATCTAAGTAAAAAGGTATGGCATACTTAAAGGATAAAGGCCCGTTAACCTCCAGCAGCATCTCTTCATGCCCACTTCAAAAAATTCAAGGGGGGGAAGAAAAAGAAGCAAAGGATCACTGAGCCTATCCACAAAACTGATGTGCAAACTAAGGAAGTTTTCAGTAAACTAGAATGCCACAGTTCCATGAGTTAAATTACTTACACTTAATTGTTGTTTTCATAGATTTTATTATTTTCTTATTTTAACTTACAAGAATTTTACAACATCTAAATCATATGAGGTCTCCACCTTCCCTCCTTTCCCATTTTCCTCTGTTCACAAAGTGTTTCCCAGATCACCTAAAGATTCAGTCTTTCAACAGCATTTTTTAAAAGGTTCTGCTATCTATAGCCCCCAAATTGCTGCAGAAGGCCAATAAATTGTTTTCACTGCTGCACAGAACCCACAGGCAAATACAAGAGGCAACAGATCCAGAAGATGAAGGATCAACGAAGAGCTTAATTTCACAGCAGTGTACAGTGTGCTGCTGAGTTGCGAGCTAGTGGCAGCTATGTGACAGTGTACAAGGCATAATCGCATAACATAGGTGGAACCAGTCTGGCTTGCCAAGCTTTTCTCACAGACTTCATCCTGTGGCAGTAGGCTATAGCCTTCGTGCTCATTGTCTGATAATTTCCATTTTCCTAATGTCTTAAGTAGAATTTCTTACCGATATCATCCATAGAACTGATAAAATAAAAATAAAATTATTCCAGGAGCCTACAAAAATATATTCATATTATATGTAAGTATACTCAGTTGAGAAACAATCCACATCTAGAAAATACTTCTATGTTTAAGGAGGCTCGTAGTCTTCAGCTGATTCTGCAAATGGAAGTCTAAGGAAAAGTGAATCCTGAGCCAGAAGACAGAAAACAAGCAGCTCCATAGCCAGTTGTGCTGGCACACAAAATTCAAGTCAAAAGATTTGTTTGCTTTCCTGTCAGAACTGCAAAGAAATATCAAACTGTGCAGTTTCTGGCTCATTCAGCCCCAGAGTAATAAATATTCTGAAAGGCAGATTCTGTCCTTATTTGCATTCTCCCAGTCCCC
Organism: Phalacrocorax aristotelis; assembly: GCF_949628215.1. Taxonomy (NCBI): domain Eukaryota; kingdom Metazoa; phylum Chordata; class Aves; order Suliformes; family Phalacrocoracidae; genus Phalacrocorax; species Phalacrocorax aristotelis. The sequence goes on along the minus strand of NC_134279.1, from coordinate 59,145,898 downwards.
TCTGGTGAGGATGCAAGAAGCTAAGGCCACATCATGGCCAGAAGAGAATCTGCTTTGTATTCACGTTGCCATGTGGATCCTGCTTTGCTACAGTATCTTAGTGACTACCAAACCAGTGCCCTGAGTGACTAGCAATACCCCAATTTTCAGGTCAGTACCTGAGTCTAAGTCACACATAGGTATTGAGTTCCCCCAGCCATGCCTTATTAGGCACTCTAATTCATCAGATTGCTCAGCAGCATCTCACACACAGCCAAAAAGGGACAAAGCCAAAAGTAAACCTGTCAAGGGCTAGATGCAACCGCAGACCCTGACATACTGTTGTTTTCTGCAAATGTACCTTTCTGACCTCAGCATCTGCCCTTCCTCAAATTCAGCTAAAATTTCAACCTGATCTTTCACCAGGGACAGCAACATCTTTCAACTACTGCTATCTTTAACAGATGACTTTGACCTCTCAGCAACTCTTGAGTTTTCTCAGTCCTGAAAATTTACCAAAGCTTTTAATGTATTGACGGATGAAGCAGCATGCTTCTATCCCCTCCCTCTACTTTTTGAGACCTAAATTTATCAAGTCCTGTGAAGTTATGAAGTCCTTTTTTGTTACCTCATCTTTCATCCAAAGGTTGAAATCTCACTTCTTTAGCTAGCCCTATAGACAGAACTAGAAGCATCTGTAAGAAAGTTACCACAAGACATTTAGTTTTTTCTCAGTTCCTTAATATTTTAAAACTAGGTCTGAGACACCTAATGGAGAAAAAACCCAAACAAACCACCAGATTTGGAATTGTATGTAGTTTTTATGCTAGGAGAAACAGTTCAACCATTAGGAAAAAAGAAAGTGTAAAGAACAATAACATACATATGAAAACCTCTGTTTCCAGTGAAATAGACAACTGGTGAGAAATTAGTCAATGGAGGAATGGAGGGACACATCAAGTTTTGGTTTTGGTTTGGTTTGGGTTTTGTTGGGGTTTTATTGTTTGGTTGGTTTCAGTTTTTTTGTGGGGTTTTTTTTTTTGTTTGGTTTTTTTTTCTTCCAAGTAAACCAAAATGTCTCCACTGTTTTCAGTGAATAATTGTTTCTCAAGCAGGCACAAAGGATATGGATGCACCCAGTGTAAAAGGCTCATGGTCTTCAGGATGCTCAGACCAGGCCATTGAACAGGGTTGAAATTACAGAATATCACTGAAGCAGGATAGAGCAGTTCACACAGGTTTGATCCTCTAGCTAATATGACATGGGGAAATACCTAGGACAGGCATTAGGTAGCACCTCAGAGTACAGTTATTTCTAGCAAGAACCAGGAAGCAGCCTTGTGTGAGGGTGAAAAATAGGAACTATATGAGATGAACAGAGGAGTATTTTGGAGTATTCAAATATTTCTGAAATTATTAGCAGCAAATAACAGCTTTTAATAGCTACACTAAAATGATGTGAACATGGAACAGAATTTCCAAATTAGTTTTTATTTTTACTGCAACACCTTTATAAGCCACCTCATATTCTGAAATAAACATAAAAAACTAACTCGGACATGTATGGCATACATCCATCACCATGCACTCTTCTTTCTGCAGCCTCATGTAACCAAGTCAAACAAGTTTTCTGTATGTTGTCTTCCTGCTACTCCCTTGGGAAGTCCCTGAGTCACAAGAGCAATGACCCTTTGAAATCCATAACCACGACTTCAGTAGTTGTGTTTCCAAAGCTAGGGAGCAAATAATGAGACAATTTTACCAGCAAGAAGAGAAAACTGCTCGGGCTACCATGGACCTATTCCCTCTTTAAGACCTTTTTATTTACCTGTACATATATGTGTACGATACCCAAGGAGAGGTACATGAACATAGAAATACAACCTTACAACCTAACCTGCCACATCATTTATCACAAAGATTATGGCATAAAAATAATAAGCTGCTTCCTCTAACTGAAATGGAGCTGTCCTGTGAGACTGGACAAATGAGGCAAATTACTCACGTTTTTTTCTTGAAAAGATTCACTTCATCATATACATGACACACATGAAGTCTCTGCTGGACTCAGGGAGGAAAGTCACAAATCAGCTGCCAATGCTCGGTTTCTACCCATACCACTGCTATGCCAGTGAGACCCAGACTCTCTGCAGTGTAATGCCTAGCTAGCAGAAAAAAATAAAGTTATCCATGTGTATGACATGTCCTCAGACCCTATTCGAGCTTCCATTTCCCTAAGCCCACATCAGTCTATTGTATACCCCATAGATGTATATCAGCCGGTGAGGATACAGCCTTTTACATAGAATCAGGAAAATAGGGAATTTGACTGGATTTCTTATTCCAACTCCATTATTATTTGGGCTCACTCTAATAATTCTAGCATCCTGGTGACACTTCGATGAATTTTAAGTGCTCAAGCCCAAAACTGAAATCCATAGCACTCTCTGGAAATCCACAGAGACTGCATTTCCACCCAGGTGTCTAGCTGATTAAAGCTGTTTTGATGGACAATACCAGAGCTCCAACCATCTTAACAGGTCTCAACAAAGTATCTCCTGCCAAGCTCGTCTGGGAATTGTAAAATAAACAGACTATTTGTATTTAGAATCAGGAAAGGCTGTCTGGGCAAATACATGATAGAACATGGAGTCCAAGTTAAGAGCAAGGATTTATAATCAAATATCCACATGCGTCTAAGCCAGGAGGAACAAGGCACTTCAGATGGATACCCAGCCAAGTCTACTGGGACCTTATGAACCCCTTGCCCTGGAGTGTGACTATACCAGATTTCCTGTGGCCTGAAACCACACGGCATTGCTGAGGCTCCAAAGCCTGGCAGGTGCATTAAGGCCACATTTCACAGACTCAGAGCACAATGTTCACCCTAAAATGCAGTAGCCACAGCAAATCCCAGTCAAAACCACAGGGAAAATGGTGATTATTTTACCTAGTATTCAAAGGGTTAGAGAATTCCCTCATAAATTAAAAGCCCTGGTTCAGGTTGACCCTCAGCCTCAAAGCCATGTCTCACAGCTGCCAAAGTCACACCCTTGATGGCATGCTGTGAGGAAGGCCGCTGAAGCCTGCCACTGGGCTCTTTCTATTGAAGTGTTTTAAAGAGACATTTGATGCAACCAAGGTTTTTCAGACCAAGGGTTGGAACCCAAGAATCCATTCTCCAAAGTGTGAAGTCACACAAGGTTGCAAAGAGACGCTTTAACCTACCAAGAGAAATGAGATTTCAGACACAGTCCCTCTTTGTTACATAAAATTTGGCTATAGCTATTTTGAGGCTCCAGCTGTGTTCCCAAACACAGATACCCACTTGGGCCCAGCCTAACACAATTACTGAATCAAATATAGTTTCTCTGATGATTGCATCTTTCACACGTACATGACCATCTGCTTATCATACCCATTTTTTGCCTTGCCACACATTTAGACCATGCATCCCTTGGGAAGGAGCACATTTCTATGTTTGCCTCTGCACAATATGGACCTAAACCTGATTTGGGGTTTCAGGCCCCACTAGAATACAAACTATTATATTCTATAGGATTAACAATTTTAAAAGACAGGAAATGTAAACTTTAGTAACTTAAACACCAGACAGTGATGTAAGTTTGGGAAGACCAGATGCAGGGAATAAGCTTGGCTGAAAAGGAAATGAGTGTTTTTATGCTACAAGCGATATTTGTTTTTCCTTTGTGCAAACCGGCTAATGATTGTGAGAGTTTTACCCTTTGCCCACTCTTCCTTTTAATCATCAAAAATAAAACAAACATTTTGTATGGTAAATAATGGGGGCAGGGAAATGTTCTGCAACCTAGTGCTGTGAGTGATGAGGAACTTGTCAGAGGAAATGCATTTCCTCTTAAGTATCTTATAAATATTTAAAATCAATTGCAAAGAGCATAACAGGAGAAAAGGACATGTTCAGATCACCTCTAAGTTGTCACCCATGTGCCCGCTGGGGCACTCTACTGCAGTTATAAGGGCCTCACAAAAAGGTCCACCTTTCCTGTGAGCTGGCCTTACTTTCTCAGAGGTGTTTATAAAAAAAGCCTACAGCTACCAGACAGATAAGTCACTGAATGAAATATAGGAATGACTTTAAAATAAAGAACATTGGCAGAGTGGAAATAGGAAGTTATGATGAGAATAAAAAACCTGGGACTTCATATACTGACTAATACTGTCAGGCAACCACTTCAGGTCAGTGGAAGGTCTGGCTGACCTTACTGTTTTGGAAGAGGAGGAGCTAGTAGGACTTAACATAGCTATGCATATTATTACTTTTTTTTTTTTTTTTTTTTTTTTTTTAAGATCAGCTTAGGCAATAACCAACAGTTACAACTCAAAACACCTTCTGTAAAACTGATAGCATCTACTTTTCATTACCTTCCCCTTCCACCAGCACACCTGCAAACAAGCGCAGGTGTGCTAAAGTAGAATGGCAACACTCAAGCTTCCCTGCCTTGAGATCTGCCTGCCACTGCATCTTAGTTTGATGCAAAAAAGCTGCATGAAAAAGCAAGAGGGTGAAGGGGCAAGGTGGGACTAGAAGTACCATCAGGATCTGATAAAAACATAGCTAGATGCCTGGGGAGAGAGCAGCTGTAAAGAAGGGGAGAAGTTTCTGATGTTGCATTTGCATTAACTCAGATGCTCCCCACTCCAGGTAAAGTATTGACACTGGCATGTAACAACCAGCAGGTATTGCCATTGCCAACTACATCAGTAGAGTCACTTGGTATTACAACTACACATATGCAAGACAATTAGCACATATTTTTCTAGTATCAGCAAAATCAGGCTAAACCTGACCTCAGCTTTTTGAGTGAGAATATGAATGTAAGCAGACATTTCCATTACTCTGAGCATCCTGACTGCCAGAGTCACTTCTCATCAGGTTGTAGCCGGACATCACCCTGGAAGGGTGCCCTTCCCCAGCATTGAGAAATGCCACAGCACACACCCACAATTAGAGGACATGACTGACTCCTGCACAGTAGACACACCTCAGCTAGGAGACTGCATGCTCCCTTGGATGCTGTTGTGAATAATCCGAAGTTATTACATGCAGTTTGTACTATTTCATGTACACAGTAATTACCATTGACTGCTAATATTGTGATCCTGGGACAAAGAGCAGAGTAAGTTTAAATCTTTGTCAAATTATTATTATTGCAAACTTCCTGGATAAACACTTAGCACATGCATACATTTTCACATGACGCCATGCAGATAGGGGTTCAAATCACGATAACATTACTTCCACTGGTTATTTGAAGAGTAGGCCATAGTTTGGTGATTAGCTGATGCTGTATTGATGGTTCATTGGTCAAGCACAGTGTTTGTTATTTAGGTGTTTGATAAAAAATCAATTTGCTCTGTAATCTGAAAAGCATGGGAGTAAGCTAATTAGAAACAATTCTGTTTGTGTCACTTGGTTTGCCTTTCCCCTTGCTATGACCACTCACCTACCTTTCTCATTTAAGGATTCTGTTATCCTACCATGTATTGCTGAAGCAAAAACATGAGATATCAGAGCTAATTCCTTGGTAGCAAAAGAACTACTCCATGTCAGAATACAAAGCATCAAACTTTATGAAGCTAGAACTGAGCGAGTCCTATAAATTTCCAGATAACAAGAAACACATGCTTCTGAGGCATGAGAATCTCTAGGTTTTGATACCTGTCCTAGTTAAAGCCACTTTTCTCCCCTGAAAAAACTATGAGTGTCAATCAGTTTCACTGGGAAGAAGTCTAAATTATACCCCTAAGTCCCTACACAAAAAAACCAACCCCAAGCTTCATGCCTTGAATAGCATGCAGAATACATCAAATTCTTCCCCCACTGAAACAAACAGCCATTTTCTGTACACAGTGCCAGTCTGTAATATCACCCAAAAGTTTGACACTTCAGACACAGAAGCACATAAAGAATCAGGCCATTACCTCAAACAATGTACAAACCATGGGCTCAATTCAGCCTGGCCGGGAAGAAAAAAGGGGAAGAAAATCTTAAAAAAAAAAACCATAAATATTCTCAACAAGTGAAGATAGTGTAAGGATTATTTGCATTCATGCAATGATGACACTTGTCTGTGAAAAACAGGGGATCCAGTTTGAAAATGAACAAGCAGAGAGTGGCAATGGGAGTCAAACAGCTAAAGCTGACTGCCATAGGTCACCACTGTAGTTGTGCTGTGGCTAAAGGAGTTTTATGAGTCTTTGATGGGTCCCTCTGTGTCAGCTTCTTTTATCTTCACAGTTAGCTGTAGTAGAGATACATGCAAACCATTCAGTGGGGAAATAAAGCCTCAGTGGAGAATAAAAGTGGCTGCTAAACCTGTGCAACTCCCTAGCTTTGTAAAATAAATGAAAGGAGCACATTTGAGGGGGAAGAGTAATGAGGGGAAGGACAGGCAATGATAACCTTGCAATAACGTTGTGCTAGCAGGATGGCATACAGCTCTTTCTGGCGGATACTCTGACACTCCTTGTTGCCAAATATAGAGCCTGACTCTCTCAATATAGGAGGGTAAACCAAGCTGCATCAGGAAAAACACTTGCACAGTTCCCTTCTCTTGCAGAGCAATGCAGACAGCAGGGCAAGTCAGAGCCAGTCCACAGGTCATACTCCATCAGTGGGGTGACGCAGCCAGGTATTCTAAGGCTGGACTGCATGACAGCTGAAGCATAGAAACGACACTTCAGTGCTGCACTTTAAGAAAGTGTGAACAAAGACTGAAGTCAATTCAGGTACAGAAAAACAGACAGAACCAACCCATGGGATAGGACCCACTTCCTATAAGGGAGCATATTACGGTATTTGTTAAGGTTAGTTCATTTATTTTAGATTATATATGACAATTCAGTTGTTCCCTGAAGCACTTATAAAACAAATTTCCAAGCTAAGAATCAGTCAGAAAAAAGGAACGTAGACAGATTTCAGTCCAGCTTTAACTATTGGTCTTAATGCAGAGTTAAGCATAGACTAGTTATCAAATTGTTGCCTCTGTGACAACTATGCTAAAACGGGAGTTGCCAAAGGCTCTAGACACTCACTGGAAAAGGTCAGACATTCTACATGGTTTTATTTTTCACAATTTTTTCACTGTCACCTATATGCTAAATATGACTGTTCCAGCCAAATTGGACTGTAACTTTCAGGTACAAGAGTAGAGCTGATCTGGAGTTTTGTGGTAAAATAATTTGTTTTCAGAAGACATTTACCTGTCAGCTCCAAAGGTTTCATCAGTGGTGGTAGTTTCCACGGAGCATTAGTAGGAAAGGATCCTGGGCCCAGAACAGGTGGTTTGTTTGTGTTTTTCTGTTTTGTTTCCACACACACACACACACACACACCCCCCTTTGAAGGTCCTCTGGCCTCAGAATAGTGACTAAGGTCAGAAAAAAAAAAAAAAAAACAAAACAAAAAACAGGATTTGAAAAGTTCTCTGTATTTTAAGCAAAGTGAAAAAGTTCTTACAGATTATACTCACCCAGAAGTAGTGATGAGCCTGCACAGTGCATGGCTAGTGATATTATATCCCTGCTCTTTCCTCCTTTACCACCTTTTCCCCGTTATCCTCTCTCCCTCTACCACAAGCTGATGTTTTTTCTACTGTATGTTTACTAGTTCTCTGAATTTCTAAACATAGTTGTTCTCAGATCTACCATTTATCCCACAGTCTTTCTGTGCTTCTTTTATATTATCTGTCATCCACATAAATTGTTCCTCTGCTTCTACCCCTCAGTAACACTGTACTTTCCTCCTCCAACCTAGACACACCTGACCCATTCTCAGACCTTGGCACATGCTGAGGGCAGCCTCTGAAATCTTCCAAGGTGTGAATGCCTACTCAGCACAGAAGGCAAACTGCACCTCCCACTAGGAGAAGCTTGCCAAGTGCCAGAGCTCTCTAAGGTTATTCCCACTCCACATTCTTTATATTCCCTCTGTACATATTTCTCTGCAGATGCTTTCTCTTTCCACATTAGCTTCTGTGACTGTATCTCCTAGCTGGTTAGCATTTGGCATCTATACGAGACTTCACTAGTAAAAAGACCCCACTAAGTAAACTGCGTATTAGTAGTGAGGCAGCCAGGTTTATTTTTGATGACTGAGAGTTTGTGACCTTTGCAAAGAGACTGGTAGGCTCAGGCCAGTACCCTGAGAATGGGCAGGTTTCACTGAGGAATGCAAAGGACAGAAGGGAAGATGGTGAAGATACTGGCAGGGTCTAGTCTGAAAGGTGCCTCTACTGGAAAAAGTGAGCAGAGAGAGGTGTCCCAGGCCCTGGAAGATGCATCATGCAGGCTCAGCAGCCCAGATAACACACACACACAGAGGAAGAAAACTCCTTATTTTCTAATGTAGAGTGGGAAAGGATGGAGGAGAGATGAAAGCCAAAGAAATAAAAGCTTAAAGCACTAGGGGGTATGCATGTGGAAAACCCAAACAAACAAAAAACCCAACTGGCTTATAAAAATAACGACCCAGATCAAAAGCCACCAAGTCAGAGCTTATCAATTTGAGACCTACTAGGAAAGCTGTTTTCGTATGCTCTCCCCTCACCTTTCTGCCTCTGCTTCTGGAAAGGTTAAAAAAAAAAAAAAACAAAACAAACAATCAAGACAGAAGAAAAATCACACTATGAATAAAAATGAGATTGGCCTTTTTCTGTTTCTATGTAAACTTCCAAAAATATCAAGAAAAGTTGTCAAACCATTTTAATTTCTCCAAAATGTCATGAAAAGGGAAGGACAAACCATTACTTTCATTTGCCATTTGTTTATTCATAATACAGCTACAGTTTAAACAGACAATAGAAGCTATGTTATTACATAATTTACAATCAGATATGTAGTGTTTCTCAAATCTGATAAAGCAGAGTTCTCTTAAAGCACACTGGCTTGTAATACATTTTTGGAATCAGACACTATTTTGTTATCCTCAGCAAGGTCTCACGCTTTAAGGAAAGCCCCATTTCATTCTCTTAGCAGGTGCCACTAGTCTCCACTTCTTCAGCATTTGTTTTACCATAGGATTGGTCTTTTGCTCTCCTCAAATTAAGTCTAATTACTACTTCCTTAATAACCATAGTAGGATTTTTCCCCAACTGGTTTTAAAATAGTTGCTCTTCCTTTCCTTTAAAGGAAGAAAGTCACTCTTTCATGACATCAGGTCTTCCTGGTCTCTCTGTGACATTCATTTAATACATTGCAAGGACATCATATCTAGACTATATTTTGCATGGTCAACTAAATGTCTGCTGGGGTGGCTGGAGGAAACACACACAGGGCTGGGCCTCTTCCAACTTCTTCACTGAAAAGTATCATAACTTTAACTGAAGCAAGCACTGGCACTGAATATGCAAACCACAAGACTATCCTACTCTCTCATTCTGCAAGAATCTGATTATTTTGTAGAAACTGCTGCAAGCTCAACCTCAGAGACACACTTTAGAAGATGCACAGAATGGAATCATAGAATCATTTAGGTTGGAAGAGACCTTTACAATCACTGAGTCCAACTTTAAGCATAACTCTGCCAAGTCCACCACTAAACCATGTCCATAAGCAACACATCTACACCTCTTATAAATACCTCCAGGGATGGTGACTCAGACACTTCCCCAGGCAGCCTGTTCCAACACGTAACAACCCTTTCGGAAAGAAATTTTCCAAATATCCAATCTAAACCGCCCCTGGCACAACCTGAGGCCATTTCCTCTTGTCCTATCACTAGTTACTAGGGAGAAGAGACCGACCCCCACATCGCTACAACCTCCTTTCAGGTAATTGTTGAGAGAGATAAGGTCTCCCCTCAGCCTCCCTTTCTCCAGGCTAAACCACCCCAGTTCCCTCAGCTGCTCCTCATCAGACTTGTTCTCCAGAGCCTTCACCAGCTTCATTGCCCTTCTCTGGACACACTCCAGAACTTCAATGTCTTTCTTATAGTGAGGGGCCCAAAACTGAACACAGTATTCAAGGTGCGGCCTCACCAGTGCAAAGTACCAGGGCACGATCACTTCTCTAATCTTGCTGGCCACATGATTCATCAGCTACTCAAAGCTGGAATATTGAAAGTTCAAAATTAAGCAGAGTAAAAAATTTAATTCTAGGCCTTCCTCCTTCCTCTCACCTGAACAGCTCTATCTCCCTCCTGTAAATGCTCCAAGTGTTCCAGTGCATGTTTAAAAAAAGTCTGTACTTAACATTTTAGTAGAGTTTTAACGGGAGATGTTGTGTTATTGTTCAGGATTAAGGGACTGCATAATAACCAGAGACAGAAATTTACAGGCCTTCAGGAATTTCATGATTGAGAAACAGTGATGTCTAGGATTAATGGCAATTTGATCTGAGTTCTGAGGATCTAAATGTTAAGGCCAAGCATCTTACTGCTGCTTTAGAGAGGTAGTATTTTTGCGGGGGCGGGGAGAACTGGCCTTGAAAGTGTTCTGCAAGGGAACATTCCACACCACATCATGCGCATCTGAAATTATCCAAACAATTTAGCAGCACAGAATATTTAACAGAAGAAACTTCTGAAAAGGCAAAAAAGTTTGACCATAAAAAGAGGCAATGTTTCTAAACTCAGTATCAGAGAACATATCGTTATCTATTGCTTGAGCTCTCTAACCCTTTTTTGTTGCAAGTCTGTGACTTGTACTTGATTTAAACTGCTCCAGACAGGGGCTTATTTAACTACTTATCTGTTAATGGAACTACGAACATCACACCATACACAAGTCTTTAAAGCAAGGTACCTAAAACAAGATAAGTAGGATTAAAGCATGCCTTTTCATGCTACAAAGCAATTTTTTCCCCACACTTATTTGCCAACTTGACTTGAAAGCTTATTATGAATACAGAAGATGACAGCAAGGGGAAAAAAAAAAACACAATAGTGTTCAGACAGTGACATTGTAAAACCATGTTCCTATTTCAGGGATGTGAAATAATTTATAAGATAATACAACAAAGTATTTTCCATATGTAAGTTTATTAATGCCAGAGGACTGATCCAGTTGTAACTAATCAGCAGAAAAGCTTAACACAGTAGCTGCAGAGATAATTCAAACAGTAACTGTAATTAAAAAAAAAAACCAACCAGGAAAGTGCTTCCTATGAAAACAACAACAGTAATTTCCATTTATAATTGTCTTCTATGATGATTACAAGCATCTTTACAACAGAATAAAGGACAGCAATTAGCACTTTCCAATGGCTAAAACCTTTAAGCAAGATTTTGAGATTTAAAAATCACAAAAAGTTAAAAGTACAAGCAGTGAGTAGGAAATTTGTCAGATAAAAGTTTAAACAGAAGCAGCCTGACCTGAAGTGCCCACACCCAACTAGAAGCAATATATGTTCTCAGAACTGGTCTGCATACAACCAGGACTGGTTTCACCAAACCTACAAACTTTAAAGCCAAGCCAAAGGCTGCGTGGGCATTTCAGTAGGCTCACATGGCAACTGACAGCAATTGAAGTTATCATGATTTAGCAGAGCTGAAATAATATTTGCATACTCTTACCCATAGCAAACATGAGGCATGGTAAGAGTCTGTAGAGAAAGAGGCTTAACATAAGCCAAGTTACATTGCCTTTCCCATGAACAGAGACCACACAGTGACTTATCTAACATATGGTAACCGGCCAACCATTGAGACTTGAAGGTTGGATCTATCAACAGCTGGTCAACTTTATGCAGCTTTTGTTCCTTCAGTTTAGATGCAGGTTTAAGATAAAACTAGAGATGTCAGTCAAACCAAAAAAAGCATCCACACAGGGCTTAGCTCAACTGAATTAGCTTCAAATCAGTCTTAACCTAAAGAAGGGCTATAGCTCATTCAGCTTTTAACACGATCAAAGCAAATTGTATTAAGAATTCCTGTTTGGCTGGAAAAGATGACTACACCAGCCAGCTCGAGTAAGCCCCATATCAAGTCAAAACTGTCCAAACGCCTTTGTACTGCAGAGCAATTGCATATAAGGAGGGTCTGTACACATGACCGCCTCACCAGTTATTGCATCCTCTTCAGATGAAAAACCCTGTCAGAATTCCTGCTATGATGTTGAGGGGTGCGGGACAACGACACGTAGCACAAGATCAGCAGAAATGCAGAAGGAAAAATGCATTTAAGGAATACAGAAGCAGCACCAAGACAAAGGAAGCAAAGCAGCTGGCTCACAAGCCATCCCAACAGGCACTGAGCTACAACAAGCTGGCTGTTAGAAGCCTGATAGAAATTTCTGCTCCACATGCAGACAAAGACAAAAAGCATAGGTAGGAGCAGCTACACCCTAGCTAAAACCAGCTGCTGAATGGCTGTAGGCCCTTCGTGGGTCTAGGAATAAGGGACTTGACATCAGGCATTTTGTTCAGTGCTAACACCAGAGGAAGTCAGATTTTCAAGGGGAAAAGTGAGATGATAAATCCATACTGAGTTTTGTTTGTAATTTCTGCTAGCATAATTACTGGTGTACGGTTCAGGCCATGCCTGGTAAGAACAAATCAATACTACTCTCCCTTGGTGTTTTGTGAATAAATCACTCTAGAAAATACCCTGTCCTTGCATCATCAATTTCTGTTTTATGGGAAGTGAGCTGCTGTCCTTAGGCAGTGGCAAAAGTATGTAAGGTTGTAGAACATCAAGAGAAGAACAAAGAGCCTGAATATGATGGACAAAACATATTAACAACCTGTCCTGACTTGATTAACTTGAAATAAGAAAGCCCCAACCCATAGAGAATAATGTTTTTTTTTTCCTAGGATTTTAGAATGTTCAGATCTCTGCCTTCACTTCAGGTTCAGAACATAAAGGTTCTCAAGGGTCCAAACTAGCAAACTATTTCTTCCCATAATAAAAGACTTTGGCATATGAACCATGTAATAGATAGCTCTTAGCATCATCCTGGGTCAGGCAATGACACACATACACAGAAAGCTTGCAATATGGAGAGGTACCAAAATGCAAACACTCTGCTAGCTCTAGACAAATTCTGAAGAATTTATCATAGTAAAAAGCCAGTGCAACACACTGCATATAATAAAGTGCCAATCCCAGCAATATGTTTTTGTCTAAGAGATAGTCCACAAAAATGTCACCTCAGTGCTCAGTAGCTGTCACAGAGGCAATTGAGTGGGGACAGGAATTAAGAAAGAATAAATCTGTGGTTCCCCACCCCTTAAAGAACTCTGCATTTGTGGTTCCCACACCTCACATAAGAAGGATGTTGAAATGCAAAAGGCATAGAGAACCACCACAAGGACAACCTATAGGCACGAAACCATGTCAGTATGGGTAACATTTAGAAAGATGAGGATTCTTCAGAGTGCATATCAGAACTGAAAGGGCAATACAGGACCCGTACTATAGTGACAATAGGACATGATGCTCACTGCTCTAATAGAAGAACCAGAAGGCATCAAATAATCAAATACTGCTAGTAAGAACCAGATTCAAGTCAAACAAAAGCAGGTGCTTATTCACACAGGCAGGGCTGGGCTGTAAAACTCCCAAGTAAAGGATGCTGTAGATCCTAACAGCTTACTGGAGTTCAGAAAACAATTGGATAAATTCATGGAAGAGAAGTCCATCAATAGCTGCCAAAAAAACCCACAAACCAAACAAAAGAAACCACTCATAAAAACCCCCAACCACCAAACACAAACCCCCAACCCAACAAAAAAAACCCATTACTCTGACTTCACAGTCTCCAAATCAGAAAACTGCTTAGGAAAATAGTCTGGGAGAACACCACTATCTGTTCAAGAACTGTTAAATTCTTCCCCAGATTTTTCCCCAACTAAAGGCCACTGCCAATGGAAGACAGCAACCTAGAAAGATCTTAAACTGTACTGCATCCGCTCTTGCATAGGCATCTTTTTAGCTAATAAAACCCTTCTAAACATGAGCATCATTTTCAATGTAATTGCCCATATATTAATTTCATAATGCTTTACTCACTTTCCCCTCTCCCTTGCCTTCCTTCTCTCTTTTCAGATTAAAGAAAATCCAGATGGGGTGCAGGTGCTGCAAAATGATACAAAGGTACATCAGACCAAGAGTTGCTTAGACTGAATAAAAGAAATGCATTAAAACACATGACTGTGCTCCCTGACACCTATTGCTTAAATTAAGCCTATTTACAAGGTTGGAGTTTTCCCAAAGTTTACAATGTCTTTAAAGTCACGCCAGAGCACAGGCATACTGATTTCCTGTGAAAGTCCTTTTGATTTACTGTAATTGAAGCCCATTTCTATAATTCCTAACCCACAGAAAAGTTGTGTGGCACTGAAAAACCATCTTTAGCAAAGCTTCTTCTCATTTAGGTGGCATGACTTTCTCTCCATTCAGTAGAATGAGGAGCAAAGACTTCAAATCCTCTCTCTCTCTCTCTCCCCTAAGCAATGAAAGTGAACTACAGGTCCTTGCCTCCATCATCACTTTTAAATGTAGTTAGTTGTGGGAACAATTTCCACATTAGAAGTCTCCCTGGAGAGGGAGACTAGCTGGTTTTAGAAAGACAGCACTTCAGCCCCACTTGATGGTTACTCCTACCCTTAGCCACATCTCCAGAACAGGTAAGGAAGTGGGAAAAGTGGTGCTATAAGAGAAAGAAGGGAGGTAGTGAGAAGAGAGGCTCTGGAAGAAATAAGTCAAGGAAAAGTTGGGAGCAAGAGAAAAGAAATTAAGAAAGGAAAAAGGGGACAAAAATAAAGAGAGAGACAAAAAGACTTGAAAGGAAGAACACCAGGGAAAAAAAAAAAAGGAGACATTTTAGCAACTACATAAGGATATTAATTAATGTGGTGACTACTCATTGGCTAACCTACTCCCCAGAAGGAAAAAAAAAAAAGGCTGGGAACATGCAACAACCAGCACAAGGTTCTCTGACATCCTCCTTATGCTCCTGGTGAATCTCACTACAGGGGTTAGTTACGGTCAGTCCCAAGGGACAGCAGCCTACAGCACAGTTCAGCATTCCTTTCAGTTGAGCTCATTCTCAGGACCCCAGGTAAAGCTTAGTCACACCAGTTCCTCAAGATCTCCAGCTTAAAAATTAAACTTAACCCTTTTTCTAGTTATATTGATTAACAGCATAATTAACATTTCCTCTACAAATTTTCCTTTCTCCAGCTATATTTTTGATTCAGAAGAAGTACAATCTGGATGCATTCATGAAGTAAACAGCTACCAACACAATGAGCAAGGAAGCTATCAATCCAAATTCAAAGAGAACAGTGAAATTCAAGAACACATAAATGAACTCCAGAAGGATGAGCTAAACAGAACAGAAAATAAACCCCAGGTAAATAGTACAAAAGAAACTCTCTGGAACCACAGAGGCCATGATTTTCAAGATGATAGCCTTGTGACGCGTGTTGCAAAGCTTGATGTTGCAGTCAATGGTGGTAACTCCTGCACTGGAGTGCACCCCATGCTCAGTCCCAACACAAACCCAGGGAAAGAAGCCAGTGAACAGGGACCCTCCAGCCAGTCAGTGGAGTCTCCTTCAGCCAGCAACAGAGACTTTTATACCAAATTATATGGGTCTGGACAGGACCTTGACCTGGAGGCAGGCAGGCAGAGGAAGGCAGCCTGCAAAAAGCCAAACAATATTCAAGATGAGACTTCCCAGTCTGGAGATGATAGCATCTTTCTCAAAGGAGGTGCAATACTGGAGACACAAAACAATGCCATACAACTACCAGATATTGATTATCCTCAAAATGGCGATGAGACCAGGAATTATGTGGAAAAAGATAGCTCTTCAGTCAACTGTGCACATCCAGACCAAGACACCCGGCCTTCAGCAACACAGGACCAGGACTTTTGTGTAACCCCACCTTCATCTATCAAGGAGAGCAGTATTGAACCTTTTAAACCTGACTCTGCAAGTTTGAGTGAGAGCACTCCTGGTGTTATTGCTGCCATGGCTGTTACCAAAGTAGCACAGGCACCCACACGCCCTGACCACACAGGCATCAAGGGAGAAATTGAGGAGGAAGATGCAGAAGTAGCAGCAGCTCTGGCTGCACTGGATGCTGCAACTGCAGGGGAAGACCTGGAAGATGAAGACGAGTACTAGATGAAGGTTTCTTTTTAATACACTGGGTAAGATCCAGATTTTATTTCTGGATCTATATGAACACATGCACAGCATATGTGGACAGCTGTTATAAACAGCATATATAAAAGGAGCTGGGACTAAAACTATGTCCATTCAGGTGTTTTATACAGCCTTTTAGTTTCTACTGCCCAATGTACAGAAGTGCCCCTTAGTTAATGGTAATACTAACACTCTTCTCTGGGCCAACCAGAAAGACAAAGCATCATTTCTGCCACATAGGATATTCTGCTGTATACCCACCTCACCTGGGCTCATGCAAACATTTCCTTTGGTTTTGACCTTCAAGAGGGTCTGCACACACTGCATGTTCCAGGTTCAGATCACTTCCATTATTTAAAACAGAACTATAGAAGCCATAGAGTTTAAAACCACAGATTTTCATCATGTTAGGACAAAAAAATAAAACCGACCCAAAGTTCTATGATCTAATGAAGTATGAAATAGGGAAGACAGCTTGGCTTGCACTTCACTGCAGTTATGGTTCAATTGCTGCTTAAACTTAAGTATGTGCATGTGCAGCTGACCTCACCTCTTCCCTTACACCTCCCCTGGACTTTGTTTGATACCCCAAGTGACCTACTTCAGTTCATTTAAACAGCAGAAGCCTAGCCAAATCTAAGAGTGGGTAACTTTCTGTTGGTTTAATCAGCTGAAGTAGCTCATAGGAGAACTGCACACACATTATCAGAGGTGCTAGAAAGGGATCAAAACTCAGTCCTACCAGTTAGGATGGATTAAAACTGTTGTAAAACTACAGCCTGAGACCTCTCAACTCTGCTGAATTTTCCAGGCACACATCACTTGCCTTAACAATACAGTTTGCAAACAGGTTTTGTCTCAAACTTCCCCAGCAGGATGTGTTTTGTTTATATAAAAAACAGCAAGAGCCAGTGCAGACCCATCCCTGCCTCTGCTGCAGTCCTTAAACTTACAGCAGGAAAGGGATTGAGCTTCCAAGTTGAATTAAGCATAAGATCTGAAAATATCAGAGCTGTATTCCTGGAGTGTTTACCCTTTCTCTCATCTTCAGACTAGTACGTTAACCGTTCTTGCAGGAAGCAAAGGAGATGGACCAACTTGGTGCTGCCATTTCATCAAAAGTGGAATCTTAATGGTTGAAACAGAAAGTGCTTGACATTTATACTGACATTTTGTGGTTTCTGAGTCTGTTATAAACTCTTAATAAATTTTTTAATCCTATGAAAGATCATCTGGTGGCTTTTGTGCTTTATGCATATTCTGATTGTATAACAGGTATATAAAAGTACTACAAGATATATCCTTCGTTAGATGTATGAAAACCACCAACTATGTATTTGCCAACAGTATACGCTGAACCCTAGTCTAACCATTAACACACAAAAGGATCAGAATATTAGGAGGTGGGGTTTAAGTAACGGGTAGATATTTAAGTTATTTCTGTTTAAATGCAGATTCCCTCTTTTCCCCCAAATACTGTAAGCCCAAATCAAGATTTCAATTTCTCAAAACATTAATGATATCCCTAGGAGCAATTAAAAAAAAAAACCCCAAACCTGAAGTGCCAGCTTCAAGAGAACTATATTCAGCTACAGATGAAAGTCACCACATCGTATATGTAAAATAAAAAAAGCTTTTTATGTTTTTAAAGTATCGTTGAACTCTTGATTTCTCTACCACTTTTGTACTTTAATAGCCCCTTCTAAGCATTTTCGTAAGTGCATACAAGTTTTATGTGCACATTTGTGCAAGACTACTTGCACATTGCATATTACTAGTTATGGTTATGACAGGACATAGCATATGTCTGCTTTTATATTCTGAGGGTCCTGAGGGCATCACCAGGCCTGATGGGCCCTGCCCACACCCTGGGGCTCCCCTCAGGGCCATCAGACCCTTCCCAAGCTCCCCACATCCCTGCCTGGCCACAGGCCTCACTGAGCTGGGCTTACCTGCAGGCCGACCACCTGGCTGAGCCTCGGCCCGGCCCTGGGAGGTACCCGATGCCCTGAGCTGGGGCAGCCCTGGTGCCCCCCACCCAGCCCCGCTCCCTGGCTGGGGTGGTGGGACAGGCCCTGCCTGCCAGGCCCAGGCCTGCCGGCCCCAGGGGAGCCTCCACCCTTTCCCACGTCCCAGACCCAGGGAGCCACCAGCCCCTGCTGCACCATGACACTGACCATGAAAAAGGATTTAAGTAAAGAAAGTTAAAGAAAGAAATGCAACAAATACCCCAGGAAATCTATCCGATTTTTCAATATTCACTTGATCAGATTTTTCTAACCTGAACTCCGACCTGAACTTTAAGTGCAAATCACAGCAAGTTTTCGTCTGCTCCCCAAGAATTAAAATGCACTAGAGGAAAGCAGCTGCTCAACCCCAACCAGTGCCCTGCACACTCTAAACCAGGCATCCCTTCTAGAGGCAACTGCCTGCAATCGTGGGCCACCGGCCTTAAACCCTCTGCAAAAGATCAGCTGGGCCACAAACATGGCATTTCTTGTAGCCCAAGTTTTCATTATCTTAAATATAAGAAAGGCAAAGCCAGTGTAAAGCAAGCACGTTCACTGCATCAGAAATAACTGGTCAATACTTTTCTTAAAAACAAAAACAAAAACCAACCAAACAAAAAAAAAACCACGAAAAACAAACACATACAAAACAAAAAGAAGTCAGGCACATGCATACCTCAAATCTGCAGGATATGGAAAGCTTCCATAAAATAAACCTATGAGGTATCGCCAGCATTCAGACTTCTCTTATCTGCTATGTGCTCTGTGCAGGATTTTTTGGGTTTTGGGTTTTTTAAATATATAGATGGTTTTTATATTTATATATGTGTTTATTTCCCTTCAGCTCTACCATGTCACCAGAATGTCAAGAATTCTTAACCATTTCTTAGACTGCAATACACTTTTCACAATGAATGTACAAGATAATAAATTTTCAGATATAATTTGTAAATATCACAATTTTCTCCATAAAAATCAACTTTTAAATAATTATGTGAGAACCAAATCTTATTCAGTTCGCTCAGATGTTGACGCAAAGAAACACAAACAATGCCAGTTTGAACAATCCATTTTGCCCAGACAATTGTGAGAGTAAAATTTAACATCTTGGGAAACAGACAAAGTCACAGGAAAAAAAAAAGTTACTGGATTCAAGAGAAACTGTGTATTTTAAGACTTCTCTCAAATACTACACATCTTTTAAGACACCTCTTCCTCTTTACCCCAAACACCATAAATTTCAGATACCAATCAATTAAGTTTGCTATATTCACACAACTCAGTTAATGAAGTAGAGCTTAAATGGTTCAGTTTTCCTTTGATACTAAAGGAATTAATGGAGTAGCTGGTTGGCCAGTATCTATTTTTAATGTTTCTACATTTGATGTAATTCTATATAAGTGAGTGTGAAGACATATGTAGCAATAAAGAACAGCATCAGGATGGGAAACTATTGTAACAGCTTGTATTTCTATGAGCAATTTTGCATCTTGGAAGCTCATGTTTAACTTGTTATTCTTTAAAGCTATTAACAAAGCTTAAAGGGAAACTGTAATCCTTCTGTATATATGCAAGAGACACTGAGGAAGAGCAAGCTTAGTACCTTATCATTTAGCAGTGGGTCACCACTAGATTATGAAAAAATTCAGATCACCGTAGAGGTTCCAGATATGACAACAGCAGTGGAAGACAGCCCAGTCCACCCAACTCACAGAAGTTAATTATTTCCTAGAGAAAACACTATGGGAGAAGTTTGTTTACAGAGCAACAGAAGAACCCGAAATCTGATCCTGCAGAAGCCTTTAATTCAGCAAACAAAGCCCTAACAAGAAAGCAGGAACCTGGAAATAGATAAATTCCACTCAGACTTCTTTTCTTCTTTTAAAGAACAAAGGCAATTGGCTGGGCAAGTGTTGCTATGGAGACCTCCCATCTAAAAAATAAAATCCAGAAATAGAAAGTCTATTATTTCCTAAAAGATACTTCAGACTTGATTGCTTTAAAGTAATCTAAAAATACCATTTTTATCATCATTTAAATCATGAAACAAGAAACAGACTTAAAAAAAATGAATCTTGAACTTATGTTGCATTTGTAATTTCAATTTCCTAAACGTGACTTGATTTTCCAAAAGATTAATTCTTGCCGATGTAACACATTTTGCTAAATGAGGACAGAATATCTCAAATTTTATTAAGGCCCATATATATGGTATTTCACACATTTATTCCAATGCCTGTATTAGTACATTTTAATTACACTGAAACAATGAAGATTAGTAAATTATTTATCTTGACTTGCAATCTCTCTCCTTGCATGTAGATGGAAACTGGAATCTAAGTTGTGCAAGCATCACTTAAATTTACTTTCTCATGTATTCAGCATGTTTATCAGTCTTTCCACATTAAGAACTAATTTACTTTTAAAAGGAAGTTAAATCAACATAATTATTTCAGACACTGTGTCCTTCCAGCCATACAATGTTTAAGAGTAATCATTAGAATCGGATTAAGACCTTTTCACTGGTTTTTCCAACATGTACTGCCCGTAGCAGAGACAGTTGTTCTTACCATCATGAAATCAAAACAGAAATTCCTCAACTACTGTCCAGGCCAGGCTTTCCAAGTTTCATGCATTCAAATACAGAGCTAGAGACCTCAGCCTCAGGACTACCTTCTCCATTAACAATTTCACTTGGCATCTCAGGGAAGCTTGTTTTTAACCTTACCTTCATTTTGAATGCTCACAATCATTTTCTAAACTTCAGATCAGGCCATCCTTGAACTGAACCAGTTGGATTAACAGAGAACAGGAAACATAGCCTGCACCTACAAACAATACTAGTACAGACTGACCATTTCTGCAAACCCTATCCCACCTGCTTTGGGACTTTTTCCATTTCAAACAATGAGCTGTTGAAATTTTGGAAGAAGCTAAATGTGCATCCTGGATTCTATGAGAGACTGAAATACATTATAGAAATATTATGGCTTAACATAAGCAGTCACAACTTTTTAAAATTTTTACTGTTAAATACAATTTTAATTTTGATAACATTGTTTAGTCCAACTTCACAATACAACTTTATTAAACAGACTTACTCCCCCACTCCCCACCTCTTCCTCCTTTAGTCAGAGGAAAGCAGTACTACTCCCTTGTTCAATTTAATTCAGAGAATTGGCTTCTCTCAGTGAAGCAGGAAGGATAATGGCTGTCTTGATTTTGTTTTTAATCTGATTGCTGAAGTACAGATCCCAAGCAGTCATCTCACAACCATCATGAACAAAACTATGGAAGTTACACCATTCCCCGCTCTGAATCTTGTTCGAAATTATTATAGATTAAACAGGACTTAACAGGTTTTTGCTGTACTTCATAATTCAATTACTGTATACTACCAACTGAAAAACGTTTTTTCTGTTTTGTTTCAGAATAAAATAAGTCTTTCAGGAAATACAGCATCTCAACACTATGTCAGGTTGCAGATGACTTAAATACTGAACCGACCCCACAATACAACCATGTCACATGGAGACTGCAGTTTAATTTGCTCATTGAGCTCCCTTCTATGTTCTGAGCCAGAGAGTAGCCTGATTTTTATGAGGGTACAGAAGCAGAAAGGAGCAAGCCGACACCCTCTGCTACTCACCTGAACCTCAGGCACAGCCAGGTTTTCAATAACCTGATCACACATGCTATGCCTTGCTCTTAACATGTGGAGGTGTACCAAGTTATAGCTAATAACCTAGCTAGACTTACCCAAAAGGAAAAGATGGTAAGTGACAAAGACAAGATGACTACAAAGCAAAATGAATGTATGAATGAACTGGTTAAGTATTTGAGGACAAACTGTAGGCATCCGGCCAAGAATGAATAAGCTAAGTTGTTTTCATCTCATGTCTAAAGGTTGATACCTAAATACAGTTTTACTTTCCTTTATTTCTCATTTGAGAACCTCTTCCAGAAGCAAGATGATACCAAATGAACTTCGGGACTTTCCTCAGGCTACTTCTTTCACAAAATCTTCAGGAAACAAAAAATCCATGCAAATTTCCATATTTCCAATACAAGATTATTATATGAAGAGACTTTGCTGTGGCCAAAAGTGGTATGAGTTTCTCCACAATCCATCTCCAGAACTGAGGAAATATTACAGATTTTTAACATCACAAATTTCAGTTTGGTACATAAAAGTGACACAGGGGTTAATCTAACAAACATACGGCATACTTTGCCAGAACAATGTCATTGTCTGATTCTGGTTATTGTTAATTTTTAATGATTAATCTCCTGTTTATGCAGACTTGCATACAAAACTCATTCAGTTAGCATCTGCAAAGAACTGTACTAAAGATCCAACATTAATCAAAATCAAGACAAATTATCAAAAGCCCTACAAAGTAATACACATATTCCACCCTGCCCGGCAATTACTTTTCCAGAGTCATGCATAAGCATTAATCAGCAGCTGATACACACCGCTATTGTTTTGACATACGCCACACAGATCCTGTCCTTCCTCATTGCTTTGATTAAAAGTTCAGCTTAGGGACAAACATACGGCATTCCTTCTAATAACTGCAGCAGCTACTTCCAGGTCACCCTCTTTGTGCCCACCTCGCCCTTTCCTTTCCCGGGGCACAACAGACCGGGACACTCACTCCCAAGGCAGCAAGATGCTATTGCTGAGAAACACTGAGGCACTTCAGATCTCCGATTAAACTAGGGCTTTTTAATTTAATTTTTTTTTTTAGTTTTTTAAAAACTGATACATTCCAAAAGGTTTTTGAATTATCAATAAAAGCTTCAATAGCTCCCTCTGCTGCCAGTAAATACATATTTCAGCTGCTCTACGCAAAACCTGCTCGCAGCTGACAGAAAACATCACATTCCTGTCTCTGTCTTTGCACGTGTATATATGGGTAAACACATACAGGTATGAGGAATCCTCGAAAAATAAGACTGGGGAAATATTATGGGTATTTGAATTTAACACTCTCCTAAGACTGCTGCTTTTAAAGGATAATTATTTTGACTGTAAATCAAGATACTGAAGACCAGCAGTTAAATACTATTTTCCTACAATACTTTAAAAACACTATCTTTTTCAATGCAAAAATCACACTGTATTACCTGGGTATCTAGCCGGATACATACTGACACCCATGGAGCAACAGCCAATTTTTTAGGACAAGAAGAGGCAGGAGTTTGTCTCACACTGCTGCTGCCCTTACTATCACTACTATTTTTCAGTCTTCCTCCCATCTTCTGAAGTCCTTCATACTCCTGTTGCTGCCTCCTCTCCATACCTGCCCCTCTGCCATCACTGCCAGCAAGCATTAGCTAGGTTTTTTAGTTAATTTGGTGTGTTGCTGTTTTGCAACAGCAAAATGGCTGCCTTGCTGCATGCTGACAGCCACGAGAAGTTTACTGAAGCAAATGCTGCCTACTCCCCAAGACCATTTCAAGACCATCAACACAACCTCGCAGTACAAGCACAGGTGCCTCTGGTCTATCACCACTGCACACTGAACGACTCTGCAGTCCAGAAGAAACAGGACTGGGATGACTAACTGAACATAGATGAGGAAATGACAGCTAACAAGGAAAGTGGGGAGGGTAGGGAGAAATCAGAGGGTTTATATATATATAAAAGCGAGCAGTTGTACTGATAGAAAAATACATTTGCCAATACATCCTCTTCTGTGGAAGACAGATATGTTACAGCTACACTTAATGCCATCACATCTCTACAACACTAGAGGTTGCACAGATAAAATTTAAGAGGAGCCATTTCAGTTAAGATGTAATAGGCCTACTCTGCAAAGACTTTACACAGACCAAGACAAAGCAAGCCTGGCTCCATGTCTAGAAAGACAGCCAAGCAGTACCCACATAGCAAGATCTGGACTAATGCCCATCCATATCACAGGTACTTGGTATCTCTTCTTATCTAAACTTACTAGCAAAATATACTACCAACCCACTTATCCCCCCCGGTCACAGATAATTCAGAGGTTACTTACTTCAACAACACAGGCAGCTTTCAGACCTTGTCGGTATGTCTCTTCACAGGCTTCCGCCATCTTCGCGCTTCCAGTGTTACGGGCCTGCCGTCTCTCCTGCCTTCTTTTCTCTGAGAGTTACAGGAACAGACTCCTACTTTCTCAAACTGCTCAACTTCCTTTTCATCATCTTGCCCCAGCCTTACATAGCCTTTTACTAGTTTTGCCTCACCAGACGGTCTTAACCTGCCACGAACGCAGCCGCGGGGCTGGCTGGGTGCCTTGCAGCTCTGTGCAGCAGCAGTTCAAAAACCAGCCAGCCCTGCCACAGGTGGTGCAGAGAGAAGAAATGGTATATCCAGAACAAGAGACACAATCAAATTACAGCAAGAGTAAACAGACCAGCAGCCCCTTAGCACACACTCCTACAACTGGAAAGGGAAAAAAAAAAAAAAAATCAACAAGAATACAGAAAACAAGAAGAGAAATGGAAATTGCATCCAGCATCTGCCAGTACTTTGAGCCTAAGTGCAAATTCCCTCAAACAAAATTCCCACATACAGGACTTCAAAAACACTGAGACAAAAATTGAATCTAAATCCATCATTATCTAGCCAAGTCTTACATGTTGTTCATTAATATTAGATCAAGGCTTGAGCACTCTGTCTTCCTGTTTATTCATTAGCAGTAGTATTACACACTCAGCAGGAAAAAGGAAAAAACAGGCCCAAAGTGCACAGAAACCCTAGTTTAATAGATACAAATTGATTTGCACTGCAAACTATGTCCAGGGCACGGGTGGGAGTGCTCAACATATATTAAGGAAACTTAATTCCTTAAGACAAACAGTCTCATGTTCCAACTCAGTAGATGATTTCAGCATTACCAACCCAGAACAGACTATGTCTCAAAGAGATGAATAATCTCAGAAAAAGGCACTTTTTAACCCACATCATTTTGTGTTAGTATGCAGTAAGTACAAGCTCAATTCCTTTGGTGGGGGGGGCGGAACCAGCACCAAACAACAAGCCCCACAACCCAAACCCAAATAAACTTACCTGACACCCTTTTCCCTGTCTTTTCCTATCATGCTTTTAGTACCCATCTCCCTCCTCCCATATCTTCCAGTTTGGCCCTGCTACCCAGCACCATAGGCCGCCACATCTCTCCAGCAGGCTCAGGAGAGCTCCCCACTCCGAGCTGTGCACACGCACACTTCAGGAATATGGAACCCTGGGTTTGTTTCTAGAGAAAGTGCATAGGTGCAACATCTACCCATAGACTTGAAGTACCTACAAAACCACTTGTGCTTTCACATCATCTTTTTAAACGAAACCAGCTGGCTGAAATAACACTGACTTTACACAACTAATACACAAAACGCTTCTGAGTACAGGGATCATATAAGGTACCAATTTTGGCAAGGTTTCTGTACCTGTGAAAAATAGGGAGACAGTTCACAAAGAAATTGGCAATGAGCTACCAAGTACACCAGGGTATGCCTTTCACCTGAGGTTGTTCATACAGGGATTCAGAAAAGAAATGCTTTAATCCTTGCCATCTTTCAAAAATACGCTGCACATATGCTCTGTGCTCTTTACAAGTAAAATCAGATTTTATTAAAGGTAGAAGTAGCTCCCTCATCTGTGTTGCTACAGCAGCATGAGGTAGGATCCTGAATTTTGGCATAATGCTCTACTAAAAAAAGTGTCTGTATTGAGAAAAAAATAACAGAAGTATTATCCATGTAAAAAAAAATTCCATCTGGAAAAGAATCTTCACATTTCTTTTGAGTACTCTGTCAGGCCAGTTATAATAGAATTTCTCTAACTTTAATATAGCAATCCTCTTGTATTTCAATATATGCACACACTATCTAATAAAAACCGTATACGCAAATTTACAATCTTCTATCCTTAGCTTTTTGGCATCAAAGCTTGTTGATATGGTTATATTTGCATTGAGTTTTAACTTCAGTATAACCTCAAAGCATTAGAAAGTCAAGGAAAAGGAGACAAGGGAAAACATGCTAAGGGAACAAGAAGTAGTGTAATATATTAGTCTCAGATTATTTTGTTATGTAGAAGAAGAAAGGAATAAAAAAAAAAAAATCACTGAAAATGAGAATCAGGAAGTGTGTTCAATTTCCAGAAGCTTCACGACCAGCACTGTCTCAATTATCTTTGAAAATGTTGGCCTTGGAGGGATTTTTTTTTTTTAATTCTGAATATAAACCACAGCTGTATACAAACCTTTAAAATTATAGACCTCAAAACAGACCGTGTATGATACAGCTAGGAACACTGAAATAAAGAACAAAAAACCTGCAAACAGGCTGGCACACTGATAATTCTATCTCAGCTAGCCACAACAACATGCTTTGAGACTCCTTCACACAATTCATACAGGAAAACTCATTTTTAATGCCATTTACAGACCATAGTCATATGTGAGAACATAACATAACAAATTAAGCATTGTAGTATCGCAAGGGGACACAGGCTGAGAGGAAGCAACTGCAAAGAGCTTCCTGTCATTTGTAATTTTTCATTCCATACCTTATGAAAACAATTGAGAATAAAGATAACTATTTTTTTAAATCTCATTGTCAAATATAATAGGAAGTTAGAAGTCTTGATACTTTAAAGGTAAAAGCTCTTTAATCGTATACCAGCTTGGATTAAAGTATAGATTTTCTTCTTTCCCATATAAAATATGGAAGTAAAGTAGTATTTGCCATTGACCTTTCTCAATAAAACAAAACTGCACTGAAGCACACCACACAACAGTCTAACCTTCTCGCTACCTCCATAAACACAAACTTAAGACGCAAATAGACTGCATTATACATTAAGACTGTGCAAAGCTTAAATTTCACGCAATGGATGCAGGCTTAAGAAGTCACAAGCAAGCTTAAGAATCAGTATTTTTTATTTACTGCTTGGTAGTACAAAAGTGGTATATAAACTACTTTGTTAAAATTACATCTGATATGCAAATTTAAGAAAGGCAGACTAATATGGCAATATCCATATCTATACAAAACAGCAGAGTGTAGTGCTAAATGCAATGAAACAGGCAACAGTTTCTAAAGCCTCTTATTGAAGTAACAATGCACAAATTAAATTCTTGCATATACCAGGTCTTGTAATACCTTAGAAATATTTCATACAGGTAAACAATATTTTACATATTCAACACATTTTCATTTCTTTTATTCTACATATTTCCAATTGAATCAAAATAAAAACTACTTTTAAATTAAGTAAAAAAATACATATTTCTGTTTATTCTGTTTAAATTTTCTTCCATCTTTTTGGCAAATTTACTTGCAGTTCTAACCTATCATCATGTATAAAAACACAGTACTATCAAAATCCATTCCCCCCCTTTTTTTTTAAAGCTTTTGGGACAGTCTATAACTGTATCTCTTTTCTGAAGATTATTTGAAGCTGCTTGTTTTGCCCAATACTCCCTTTTTCCAGTAACATTTTATACTCATAGCTCTCAATTTCTTGGAAACTGAAAGCGAACTACTATAACCAATACTAATTAAATTCTTCTAGAAATATTAGTGCTTCATACAAATAATCAAGTGGAGATTTAAGAAGAAAAAAATTCAAGAATATTAAATTTATGCCTGTAAGATAATCTTGGTGTTTATGTTATATATGGAAGAGATTTCTTAAGCCAGGTTTAAATTAATGGAAGCAGCGATGATAAACACTGAAGTTCCAGTCCTGGCCAAACAGTTACTTTCGGTTCTCAAGGATGGCCAATAATCTCTAAAAATATCCATTATTAAAGGAATGATAAACTATTTATGCTTTTCAGAGATTTGGTGGGTGGTGGGTTTGGGGTTTTCTTTTTGGCAAACATAGCATCAGCGAAAAGTATGTATTTATAGGTCCAGTCAGTATCTCATGGATACAAGTAAAAGGAAGACCATCAACAGCACATCCTTTCAGCAAGAGTGAAATAAACTTGATGTTTCCTGACAAAAGGTGGGAGTATTTAATAAATAAGCAAGAAGAATAATTTCCATCTTTGTACACATTGATTGTTAACACTACATAAACTGATGAAAAAACCTGATTCTCAGACCTGAAGGAGAAACACTTTAGAGCACTTGGACTAAAAGGATTGAAAGTATTAATCTAAAAAAAATCAATTTCAAAACAAACACTGATTTTCATTGAGTTCATCAAGCAGAATAAGTTACTTTATAGTTCTCAGAATATACTGCAATCTCTACTAAAATGCATTACATTAGAGCTTATATTCTCAGGCACTCAGAAAAAAATGTTATTTTTCAGTTTCTATTATGCAGCAAATTTTGCTGAAGTATTGCGAAGTATTCCCTCCCAAAAACAAGTAACAGGACAAAACAGAGATTGTAAGTAGACACAAAGAATTAACATCACAAAACCAAAACTGGCATTTTTGGCAGTAAGTCACACTTAAAATACTCGCTTAACTCACATTGGCTTAAGATTTTGGTGCCAATTAAAACAGCTACCCTCAGTCCAATAAAGCCACTCTGAAGTACTTTAGTAAATAGTCTACAAATTTTTAATGCCAAATATTCCGTTCCTTATCTAATGGCTGAAATAAGTTGCCTTAACTTAATAAGGAACCTATGGGTAAAACAAAAAGAAAGGCAAAACTATTAGGTGTTCTTCAAATACGAGTGAGTAGTTACAAGAAAACAGGAGAACAAGCACCCTTAAGGAAAGTAACCTTCCCAAGACCTCACCCAACTGCACAGGAAAAGATGCTCTTCAGCCTATGTTAAGTAGTAAGAGGGAGGTAAGGAGGGGGAAGACAAAAATTTAAATTAACGTCTACATATAGCTGAACCATTCTGTACTATGAAGTACCCTTCACAGAGTCTGAGGGCTTATGTACTAAAGGCACACATGTAGATTTGGCTGACAATTATTTCCTTGTATGTTTTGCTTGGCTACTAGTAGTTTGATTACAAGAATATTTTCACCTTCCAGAGGATGGTTTTTATCTTCAGCAAACACTTGTCAATTCTGGAGGGGAAGAACAGAGGAGAAAAATCCAGACAGACCAGAGGGGTGAACACAGTTTATCCATTGGGTAATCATATTACTTGTGCTATTGAGGTCATTAAAAAGTCTTGCCTAAGTGCAAAAAGAGTAACATTAGTTGATAAGGCCTTTTCCTTTCCTGTTGAAAAACTTGTATTTTTTCTTTCCAAGACGAAGCCTAACATTTGGTATGAGGTCCACACAGCTCAACAGTATTTGAGTGTCTAAATCTTACTGATTTTACTAGTGAAAGAACCATTAAGTGTTCAACCTTGCATGGATGCCATCACAGAACTTGTAAAAATGCTACAGTGCCATAAATACATTTCCTTAAATAGTATGCATCTCTTGGGAGTTTTCAGTTTTCTCCAAAGTGCTAGCAGACAAACTTCTAAAAGTTCCACCTGCAAGAGAAGAAAACAATTCTAAAAATAAGCCTAAGTAGCAAAATTCGTTTTAGGATGAACATGGCAATTAAAAAGTTAGCAGATGTTCTGAAATGGAAAAAAATGCCACAATTGCATTAAGTGGTTGCTGTGCATTGCAAGTTTAGCATGTGAAATCCAAAAGGAGAGGAACTAAAAATTCAGCTGATACTTATGAAAAGGATGGACAAACTGACAAATCACATCACAGTGCAAAGCACGCACAACTTTGAAAAGGATATCAGGAATGGAAAACGTTACATAGCTTCAGGGCACCAGTACCTCAAGTTCTTGTTTACTCAGTAGCTTACAATGGATGTGCAAGAGCTCAACTCAAAATTTTGCCTTCAGCTATCAGCTGTATATTAACTACTTTTTTATGTGCCACTAAGCATATTTTAGATAAACTTAACTGATGAAATGGAGTCTGCTGAGAACATGGACCTTGGAGACATGGAGAAGACATGCTACGACTTCAAATGATGCAGCCAGCAAGACACTAGGATAAGCTGAAACACTGTAGAGGTCACATCAAGAAAATACTAAGAATATCTCCGTTTAGGGCAAAAAAATCCTGAACTCAAAAGTAGCAGAGAACACAAGCAATCAGCAATATTACATTATTCAGGTACTGCCCAACTCAGAAATCCCATTTCAGTCAGGAACTCTTCAGTAACAGCAGTTAGGGTCAGCCCACAAAGCACAGATCTACTGCCTCCAAATGCCAGAACGTTTTCTGGAAGCAGTTAAACATACATTTGTGTCTGCCTTCTTCTGCATCTGAAGGTCTGAGCCAAATTCTCCAAAACTATATGCTTTTCATCATGATTTATTTAGAGTCACAAAAGTCAAATGCTGCTTATCTGTTCAGTTTCAGTAAATTAAGCTGTAATCATTTATTACAAGTCTGAAATAAGTAATTGAAGTAAAGTTCTAACTACTACCTGTTTATACGTGAACAGCTTTTGATAGCAGTGGACAAAAACTGATCTAGAACCATGCTAGGGAACAATACCATTATCTTCAAGCAAGACCTGTTTATTTTTTGTAGCACACATCAAACTGGCCTGGCTAGTTTACCAGATGATTTACAAGATTGTTCTGTTGGACTGGAGAGATCTTTGTAAGAGATTCCACTGAGCCATTTCTCTGCTATTAGAACATGTGTTTTCAGAAAGGGCAATACTTTAATCCTAAGGGAGGTTCTACAATAAAAAGCTGCCATAGACGGACATTTCATTTTTTTATAGCTGTACTATCATATCTCTCTAGAGAACAGCATATTTTTAGATCAAAGTAGTAGTGGTTAAGATTTAGAGAATAACTTTCAGGTAATTGCAGAAAACAGCCTTCTTATTTAGGAGAAGGAAGAACAAATTAGAAAGCTGGACCACAAAACATTTTTAGAGTGATTTCAGAAGTTATTTTTTCTTCTTTTTTTTTTAGTCAAAGTGCACTGGAATTAACTTCATTTTCATTTATGCCCTTTTCTTTCTGTTTCTAAGAGATGATAACTAGTCTTCCTTTAAGTCAAAAATTGTATTATGAACAGTCTGACCATGCTACCATTAGGGATAAGAAAAAAAAAAAATAGTCACAGGAGTAACAAAACAATTAGCTGGGCATGAAAATGCCAATGCAGCCAGTGAAGGTAGATGTTATCTCCTATCGTGTTTAGCTAATTTTTAAAAAGGGAAGAAAGGAAAAAAACCCACACCAACAAAAAAGCCCCTGAGCACCAGGACATACATCAGAATCAGAGAATTAGAGTAAAGCTTGTCTTTCACGCACCTCTGTAGCTCCTTCACAGATTACAGAGCAGCAATGAGACAGCAGCCATTAGAAAGCTGTGATTTGCCAAAATTTGCCACAGAACAAGAAGCAAAACAAAAAACCCAATCGTCCTTACAGTCTATCACCTACCTCCAAGGCAGGGCCAGCTGTATTTACACTGGCTTTGACAAGAATTCGTGCAGTTTGGTCTTAAAAATGTCCAGCAATAGAGACTCGACAGCTTATTCCAGATTCTTAATTTTTGAAACATGAACTCCACCTCCTTGCCAATTAGCCTACTATTTACCTTCTTACCCACTGAACAAAAAGAACAATTTACTCCATTACCCTCCGTAGCTTTTTAACCATTTGGAAGCATACCACACCTCTAAGTCTTTCTTCCTCTTCTTTTCTTCCAAAAAATTGGGTATGATTTAATGACGAGGCAGAGTCCAGACAAATACACTCTGCTTAATTTAACAGTCATACCTGTGCTGCCAGTAAAGGCTGGAAGTATCCCATTGCATACCAACTCTCTGTGTCTTCCTTACTAAATTGATAAAATTACAGAATGCTTTCTTAATGAATAAACAATGGAAGAAGCACTGTAGTTATTCCAGTGATGCAGCTGTCAGCAGCATTTGTTTCTTTCGGGTAATCACATTGCCACTAAGTCTGAACCATCATTTATTGCCAAAAATTAATATGCAGATGTTTTATTTCTTGGACCACTGATGCCACCTCCACAAAGTAGTTATTTCAACATCTACTTTAATTACAAAGTCTAAATAAAAAATTAGGTAATAATTTGGTGGATAATTTAGCCTTCACCAATTTATCATTAACTGAGTGATCAAATATAATTCTTGCAGACTCTCTAGGAACTTTTGAATGTGAAAGATGAGTCTTCACGCAGAACTAATACAATTTCAACTTCATTTCTCTTTACTGATTTACCTTCACTTACTTCAAAACATACCACTTTCAACATGAGTTCCCAATGTTTGATACCTGCAGTTTACTCTGAGCTTCTCCTCTCTTGCATCTCCTGTTTCACAGGCGTGGCAGGTGCTTCTCTGGCTTCCTGTTTCACAGGCGTGGCAGGCATATCACCATTGACACTCTCCACACCAGTAACAGACATCAAGCTTTTCCGTTCTTTAGAATTCGATTTGTGCTCCACTTTTGTGACTCTAAATCTGAGGTAGACAAAAGAAAGGTTCAATTTTATTTCCCCAGAGATTAGCTAGATCATTCTCAGCACCCAGTGTACAGACAGGTTTTCATGTTCCAAGACCCAGACATCAGAGCAGACACTCACCCGGTAGGTTGATGAAATTCAACAAAAGCAAGTGCAAGGTCCTGCACCTGGGGAGGAACAACCCCATGCACCAGTACACGCTGGGGGCTGACCTGCTGGAAAGCAGCTCTGTTGAGAAGGACCTAGGAGTGCTGGTGGGCAATAAGTTGACCATGAGCCAGCGATGTGCCCTTGTGGCCAAGGCGGCCAATGGTATCCTGGGGTGCATAAACTTCAGAGCCATCTTCCTTCCCATTACCTACATGTACTTTTAGTACTCACTACTGCTGAATCACACTTTCTTAGGAAATTATGTTTTAAAGCAGAATCCACAGATTGTATACTACTACTTAGAGCAGTAATTTTCTAAGACAACTACAAGATTAGCTAGGAGTTAAACATAACAAGACATAATGAAGTGGTTTCTACAGCTCACACTTGAGAAATTTCTAATTCAGAAACAGGAATTTATTAGTGTTTCTTTTTCGCCAGTATCGACAGAGAAATAGCTTTGGATTTATACCCACAGTAAGTCTCCATCTATTTACATAGTTCTAAAAAAACAACCAAGCAAGCACATTCACTTCTTCCAGAAAAAACTTCAGTCTAATAGTACCAGGGTTACAAAAAAAAAATCACTGACGCTAGAATCAATGGATATCTGATCCAACAAGGGCCACTGTAGCATCCTCAAGACAACTATCCAATAAAATGACCTAAGTCTTACCTTCCCACAGAAAGGACCGTAACTTCTCCAAGACGACTTCTTCTGTGCTCTTTAGGCTTGTGAGCTGGCTTTATAAGGTGCCATCGTTTGTGGCTACAACGAGTACAAACATCCTTTTCTACTACTCCTCCAACAGTATGAAAGTGATGGCCTTTGCAGCTGTGTTTAAATGGAACAGCACCAGGTGACAAAGGAGACCCTGGACTCGTTGGACTCCCAGAAGAGGTAGGAGATAAAGGGCTGTAGGAGAACATATAAAGGAAATTTAATGTTTACTATAAAATCCTATCTGTTAACAAAAAAGAAGGATAAAATAAAACCTTCAGTTATGTTTCGTGACTAGCTAGTTTTTTCAGGGACCATTTATTTGTGAGGATGTCTGGTTTAAGGTTCCTTCTGATACCATATTTTTGCAGTTAAAATCACTTCAATAAGTGAATTCAGCTGCAGTCATGTGGTTAAGGTAGCTAACACAAAGGGCAAGGAAATGAAAAAGAAATCAGGCTAAAAGAAGATAAGAGAACAGGCTACATGAACTTATACTGATGAAGACATCTAATTAGCTGATTAAATTCACACTTGGAGAACTATCAAAAGTACTTCAGAATTGTTACAGTATCTCTAAGAATTCACAGAAAAGCATAGTCCCACAATATTGCAAAGAGGCAAAATTAAAATGTCTACCATGAAGAGAAAAAGAATCGATTAGCTTAAGCTTCAGAAAAACATTTTTTAAAAAATACCTAGAAAGACAAAGCAGTACAACCACCAAAAGACATTTATTGAGGACATCTATTCAAATCAATCTAATTTTCTTCTAAAGCAGAAAAGCAGAAAGCTAGATAGCAGAAGACGTACTTTTTTGTACTTCAGCATCAATTTTGACAGTTGTGCAACACATTCTCCTAAAGCAAGATAGAGCTCAGTACATTAAAGGTGAAATTACTCTGTAGCATAAGGTACCACACCTTGTTTTAAGAAAAAAATAGACACACCATACCAGAAAGGTATATATCAGTAGCTTACTACGAAACTGGAAAGACATATTAAATGTGGTTATTCTGGTCCTAGAGGATATTCACTGTTTTAAATAGTTCTTGGGTAATAGAATAGAAGAATAGCTAAAGTACCCATAAACTTTGGGTCACCCGTAGCAACTGCAGAGGACAAGATGAGAAATGAAGGTGATCAGAGGAGAGCATGTGTGTGAAAGGCTCATTCACGCATACATAAATCTTATTAAAAATACTGCATGTACTGCAATAAGGACAACACAAATTTCTGTGCTTAAGCAGAAATACTTTACAAACTCAGATTAAAAAGCAGCTAGCCAGATTATCATTCTTCAGAAAAGGTGGTGAAGATCACAAGCTGAACATGAATCATTACGATGTTGTTGCTTAAAATGGACAAATTTCAGAGTGAAAATAACAGGAGTATAACTTGTGAACCTAAAGTTACATTACTCAGCATTAATCATGCCTCAGCTGATCATTCTATCCAGTTTTAGAAATGTTATTTCAAGAAAAATACTAACACACTGAAGAGACTCCAAAGGAGAACAGAAAGAACAAATTAAAGAAATAAAACATGACGTAAAAGACTGAAGTTACTGGGATGCTTATTTTCATATCAAAAATATTGACAGGAGACATTTAATGGTCTTCAAACAAATAAGGAGAATGCTATTAAGGGAAATAAAATCCGTTCAACATCCGAAGCAAAGACAGGAAACTACTGGCTTTAAGTGGCAGAAGTGCAGATATTACTTAGCCATTACTATTCCTATCCTTAGGAAGCATTTCATAGTGCACCAAACTTAGAAACAGTGGATTTGCACTTGAGTTACTGAAGCTTTAGGGAGTATCTGTCAGAAACAATGCAAGAGCAAACTATCATTTTTCCCTTCCACTGACTTTTTGTCTTTTAATTTACTGCTGAAACAATAGTCTAAAACTCCCAAAATAACACCACACATACCTACACAACAAGACTGAATTGAAATTCAAATATTTCTGCTGCACCATAAAAGTTTAAAAATAATTCCTATACTTGAGAAGAACTCCTTTTATAAGTTCAATTTTTTCCTTCAATAACTAAGCATCTCACTTAAAACGGGTGATAAATGGTTGCATACTCAAATCTTTTGCTAAAACTACACACTCCCACTTCTTTTATTAGTGACACTACTACTTGAAGCTCTGTCTGCTCTGCCTTGAATATGAACACAGGGTTACATATGGAAAGAATGCAGAGTAGTACAGATAGAGTTT
Source organism: Phalacrocorax aristotelis (assembly GCF_949628215.1). Lineage (NCBI taxonomy): Eukaryota > Metazoa > Chordata > Aves > Suliformes > Phalacrocoracidae > Phalacrocorax > Phalacrocorax aristotelis. The sequence goes on along the minus strand of NC_134279.1, from coordinate 59,110,214 downwards.
AAAGGTACTTGTGTAAAAGTACTTACATGTGTACATAAATGATGCATCGGCAACTCAAGGGCTGAACTACTTTCTCACATAATTCTCTAAATAGGTGTGTAGTGAAAAAATAACAGGTAGATCAGCTAATATACTTTTTCACAACTATAAAGAAAAAAGTAAACCAGAACGAGACATAGAAGTAGATGTCTATTTTAAGTTAGCATCCATACAAATGAAACGAGGGCTGCTTCTGTCCTTTCAACTTGGAGTAGCTTTGGACTCAGCCAACTTGTAACTTCTGCCTAAAGTAAATGGGTATTTGGAGCCTTTGTAAATCTTAGCCCAAAAAGCAATAAATACATATCACAGGCCTAGAACACATAACCAGAAGAGCCCGTTACTAACCCAGGACATACATTAAAATTTAGTGACTCAGAGACACCACAAGGAAATCGAAGTATCACCTTCTTAGCTGATAACTCAAGGAAGTAATGTAGTCTTAAAAGTGCTCAGGAAATAAAATCATTTGGAAGGGCACATTTTTAGTTGCCTCAGCAAACATGCATTAACAAGATGAGTAATTACCTTTCAGGTTCAAAGACACCGCTATCTGCTACCATGGCCTTTAACACATCAGCATTTGCTGCAATGAGAATAAATAGAACTCTTCAAAAGTGCACAGCTCTAACTTTAGAAAAAAACAAACAGCAAAATTAAAGGTCCTCAGAGAAACTTCATTTAAGAAAAAGATGACCGCATTATGGATATCTCCAAAAAGGCATGAGAGAAAGTTATGCAGAAAAAGGTTAATATAATTCTATGGGACTTTCTTAACTACTATGAATTACTAAAATTACAGTTCATATTGCACTTAAAGCTCTGCCCCTGTACAAGTTCTATAAGGTAGCGGCCTGCGCAACACTCCCAAACAAGATCTCTGAAAATTTTAAAACATCCATTTCACCACAGCATTATCATCACCTCACATGTATGAAGCATTTTCAGACTAAAAACGCTGGTTTAAGTGAGCCTGACAAAATGCAAATTAATTTTCAGCCAAGAACTACTGATTGTTCACATATTCTAAAAAACACAAGGAGTACCTAAACCCAACCTCGAGGGAAAATACAGAAGCTCAAAGCCCTGTTATTAAGGAAGACCAACCAACCAAAAAACTCCACACACATACCCAAAAATACAACTTTTCCAGAGAACTAGTCTTCATTCACAAGTAACTCAAAGACAGTTCAATGCTTAGGAGAACGTCAATTTATACAAGCGTAAAATTAAAAGGCTAAAGGTTCTTCTACTACAAAAATAAGTGGTCTCATAAATGTTTCTTCTACTGGGTGAATAAGCTCTGAACTAATCAAGCATTCAACAGGCTGCTTAACTGTGGTTTTATTTTTTCAGTCATTTCTTCTTATCCTTTACTTTGCACATAGAGCACGCAAAGATACCATGTCCAAAATTCAACATTAGTGCTAATCTACCCTACTGTCTCAGTTATGCACAAGCCTTTCATCACAAAACAGCTGCAAGAATCATTTCAAGACAAAAAGTTTAATTTGGTCAAAACAAAAATTTCACATGCTTTAAACATTACCATTAAGAAATCAACCTTGAGTTTTTAGTTCACAAACTAACCAAAAGGATGAACAAAAAAAAAAAAATCAAACACCCAAATAGTTAAAATATCAAGAAATGCATGAACCAGGTTTACCATACAAAATAATTTACAGGTAAGTGAAAAACTTCCCTATTGTGTTTGAAGTTCTTGTCTTCTGTAGGCAATCTCAAAGAGTTAAGCATGTACAAAAAGGTTATTAGATGAAAATACATAAACATTGCATACTTCAGAGTATCTGTGATGGTGTTCTAGAACAAATACATTTTTTCAAAGCTCATAACTTCAGTATCACAATACTATACCTTCATTTTTCATAATGTAGTTAACAATTTGTCCCACAGTGTCGCTATTCTCATGTAATGTTTCATTCATTTCTGTACAAGGAAATAAATGTTGTCAATATCTTGGCCTTCTGAATGAATTATTATTTTAAAACAAAGTAAATACAAAAAAACCCAAGCCAAAACAAAACCCAAACAAACAGCAGAAGAGGTTACATAAAAAACCCACAAGATCTATTGTCACTTTGGAGGAAAAGCCTAGGTAAGACTTTTTAGTCCTTATTCAGGAAAAAATACACAAGTTTAAGGAATCTACATATTGGCTTTAATGTTTTAATCTAAGACTTGAATAATCTCAATGTTTTCACAAGCATACATCAAAATTCCTTCTCTAGCTATAAGGAGGAGACAAGACAGCAGTATTTCTAAGCAATAGGGAGGAAAAAAACCAAAATCATTAAACTGTCTCAGGTCACTATTTTAAAATAGGTATTATCAGCTTCTAGTGTGAGAGGGATTCAATTTAAGCTTTTCACCACATCTACAAGGACATAACATTTGATTTTTTAAATTTTAAAATATTCTCATATGATTACAGGAGCAAGGGATTTAAGAAAGAAACCTCAAGACTATACCTAATACTTCTGGAATCGATTGCACCCATTAACAATACTGGAAGCCTCCCCAGAATAACCTCAGGAGGCCTAGAAAGATCAGGGAAAGAAACGGAACAATGAAGAGGCACAGCTCTGCCCTTTCCTAAAAATTGTTATAACTAGCTTTATTTTAAAAAATAAGTAAATAATCACAGGATTGAGGCAAGTTTGATAGGTGAGACCCTAAATTTGTCTTTAAGTAGTAAATTAAGGACTTCCCCATCTCTGTACCCGCACTTCATTTTCATCCTAATACCTGCAACTTCGCAATGCAACGTAGACACAGCTACTTTCCCAAACTAAGACCTAAAAGCTGTCGCCCTTTCATTACCGCTCACCTGTTACCACTCAGGTGAACTAACAGATCAGATCCCACTCCGTACATGCCCCAGGCAGTAACTGCTTAAGAACATACTGACACATCATTGCTGCACCACACAGCTCAACCCTTACCACAGAGCCACCGTAATTTGCACTTACTATGAACCTTCTGACAGTAATTATTTGGGAGAAAGGAGGAGGCCCAAAGTATTTACAGGTGACTTGGCCCTAGTATTTGCTTAGCCATATGTTATACTGAGTTACTATAGCCCTTCCCAAGTGGTAACACTCTTTTCATGTTTTGTTTTTTTTTTTGTTTTTTCCCCCTCAAGTAAGAGTAGATGGGAATAAGGAACCATAAAAACAGAGCACAAACGAACAAACATTAGAACAGAAACAAAAGTATCTTTAAGAAACAATAAGCAGCACACATTAGATAAAACAGAACGTAGATAGTCAGACCAAAGGCTCAGTTTTATGAGAGGAGATGAGAATGACAGCACAACAGGAACAAATTAAGATTGCTAAACATAAAACTATAACACTGCTTTGAACAGCAGCTTTTTGTCACTCCTTACACAGAATTATGGATAATACTACTTTGTTGCTACCAGCACGTGGAATGCAAAAAGCAATCTTGTGACTCCAATTGCAGTGTACAGCAGCAAACATACTGGATACTCGGATCCTTCTGTAAGCTCTTAATTGATGTTAGACTTGCATGGGAAATTGGAACACTCCTATTCTGACTGGCAAGAATCGAAACCCAACCAACATAATGGTAATAAAAATATTTCTTAATATTGTTTTGATGCCAAATATAGACAAAGAAATGACAGAAGTATCACAAGAAATTATTCCATAGTAGTAGCAATGTACAGAAATAGGATGTTGCTTATTAGACTTGTTTATTACCTATTTTCTCATCAAGTTTTTCTTCTTCTACTTCTTCAGCCTCTGTTGTACAACGATATCCTTTTTTCTTAAGGACATGACAGATGAGAATCCCCAAGAGACCCATGATGAAGAAAACGGGAACCAATGCAAAGGCGGTATACTCCAGGTGATCAGCCTTGCCATCAGTTTTAGTTGTCGAAGTAGTTGTCTGTAAGCCATAGCTTGCCAAAACCTGGTGAAACTCCCCATTATCTATGTAAATGAATAAATGCAGTTATTACTATACACTGTAAACCACCTCAAAGCATTTAGAAAAGAACAAGCATGACCAAATCTCCATAGCATCAATGTGACGTACCTTCTACGATGACTGGAACAGGTGACACATACTCTACTGGCTGAGAACTCACACCCATAACAGTAGATATTCCCTCTTCATAAAACAATTACAAAATATCTAACATACATTGAAGAAATATGTGGGGTTTATGTAACAGTGAAAAACAAACAGTACTCTAGCCTAGTAGGCTTGTAATCTCAACAAGAGGGCTCACATATTTCACAGAACACCACCACCATTGCTCCTTGTTCCCATCAGTGAGGAAAATGCCATACCATTCCTCCAGTCCTAAGTTCATGCAAAATTGCTAAAAAAATGTGGATTCTTCCCTAATATGAGAGTAGGTACAAGATTTAGTGTTGATCCTTGCAAAGAAAAAGTATTGGGGGTGAGAAAAATAGCCTTGATTTTTTTCTTAATAGCAGGATTTCACAGCACGAAAGAACATTTATGCTGTACTCATCAGCGTAAGGTGGGCTCATTGTTTGCTTCTTTAAGATTTGCAAACCGTTTTGTATTTAAACTTGAAATAGGATGGGAAAGAGGCTTTTCTCTTTATTTGCAAAGGATTTAAGATGCAGCATAGACACACACTAACTCTATACTCACAATTAAGCATTTTTGTTTCAGTTAAGCTCTGAATTTAACAGATGTGTATTTCATGTTATAGATCAGGCTTTTGAACTACCAAAAGTATAGAAAATTTACCTTAGAATCGACCTCTAAAGTTTATTAGTCCAAAGACTGCTAAAAGCATCTCTGATTAGATCAGGTTGCTCAGGTAAGCTCCATTCTAGGCAACCTGTTTTAATATTTGCCCACTTTTGTGGCCAATATACACATTAAAATTAAAATTTCAGTACCTTCTCATATATCAAAAATAAAATTATAGAAGTTCAACTGTTCAGCTAAACCCAAAAATACATGCTGCATACTCAAAATTCCTCTGAGCCCCTAGAGTTCATACACACTCCCCATGTCATATAATTAAGATTTTAATATTATTCTTCCAACATGCAAGAGTATTCCTGCATTTCTACCCTCTATTCTTCTCCTCCACTTCAGCTGAAAACAGTTTTTTGGAGTAGGAAAGAACAACAGAGACCACCAATTAAAAAAAACCACTAACGCTATTTCAAGATATCTTCCATCTACTGGTACTGAAATGGACAAGGCAATTCAGAATGGTTCCAATAATCAAACTGGTTGAAGGAGTGAAGACTCATCAGAAAAACATTTACATGACAGTGACACTTACACAACAGAAATGTCTAGAACAATCAAATCACTTGCTTTAAAAAAAATATGGAAGCCTCCAGAAATTTGCTGAAGGACATCGTTCCACAAACTCCTCTACTCCACTGGCTGTGTAACTAAGTTGTATTTGAAAAATACCAGTAAGATTTCAGCTAAGAAAAAAATTTCAGAACTGCAGTTAGGTGTTTACCTTAGTTTTCTTTATATCAAAACACTAAACCTTTTATTTTTGAAGTATTTCTGAATTTTTTGGAACAGTCTTGAATTGCCAGTAACACACAAGACCTGCTCAAAGTGAAAAAACACTGGAACTTCTTTAAAATAACAATTGATAAAACCCCAATTAGCAAAAAGCAAAAATACGTGTTAAGCATTTCTCTAATTTTCTAGACAATAGTAGAAATGCAGAAAATGGAAAGAAATGCAAACAACTAAACAGATCACAATGCTAAATGTTAAAACAAAATCTCAGGATGTTTGTTTTGGACAAAGCCAGATGGTCTAGCTTACTCCCAAAACTAAAAGAGAAAGCTATTTACATTTAAGAGAGGCCAGCAATCCTACAGATAATTGTATGCAGAATTTACTAGATAAGTAACCTTTAGAAGCTTTAACTTATGCTCGATAGGACAACTGAACAATATATACAATTTAAGACTTTAAGACTGCAATTTTTTACACTACAAGGAAACAAAAGGCAGGAAAGGGTAATGGACATGACAATGTAACTGAGAAAGTTGATCTTACATACAGTTTATTTGCTTTTGAAGAATTTATAATTCATGTTTTAACATACCAAAATAAAAGTGGGGGTTTTTTTTTAATTTTTGCTAACTCACTGCATAGCAACAGCTACAAAGTCCCCCACTTAATTACCAAGTAGCTTATTTTACTTCCCATGCATCAGAAAAGCCATCACATGAGAGAATTATTATTCGGATGACTACTACATCTCAGAACCTAAGAAATCCAACTTAAACAGTATACAGCATGAGCTCAGAAGGGTATTAACAAGCACCCTTCGTGTTCATATACAAGACAAAAATAGGCAGACCCTTTGGATTTGCTGCACATTATCTGTTTTAAGAATGAATGGGAAAGACCTACTACACTATTTTTAAGACATTAGCCACTCACAAGTCAAGTTAACAGATCTAAGTGCCATGAAATGAATCCCACTCAACTTTTTAGGGTTTCTACCTCTGTGTGGCAAGAGTGGCATGCATTGCCCAAACAAATAACATCTCTCAGTATTTTCTCCATAACTGTAGTAGGTAATTCCTACTTCAAACTGAGAGAGCAAGTGGGCCTTATTGCATGGCTAAAGTCTCATGCTTCAGACTCTCCAAGCTGTGTTTCATTACAATTTCTCCAGATGCAAAGTGCCTTTAAGAGGTTCCTTCAGCCCTCTGCCAGCCTACTGGCTGTGCTCCTGACAGACTGTAGCCCTGAAAACAGTTTTAAACTGGATTACCAAGATGACCAGAGTTTAATAACAAACGCCTCAGAAAGTCTTCAGGTTTTAATTTATACTAAGTTGGTACAGCCTGTGGTTTGGCAAACTGCCCTGTCAAGACAATCAAGAGACGGAATAAGCTGAAGCAGAGGAATAAGCTGAAGCAGAGGAATAAGCTGAAGCAGAGGAATAAGCTGAAGCAGAGGAATAAGCTGAAGCAGAGGAATAAGCTGAAGCAGAGGAATAAGCTGAAGCAGAGGAATAAGCTGAAGCAGAGGAATAAGCTGAAGCAGAGGAATAAGCTGAAGCAGAGGAATAAGCTGAAGCAGAGGAATAAGCTGAAGCAGAGGAATAAGCTGAAGCAGAGGAATAAGCTGAAGCAGAGGAATAAGCTGAAGCAGAGGAATAAGCTGAAGCAGAGGAATAAGCTGAAGCAGAGGAATAAGCTGAAGCAGAGGAATAAGCTGAAGCAGAGGAATAAGCAGCTAAGAGCAAGGATAGATTAATACATCTAGAACAAGCTTTCCTAAATTAATTGTAGTAACATGGAGCCATAGTCTCAGAGTATGCTCCAAAAAGAAGGGCAGGAAGATTAATTACATGTAAAAAAAAAAAGTCTGATGTCCTACATAATTATTTTTAAATTATCAACTTGAAACCCCCATCAGCTTGACACAGCCACTGAAAACAAATACAGTTTAAAATACAAAGCTGATTCACAAAGCTGCATGCAATCAACAGAAGAAAATAATTATACAAAGGAATTGGGAAAAATAGATCCCAAATATCATAAAATGTTCACAGCAAACAAGAAAAGAATTCTGTATAAACCTCAGCCAATCTCAAGTTTACAGTCAATTCCAGCAACAGAGTTACATCGCATTTTCAGATTGCTAAGCAATCACTAAATACCATCCCCACCATCCAAAAAAGCAAACCATCAAACTACTAAGGTTGATATTCCCATATATCCCCTAATATATATCACCTGTAAATGCTTGCATCGTAAGAACCATAGCTTGAGTTTCTTTGTTTTCTGATTCTTTTTCTACCTACATAATCTACTTGTAGACTGACACCTGAAACACCAATGACAAAAATCTCATCAGCTACAATCTAATCAGCAGTCAAAAGGTAACAACAATCCAGACAAACTGCATAGATGCAACCTATACAAGTTAAAATTAAGGAAAAAAATGCCAGAACTGTGCCTATACTGGCACCCTTTTTCAGGACAGAAGGATGTTGAAAAACTCAAAATTTATCAACCAAATACTCCATAGCATAGATTAGTCCACTAATTGGACTGAGATTTAAAGAGCTTCTGAACTAGGCAGGAAAGCATAAAGTATTTTTTTCCATTTAAAAGTGCATTAACAAACATAGATACTCTGACATACCAGCCTATACAGATAAGCCAATGTGATTTTCTTCAGTTGTCCTTAGATACCAAAAAATCTAATTCTCCCATTAAAATTCAACAAGATACTGTGCAAAGTTGCTTGTCTTTTGCTTATTACTAGTAAAACATTAAATCAATAATATACCTATATAAATACATCATTTACACAAAGTCCATAAACTGCTTGATGCCATTCATTTTTTGTTCAAAGATGTAAAAATTCACCAAAAGCAAATGAAAAATATACCAGAAGAAATTGATTAGCTGGGTCAAATACTTGGTGCTGTATAACCTAACGAAAGCTGAATACTTTGCTCTACTTATAGTCAAACACCCTACAGATATCAAGTCCGCCCCCAAAAATCTCAGCAGTTATGACATAATGCAAAAACAAGGGTTGCCTAGCTAATGAGGAATGTGTTTTATGTCCCAAGTCATAGCTACATAATTCATTCTATGTTCCCTACTCCTCTTCCAGAGAGGCATACTATGCTTATTAACAGACTATTGATAGTCTACCTCATTCTCCTGATGTATGATGTTGCTTCACAATGGTTTTTAAGGACAAGTTCAGGCCACAGCAATCTGCCTTGACTCAACTCTATTCATACAGAAATTCATTTGCTTCAGTGTTTTGCTGTCCTGGCATTTATATATACCTGTCATTGTATATCAGCCTACATATCAAAATTACTTGAAGATATGACCTAAATAAAAAGATTTAGGAGCAATATTCAGCATGTTTACAGTGAAGCTTAAGCTGCAGGTCACAGATTGTATTCACACCACTAATGCAGATCCCATGTACTCTTGTTTGCTTAAAAAGGAATATATCTTTGGTATTGAACTTGAATATTGTCTGCCCTTACTTAATCCTTACCTAAAAAGTAAAATGTAAGTACAGTCAACCTCAGACAAGTCTTTTACACTGGTTCTAATCATTACTTCTCTGACATACAGATATTGTTCTTACATCTCAGCAATGACTTAAAGTTTTACAGCACCTTTAGGAAACAAAATATAGGAGGAAAAAAGTTAGCAAGTTAATGAAAAAATATTTCATCCTTCACTAAATTTCGATTTTTACATGCCTAGATATATTCATTAATATTATATTTAAACACTGTATTCCCTCCATATCAGTAAAATAACGTTTGACCACAAAAGTATTCCGAGACTACAATGTCTTGAAGGCCATGATAAGAAGAAAGCTGGAGCAGACCATGTAAGCAAAGGTATTGCTCTGTAACAAACTTTCTTTCCCTTTAAAGTTTTGTAAATTCACAGAAAAGAGATGGGAGCACCTTAGAGAGGTCATCCCCCTTCATCCCAATGTCAAAAAGCAGGGTTAACTGTACCTGGACAACTATCTGCCAAGCACAGCTAAAGATCCTACAAAGGTAATAGCTTGCCCTCCACACCTGTTTTCCTTCTCATTGCAAATGGAGGGTCCGAACAATTCCTCCTTTAATATCTACTACCACAATATCTGATTCTGCATGCACTGAGTTACCAAATTACTCTTTCCTTGGTTTCAGCTGTGTGTACTTGAAAAGATTTCATACTTGACATGATCACTAAGACCTCCCCAATATGAGCCTCAGTTATCTCAAAGCTTTGCCTTTAATATTGATCTAAGTAGACAATTCTCAAACTTTTCATAAAGCACATAAGAGAACTCTAGAAGTATTTAATATTGCTTAAAGAACAACTCAATCTTGAAAAATAAATCCCTTTTGTAACAAAGATCAAACCTGTTTAGCTATTTTATAAGCAATATAAAACTCATGGTTAAAATAATGCATTATATTTGTTTTTCTAAATCTCCTATACTAAACTTAAGCATAATCTACATCTAGCTGATTACTTCAAGCACATTCCAGTTGGTTTTATACTCTTTAATTTACAAAAAGTAGCCCATAAACAATGATGTAATCTTCTCTACTAATGAAGAGCCCTATTTGGTTAGTCTGGATTCTGCCCATTACACCCATGCCATTTATTTCTTGTGTCATGCTTTTTAAATAACTTTGTTTACATTCTATTAATTTGATTGTTCTAGCAGTCTACCTGCTAAAACTAAGTATGCCCATTTTCACTACCTTTTTCATAAAGTTCAAGGAGTTACATGACTGTATTTCCTGCTTTCAGGCATGAAAATGAAATGTAGCTATCAATTTCACAGTATATAAAAACAAACTATTGTTAGCCTTAATGTTAATTAATATTTAAAGAAATTAAATATGATCCATGTATGACCTATTTTAAGTACAGGACAAATTAAATATTCAGATAGAATCATAAAATCGTTAAGGTTGGAAAAGACTCTTAAGATCATCAAGTCCAACCGCTAACCTATCACTGCCAAGTCCACCACTAAACCATATCCTCAAGCACCACATCTACCCTTCTTTTAAATACCTCCAGGGATGGTGACTCTACCACCTCCCTCGGAAGCCTGTTCCAATGCCTGACAACCCTTTCGGTGAAGAAGTTTTTCCTAATATCAAACCTAAACTTCCCCGGCACAGCCTGAGGCCTTTTCCTCTCGTCCTATTGCTCGTTACTAGGGAGAAGAGACCAACCCCCGCCTCGCTACAACCTCCTTTCATATAGCATATGATATGCTCAAGCACCTCAGCTAACCATAGCTGGAAAACATGCCTCAGTAGCAACATCACCTTATGCATTTGAGTACTGTGCCCAGTTTTGGGCCCCCCAGTTTAAGGAGGACAGGGAACTGCGCAAGCAAGTCCAGCGGAGAGCTACCAAAACGTTCTGGGGACTGGAGCAGCTCCCTTATGAGGAAAGGCTAAGCGACCTGGGTTTGTTCAGCCTGGAAAAGAGAAGACTATGGGGGGATCTTGTCAATACCTATAAATATCTAAAGGGTGGGTGTCAGGACGATGGGACTGGACTCTTTCCAGTGGTGCCCAACGACAGTACAAGAGGCACTGGGCACAAGTTGGAACACAGATGAGGAGAAATTTCTTTCCTGTGAGGGTGACAGAGCAGTGGAACAGGCTGCCCAGGGAGGTTGTGGAGTCTCCTTCCCTGGAGACATTCAAAACCCACCTGGATGCGTTCCTGTGCCCCCTGCTCTAGGTGTCCCTGCTCAAGCAGGGGGGTTGGACAAGATGATCTCCAGAGGTCCCTTCCAACCCCTACCATTCTGTGATTCTGATTTCCCTCCCCCCCACCCCACCCATCCATTAATGTGCCAGCTCACTCATCTGTGGAAAAAGCAATCACTTAATGTTCAAAACAATTTAGACAGAATATGGTTTGTTTGGGTGAGGTTTTTTGGCTCTTTTTTGGTTTTTTTTTCTTCTTCTTTTTCCTTCTTTCATACCTGGATCACTTCTAGTTCAATTCACCTCATGGATCTACTCACTGCTTACAGTGCATAAGCAAACGACTGCTCAAGCTGGCAGCACCACAAGAAGAAATGGTCAGGCAGCTGCAACCTCAGTTCACCCTGCAAGGAAAGGCACCTGATGATCATACCTAGTGCTTCATCCTCTCCTCGCTCTAAGGCAAGTACACTTTGAACTGCATTAAACCACAAGGACACTTCCTACCTCCAGGCCGGACAACTAAGATGGTTGGATGGATGGATGGACGGATGTACACTTTCATTTAAAGCATTCATTTTCAGTATCACTTAAAGTACAACTTTTTGATTTTAAATTACACACTATTAAATTCAGGCATAAAAATAAAACCCAAGACTTGTTCATTAGATCAGTTTCCTAAATACACACTAAATGCCTCACTCTCAAGAACCTAAGAAAACTTAACTTTATTTTTAATAACTTACTAAGATAATGGAGTTTTAGTGAAATTAATTAAATGCCAAAAATGGCCAGCTTATGTCCCTTGGCATTTCAGAAGTGGTGTTTTCTTAAAAGAAAGCTCTAAATCAGCCGTTTATTCTCATTCAGTACATTCTACTGATGTAGACATAAAATAAAGCATTCTACTAGAGCTGCAGTAGAGGTTTCTGTTATCAAAGTTTAGTTTCATTTGTAAGATTCTTAATTCACATGCTTAGCAGTGAATTTGGTTAGAACTCTGAGGGTAATTAGCTACTGATTTAATACAGGCTTTTAAGTTATTTTCATATTAGTAAGTTTAGCCAGAACAGTTTGCTACGGCTTCACATTAAGTGTCCTTTTTAAGAGTTATCAGATTTAAATAGTATTTATCTATTCTGGACACTACAGTCAAATTGCCTTTACATAACTAAGCAGACGAAATAACTTATTTCAATCACAATTCAAACTATATCACTGCCCAAAACAGATGCACACAAAGATATTTAGGAAATGTTTGGATTTCTCTGCCTTACTAGCAAGGTGGTAGCTGCAGAAGGGTCCAGGCAAACTAGAAAAGGCAGCAAAGAACAGGTTAAAAAAAAAAGTTCGTTTTCTAGAAGGAAAAAAAAACCTCTTAAGTGAAAAAAACCCCCATTGCCTACCATTTGCTTCATCTATTGTTCCAGGGAATTGTACTTTAGGGAATATTCATAAACTAAGTAACAAAGGAAAAACACCTATCATCAAAGCGGAACATTTAACAAGTTTGTGAATTCTGCTTAACTTCTGGCTTCCTTGGAGTAATCAGAACCTACAACCAGAAGTGAAATAAGCAGGAAGTCTGATGAGAAAAAGGAAGCCACATGATGAAAGAACATACTGACAACTAGTAACAGTACTGCCAACTGCCTTAGAGGTTAAGCAAGGTTGTTTAAGGTTTGCTGGTAAGAACAGACCTCAAGCCTTCATAAGATTCGTCAAAAGCAGTATCTCAAAAAAGTGAGCAGAAGAATCAGCCATGTTTCTTTAAAGCTCATTCTAACTGCACCTACTTTGAGAACACTAACATTAAGATGCATGCAGCAAGTCTCAGGGATGACCTACCTGAACATCATACCTAACAGCATCCTTACTACCCAACATTGTATTCAAAACCATGAAAGTGCAAGTCTTAGTACCTCAAGCTGGAGCCTGCTAAGAGCCCTTAAATTAGACACCGAGCCTTTGGCCCACCAAAGTCACCGCAAAAACTGACTGTGGGCAAATTTTGCAGTAGGCCTGGAAAGAGAGCTTTCTACTCTGAACTGAGAGAGGATCAGTTCTTTCCTAATCCCTATTTATTTCTGAATTTCACACCCTATCAACACTCTCAGCAAGGTGACTACATAAAGTTTGAGGTGGAATTCGCTGAAAGCCTGGGGGGAGGGGGGGCAGTATTTAGAGAGAAGCTATCTCCTATGTAAGGACAGGTCCTATTAACAGCAAACTATTGCTAAAAGCTTTACTGTATAATGCATGTAACCCTCAACAATTTTAAACCATTGCAACTTCTACACTCCCAGACAGAGCTTGCTAGGAACCAAAAAGGTAGACCAACCTAATAATCTATCTTGTCGGTCACCCAGTCAGTCCAAACAATTATACCATGAAGGCTTCTCACGTTATTAAGAATTCTATAAGAAAAACAATGAAGAGTATATCCAGAGCAGTTTTGTTCTGCTGAGAAAGGGAAAAAATGCAATATGAAGGGCAGTGAAAAAGTCTCAGTCCATTCCTTGTCTGTGACACAACATGCTGTTGATAATGCCGTGGAAACATATAGAAACAAAAAGCTAATGTTTCACTGTTTAGCAGCGTTAAAATTGCAGTGCTTATGGTGTAATTGCTTTGGTCACTACTTGAGCAGCACACAGATCCCACTGAAAATACATAGAACTGATGTCTTGCATTTTTGTTGGAATTTTTTTCCTCAAAAATCTAGTTTTCAAGTAAAATATTCACTGCATGCAGCTATCACACACATTTAATAAAGCACACTTCACCAGTCTGGCTGTTTAAAAATAAAATAAAATAAAGTCCTTCCTGGACACACCAGATATTTAAAAGCGTTCCGTATCACAGGTAAATTTACAAGTGCAAGCAGCATCTAGCAAGCAGCATTAAATCAACACTACCAAACACATTGTATCAATGTATTCACGCAAACTAACATCCACACTAGTTTAGATGAGTCAAAAATCAATTTTAAGCAAAACCAGTATATCTCCTGTTCAAAGATATAGCAGATAAGCCAACAGAAAGCACCTGGCAAACTCAGAGAAAGGAGAAGATTCTTTCACAGCTTTCACATTTCCTGCTAGACTTGCCAACTTTTAGCTTTTGTAAGTACAAGCCTATTAATCTAGATATACCAGACTAATGCTATCATTAAATCCTACCAGTGCATATGGCAGACTAACAGTCCTTCAGCATAACTGCCTTCAAGCTCAGTAAAGCAATTCTGAATATAAACATTTGTAAAAAGCAAGTACAAGCCTATGTATACACATCCTTTGGTTTACTAAAACATCTGTTTATACTCCCTCCCAGATGCCAGCAGTGGGTAAACTGTATAATAATCTCAACATGTACAGACATGCAGTAATATGTCAAACTAACAACCACCAAAGAGCAAATTAATTTATCTGTTAAAAAATATTTTACACTAAAAACTGAGAAAAGAGGGGAAAAAAAAAGATGGCAATGATCAAGAAAAATCCACAATTCCTCTCATCCTCTTACCTCAGCCTACAAAACCAGGAAAAAAAATAATTAGGGCCGCAGAGAGCACTTTCTACCAGTCAACATAAATTTCAAATTCAAAATGCTTAAACTCTTTCAGTGAAATCGCTTAGCTGGGGGAAGGAAAAAAAAAAGTCTGATAATGCTAGAATTTGAGCACCTTTTCACAGGCCCCAGTTGTGGCTAGTATTTCTTTCCACTCTCCTGAAGAGAGGGATAGGCTAGATGACAAGCTTTCCTCTTGCTTTCAGAAAACAAGGAGTGCACAGTAGATACACTTCACCCCTTTCT
Source organism: Phalacrocorax aristotelis (assembly GCF_949628215.1). Taxonomy (NCBI): domain Eukaryota; kingdom Metazoa; phylum Chordata; class Aves; order Suliformes; family Phalacrocoracidae; genus Phalacrocorax; species Phalacrocorax aristotelis. The sequence goes on along the minus strand of NC_134279.1, from coordinate 59,095,102 downwards.
GACCAAGCAAATATTACAGATGTACAAAAGTATAGAAAGACTAGAAACACTTATTGCTTATTTTTATGCTAATAAGTACGCCCACATTAACTGTTTCCACGAAGTTTGGAGCTTACTCTCAAACAAGCCGGAACACCCTTACGAATGACGTACCACCCAAAGGTAAGAAAGCTGAGCAAGCTGAAAGTCACGCCAGGTAAAAACGAGCATCGGCTTAAAGCACAGATGTGTGAGAAGCACCGACAACAGCCAAAAAAAAAAGGCACTTCAGTCTACACAGGCAACAATATCAGTTTCAATGTGAGATTACTAGTACCGTAACATTTGGGGTTAGATATAAACAAAGACAATGTCATTTAAAACTAACTTCCTCTGGTGCTCGTGCGTGTGCGAGCGATCCTCAGAGATGTCAGGGGTTGCGGTCAACTCCATTTCCAGAGCCTGAACGCTAAGCCAAGTTTCAGCTCACGACAGCCAGACAGCAAAGTAGAAGCAATCCTTCGGTGCGTTTCTACCTTGCGAGCCATCCGATTCCAGCCAAAATGAAATCAGCTAGGGAGGAGTTGCCACGCTCGAGTTTGTACAGCTCATTAGGGTGTTTTCTTTTTTTCCGCAAGACCGAACAGCGCGGGGCGGGGGCTGTCGCGACACGAAGAACCGTTTCACGGCTGCAAGCAGCGGCACGGGTATCACGGAGAGCACCGTTTCCCCCTCCCAGCCCGCCCGAGCGGCGCCCGGGACCCCCCGCTCCCGCCCCGGCGCCCCTCAGCGCCGCCGCCGGGGACTGCCCGGCTGACAGGCGGGGGAACCTCGGCCGCGGGGCCTCCCTCCCCCAGCCCGCTCCCCCGCCGGCCCCGGGCTGCCCAGGGGGCAGGGCGGAGGGGGGATGTGCCCCCTCCCGCTCCCCGCCAGGGGCCGCGGCGGAGGGCCCCGAAAGCCAAGGACCCCCCAGTTACCCGCTTCGGCCCCACCGCGGTGCGGGGAGCGAGGGGTCCCGGCTTGAAGCTTTCCCTCCGAGGGAGCCACTGCCCGCAACCAAGAACCGAGGCCGCGGCGACCCACCGAGAGCGGAGCGGTTGCTCAGCCATGCCACCGTCGGGCCCAGCGAGGGAGCGCTCGGCGGCATCTCGCCCGTCACTGCCGGAGCCATACCCGGCGCCTCACCCGTCCTGCCTCCGCGTTGGCGGCCGCGCTGCCGCCGCCCGGCCTGGCCCAGCCCGGCCCACCGGCGGCGGGGCGCGCCCTGCCCGCACGGCGCCTGCGCGGAGCTGCCGGCCCGGGCGCTGCCTCGGTGTCCCGCCCTCCCGAAGCGGGGGCGGCGGGCCGTGCTGGAGGCTGCGTGGGGGATCCGGGGCCGTGCCGCGGGATGGCGACACGCAGGGCGTTCTGGCCTGGCTTTGAAAAAGGGGGAAGGCCTTTCTTACGCGTGCCTGTGAGGACGTGTCCGAGGTTGTCTCCTACCCTCAGAAGCAGTTTAACATTGCAGCTCCCAGGCGTGGGTGTCCGAGCCTCAGCAGCCCCCTCAGCCCGGGCAGCACAACGCTGGGGTGCAGCCGGGAGGCCAGGCGGAGGTGGGGCACCGGGCACGGTGAGCTGACTCCTCACTGCGCTTGCTTAGCTCTTGTCGTGTGCCGGAATGGAGCCCAAGCACCAGAATGGCGCCCGAGCAGCGGGGGTGCCGTGCCACCCTCTTGGGTTTGCCCCGGGGCCTCTCGTCTTGGCAGGTTCAGGTGTGTTTCCCTTGAGACCAACGGGTTTCCGCTGTGGCCTGAGAAGGCCCGTCTGTCACTGCCTCCCCGGTGGCCATGCTCACCGTGCTGGGAGCTTCCTTGCTGCCGGCCCATAATGTGGCACGAGGGCCAAGGAGGTATGGTACCAGAGGCTCCCCCCCTGCACCTGAGAGGAGCCCGTGTGTTATCAGAGCTGCATTGAAGCTGCTTAGCGTAAGGGCAGGGCAGTGTCCTTCCCCCAAGGGGCTGCAGGGCCTTGTGGAAGTCGCTACCACACTGCAGCATTCGCACCGGGACTCGCAAGTGTTCAGAAAGTAAGTATGACCCTGTGTTAGCTGTCCTTTGCCACATGAGGACATTGCTTGTGCTCACCCTACTACCTCTTCGCATCCATGAGGCCTCGGATGTATCACAGTGGCCTTAATTCTTCACAGTTAAACTCCAGATTACATTTGCACTCTGGTAAACTAACTCTTGTGCTTAGACCTTGGCCTGCTATGTATTTAGGCATCCTCAACCGGACTTTTCTACTGACATGAAACAAAACTAAGTCATATTCTCATATCAAGCCAGAGACAATTACAGCTTCCCTTTAGTTCCAAATATATTACTCTAAATTATTCTAAATAGTTTTACTTGCTTTTACTAATTTTAATCACCTAAGCAAAAAATCCCATTAATTTAAGAAACACTAGTGCAATAACTATGAAGGCAGATAAATTCTTGAATGATTCTTTTATCTAGTACCAATAATGTGTTCAGAAATATCCTTATCAGCCACTGATCAGAGCTATCCGCAGCTAGGTTCTTGTTTGGGACAATCAGCCCATCTGACATCTCTTCCCCCTGCCCCATGCCCCCAGTCTTATTTTCTGTTAAAGAAAATATGCAGAAAATTATGTCCTTCAAAAATAGTGCATCAGTACCATTTGTGTACTTCGAAAAGATAAAGCGCTCTGGAAATAACAAAAGTTTTAACCCTTTTCCTCTGGGCTTGACTGACAGCTGTATTCATGGTACAAACTGTAGCCACTATTTTTTATAAAATTATTATTTTCAGAGATATACATATGAAAAGATCAGGATTATTTAGTATCTGAGATAAATGTGTTGATAAGCAAAAAGTAAAAAAGCTGTCTTTTATCCTTTTGGGCACAAGGAAAAAAGGCCTTTCCAGAGAATAAGCATTTTCTGAGTCTAGTGACGGAGCACTATTGATTATTCAGATACTTGTTTACATTTCCATTTTTAGCATCTATTAGTACCCTGATTTTACAATTCCTTTCACAATTCAAAGTTGAGTCCTGATAGAAGCAAATTCTGAAATCCTTTAGCTGAGTTTGACTGCTATTTGCTCATTAGCAGCATCCAAAGAGGAAAGGCCATACAGCAGTCCTGAGAACAGATGATGTAAGTCATCAGAAGCACTTATGATGTAGATAATAAAATTAAATGTTAAAGCCCAATTAAAAAAAAAGGGAAAACTGAAGCTACAGAATAGAGTACATAAGCAGAATAAGTAGGGATTGCTGATTTCTTTTTTTTTTTTTTTTTTGCAAGTGTAACTTGTGTATCATCAAATGCTCAGCCAGAAGGAGCTCAGGAATTTAATGAATATAATGTTTATAATTGGAGATACCTCTTCTCAGTCAAGTAGATAAC